>NC_055997.1:66065637-66685961 GCF_018446385.1 Zingiber officinale
AGATGTCGCGGAAGGAAGAGCTTCAAAGCCAAGAGTTGGGATTGGTCTGTGGACCGATCCTCCTGATCGGTCCACGACCGATCGAGTACGCATGAATGTTTCTATGCATCGATCGATCGGTCCGGGACCGATCGTTAGGCGATCGATCCACGCCGATCAGGGGTTCTAGCCGTTATAACGCATAGCGGCTAGTTTCTTCGCCGCTTTCTTCTTCGCAGTATAAAGGAGACGAGGGCATCTTCGTGCTACCGCTTCTTCCTCTTCTTCCTGTCGCTAAGTGCTGCTGGTGCTTGAGCTTTGTTGAGCTCTTCTTCGCAAGCTTCGTGTGAGCTTCTTCCTTCGACTGGGACTCCGACTGAGCTGCTGTTGTGGTTGGCGTCTAAGAAGCTGTTGCTTCTTCAACAGTCGACAAGAAGGCAAGGGTTGTTTACATTTGCTGTGTATTTACTTCTTGCTTCTCTTGTATTTGTACTCCTTATCTTGCTGTTGCAAGAAGTAGTTGTGGCGAGGTTTCTCCACCCATAAGGAGCTCATATTTAGCCGGTTCTCCGGGGACTCATCCACCGACGGATTGGTAGGCTTCGTCCACCTTACGGACACGCCGAGGAGTAGGAGTTCATCTCCGAACCTCGTTACATCGGTTTGTTTTTCTTCTCCTTAGTTTCTTCCTTGTATTTCCGCTGCGACTAACCCTAACTGTAGGAAGAACGCGAGAATTTGGGGCGGCTATTCACACCCCCCTCTCTAGCCGAGTACGAACGATCCTAACAGATAACTCTTCTTCTTTCTCTTCTTCTTCTCCTTCCTCGTGTTTGCTCTCCTTTTGTGCGTCTTTATCTTGTTGCTCCGCGCGATCTCTTTTCTCTCTTCCTCTTCTTCCGCACTTTAGAGGTTGAGAGGTGTTGCCCTCTCTTTGCGCAACAATTGGTATTAGAGCTATAGGTTTTTGGCGGATTTCTTCAACATGTCGGAGACAACTTTTGCGAAGTTTGATATGGTGAAGTTTGATGGAACTAGAAACTTTGGATTATGGCAAAGAAGGGTCAATGACTTGTTGGTGCAATAAGGCATGGTGAAGGCGCTAGGAGAAAGAAAATCAGAAAGCATGGAGAGATCATATTGGGAAGAACTTCAGGCGAAGGCAGTAGCAACAATCAGGCTTTGTCTTACAGATGATGTGATGTACCATGTCATGGACGAGGAGTCACCGGTGGTAGTTTGACAAAAGTTGAAAAGCTGATACATGTCAAAGTCATTAACAAATAAGTTATATCTCAAGCATACATTATTCGGGTTGAAGATGATAGAAGGAATCGATCTGAGCTAGAATATCAATGTATTCAATCAGATTGTGAGTGATCTGAAGCAGGTTGATGTGAAGATCGAAGACGAGGACAAGACGCTGATGTTGTTGAATTCTCTACCTTCATCTCCTATATACGAGAATTTGGTTACTACTTTGATGTGAGGTAAGGAAACTCTTAAATTGGAGGAGATCACGGGTGCATTGTAAGGTTTTCACCAAAGGAAGAAAACAAGCGATGAAGTTTCTCAAGGAGGACTTGTGGTAAATAGCAACCAAGAGTGTGGTAGGAGCAAATCTCGACATGGATCGGGTAACAATAACAAGGCTCGTTCTAAATCAAGAAGGAAGAAAGTGATCACGTACTACAAATGTGGAGGCAAAGGTCATATCAAGAGAGATTGTCTAGAGATAAAGAAATATGTTGCAGAGAAAAAAGGTAGTTTGACAAAGTCTGTAAACATAGTTGAAGAAGAAAATTCAGAGAGTGGTAATGGAGATATGCTATCAGTTATGTCAAGTTCGGAGCAGCTGACGGATGCATAAATTTTAGACTCTGTATGTTCATATCACATGACTTCAAACAAGGATTGGTTTAACACTTATAGGGCAGTGAATTCTGGTTCAGTGTTGATGGGAAATGATGCGTCATGCAAAGTTATCGGCATAGGGAATGTCAGAATCAAGATGTTTGATGGTGTGATCAGAATCCTATGTGATGTCAGATATATACCAGAGCTAAGGAAGAACTTGATCTCACTAGGTACACTGGATGGTATTGGTTGCAATTATAAATCAGTGAGTGGGGTGATGAAAGTCAGCAAGGGAGCTCTGATGGTAACGAAAGGACAAAAGGTAGCAGGAAACATCTACAAGTTGATAGGGACTACAGTTGTAGGTGGAGCCAACTCAATGGAGTCTGAATCAGACAGTACAGTCTTGTGGCATATGCGGCTAAGGTATTTGGGTGAACGTGAGATGCTAGAACTTTACAAGAGAGATTTGTTGAAGGGTGTCAAGACTTGCAAGCTTGAATTCTGCAAATTCTGTGTTCTTGGGAAACAAAGCAAAGTGCAATTCAAGATGGAAACAAATAAGACGAAGGGGATTCTGGACTACATACATACAGATCTCTAGGGACCAGCCAATGTAGCATCACGTGGAGGGCACTTGTATTTTGTGAGTTTTACCGATGATTTCTCACGAAAGGTCTGGGTATACTTTATGCGTCACAAGTTGAAAACTTTTGCAAAGTTTAAATTGTTGAAAATTGAAGTGGAGAACCAGACAGGAAGAAAGATCAAATGCCTTAGTCAGACAATGGGACTGAGTACACAAATTCAAAGTTTCAAGAATTTTGTAAGCAACATAGGATAATGAGGCATTTCTTGGTTCGCAGGACACCTCAACAGAATGGGGTAGCGGAAATGTTGAATAGGACAATCATTGAGAAGGCAAGATGTCTCAGGCTGAAAGCAGGGCTTGCAAAAAATTTCTGGGCGGAAGCAGTTAACATGACATGTTATCTCATTAATAGATCACCAAAGGCAGCACTAGAAGGCAAAGTATCAGAGGAAGTATGGACAGGGAATCAGGTAGATTACTCTCATCTTCGAGTTTTTGGATGTTCAACCTCTATGCACATATCTAGTAAGGAAAGATCAATGCTGGATGCGAATTCAAAGCAGTATATATTTCTGGGGTATCAGAAAGGTGTTAAAGGTTTCAAGCTTTGGGATCCTAAGGCAAAGAAGGTGGTGATCAGCAGAGATGTGCTGTTTGACGAGAAAGCTATGTTACAGAGTACTCAGAAAAAAGGAAAGGAAACACCACAGAGCAACATGGAGAAGGATATTGTGCAGGTGGAGCTAGAGACTCATAATTTCGACGATTCTAGCTCAAAGCACACGGAGCATCGCACTATAGCTAGTGGTAGAACGACACGAGTCATAAAACCACCCACTAGATACAGATTCGAAGACTTGGTATCTTATGCACTTATCACTAGTAGCAGAGACCCTACATCTTTTCAGGAGGTGATACATAGCTCTGAGAAGGATAGGTGGACGGGTGCTATGGCAGAGGAGATGGAGTCGTTGCATAAGAACCAAATATGGGATCTAGTGGAACTTCCTAAAGGAGAGAAAGCTATAGGGTGCAAGTGGATATTCAAGAAGAAGAAGCAATGTTAGAGGGAGAAGAAGTGAAGTTCAAGGCTCGGTTGGTAGGAAAGGGGTATTCACAGAGAAATGGGATTGCCTATGAAGAAATTTTCTCTCTGATGGTAAGATATATGTCAATTAGAGTGGTGTTGGCTTTGGTGGCACATCACGATTTGCAGCTGGAACAAATAGATGTGAAGACTACATTTCTTCATTAAAATTTGGAGGAGCATATTTTTATGTCACAACCCAAGGGATTTAGTCAGCCCAGACAAGAGCGGTTGATTTACAAGTTAAAGAAATCACTCTATGGATTTAAACAATCTCCTAGGCAATGGTACAAATATTTTGATTCATACATGATTCAAAACAGATATAGGAGATGTGAGTATGACTGCTGCATATATGTGAAGAGCCTTGAAGATGAATAACTGGTTTTCTTACTACTATACGTAGATGACATGCTCATTGTTGCAAAGAAGATGAAAGAGGTTGACAAATTGAAGAGGCTACTGAGCAAGGAATTTGACATGAAAGATTTGGGAGAGGCCAAGAAGATTCTTGGGATGGAGATTCATAGGGATAGGGCCGCAGAGAGATTATGATAGTCTCAACATAGCTATGTGGAGAATGTGCTGGATAGGTTCAACATGAAGAATGCCAAGTCAGTAAGCACACCCCTGGCGCATCACTTTAATTTATCCAGTAAATAGTGTCCAAAGACAGATGCCGAACTCCAAGAGATGTTAAAGGTTCCTTATTCCAATGCAGTTGGTTGTCTGATGTATGCCATGGTTTATACGAGACTAGATTTGGCGCAAGCAGTTAGTATGGTAAGCAAGTTTCTCTCAAATCCTAGTCGACCACATTGGGATGCAGTGAAGTAGATTTTCATATATTTGAGAAATACAATTGATTATGACATCATGTTCAGTAGACAACCGGAAGATTCTTCAGTTGTTGGGTACGTAGATGCAGACTATGCAGGAGATTTAGATAACAGGAGGTCTACTACAGGATACGTGTTCACTATGGCAGGAGGACCTATTTGTTGGAAATCTATAATTCAATCTATTGTTGCATTGTCTACTACGGAGTCGGAGTATATGACAACATTTGAAGTAGCGAAGGAAGCTTTATAGCTTACAAGGTTGGTCAGATAACTGGGTGTTCAGCAAGGTGGAGTAAAGTTGTTATACAATAGTCATAGTGTCATCTATTTGACGAAGAATCAGGTGTATCATGCAAGAACCAAGCACATTTATGTGAGATTTTACAAGATCAGAGAGTTGATTGCTTCCGAAAAAATTCAACTTGAGAAGATTCACACTGCAGACATGTTGACAATTCCAGTGCCCACAGAGAAGTTCAAGCATTGCTTGAACTTAATCCATATCTCTAAATACTAGAGGAAGGAAGCCTAGACCCAGAGAGATCCAGGTGGAGCTTTATTCAAATACTCATGTTCTTCGAAGGGGTGAATATTCGCCAATGTGGAGATTGTTGACGGGTGGCTCATATTTGGATGAGGTCAATGCGATGGATGTTATGGAAGAAAAATCTGTTAAGATTTTTCATATTAAAATTCTATTACGATTTTATATAACAGAATTCTGTTACGATTTTTCATAACAGAATTCTGTTGCGATTTTTCATAACAAAATTCTATTATGATTTTACTGGGTCTGGGGGTTATACATTATTTATAGGGATCATTGTAAACCTATTGTACAACAACAATCATAAAAATCATGTAATGTAATTCTCATGTGTAGAGAGAATTCTAATAAAGGTTTGACCGTTTTTGTGGAGTGGGCACGCTGCTAAACCACGGTAACTCCTCTTCTTTCTCTTCTTCTTCTCCTTCCTCGTGTTTGCTCTTCTTTTGTGTGTCTTTGTCTTGTTTCTTCGTGAAATTTCTTTTCTCTCTTCCTCTTCTTCCGCACTTTAGAGGTTGAAAGGTGTTGCCCTTTCTTTGCGTAACAAAGCCAATTGCAAGAAATAGAAAGTGTGTAGTCTCACATAACATGTAATTTAATAGTGTTAGTAATTGGGGTTTAAAATGACTTACTTTCAAACTATGGACACTTCAATGATCTGACGTCTATAGGTATTTTTTAAAATATATATAAATTTTAAGTGGTGAAATGTAATTCTCACCAACTTTTTCGGGCAAAAATCTAACGGCCATTCTAAATTATGCAAAATATCAAAAGGTTAAATATTTTAAAGTGTTTTTGATGTATTTAAAACTTTTTTTGATGAAGTTTAAGCAAATTGACCATTTATAAAAAAATATTTTGAGATAATAATATTTGGGATTTAGGATTATGTTTTAAATGTCCAATAATGTAATTTAATTTAATATATTAAAAATCTATGTAAAAGTTAATATGAATGAACCATAATGGCGTAGACCTATCCTACAATTTAAAAGTTATCCTACAATTTAAAAGTTAATATGAATGAACAATAATTCCAAAATAACATAGGTAAATTATAAGAGTAGTATAGTATCCTCATCTTATGATGACATATAGATAGGTAAATCATGAGGGTATTTTGTTCTAGCATAATTATCATTTGCATCGGAAGGTTAGACACCCAATGAATTATTTTACATCTATTAGAAATTGATCTCAAGATTTATTAGAACAAACACTCATACATGTATCAACTGCGTCAATATATGGAGGATAACATATGCAAAATATTAGAGAAAAAAGTAAAGTTGTCACTTTAGTGGTCCCTCCAAGGTGAACTCATACTCTCTATAAGGGAGTAAATCACGGGGGCATTTGTCCTAGCATAGCGACCTTTTATATGAGGGAGGTTAGACACTCAGTAGAGTATTTTACACCCGTTAAAAATTAATCTCAAGATTTATTAAAATAATCATCCATATAAATATCAACTATGCCAATATGTGGGAGATAGCATATGCAAATTACAAAGAACATCATAGAAATCACAAGTACCCAATTTGTACCCTATAAATTTTGATTTATACTAATTCCGGTAGTTAAATAAATTGTAAATATGATCTAGTAATAACTGTTACTGTTTTAAAATAATTTTGATTTACTTAAATAATCTTGGAAAATTTTAAATAATTTTAATTAAATTAATACAATATTTTTTTTATATAATAGTGCTTATATATAATTATTTTGATTGTTATAATATTAATGTTTTTAGTACAAAATATGTGATGAAGCATACTTTTATTTTTTTTTATTTTAAACAAAATATCCTTATTGACATAATTCATCATGTCTTTTGATTTTTGCTCAACTTTCTTTGCCAAATGAATTTCACTAGAGTGTAAATTGTAAATAATCAAATTATGAGGATAAATGATAAAATCTTAAGCATTTCACGGAACAATATATACATGCTAGGGTTTCTGGGGAAGAGCAAATCAAAATCTCCGAAGGAGAGACGATGGAGAGGCTATATCATTTCAGTTCAGATCCTCTAGTTTGCTCTGTCCCCTCTTGGTAATTTTTTTTTGAAATTTTTTATGTGTTTAATACTATAATTCAACCCTTAAATCTTAAAGAAAAATTTTCATTGGCACACTCGAAAGCGTAAAAAAAATTAAATAAAAATAATTTCGACTCTGGTCCGCCCCTGTCCGCTCCTATATGGGTATTTTATTGTAATGTTAGTATCAAAGAGGGGGAACTCTGAATTGATATAACTATCGTTCGAGTAATATTTTTAGTTACTTTTTCATCCTTTTTTTTAAATTTTTTTTGTCATAAGTCAGAATTGGTCTAATAACTTCTCCTAACAAATTTACTGATTCGTCGATTTTTTTCGAAATTAGTGCAACACCACTTGAGCAGCTTTTTTCACCTTATTTTCTTCCGCACTACTAATCTAAGACCAAGTCTTGGGAAATTCATCATATTCTTTATTCTGTGCAAGATTTTTTTTAATGACTCATCAAGAAGACTACAGTACCGCTCATCCGCCTCTTTTCTCCAGTGAAGACTTCAGTTACTAGAAAGGCAGGATGGGTATCATCTAAAGACACAAGTGGAGATATGGATTATAATTCAGACTAGATTCACACTCCTCACTAAAGACAGAGTACTCGTCCCCTGCGAAAATAGTATGCAACAACAAGAAGGAAGATCGAGGCGGATGCAAAGGCCACTCAGACTCTCCCATGCAATCTGACCAAAGAAGAGATGAATCGAGTCGATTCATTTTCAAGTGCAAAAGACTTGTGGGAAAAGTTGATCGAACTACACAAGGGGATCTCCGATACAAAGGTAAGTAAGAGATTTGATTTTAAATAAATTATATAATATAAAAATACAGGAAGTTGAATTTGTGAGCCAGTTATACACTCGCATCCAAGATCTTCTCAATGACCTCCACGCGATCGAACAAAAAGTGGAGAACTGCGACATCATTAGGTATGCGTTGAATGCTTTTCTGAGGGATACTTTGTGGGCATCCATGGTGGATGCTTACAAAGTTTCCAAGGACTTTTCTTTAATTAGATTAGATGAACTATTTTCTGAATTCGAATTGCATGAATAGACTAATGATCTGCCAGTCAAGAAAAGTATTGCTTTGGTTGTAGGTATAAGCAAAACTTGGGAACCAAAAACCAAGCACCGGGCCGAACCCGAGTCCGAAGGTGAATAAGATTCAGAAGATGATGATGAAATCATCACCGAGCTCGTGAACCTGGTACAAAAATTGTACACGAAGAAGAAGGGTTTCACCAAATGAAAGATCAAGAAGGTGACTCAATCAAATATGAATGTCAAGTCTGAAGTTACCTGCTATGGCTACAACAAGAAAGGATATATCAAGGGGAACTGTCCAAATTAGAAGGAAATGAAGAAGCAATGGAAGAAGAAGGCATTACAAGCAATGTGGGATGATTCATCATCAGAAGACTTCGACAAGGTTCACGAGCATACAAGCTTCCTCGCGCTTCAGGCCCGAGAACAAGTTGCCGAGTCTGAAATTGAGAGCGAGTTAGAAGCTGAGTTTGAGTAAAGCCATAGATCTAAATCTATTTCCGAAGGGCTAAACAACAATGTAAGTTCCCTTCAAGTAGATAAGCTACATAATTTAATAAATTATCTGATGCGTCAACTAGCCAAATCCAATATCCCAGTCAAGTCACTCCAAAAGGAGGTAACATCCCTTAAGGAAGAGACTAACCTAAGTCCCCTGACCGAGCCTATTTAAGCTGGAACTTCAACTCAAGTTCAACAACTTGAGGAAGAAAACTCCAACTTGAAAAGTCAAGTCAAGGAACTTAATGACTCATTGGAATGATTCACTTTGGGTTCCAAGATTCTTGATCTGATTCTTGGAAAACAACCTATATAATCAATCCAGACTCAGATACAAGGATAAATAATGATTCATATCATACTTATCTTTAGTGAATCAATCAAATAGAAACCTAGTCCAAGCATGGGTCCCAAAGTCTAACTTGACTAATCAATTTAGACTTAATCAATATTTGATCCCTAATGATCAAATCTTCTATCTTGATAGATCTTATCAAGGCTATGATCTAAGGAGAGTCAATAGAGAGACCATCTTCATTATTAGTTACACTTGTTTGATGTTTGATTTACCACTTTCATTATTTATGCTTAGATTAGGATAGATAAGGACTTAGGCTTGATCGACAATTGATTAATTAGACTAAGGTTCTTAGAAAAAAGTTAAATATTCAATTTCTTTAAAAGATTTTGTTTAGAAAGTGGTTGTTGTTCTAATATCCAAGAAGGCCTCGTGCCTCACAATAGCCTGGAAGTCGATTATTGAAATTGATATTTAATCGACTAACTATTAAACCTTAGTCTAACTTAAATGTAAGTTAATCCTTAAATTTTAATTTAAATTGAAGATAAATTAACCATCTCACAAAACCTATAAGATTTTCTATTTGAAAATCTAGAAAAGGATGAGATGAATTCAGGTTAAAATTGAGAATTATTTTAATTAAATCTGATCAAAATTAGATCAAACTTAAATCAAACTTAGATCAAACTTAAATCAAATTCTGATCAAACCCTGATCAAACTCAAATAACTCAAATCAAACCTAAATCAAATATGATCAAACTCAAATCAAATCTAATCAAACTTAAATCAAACTCTGATCAAACTCAAATCAAACTCTGATCAAACTCAAATCAAACTCAGATCAAACTTAAATTAAATCTAATCAAACTCAAATCAAACCCAGTTAAACTCAAATCAAACTCAGATCAAATTTAAATCAAACTCTGATCAAACTCAAATTAAACTTAGATCAAACTTAAATCAAACCAAATTCAAATAAATTGATTAAATTCAAATCAACTTTAAATCAAACTTAACAATTCTTCAAAATTCAAACATGATTATTTTCCACAGATTCAGAGATAATGTTCTCAAAATCAACTTCAAAATTAAGATTAATTTAACTACATCTCACACAAACTCATAAGCTTAACATGTTTGAAAATTTAGAAACGGTGAGATGGAAAATAAGAAAAATAGATAATTATTTTAAATATATTTTTAAACTTATTTTTTTCATGCTTGGACTCTAGGGTCATAGTCATTGACTAAATTTAAAGGTTACATTCCCTTTAAAATTAAGGCAATTACTTAGAGTAATTACTTAAGCATTTACTTAAAGTTATTCTATTTTTTTGACATTAATTAAGGGGTATAAAAGAAGTAAAGTTAAGTAGAGTTAAGTTAAGTATCTTTAAATTTTTTTTTAAAGGATAAGCTAAGTATTTTTTTCATAAAGCTTAGTATCTTTTTAAAAATATAACTAAAGCTAAATACCTTTAAAAAAAATCTTCTGAGTAAAAATTTTCTAAGTAAAAGGACTTAAAACTAAGTATCTTTTCAAAGAGTTTCATTTTAAAGTTAAGTATTTAGCTAAATATTTTTTCAAAGAGATTCTTTTTAGCTAAGTATTTTTCAAGGAAATTCTTTTAAAGCTAAGTAAGAAATTCTTTTTAAAGCTAAACATTTAGCGAAGTTTTTTTTATGGGAAAAGAAAAATAGAAAAGCTAAGTATTATTTTAAAGAAGAAAAGCTAAGTCTTTAAGTGACACTTTTCGGGGAGCATAAAGTTAAATTTTTATAAAAAGATTACAAGTTAGTTTTTTAAAATTAAGTACTATATCTTTACAAGTTAACAATATTTTTCTCCACTTAATATTCTTTTTGATATATGTCAAAGGGGGAGAAAAAGATTAAAAGTTAAGTCAAACATAACTTAATAAATAAGTTTTTTTTCAAAAGATTGAGGGGGAGAGTATTAAATTAAGGGAGAGCATCTTTACTTTGTTAAATTGTCAAATTGCTTTATTTCCTTACTTATGTTGCATTATTTTTTATTATGCTTTACTTAATTTTGAATTATGTTGCCATAATCAAAAAGGGGAGATTGTTGGTGCAGAAAGCACCAAATAATTGACCCTAAGATTTGATTATGGCAAAGGGTTCAAAGTTAAGGTTTCTTGTTGTTCTAACAAATTGAACTGAGTGTGCAAGAATGCTCTAAGTGATCTTAGGCAAGGTGAAAGTCTTAGTTGAGGCTAAGCAAAGAAGTCCTAGTGGACAATAGATAGGTGGAAAGTCCTAGCTACGATTAGGCAACGAAGTTCTGGTCCATGGGATTGAGCAAAGTCTTGGCGGGTGGAAGATGTTGGGCGAAATCCTAGGATTGAGGACGTTAGGTGAAAATCCTAGGGGTCACGGACACCAGGTGAAAGACTGGATAGGTCAGAGATCGAACGTCCAACGACAAGTCCTGATGTCTCGGATGCTGAGTAAAAGTCTAAACGGTCTGGAGGACCGGTCTGGCAAAAGGTAATCTTTCCTAAGAGGAGTAGGTGAGGATGAATTCCACGAAGAGGGAATAGTAGGCATCAGTCGGACCTAGACTTTCAGAAAAACTCAAAGTCAAGATTAGACAGTCTAGAGGCTGTCAAAACTTATTCTTTATATATACTATTTCCTAGACTAATTCTTTTTTATAGGAAAGACAAAATTGAAAAGCTAATTATTTTTTTTAAAAAAAATCTAAGTTTTTTAAGTAACACTTTTTAGAGGAAGCTTAAAGTTCAATTTTTGAAAAAAGATTAAAAAATAATTTTTTAAAATTAAGTATTATCTTTACAAGTTAACAACTTTTTTCTCTACTAGTATTCTTTTTGATATATATCAAAGGAGGAGAGAAAGGTTAAACGTTAAGTTAAAACATAACTTATAACTTTTCTCTCTCCTTTGACAGGTGTCAATCAACAAACATAGAAAATAATTAGAAAAAGAGAAGGATGCAGTGTGTGCTCTAGCAAGAGCGTTGTGAGACCGTGTTGTGAGGGGAAAAATTAAAAAGGGGAAGGGGTAATCAAGGATTAGACACAAACTTGAGATAAGATGAATGCAGAGAAAAGAAAGGTTGATCGTTCAGCTTTGGCACGGTGTTGTGTACGGAAAAGGGGAAGCTTCATGCAGCGTGTGGCTGCGTTCGGAAAAGCGAAGAAGGGAGAAGGGAATTAATTAGGTTTAACCAAAAGATTAATACATATAGTGACATTTATTAAATATGTCACTATAAAAAGTCTAATTTGACATTTATTTTACAAAAAACTATTTTGATAAGTGTCCTTATAAAGTGTTTATCACGACACTATAAAATGAGTGCCATTAAAAAAATATCACAATAGACTAATTTTCTTATAGTGGTTCTGTAACGACCCGGCCCCTCGACCCCTTGGGCGGCCCAACTGGCGGCCCATTTGGCGGTCCCTTGGGCGGCCCAACTGGCAGCCCCTTGGCGACCCCTTATGGTGCTCACTTGGCTACCAGGATTTATAAACTCTAGTACTTAGCCTGGAGGCCTAGAGTTCGAATCCTGGGAAAGGCAAAAATCTACTGGCCAGGGGTGGGAAGACCTAGTGAGTAACGACACGGCCGAGGGTCATCGGTCGACGACATAAGGGGTCGCCAGTTGGGCTGCCCAAGGGACCGCCAAGGGGCCGCCAAATGGGCCGCCAGTTGGGCCGCCCAAGGGGCCGAGGGGCGGGGTCGTTACAATAAAAAGGCGCCTTTTATTGTAACGACATGGCTCCTCGGCCCCTGGGCGGCCCATTTGGCGACCCCTTGGCGACCCCTTGGGCGGCCCAACTGGCGACTCAACTGGCGACCCCTTATGTCGTCGACCGACGACCCTCAGCCGTGCCATTACTCACTTGGCTACCAGGATTCATAAACTCTAGTACTTAGCCTGGAGGTCTAGAGTGCGAATCCTGGGGAAGACAAAAATCCACTGGCCAGGGGTGAGAAGACGCACTCACTTGGCTACCAGGATTCAAAAACTCTAGTACTTAGCTTGGAGGTCTAGAGTTTGAATCCTGGGGAAGGTAAAAATCCACTGGCCAAGGGTGGGAAGACCTAGTGAGTAACGGCACGACCGAGGATCGTCAGTCGACGACATAAGGGGTCACCAGTTGGGCTGCCAAAGGGACCGCCAAGGGGCCGCCCAGGGGCCGAGGGGCCGGGTCGTTATAATTACTTCTTATCATATCAATATGGCACTCACGGCTATGTCTGATACTGTTAGATATACCCATAATTCTTCGCCTACCTAGGGCTTAGGTAGAATTGACAATTTAGATAAGTAATCTTTTGACTTCGAGAAAGAAATTTGTCACATTTCTCATCCCACTGGAAGTGGCCAACCTTCCTGAGAATCTTGAAGAAAGGGAGTCTCCTATCGGCTGACCGAGAGATAAAATGAGATAAAGTAATAATCCATCCTACTAACCTTTGTACCTCTCATAGGTTTTGAGGGGCTGCATTTGTTGGATATCTTCAATCTTCTCTGGCTTGGTCTCCACGCTTTGTTCAGTCACCATATAGCCAAGGAACCATCCTCTTTTTACACTGAAAGTGCCTTTCTCAGGGTTGAGCTTCATCTGATATCTTCGTAAAGTTGAGAAAGTTTCTTCCAAGTCAAAAATCAAATTATTTGCCACTAGGGACTTAACGAGAATATCATTCACACATACTTCAACATTTCTCTCGAGCTGCTCAATGAACACTTGATCCATGAGTATTTGGTATGTAGCTCTAATATTTTTAACCCAAACAGCATGGCAACATAACAGAAAGTACCATTTGTTGTAATGAAACTGACTTTGTTCTAATCCACCTTAACCAAGGGAATTTGATAGTATTCTAGTAAGTATCCATCACTGAGATGAATTGGTGTCCTACCATGGAGTCTACTAACTAATTAATACAAATTAAAGGGTAATAGTCATTTGGACGAACTTTATTCAAGTCTCAAAAGTTGACACACATGTGCCATTTGTTGGAATCCTAAGGTTGTTTTGGCATGATCAGCAAGTTAAGTTAGGCCCTGTGTATTTTTAACCTTGTGTGTAAGTGTGCAGGAGCTTAGGAGCACAGGTAGTCGAGCGAAAGATGCAGCTAGCGAGAAGGACGGCACGCGGTGCGTCTGAGGGATGAGGCGCTGCAGAAGAGTACACCGGCGGACGAGAAGGAACGTGCGGTGGTTCTGAGGGACAAGAAGCTGGAGCGGAAGACTGCTCAGGGAGCAAGAGACGCAGCTAGCGAGAAGGTCGGCACGGGGTAAGACCGAGGGACAAAGACTGCGGATGAGTACGCTGGCGAACGAGAAGGAAGCACACGACGATTCCAAGGGATGAGAAGCCAGAGCGGAAGCCTGCTCGAGAAGACCAGAAGTTAGGTTCGGGTGAACCCTATTCCGGATGACCGATATCACCCAAGTAAGCGGAAGACCCAGACCGAGGCGAACGGAGCCGGAGCAGAAGACCCGTGCTGAAAAAGTCAATGAGGTTGACTTTCCCCACCCGGGGTGCCCGGAACACTCCAGGGCGCTCGGAACTGTTCGGGGCGCCCAGACAAAAAATATATCCAGATCTCGTTCAAACCGAGATATGTGCATTGGGGATAAAGTTTTATCCCCCTAGGATGCCCGAAACCCTTTCTGGCGCCCCGACCAAGGCTATAAATATAGCCTTGGTCCAGAAGCTTCAAAATATAACAAGCAATTCATTTCCAACACTTATACGCTTTCATTTAGAGTTAAGCTTCTATTTCTTGTACGTCAATATTATAAGAGGTTTCTTCGCCCAGAGGAGATTTTCTTTTAGTACGCTTTTCATCTGCCTTGGATTAACAACCTCCCCGGTTGTAACGAAGTAAATTGTGAGCCTCATTTTTCTATTCTAGTTTGTTTAATTATTTTACACAAGTGTTAGTTTGAAAGTTCGAGAAGGGTTGTGTTTTATTTTTTTTTAGGACTATTCAACCCCCCTTCTAGCCGGCCGCAGCGGTCCAACAAGTGGTATCAGAGCCAAGGTGCTTCAGGAGGACTAGCCGCCGAACGAAGCAAAAAAATAATGGCCGGACTAAGCATCTACCGACCGAAGTTCGAAGGAGAATTTACTAGCTGGAAAAAATAAATGCAGGTATTTTTTAAGACTGATTTCGATTTATTATTAATTATGGAATTTAGTTTTACAACACCAAAAGGAAAAGAAAAGTACCAATGGATGAAAAAGGAGCATGCTGACTACGTGGCAAACGACAAGGCAGAATTCCATCTGCTAAGCGTTCTCCCACCACAAGAAGTCTACCGGATCGGCAACTACGACTCCGCAAAGGAACTTTGGGAGACGTTCCTTGAGCTACACGAAGGAACATCCAAAGCCAAGCTCGTAAAACGAGATTTACTCCGGAACCAGCTCACTAACCTGCGACTTGGGGAAGATGCGCCAGTTGCGCATCTGCACTCAAGAATTAAGGAAATCATCACCGGACTCTCGAATCTCGGAGAAAAGGTAAGTAACCGAGATTCGCTAAGGTACGCCCTCAATACATTTCCTAGAAATACAAAATGGGCATCACTAGTAGATGATTTTTATATTTCGAAAGATTTAGAAAAAATTACATTAGAAGAATTCTTTTCCACATTTGAAGTGCATGAGTCAAGATGTGCAAGTACGAAGGAGCCCAAGCACAACATCACCCTCAAAGTATCGAGAGACGAACCTGAGTCAGAGTCCTCTCTCGACGACGAGGAAATGGTAATGATGGTAAGGCAATTTAAGAAGTTATGTAATTCTAGAAAAACTAACCATCCATTGGGTAGAAAGAAAAAGACCATCCGCTGTTACCACTACGACGAAGAAGGGCACGTCAAGGACAACTAGCCCAATCTAAAGAATAAGGACAAGGATAAAGGTAAGAAGCCTGTTCAAAAACGCAAGACATTAAAAATGACGTGGGACGATACGTCGTCCGAATCGGAAGTCGAAGCCTTCTCCGGACTTGCACTAATGGCAAGTCATCAAGACGATGACTACGAGTCAAGCTCTTCCGAAATGAGCATCGATGAAGGGGGAGCCACGTCAGAAAATAGCAGTAGTTCAAGGGGAGAAACGGACAACAAGATCGACAAGGTAGGTCAGGTACGATCTCTTCCTCCCGACAAATTGTTTAAGTTCGTTAAACTATTAACAAAAGATTGCTGCAAATTAGAAAAAGAAAATAAAAATTTAAAAGTAATACTAGCAAAATCTTGCCCTTTAGGGGAGTCAGACAAATTAAAATTAGAAAATGAAAAATTGAAATTAGAGAATAAAAATATGAAAATTCTAGTAGATAACTTAAAAAACTGTGCATGCTCATCTAATACAAATGTTAGAAGATTTAATCATTTAAATTAGTATTTTAGATATCCCCAGGGACAAATTAGGAATATCTCAAAGAGGTATGTCCATTAGGGGTGATCACGGATCGAGTTGGTTCGGTTATTAGGATAAAAAACTATCCGGCCCTACTAGATCAGATAATGCAAAATCGGAACCTACATCCGGCCCTATATCCGGTGGTTCTTATGTTTCAGATATCCGACGGGTTATCAGTTATTTGGATATCCGACCCTATATCCAATGAAATATAAAATATAAATATAAATATAACAAAAAAAATAAATTTTTTAAAAATGATAATAGACATTACTCATTACATGTTATAGCAGCTAATCGGAAATAACTATTATAATGTGTAGCAGCTTATCTGCAATAGTTGCTACAACGTGTAACAACTTATCAACATGAGTTGCTACAAGTATGGGTGATCGGATCGGGTTGGTTCGGTTATTGAGATAAAAAACTATCCGGCCCTACTAGATCAGATAATGCAATATTAGGACCCTACATCCGACCCTATATCCGGCGGATCATTTTTTTTCGGTTCGGTTCGAGTCGGTATAAGTGGGTTGGTCGGTTTGGCGGATTGGCTGCTCACCCCTAATGTCCATAAGAAATTTTTAGTTAATCCAGTAGGCTGGAACCTTTATTGGGTTCCAAAGTCATGTTTAAATTGAACTTTTAATCGGATTTAACGCTTTCAGTAAGAAAATTAAACAGTCAGTTTCTTTATGAGGTTTTGTCTAAGGAAGTGGTTGTTGCTCCAATAACCAAGAAGGCTTAGTGCCTCGCCACGGCCTGGAAGCCAAAATATTGAAATAAAATATTTAATTAACTTTCTGGTAAAGCATTAAAATTTAATAATGCTTTAAAAAGTTTTTCAAATATTTTTTGGAAATCTTTCTAAAATATTTTTATACTTAGAAAAAATTTTGTGCGTAAAATTTTTTACTTAGAAAAATTCTCAAAAATTATTTTTGCCTAAATTAAAATTTATTCTAAAAATTGAAAATTATTTCTTAAATTTCTTTCTTCTCATAAAATTTTCTCACTTGAAGCTTTTACTTAGAAAATTCAAAGATTTAAGTTAGAAATTTTTAAATATTTCTTTTGCAAATTTTCTAAGTTAGAATTTGTTTAACATAAATTTTTTTTAAGAAAATTCAAAATATTGTTGATAATTATTTTCAAAATTTTCTAAGTTTCAACCCTTAGATTTTTTCTCAGAATCCCAATGTTTTTTATGTGATCAAAGGGGGAGAAGGAAAAGTATAATTCTAGGGGGAGGTAGACCAAAATTTTCTATCTTTTTGCACTTTATTAAAAAATTAGTTAGTTTATTTTTATGTCTATTTACCTTACCTTACCTTGGGTTGCTCACATGAAAAAGGTGGAGATTGTTGGAACTCCAAGGTTGTTTTGGTGTGATCAGTAAGTTAAGTTAGGTCCTATGTATTTTTAACCTGGTGTCTAAGTGTGCAGGAGCTTAGGAGCACAGGTAGTCGAGCGGAAGACGCAGCTAGTGAGAAGGACGGCATGCGGTGCGTCCGAGGGATGAGGCACTACGGAAGAGTACACCGACGGACGAGAAGGAAACGTGCGGTGGTTCTGAGGGACGAGAAGCCGGAGCGGAAGATTGCTCGGGGAGCAAGAGACGCAGCTAGCGAGAAGGTCGGCACGAGGTGCGACCGTGGGACGAAGACCGTGGATTGGTACACTTACGGACTAGAAGGAAGCACGCGATGATTCTGAGGGACGAGAAGCCGGAGCGGAAGCTTACTCGAGAAGACCGGAAGTTGGGCTCGAGTGAACCCTATTCCGGATGGCCGAGATCACCCAAGTAAGCGGAAGACCCAAACCGAGGCGAACGGAGCCAGAGCAGAAGACTCGGGCTGAAAAAGTCAACGAGGTTGACTTTTCCCACCCTGGGCGCCCGAATCCCTTCCGGGAGCCCGGACCAAAAATATATGCAGATCTCAGTCAAACCGAGATCCGTGCGTTGGGGATAAAGTTTAATCCCCCTAGGGCGCCCAGAACCCTTCCAGGCGCCCCGACCAAGACTATAAATATAGCCTTGGTCCAGAAGCTTCAAAATATAACAAGCAATTCATTTCCAACACTTGTACGCTTTTATTTAGAGTTAAGCTTCTATTTCTTGTGCGTCAACGCTGAAAGAGGCTTCTCCGCTCAGAGGAGATTTTCTTTTAGTACGCTTTTCATCTGCCTTGGATTAACAACGCCCTCGATTGTAACTAAGTAAATTGTGAGCCTCATTTTTCTGTTCTAGTTTGTTTAATTATTTTATACAAGTGTTAGTTTGAAAAGTTCGAGAAGAGTTGTGTTTTATTTTTTTTAGGGCTATTCAAACCCCCTTCTAGCCGGCCGCAGCGGTCCAACATCATTTCCAAATGGTTTGAGAACTAATACCACATTAGATTGCCAGGTAAGGTATCTTACTTTTCGTATATGTCTTGATTCCAAGAATTTGATGACTTCTTTATGTATAACCTTGTCTTTTCTATGCCAAAATGACATCTCTAATGCTTGACCAGCCAGGCGTCGTTATAGATGTGCAAACGACGCTCCATTGTCTTGCGTCGAACCCCCACTAGGTCCTTTGAAGACCAAGCGACAATGTCTTGATTCTTGATCAAACAACTAATTAAGGACTCCCTTTGCTCTAGCTAGAGATCTTTAGTAGTACGAGTGGCCCGCTCAGGGTGAGAAGGGACCAACTTGATAACCTCAGCTTCCTGATCCAGATAAAGGAAAGTTCACCTTCACATACTGCACATACCTTCATAGCATGTGGTCGCAATAAGTTGGGTTAGCCATGGGTCTTTTAATTAAGATGAGAATTCATCATAGTATTCTGGTAACTTTCCTAAGACAACATTTTGTATCTCTTCTCACACACGATGCTAATTTGATGGTGTCTCTTTTGACCCACTCGGACCCCCTTCCTTCTTTCCTCCTCTTTGGTCGGTGGCTGCAAGGGATCATCTATGAATCAATGAGCATTAGTCAGGGTGGGGGCGCCGACATTGTTGGTGTTGCCCCTCCAACAATCAAGTCAGTGAAGGGATAAAGAGGAGCAGAAGGAGCTCAAAGAGGAAACTAGAAAGAAGAAATCTTTGCAAGTGTCTAGAAAATCATACCTCCATTTACTTGCGTGAAGGCTTATAAAGCTTTATTTGAGGATCACATGCTACCACACCATCATTGGTCGGGTCCCCTTGACCAACCACATGAGCGAGCTTCCTCGTCTATGATGACAACTATGGATTTACACTGTCGACTTTGTCTGGTTGTCAATCTGGTGTCACTTTCTTGAAGGGGACCACTGGTGAACATTGTGTAGGTGCAGTTTGCACTAATGATCATGTTTTGATGTATGACAAAAGGTTAAAGTTAGATGTTATGTGATCTAACCTTTTTACCAAGTGTGTAGGATTGAAAGACTTGAGGGGACCTAACACCAGGTTGAAGTCCATTTGGGAACTAACAGGAAGTCCAATTGGGTCTGCGGGACCTGACAACTGGCTGAAGTCCATATGGGCCATTTGATAGGAAGACCTGGTGGGTCAAAGAAGTTAAGTAAAGACTGTAATTGGTAAGTGAGATAAGCACTGGAGAAGAGTGGTCTAGTGAGGATGAGCCCTAGTAGGGCTCTAGGTGCTGATCTAGTTTAAATATATTTTGGAAGTCTAAGTTGAGACCGTGACTAGATCCTGGTCTAAGAAAGACATGATCTAATTAATAATCATTCTATTTTACTGTGTTAATTCTATTTTACAGATTATTATTGTTGCTAACACATTGATGTAGGAAATTACAATGGCTGGAAAAAGGGGTTCCAGGCACCCAGATTGATTCTAGGCGCCTGGAGTCTGGGAGCCTAGAATGGCTTTAGGCACTTGGAGAGGGCCGAATCCTAGAGGTGTCCAGGTGAGTTGGCACTATTAGGACCCGTGCGACCGACAAGAAGGGGGGGGGGGGTGAATTGCCTGTATAATAAAATCGGACCTTTCTTGATCTTTAGACAAGATTAGTAGCACAATTAAATTAAAGCAATTTAACAACTAATAAAATAAAGAGGCACAGAAAGTTACTTGGTTACAACCTAGGTGGTTGTAATATAAGACAAAAGAAAGCACTAAAAATCTCCTTTGATGAAGGCGGAGAAGCCTCTTACACTCGTTGAATGCTCAGAAAAAGACTAGGAAATGAATACTTGAGTTGTTGTTTATTTCCAAGGTTTGGGAGTCTATTTATAGCCCCTGGAAAATCTTATCCATGGCTAGAAGACTCCTTCAATAGGCTTGAAGGCGCCTCGAGCATGGCAACTTTATCCGTGCGAAGATAAAGTCTATCTTCGCTAATAGTTACTGTTTGCCCGGTCTAAGGCACTTTCAAAGGGTTGAAGGCACCTTCTATAAAGGCGCGAAGGCACCTTCAATCCCTTAAAGGCGCCTTCCACCAGAAAGGCGCAAGGGCGCCTCTAGCAGAGTTAGAGTCACCTCCAGCAGCTCCAACAGCTCCGTTTACTCTTCCACTGTTTCGATCACCAGGGTGATTTCCTCCATTCAGAATAGGGCTCACCCGAACCCATATCCCAGCCTACTCCTCGAGCAAGCTTCCACTCTGGCTTCTCGTCCCTCAGAAACACCACACGCTTCTGTTAGATCATAGAGTTCGCTAGAGAGGGGGGGTGAATAGAGATCGTTAAGAATTCAAAAATTGATTCGAGTATGTAGCGAAAATAAGAAAAATAAAGACTGCTAACACAACCAATTTTACTTGGTTCGGAGCCTTCGTTGACTCCTACTCCAAGGCCCGCACTCATCGAGTGCTTTCATTGGGTTATCACTAATAACTCGCAAAAATGATTACAAAAATTATTAAAAGAATACCGACAACAGAAATAGAAGATTAAATTGTAGGTTGTCGGAGAAGCCTGGTGGCGTCGCAGGAGCTGTGCGCAACAGAGTAGTCATAGCAGAAGTTGTTGTTTTGAAGCTCTGGTGGAGGCCTTCTTTTATAGGAGTGCTTCGGGCGTTCAGATTCCTTCCGGGTGCCTCGATTGTGACGTCGTCAGACCAATCGGAGTTGTGAAGATAGAAATTGCTTTACGGGCACCCGAACCTGTTCTGGGCGCCCAAACCTTCATTTTCCAGCACACCTTTTTTCTTGTAAGAAAATGTTAGTTCGAGGCAAAATATAATTTATACTACCCTGCAAAACAAAGTATTAGCACAATTATATTCAAACAGAGTAGTAATTAGATTCTATCTCATCGAGGCCAGAATCTAGTCATGATCTCAGCTTAGATTCCCAAAATGGTTCTAAGTTGGATCAACGCCTAAGTTCCCTAACTGGGAACGCGTCCTCACCAAGTCACTCCCCTCAGTGACTTACCTGCCAGACATCCGATCAGCCCGTCGACCTGTCTGGACTTCGTGTCAGCTATCCGGTTAGCCTATCGACCTAACTGGGCTTTATGCCAGCTATTTGATCGACCCGTCGACCTAGCTGGGCTTCGTGCCAGTTATCCGATCGGCCCGTCGACCTAGCTGGACTTTATACCAGCTATCTGGTCGGCCCATTGACCTAGCTGGATTTCTCTTGTACACTCAGTCAAAGTGTTAGATCACAACAAATCTAACTTAACCTACTTTGTTATTCATCAAAATCTGAGTTAGACCGTTAGTGCTAATCGTAACAACAATATCTCCTTTTTTGATACAATGACAACCCGAGTTAAGTTAGTTAAAAATATACAAAAAGTAAATAATAGTTTTCTAGCTAGTTGGTGTTTTATGCTTGGTATTTTTGGTACTAACTTAAACCACCTAACCCTCCCCCTTTGACATTCATCGAAAAACATAGAAAAGATAAGAATAATTAGCTAAGAGAAACAAATTTGCAATAGAGATTGCTAACTGAATTCAGAGTGACTTGGGGGAGTTTAATATAGAAAACAAGAATATTTTGGAAAAGTCGTTAAGGCATCAGATAAAGTAATTGTTAAAAAATATAAGCTTTAATTTTCAACATCTACTAATGTTTTATAATTTTCAAAATAGCTAAGTTTTGGAAGATAACTTTTAAACACATATTCAAAAACCTACTACTATTTCATAATTGTCAAAATAGCTTAGTTTTTAAGTTAATGTGAAAAAAAATATTTTCAAAAATAATTTTTGCAAAATATAAAGGAAAAAACCTACTAACTTTGTAAGTTAACTTATTTTTGTAAGTTAAAGTAATTTTCAAAACAACTTTCAAAAATAAGTGTGCAAAATTAAATTAATTTTAGAACAATTTTTAAAAATAAGTTTGCAAAATTTAAGTAATTTTAAAATAATTTTGCTAAAGTATTTTCAAGGAAATGAAAAATACTTTTCAAAAATAAATTTACAAAATATTTTCAAAAAAGATAAAATAATTTTGTTACAAATAGTTTATTAAGTATGAAAATAACTTAAATTAATGCTCCCCCTGAACCTGACATTAAAATAGAACAAAAAAAAAATCCTTAACTATCTAACCATTAGTTACTTAGTGACTATCAAAAGATAACAGTTTTCACTTGGTTAGTCAGGTTAAGTTAACTATATTCAGTTAGTGTTTAACTTAGCTGAAATACTTAACCTGATTACTATTTGTTTGGTATTTAATGCCCAGACTTATGTTGATGCACTGATATAAGCATCTTAAGTCCAAGCAATCTGTCTATGCATCTCACCCCTTTCTAAATTCAGTAATACACAAACAAGGTAGTCCTAATGTGTTGGTGAGATGCTCAAGTCCTAGATCTATAGGAGCATGCATTCTTAGGATTTGATCTAGATTAAAGCTAAAATTGTTTTTTAACAGTCTAGGAATAGGGCAGTTTGAGAAATAAAAAGTTTTACCCTAGAATTTTAAAGAAAATTTTGAAAACACTTTTGAATGTAAAGGTCCTAGTCTATTAAACACAATGTGTCAAGTCAATATCTGAAGTGAAAATAAGTCAATATACAACAACAACGGTCAAGACAAAATGCATGTAGATAATAGCTCCTAGTCTATTGTGATGATGAGGAGGATGGTCCGGAACCCAAAGAGCGTGATATCTCTATCAACTCAGCATGACGAGTCCGGTCATCTTCTCGAGAGCTGGATATGTCCCATTGAAGATCAGAGACATCCTGCCACATGTCTCGTCCAAGATCAGAAATCTCCCATTACATGCCCTGCCAGAAATCAGAGACCTCCTGCCGAAGACCAGTCATAGATGTCTCAAGTCTGGTAGCTCGATCGGCTAGAGTGTGAGGGGCGGGGCATGGTGCTCAAGCTGGAGGTGGTGCTGGAATAGGGGGTGTTGGTGCAGTTAACACTAACGGTCTAACTCAAGGTTTGATGAATTACAAAGTAGTTTAAGTTAGTTTCATATTGATCTAACACTTCTATGAAGTGTACAGGAGAAGCCCAGATGGGTCGATGGGCTGACCTGACGTCTAGCACGAAGTCCAGCTAGGCCGATGGGATGACCTAATAGCTGGCACGAAGTCTAGACGGGTCGACTGGCTGACCTAACGTCTGGCACGAAGTCCAGTTAGGTCGACGGGCTGACCGGATAGCTGACACGAAGTCCAGACGGGTCGAAGGGCTGACCAGACGTTTGGCAGGTAAATGAAGGTAATTCACTGGAGGGTAGTGACTGTGAGGACGCGTTCCCGGGAAGGGAACATTAGACGTCAATCCAACTTAGATCCATTTCGAAAATCTAAGTTGAGATCGTGACTAGATTCCGGTCTCAAGGAGACGAAATCTAATTACTACTTTTATTACTCTTACAACTTAACTATGCTAACACTTTGTTTTGCAGGGTAGTTTTGCATTTTGCCTTGGACTAATGCTTTTTGCAGGTTGCTGAAAAAACAAAGGTCCGGGCGCCCGGAAGGGATCCGGGCGCCCGGAAGGGATCCGGGCGCCCGGGATGCAAAAAATTATCCCCAGCCGCGTCGCCATGTGGAGCTTCATGTGTGGACGGGCTACGTCACACTCCAGGCGCCCGAAAGGGATCCGGGCGCCCTGAGCTTCCTATATAAGGAGGGTGAAGCCTTGGAGCAAAGAACAACGAACAACAAGATCTTCCAACGATTGCTCTGCCGTGCTACACTCCTGCGATGCTGCGAAAGCTCCTCCGACAACGCGCCTCATTCTTATTTCTTTTTAGTTGTCGGTATTCTTTCTTTAAAGCAACTATACTTTCAATTGTTAAATAATTATTCAAATTCCTAGTGGATTGCCCAACGAAAGCACTCAACGAGTGCGGGCCTTGGAGTAGGAGTCCACCAAGGCTCCGAACCAAGTAAAAAGGTTCATGTTAGCATTGTTCTATTTTTGTGTTTTCTGTTGCGTACTCGATATTCTTTTCGACTATTCAAATCGATATTCACCCTCTATCAAATTACATGATCCAACAAGTGGTATCAGAGCAGATACCGCTCTGATTTGGTGCAACCACCAATCAGACATGGGTGAAATTTGTTTTATTTTTTTTGTTTGGTTTTCAGTTTTGCGCTATAAATCCAAGCTGGTATTATTGCCATTCTTGGAAAAAAAAATTTCGTAGTAATTAAGCTGAATTGGTGCAACACCAATTCGATTTTTCTTTAACTTTATTCCGTACTACTAATCCAAGACTAAGTCTTGAGATTTTTTCTTTTGTTTAATTGTGTGTAGGACAAATATGTCGCAAATTGAAGGCTTCAGCAGTACATCCCCCCTATTCAATGGGGAAGTTTTTCTGTACTAGAAGAAGTGGATGGAGGTCTACCTGAAGACTGATTTTGATCAATGGTTCAGTGTCATCAGAGGCTACAAGGTGCTGACCGACAACTCTGGAAATCCACTAGACCCGGAACAGTGGACTCCAAACATGAGAAAGAAGTCCTCGACGGACTACAAAGCTCTCAACATGCTGTAATGCGGACTGACGAAGGAAGAGCTGATCCGAGTGGGATCGCACCAAAACGCGAAAGAATTGTGGGACAAGTTAATTGAACTACACGAAGGAACAAGCGACGCAAAGGTAACTAAGCGCGATCTTTTGTTAAATAAATTATTTAATATTAAAATGTAGGAAGGAGAACTAGCAAGTCAACTCCATATGAGGATCAAAGATATCCTCAACGGACTCCATGCATAGGCTCCAAATGGAGAATCACGATCTAATCAGGTACGCATTGAATGCTTTTCCACGTAATACATTGTGGGCATCTATCGTGGATGCCTACAAAATTTTAAAAAATTTATCTAAATTAAAACTCAACAAATTGTTTTGTGAACTAGAATTACACGAGTAGACTAACGCCGAATCCGAGAAAGGTATTGCCTTGTTTGCAGGGCCCTCCAAGGAAAAGAAAAAGACTAAGCCTGAACCTGAAGATGAGTCCGACCAAGATTCCAAAGATGAAGAGTACCTGGTGAACCTGATAAGGAAGATGTTCACCAGGAGGAAGAAAAGGTTCAGCAAGAAGGACCTGCAGGAGATCAACTCCCCATCCGAACCAAGGAATGTGACTTGCTTCGGGTGCAACAAGAAAGGACACTACAAGAACGAGTGTCCGAGATTAAAGAACAACAAATCTAAGACATCCAAGAAGAAGGCTCTCAAAGCAACCTTGTAACGACCCAATTTTCCCTATTCTGAGTTTCAAATGTCCATAAAGATATTTGAAAATGTTTTTAAAATATTCTTGAGATTTTTAGAAAATTTTAGAGTATTTTTGCGTAATTTTTGGAGGTCGTTTAGTATTTTTACAAAACCAAAGAAGTTTAGGCAAAAAGCGTTAGAAGCGAGGTTTGAACCCAGGACCTCGGGTCGGACTGACCCAACCGAACCTGGCCTGACCAGTTGAGCTACGCTCGTTCTGTTAACTAGGTATGGAGAGAAAAATATTTAAAGTAAAGTTATATGGAAACCCTAGAGATAATAAGAGGGAAAAACTTAAGTGATTTTTCGGAAAAGGATCTTTTCCTCCCGAAATTCTTTCTCTCCTCACCTCTCTCACGCGACAGCGGCGGCTCGGGCGGAAAACACATCGAGGCGACGGCGCTAGGGTTCCTCTCCGGTGCCGGCGAAAGGACTCTTCCGGCCAATCTCCAAGCTTCATCGTGCGTGGTCATCCCGACGGAAGGAGCTCGGAAGCACAAAGGAGAAGCTTCGGCCGGAACCCTAGAATCTCTTCCTCTCTTCGGTTGTAAGTCCAAGAACCGGCGGTAAGTACTACTCACCTGTGGTAGGAGTAGCTTCCGGGTCTGTGTTTTCTTAGTGATTTCTGAAATAGGCAGTATTGTGGATGTTAGGAGTTTAGTCTTCTCTCCTTGTCTCGGCACATGCTGGATTAGGGTTGTTAGGGCTTAGTTCTATCTCTATAGCATTCAATATGTGCTGTTTTGGTGCTTGCCAGGGACTTAATTCTCTTTGTTGTTCTCGGAACAAGCTAAACCAGATTGTGGTTGTTAGTAGGCTAAGTGGTAGTTCTGAAGATTTCTTGTGGCTTGTATTGCTGTTGTAAACCGCATAAGGAATTCGGTTGCCCTTTTTGGAAATCCTGGGATCTGTTTAGGAGTTCCGAAAACTTATTTACTGCCTTAGGGTTGCTGTGGTAGCCTGCTTAGAGGATCTGGCCCTATGCATGTGTAGATTTGTCTATTTTGGTTGCTCTAAATTGTTAACTACATGTTAGAATGCTTTTAGAAGAAATTCTGAATTTTTCTGACAGTAACACGAGTAAGATCAGTATTTGCATGGCATGAACAGACCTTAAGCTTAGGTTTGGATTTCCTTGACGATTTTACCTTAAGCTTAATTGATTGTATCTTCCGTGCCATTTATGAGTCATTGTTCTTTCCAGTCTATAAGCATGAGAAATTAGAAGCCCTTAAAGTAGCATTCCATGCTCTGTTTCTACAGCATGATAGAAAGTGTAGAGTTACATATACTGCTTTTATTACAGCATACTTAGAAAGCCCAAAGTTAGCTTCCTTTTGCTTTATTTATAGCATGATTAGAATCATTCCATACTTGATTTTACAGCATGTTTAGAAGCACTAAAATAGCATCCTTTGCCGTGTTTTCACCGTATGATTCAAAGGCTTTAAATTGCTTTCTTTAGTTTAGCTTATAGCATGATCAGTAAGCTTTAAGTTACTTGTTTTATTCTGTTATATAGCATGGTTAGTTGAGTATACACCCATACTTGTTAAGTATATTTAAAGGACTCCCACAATCTTTAATAAAAGATAATAAGGAAGATAAAAGAATAAGAAAGATAACAAGTAAGTCAAGCAAGAGGCTAGTACCCGACATCCAAGAGCTTGTCGTTAAACAAATCCAGGTGACCATTTCCGAGGTCTTGGCCCTGGTAGACCGAGGTCTGCTCTTTTAGGATTGGTGGCTCGCAACCCCAACCTATTAGGGAACGCGCATGAGATGGTACTAAGCCTGGGCCCAAGAAAAGAAAACCTAAGAAAGAAAAGAAAAGTTAAGTAAGAAGGAAGAAAGAAAAGAAAAGTTAAGTAAGAAGGAAGGAAGAAAGAAGAAGAAAGTAAAAGATAGAAATTAAAAGATTAATTTCTAACACAAGGATACAAGAAATGAAATAAGTTCCAAGCTTAGAATAAATAAGAATGGTTAGTTTTCTTTGATTCTAAGTTTACATTGTTAGTTTCTTGTTATCCTGCTTGATACTGAGTATGATTTGTATTCTGTTCATTTTCTGTATACCATGAGCACATGCAGATAGCTTTATTATTTCAGTTTCAGTATTATTGCATTACATTTATGCATTTCGAGTTTTGTGAGATAGATTAGTACTTACTAAGCGTTTTCGCTTATAGATCTTTTCTTTTTCCTCCTACCGCAGATAAAGGAAAAGCTAAGATATGAAGGGAGGCGACAGGGTGGTGGTGATGATGGATGTGTGTGGTGACTGAACTGTGGAGAGGTCCAGAGGGGACTAGCAAGACTTATTTGATTAGAGTTTATGCTTTAGTTCTTTTCTTTAACACTATTATGAAGTTTGTGAGATTGTAGTTGAGTTTGATTCGTATTGTAGCTTATTTATGTCCTATTCTGGGAGTTGTGTTTAGTACTTGTTGCTAGTCTAGTCTTTTGATTATAGTATGAATTTATTATTGCGTGGTTGTGAATAAAATGTGTTCCAGCCGCATGTGGCTGCGTATATATCTTGTGTATTATAGATTTGGTCACCGGTACAGGGGAGACTCTGCCGAAATTTTTCGGTAGGGTTTCCATGTGATATTTAATCATACCGGTTAAGTAGAGTTAGTAGTTAAGTAACGGTCATCCTTAGAGAGTAGTAGTAGTAAGAAGGGTGGTTGTTACAGTTGGTATCAGAGCAGTGTTCCATTCTCCAGCATCACACACACATCAGCATCATCCTCGCCGTCTCCAAGTAAGAAAGTATTTAAATCATTTCTTTATTCTGCTTTCTTATTATTAACTGCAGTATAGAGTACTTAATTTTTTTGAGTACTAAAGTAAGATAGAAGATTTACTTTCCCTTGTCTCTATTCGTATTTATGTATGATTAGAAGGGTTAAAGTAAGATATCAAGTCTTTACCTTGCATAATTGGATGTTAAGAAAAAGGATGTTCTCGTACCGTTCGTACTGAGAACCAAGATCAGGAGAACGAAGAGCCCAGAACCCCTGGGCCTATTCTCTCTGAAATTGTTACTCAACTTCGGAGACAAGTAGCGAGCACTGCAGCAAGTGATTGTCAATCTAATGGCCAATCAGAAACCAGCTCCTCCCACTCCCCCAACCATTAATGTGGAGACCCCAGTAGTGACTGAAGTCCTATCAGTTGCCCTGGAAGTCGCCACAACACCTAGAAGACAAGAAGCATACATGATCCAGTGGCTGAAGCTGAAACCAGAAAGCTTCTCAGGCACGACTAAGCCCTGGGATGCCCAGGCTTGGTTTAAAACACTGGAGAGCACTATGGAGCTTCTTGACTGGCCAGAAGTCGAGAAGGTCAACTGCGCCTCTCTCTGCCTGTCTGGAGATGCTCGTATGTAGTGGGAGAGGATAAAGATCAAGAGAGCAGTCGATAAGATGAGCTGGGCAGATTTTCGGTTAGAGTTCTATGAAGAGTTCTATCACCAACAAGCACTATGAGGAGTTTATAGAGTTCAAGCCAGCCAAGATAGAAGACAAGACAGTAGGGAGCCCGGAGCTCTAGTCAAGTAAGTGCAGAAGAACAGAAAGAAGGTAAGAAAGAGGGGGTTCGAGTGGTCTGCGAATATCTCGAAGTACTCTTAGCAGATCTACCTGGACTACCTCCCAATAAATGAGTGGATTTGAGATTGAATTGGTTCCTGGAACCGGTCCAATTTCAAAAGCTTCGTATCGCATGTCTTCAGCAGAGCTGAAGGAGTTACAAGAACAACTACAGGAGTTACTTGACAAAGGCTTCATTTGCCCTAGTCATTCACCCCGGGGAGCTCCAGAGTTGTTCGTTAAGAAGAAAGACGGATTCGTGCTAATGTGCATAGATTTCAGAACGCTGAGCAAAGTAGCAGTTAAGGACAAGTACTCCCTTCCCAGGATCGATGACTTATTTGATCAGTTAAGAGGAGCAACAGTGTTCTCAAAGATAGACCTGCGCTCTGGGTACCATCAACTGAAGGTGAAAGAAAGAGATATACCCAGAACGATATTCAGAACCAGATATGGACACTACGAGTTTGTAGTTATGCCATTTGGAGTGACCAATGCACCTGCGGTCTTCATGGACCTAATGAACAGAGTGTTCAGAGAATATCTTGACAAATTTGTCATTGTATTCATCGATGACATTCGGGTCTATTCAAGGACCCCAGAGGAGCATGACACGCACTTGAGAATAGTACTGCAGACTCTTCAGCAGAAGCAGCTTTATGCTAAATTCTCAAAGTACGAGTTCTGGTTAAATCAGGTGGCGTTTTTAGGTCACATTATCTCTAAAGAAGGTATTCAAGTGGATCCAGCCAAAGTGGAAGCGGTCAACAACTGGAGTAGACCCAAGAACGTCAGAGAGATCAGAAGCTTCCTTGGTCTAGCGGTACTACGGGAAGTTCGTGGAGGATTTTCCAGGATAGCTTCTCCACTACTGACCCTCACCGGAAAGAACAAGAGATTCGAATGGTCGATAAATGTGAGCAGAGCTTCCAAGAGCTAAAGAAGAGTGATCGGTGCTCCCATTCACTGTTCCACAGAGCGACAAGAGTTTCGACATCTCTGATGCTTCCAAGATGGGTTTAGGAGCTGTACTCATGCAAGAAGGAAAGGTCATAGCTTATGCTTCCAGACAACTCAAAGACTATGAGAAGAACTACCCTACTCATGATCTCGAGCTGGCAGCTGTGGTTTTTGTACTTAAACTCTGGCGACATTATTTGTATGGGGTCCAGTGTAGAATTTTCACAAATCATCAGAGTCTCAAGTACTTCTTCACTCAGAAGGACTTAAACATGAGACAGCGGAGGTGGCTGGAGTTGGTCAAGGATTACGACTGTGAAATTCTCTACCACCCAGGCAAAGCTAACAAAGTGGCAGATGCACTCAGCCGAAAATCTAGTGCATCCCTGATGTCCTTGTCATCACTAGCCCTGCCACTGCAGAAGGAGTTGTCAGATTTTGGACTTGAAATTATCGAAGGACAGCTCTCTACATTGACCTTAGAGTCTACACTTCTTGTGGAGATACAGAGAAAGCAAAGTGAAGATCCGGACATCCAGAAGATCAAGCAAGGGATACAGAAAGAAGACAACTCAGAGTTTAGAGTGATAGATAGCGGAATTCTTTATCAGGGGAGTCGCATTTGCGTGCCCAATGATGAGGAACTGAGAAAGAAGATCTTAGAGGAAGCTCACAGTACACCATATTCCATGCATCCTGGTTCTTCCAAGATGTACCAAGATATGAAACAGAGGTTTTGGTGGTCAAGACTCAAAAGAGATGTAGCTAAGTATGTCAGTACCTGCTTGACATGCCAGAGAGTCAAAGCAGAACACCAAAGACCAGGAGGAGTTCTCCAGCCTCTTCCAATACCAGAATGGAAATGGGAAGATATATCCATGGACTTCATAACAGGTCTTCCAAGAACCACCAATGGATATGATGCGATATGGGTAATAGTAGACCGATTGACCAAGTCTGCTCACTTCCTAGCCATCAAGGTGTCCCACTCCATAGAGCAGTTGGCCCAGCTATATGTTAAAGAGATAGTCAGACTTCATGGGGTTCCTAAATCTATCATTTCTGATAGAGATGGGCGTTTCACCTCACACTTTTGGGAGTGCGTTCAGAATGCACTAGGCACCAAACTCAAGTTCAGCACAGCTTTTCATCCACAGACTGATGGGCAGACAGAGCGAGTGAATCAGATTTTAGAAGATATGCTCAGAGCTTGTGCGCTAGATTTCAAGGGAAGTTGGTGCAAGTATCTGTGCTTAGCTGAATTCGCCTACAACAATAGCTATCAGGCCACCATCAAGATGGCACCTTATGAGGCACTATATGGCAGGAAATGCAGATCACCCATATGCTGGCAAGAAGCAGGAGAGAGAAAAGAAATGGAAGTAGAGCTGGGTATTCAGACAGAGATGGTAGACGAGACCACTCGGGCGATCCAGAAAATCAGAGAATCGAGGCGCAGGCAGAAGAGTTATCTTGACACTGTAGGGAATTCCAAGTAGGAGATTCAGTTTTCCTCAAGGTCGCTCCTATGAAGGGAGTGATGAGATTTGGCAAGAAGGGCAAATTAAGTCCTCGCTATGTAGGACCTTACCCGATCATAGAGAGGATTGGGAAAGTAGCTTACAAGTTAGACTTACCACAAGACATGTCAGCAATACATAATGTATTTCATGTCTCCATGCTAAGGAAGTGTCTCCATGACCCGAGCCAAGTGATTCAGCCTCAGTCAGTGCAGATCCAAGAGGATCTTAGTTATGAGAGCAGACCTACACAGATAGTGGACAGAGCAGTCAAGAGATTGAGAAACAAAGAAGTACCACTAGTGAAGGTCGTCTGGCAGAACCAGAAGCACGAGGAAATCACTTGGGAGCGGGAGGACAGTATGAGACAGAAGTATCCAGAGCTATTTTAAGTTCGAGGACGAACTTTTTATAAGGTATGGGGGATTGTAACGACCCAATTTTCCCTATTCTGAGTTTCAAATGTCCATAAAGATATTTGAAAATGTTTTTAAAATATTCTTGAGATTTTTAGAAATTTTTAGAGTATTTTTGCGTAATTTTTGGAGGTCGTTTAGTATTTTTACAAAACCAAAGAAGTTTAGGCAAAAAGCGTTAGAAGCGAGGTTTGAACCCAGGACCTCGGGTCGGACTGACCCAACCGAACCTGGCCCGACCAGTTGAGCTACGCTCGTTCTGTTAACTAGGTATGGAGAGAAAAATATTTAAAGTAAAGTTATATGGAAACCCTAGAGATAATAAGAGGGAAAAACTTAAGTGATTTTTCGGAAAAGGATCTTTTCCTCCCGAAATTCTTTCTCTCCTCACCTCTCTCGCGCGACAGCGGCGGCTCGGGCGGAAAACACATCGAGGCGACGGCGCTAGGGTTCCTCTCCGGTGCCGGCGAAAGGACTCTTCCGGCCAATCTCCAAGCTTCATCGTGCGTGGTCATCCCGACGGAAGGAGCTCGGAAGCACAAAGGAGAAGCTTCGGCCGGAACCCTAGAATCTCTTCCTCTCTTCGGTTGTAAGTCCAAGGACCGGCGGTAAGTACTACTCACCTGTGGTAGGAGTAGCTTCCGGGTCTGTGTTTTCTTAGTGATTTCTGAAATAGGCAGTATTGTGGATGTTAGGAGTTTAGTCTTCTCTCCTTGTCTCGGCACATGCTGGATTAGGGTTGTTAGGGCTTAGTTCTATCTCTATAGCATTCAATATGTGCTGTTTTGGTGCTTGCCAGGGACTTAATTCTCTTTGTTGTTCTCGGAACAAGCTAAACCGGATTGTGGTTGTTAGTAGGCTAAGTGGTAGTTCTGAAGATTTCTTGTGGCTTGTATTCCTGTTGTAAACCGCATAAGGAATTCGGTTGCCCTTTTTGGAAATCCTGGGATCTGTTTAGGAGTTCCGAAAACTTATTTACTGCCTTAGGGTTGCTGTGGTAGCCTGCTTAGAGGATCTGGCCCTATGCATGTGTAGATTTGTCTATTTTGGTTGCTCTAAATTTTTAACTACATGTTAGAATGCTTTTAGAAGAAATTCTGAATTTTTCTGACAGTAACACGAGTAAGATCAGTATTTGCATGGCATGAACAGACCTTAAGCTTAGGTTTGGATTTCCTTGACGATTTTACCTTAAGCTTAATTGATTGTATCTTCCGTGCCATTTATGAGTCATTGTTCTTTCCAGTCTATAAGCATGAGAAATTAGAAGCCCTTAAAGTAGCATTCCATGCTCTGTTTCTACAGCATGATAGAAAGTGTAGAGTTACATATACTGCTTTTATTACAGCATACTTAGAAAGCCCAAAGTTAGCTTCCTTTTGCTTTATTTATAGCATGATTAGAATCATTCCATACTTGATTTTACAGCATGTTTAGAAGCACTAAAATAGCATCCTTTGCCATGTTTTCACCGTATGATTCAAAGGCTTTAAATTGCTTTCTTTAGTTTAGCTTATAGCATGATCAGTAAGCTTTAAGTTACTTGTTTTATTCTGTTATATAGCATGGTTAGTTGAGTATACACCCATACTTGTTAAGTATATTTAAAGGACTCCCACAATCTTTAATAAAAGATAATAAGGAAGATAAAAGAATAAGAAAGATAACAAGTAAGTCAAGCAAGAGGCTAGTACCCGACATCCAAGAGCTTGTCGTTAAACAAATCCAGGTGACCATTTCCGAGGTCTTGGCCCTGGTAGACCGAGGTCTGCTCTTTTAGGATTGGTGGCTCGCAACCCCAACCTATTAGGGAACGCGCATGAGATGGTACTAAGCCTGGGCCCAAGAAAAGAAAACCTAAGAAAGAAAAGAAAAGTTAAGTAAGAAGGAAGAAAGAAAAGAAAAGTAAGAAGGAAGGAAGAAAGAAGAAGAAAGTAAAAGATAGAAATTAAAAGATTAATTTCTAACACAAGGATACAAGAAATGAAATAAGTTCCAAGCTTAGAATAAATAAGAATGGTTAGTTTTCTTTGATTCTAAGTTTACATTGTTAGTTTCTTGTTATCCTGCTTGATACTGAGTATGATTTGTATTCTGTTCATTTTCTGTATACCATGAGCACATGCAGATAGCTTTATTATTTCAGTTTCAGTATTATTGCATTACATTTATGCATTTCGAATTTTGTGAGATAGATTAGTACTTACTAAGCGTTTTCGCTTATAGATCTTTTCTTTTTCCTCCTACCGCAGATAAAGGAAAAGCTAAGATATGAAGGGAGGCGACAGGGTGGTGGTGATGATGGATGTGTGTGGTGACTGAACTGTGGAGAGGTCTAGAGGGGACTAGCAAGACTTATTTGATTAGAGTTTATGCTTTAGTTCTTTTCTTTAACACTATTATGAAGTTTGTGAGATTGTAGTTGAGTTTGATTCGTATTGTAGCTTATTTATGTCCTATTCTGGGAGTTGTGTTTAGTACTTGTTGCTAGTCTAGTCTTTTGATTATAGTATGAATTTATTATTGCGTGGTTGTGAATAAAATGTGTTCCAGCCGCATGTGGCTGCGTATATATCTTGTGTATTATAGATTTGGTCACCGGTACAGGGGAGACTCTGTCGAAATTTTTCGGTAGGGTTTCCATGTGATATTTAATCATACCGGTTAAGTAGAGTTAGTAGTTAAGTAACGGTCATCCTTAGAGAGTAGTAGTAGTAAGAAGGGTGGTTGTTACAAACCTGGGATAACTCTTCTTTAGAATAATCGAAGGCCGAAGATCAGAAGCACCAGAGTCACCTCGCGCTGATGGCTCTCGAAGAAGAATCGGAGGATGAATCGGAAGACGGGTTCGAACCTGAATCGAGCCATGAGTCTGTACTCGTTTCTGAAGGTCTCGAAGAGGTATGTTTTAATTTGAATAATTTTTTTTTAGAATTATTGCTTGTTTAAATAAAAAATTAACAGCAAAATAAAAGGAAAATAAATTGCTCCTTGAGGAAAACCAAAACCTCAAGGTACAAATCATAAATTCAAATCCAACTCAAGACCTAACACTTGAGGAAGAAAATTTAACACTAAAAAAAAAATAATAAATTAAAAAGTATGTTAGAAAAATTTACAACAAGATCTAAGAACTTAGATCTAATTTTAAATAATCAAAAAAGCAGTCTATAATAAAATCGGACTTGACTACAAGTCAAGTTCAAATAAAACATTTAAATCATTAATAACCCAACATAAACAACAAAATAAAGTGTGGGTTCCGAAAGAGTGTTTAACCACACGAGTAGGAATTAACCAATATTAGATACCTAAAAATAAAATATACTATATAAAATCTAATAAACCAAATCAAAAACCAAAACACAAATCTAGACCAACAAAATCAAAATCGAAAATTTTTAAAACCCATCAAAAATCAGATTATCATCAAGTTAAATATAGTTATAAAAGTAACAAATATAAACCTAGAATTAAAATTTAAAAATAACAGACCAATTATTCAGGGGGAGGCTCCAGAATAGCTGACACCTCCAAAATTAACCTACCCGACAGGGTAACCAAAACCAATCCGCCCGGTAGGGTAATTAGGACTAGTTCAAAAGAGAAAATAGTTTAACTTAACCAACGGTACTGGTGAAGTTTTGTATGATAGTACGTTAGGAAAGCTTTGTCTATGCATGTCTAGGAAGATATGACTTCGACCTGGTGTATTTGGCTTAGTGGAACTAACCGAAGCTACCCTTTACGGATCCTAACTAGTTAGACCAAGGTTTTGTATTAAGTTCAGTAGATAGGACTATTTGGAAAATCTCGAAGGCATGATTATTCTAATAATGTCCAAGTGACTCACCATAGCTCAGAAGTTTATCCAAAAAATATCTATTTATTGAGCTCAAAGCTAAACCTGAATCTAACACAAAGTTAAACCAAACCCTAAAATTGAACCTAATTCATCTCACAAAATTATAGGATTCCCTGATTGAAAATTTAGATTGGGTAAGATGACAAAGGATTTAAAATCCAAATTTAATATAAATTTAAATTAAATTAAAATTTAAATTAAATTAAAATAAAATAATTTTAAAAAAAAAATCATTTTAAAAATTTTAAAGAATTATTTTAAAAATTCTTTTAAAAACTTTAAAAATCATTTTAAAATTTATTTTAAAAATTCATTTAAAAACTTTAAAAATCATTTCAAAAATTATTTTAAAAACTTTTTAAAAATTATTTTAAAAATTCTTTTTAAAACTTTAAAAAGCATTGTAAAAATTATTTTAAAAACTTTAAAAATCATTTTAAAAATTCTTTTAAAAACTTAAAAAAGCATTTTAAAAATTCTTTTAAAAACTTTAAAAATAATTTTTAAAACTATTTTAAAAATCCTTTTAAAAACTTTAAAAATCATTTTAAAAATTCTTTTAAAAACTTTAAAAACATTTTAAAAATTATCTTAAAAATCCTTTTAAAAACTTTTAAAATTCTTTTAAAAACTTTAAAAATTATTTTAAAAATTATTTTAAAAACTTTAGAAATCATTTTAAAAATTCTTTTAAAAATCCTTTCAAAAACTTTAAAAATCATTTTAAAAATTCTTTTAAAAATCCTTTTAAAAACTCTAAAAATCATTTTAAAAATTCTTTTAAAAATTCTTTTAAAAACTTTAAAAATAATTTTTAAAATTGTTTTAAAAATTATTTTAAAAATTCGTTTAAAAAAACTTTAAAATTCATTTAAAAAATTTCTTTAAAAATCCTTTTAAAAGCTTAAAAAAACATTTTAAAATTTATTAAAAAAAAATTCTTTTAAAAATGATTTTAAAAATTAAAAAAAAAATCATTTTAAAAATTCTTTTAAAAACCTTTAAAAAATCATTTTAAAAATCTTTTTATAAGAAAAATTATTTAAAAATCATTTTAAAAATCATTTTTTTAAAAAAAAATCATTCTAAAAATTATCTTTTTAACTTAAAATATATTTTCTTAACTTAAAATTTATTTTCTTTTTTTTTTTTAACTTAAAAAATTATTATTAACTAAAGAATCATTTTTAAGTAAAGACTAAACTTAGACTAACCATAATTCCTACCTATTGTAGGAAATTAAGTAGATCTTGGATAGTAGTTGCTCCAAACATATGACTGGAGATCACAACAAATTCACCCAACTTACTTACAAAAGCTTAAGAACAGTTACATTTGGAAACAATGACAATCTCAAGGTAATTGGTATAGGTAACATTGAGCTTAAAATTGACATCATTATTACAAATATTTTACTTGTTGAAAATTTCAAGTATAATTTCCTTAGTATTAGTCAATTGTGTGACACTAGATATAAGGTTAGGTTTTTGTCTTCCGAATGCTTAATCAAGCACCTAGATAACCGTATGATAAGTCTAAAAGGGTTTAGAAAAGATAACATCTATGCAATTAATTTAACCACTTCTTCAATTAAGTGTTATTTAACACAAAAAGAAGAAACTTGGTTATGACATAAAAGAATGTCACACACAAATTTCAGAAATATAAGCAAATTAAATGGATTAGTTAGAGGATTATCAAAATTACCTAACTTACACTCAACAGTATGTAATGCTTGTCAACAAGGTAAGCAAACAAAATCTACTCACAAACCAACTAATCAATCTCAAACTAACTCAATACTAGAACTTCTACATTTAGACTTATTTGACTCCCATGGGGTCAAATCAATAAATGTAAGTTTATATTATCTAGTAATAATAGATGACTATTCTAGGTTCACTTGGATAAAATTTCTAAAAAATAAGGATGAAACATTTGAAATCTTTACAAACTTCTGCAAACAAGTAGAAAATGAAAAAGACCTTAAAATTAAAAGAATTAGAAGTGACAATGGGGGAGAATTTAAAAATCTTAACTTTAATAAATTTTATCTTGAAAACAGATATCATTACAAATTTCCGTGTTCTAAAACTCCCCAACAAAATGGAATAGTAGAAAAAAATGGAACTTTACTTGAAGCCTCTAGAACTATGCTGAATGAATATAATTTACCTAAGTACTTTTGGGCAGAAGCTGTTAGTACAACCTGCTATGTACAAAATAGAACAACACTAAATAAAACACATAACAAAACCTTTTTTGAAATTTATTGCAATAAACAACCCAATATAAAATACTTTAAAGTATTCGGGTGTCCAACCTCATCCTAAACACAAGAGAACACTTAGGAAAATTCAATTCTAAAATAGAAAATAAAATTTTTGTAGGATATTCACTGAACAGTAGGGGTTATAGAATATACAATAAAGTTACATTAAGAATTGAAGAAACCACAAATGTAAAATTTGATTAATCTAAACAAAACCTCGAACAAACCCAACTTCAGCCAATTGAGTTTATTCAAGGCAACAGTAATATGGAAAGAACCAATCAAGAGTTAAATCATGAAGAGGAACAAGAAATTCAAGAAACTCAACCGCCTAAAACTATAAGAGTCAACCCAAATCATCCAATTGACCAAATAATTGGTGATCTAGACTTAAGGGTTCAAACTAGGTCATCCTTTAGAAACCTAACTCAAATCTCTTTGATTTAAAAAATTGAACCCAAATATGTAGCTGAATCGTTGCTTGATCCAGACTGGGTCATAGCTATGCAAGAGGAACTAGCTCAATTTGAAAAAAATGAAGTTTGAGATTTAGTGCCACCACCCAAAAATAAGAAAATAATAGAAATAAAATGGGTGTTTAGAAATAAATTAAGCGAAACGGGGGAAATTACTAGAAACAAAGCTAGGCTAGTTGCTAGGGGGTTTAGTCAAGTAGAGGAACTTGACTATGATGAAACTTATGCCCCAGTAGCTAGATTAGAGTCTATTAGAATGTTACTCAGTTATGCAGCTCATAAAGGATTCAGACTGTATCAAATGGATGTTAAATCTGCATTTCTAAATGGACTAATAAAAGAAGAAGTCTATGTAGGACAACCACCTGGGTTTGAAAGTCTAGAACACCCTAACTATGTCTTTAAACTAAAGAAATCCTTATACGGACTTAAGCAAGCACCCAGGGCATGGTATGAACGTAATATCCAGAGGGTTCAACCAAAGTCAAATTGACCCAACCCTATTCTTTAAATTAATAAAAGAGGATATATTTATAGCCCAAATCTATGTAGATGATATAATTTTTGGTTCAACTAACTTAGAATCACTACAACAAAATTGTTAAACAACAACGCTACAAAGACAATGGTTTTAGATGAAACTGTTGTAAATTTTATAAAAGACAACGATTTTAGATAAAGCCATTGTCTTTGAGCTCCCAAAAATATAAAAGACAACAGTTTTGTGAAAACCATTATCGTTGAGCAACTTTTTTTAAATCAACAACGTATTTTACAACGGTTATCTAAAATCGTTGTCTTTAAGCGCTTTTTTAGGGGCTACGACAATAATTTTCATAAAATTGTTGTCTTTGACGGTATTCATTTCATTATTTTCGCTCTCACAGTTTTGCTTTCCCCCCTCTCTGCAAATCTTTTCGGCGCCTTGTTTTCCCATTCGTGTTCCCGAACCCTAAGCCATTTTTCTTTACCTCTCCTCGTAAAATCTCTTCACATGGCTGTGCTCTCCTCTCCACGACGTGTAATTTTCCCTCTTGATTGTAGTGAGGTCGGGGCAGCCAGCTCTCTCGCGCCGAAGATCGGCCCTTTGGGTCTCTCCCCGAAGAAGATCGAAGAGGACATAACCAAGGAGACGGCCAAAGACTGGAAGGGCCTTCCAGTCACCGTCAAGCTCACCGTCCAGAATCGCCAGGCCAAAGTCACCGTCGTCCCCTTCACTGCGGCCCTCATCATCAAGGCCCTCAAGGAGCCCGAGCGCGACTGCAAGAAGACCAAGAACATCAAGCATAATGGAAATATCTCACTGGACGATGTTATCGAGATCGTCAGGGTGATGCGCCCCAGGTCCATGGCCAAGGACCTCTCCGGCACCGTCAAGGAGATTCTCGGAACTTGCGTGTCCATAGGCTGCACCGTCGACGGCAAGGACCCCAAGGACCTTCAGCAGGAGATCTCCGATGGTGAAGTAGAGGTTCCTCTTGAGTAATTCTAGGTTATTTTTACATTTATGATCATTTTGCTTTAAATCACGTAATTTTGCCGAATTGCTAAAGTAGTTTTGTCGTATTTGATCTGGTTATTGGCGAGAATCTCAACAGTTATATTTGCAATCTAAACATTTTGTATTCTCAATAAATCTATATTGTCAGTTTTATGTTTATTTGTGGCTCATGGATCCGTCTCTACTTCTTAATGATTTGTGATAGAGAAATAGAGAAGGATGATGTTATGTGTGATCACTGAAGTTTGTTCACTCTCGAAGATGAAAATTGGTTTCCATGAATCAGTTGCTATTCATGATTTCCTTCTCAGAGATTCTTCTCTCCTCTTCTCCAGCAAATTATCAGGGTCCTTTATCCAACACTTTCCTCTTGATTCTTTGTTGCTTCCATGAATTTCCACCATGCCTTTAAACCTATTCATGTTTTTTATGAGTCCATGAATTTCCAATGGTGGAAGACCAAATTCGAGCTCTGGATGGGAGGAGTTCACCTTTAAATCGCAGAATGAACTCAGATCGAAACATACATTCTTGCTTAAGTTCTTAATTCCCATAATTTTAGTGAGATTCTTAAAGTGTTTAATAGAAAGTCCCAAAAACTCGGAAGTGCATACAGAGCGTGACTTGTTCCCACTTCTGGAGTCACGTAATGACGAATAGTGGATGTCGACAAACTCACACCATCCTGTCGACCGTGTGATAGGAAGGGGTGCCACCTCTGCTGGATTTTCCTCCACGACGGTGTAATTTTCCCTCTTGATTGTGGCGATTTAGAGACGAGAACAAGCCGAAGGGGTTGGTGTGCGTCTCCTTGGCTTGGATTTAAAGGTAGAAATAGGTACGGACAACATGAGGCAAAGGAGACCAATGGTGTGACCGTGTGACAATGAAGACTCGACTTAAGTAAACGAATTAAGGTAATGCAGTCTCAAAAGTATTCCACCTAAAATTACAAGGCTCAAAGACAAAACAAGCCTTGCAGGACAAGAGCTGACTCTCAGGATGCTACTCAGTAATCTGATGTTATGTTATAGTGTTACATAGAATTGTTCCAGATTTCTCTATGACATGTTGTGAAAAATGCATGCAATTTGATTCGAGAAAAGGAATAGTTGCTTTTAGCCTTTTACTCTAACATACAACACTGGAACTAGGTGACATGGCAGGTGATATCTTACGATGCTTACTAAAAAGGTTATTTCACTGATGAAATCATGTATAATGCACAGAGAAAGCCATGAGTTCAAATAGACTGAAGCTGATATTTTGTTGAAGCGGCTCATTCCATTGGTTGTGAAAATGTCAAGGTAACTTGACATCAACCTTGAAGCTTCTATTGGAAACTTTTTAGGTACTATTATATTTTTACTATTAATTGTAAGTTTCACACTTCATAGTTCAACATAATGGCGTTTTATTTTGAAAATGACTTTGGTACTTTTTTTCTTGGATTAATTGCTATAGATATCCCAGTATTTATCACTCTTAACAAATGTATTCTCACCTTTCAATTCTAACAAATTCATCCTAACATACTAACAATTTCATTTCTCTGAAAAATTTATCAATTAAAAAAGAAAAATGTCACTGACTTCATCACAATTTAGTTGATTGAGTTGAATGATGTTGTACCAATATTTATCCATTACAGGATGATAAACTTAATGGAATGACAATTGTTTGTGATATAAATCATGGTGGAGTTGTTATAACTGAAAGGTGGGATCAATTTGTTAAAAAGTGGTAAAGTTTACAATCTATATTGTAATCAATGCTTCTTTCTATAACATACAGAGTTCATCCATCACATAGTTAAGCTATTAATTCTCATGTTGCAGATGCTAGTTTTGGTGTTAGAAGTGATTTAGGACTTCTGCTTATAGTTTATAATATTTGGTACCTACAATGTGACCTCTAGCTATTTTTGCATGTATCTAATAGATCTCACTTTGGATTCTACTTCTGATACATCCACTAAAACTAAAACCTTGATTTCATAAATGAAAATTGGCTAACAATAGATCTTATGCTGGTGCAATGAATTAATTTCCTAATAGAACCGTATTGCTTGAAGTATCTATTGTTTTCTGTCGAGTTTTCAACAATTCATGGTTAACATTACACAATTATTATTTAATCCAACTTTCTTCTACAATTTTTTTAGCATTGTTTAGTTTATGTCCACTAATCAATAAGTTTTCTCAAATTTTCTCTTTGAAACCAGTCTATAAGAAGCAGACTGTAATGGATATTTTAACAACCCAATCTAATTTCCCAGCTCTTGATTGGTAGTTGTAGCCTTTAAATGATTGTGTGTGCATAATTAAACAGAGCAATCTATATTTGTCCATTCAATTTCCTATTTTCATTATAATATGCTTGGTTGGTTTATCTTAGTTTACTTCCTAATCAGTAATATCTATGACAGGCTAAAGATGGGGCATTCACTGAAGAACCTGGCTTTGGTGTAGTAGCTATAATTGAAAAAATGAAGGTTTCTGTTGGGACTTTAAGCTGAGTCAGAAGGTATATGGTATTTATAGGACACCCTTAGATATAAATGTTGTTCGTACAATGCCTTTTCCGGAAGGGCATGGAGCCATTCTTTTTCTTTTCGGTAATTTACCAAAGGGCGCACTTGAAAATCTGAATTTACCAAAAGACGTACACTACTTTGGTATTTACCAAAGATCGCACTTTTTTAAAAGCATTTCCTATTTTACCCTCCTGATAATTTGACTTTTTCTATTGTTTTTCTTTTCTTCATTATATTTCTCTCACTTCTCTCTCTCCTCTGTCGGCAGAATATAGGAATAACATTAGTCAATCTTTAATCACATTTTAATACATTTGAAGAAGCCAAAATAAATAATGGACACCATATTTGGACTCCTTGCAATTTTAGAAATCCACAGGAACTGAAATGGGTGCAATCGGAGCTTTCTAGGTCGATCAGTGGGTTTCGGTCAAAACCCACTGATGGACCTAGAGAGCTCCGATTGCACTCATTTCAGTTTCTATGGATTTCTAAAATTACAAGGAGTTCAAATATGGTGTACATTATTTATTTTGGCTTTTTATAGATGTTAACAAGCAAAATCAAAGAATCGGCATAAAAGCCCACGTTGGGCCTGATATGGAATCATATCAGGCCCAACGTGGGCCTGATATCATTCAATATCAGGCCCAATGTGGGCCTGATATCATTCCATATCAGGCCCACGTTGGGCCTGATTTGAGTCCATATCAGGCCTAATGTGGGCTTTTTTGCCGATTCTTTGCTTTTGCTTATTAACATCTATAAAAAGCCAAAATAAATAATGGACACCATATTTGAACTCCTTGCAATTTTAGAAATCCATAGAAATTGAAATGGGTGCAATCGGAGCTCTCTAGGTCCATCAGTGGGTTTTGACCGAAACCCACTGATCGATCTAGAAAGCTCCGATTGTACCCATTTCAGTTTCTATGAATTTCTAAAATTACAAGGAGTGAAAATATGGTATTCATTATTATTTTTGGCACTCCTAGTGGTGGACCAGAGGTTTTGAAAAACCCTAAATCTCTCTTTCTTTTATTTTCCTTTTTTTTGTTTAGGCATGATATGAAGAGATATCATGCCCACGTTGGGCCTGATATCTCTTTATATCAGGCCCAATGTGGGCCTGATATCTCCCCATATCAGGCCCAATGTGGGCGTGATATGAGATATATGAGGCCTAGTAACAACAAAAAATAAATAAAAAATAAATAAAAATAAAGAGAGATTTAGGATTTTCAAAACCTCTGGTCCACCACTAGGAGTGCCAAAAATAATAATGGACATCATATTTTCACTCCTTGTAATTTTAGAAATTCATAGAAACTGAAATGGGTGCAATCGGAGCTTTCTAGATCGATCAGTGGGTTTCGGTCAAAACCCACTGATGGACCTAGAGAGCTCCGATTACACCCATTTCAGTTTCTATGGATTTCTAAAATTGCAAGGAGTTCAAATATGGTGTCCATTATTTATTTTGCCTTCTATAGATGTTAACAAGAAAAATCAAAGAATCGACAAAAAAGCCCACATTGAGCCTGATATGGACTCAAATCAGGCCCAACGTGGGCCTGATATGGAATGATATCAGGCCCACGTTGGGCCTGATATTGAATGATATCAGGCCCTCGTTGGGCCTAATATGATTACATATCAGGCCCAACGTGGGCTTTTATGCCGATTCTTTGATTTTACTTGTTAACATCTATAAAAAGCCAAAATAAATAATGTACACCATATTTGAACTCCTTGTAATTTTAGAAATCCATAGAAACTGAAATGAGTGTAATCGGAGCTCTCTAGGTCCATAAGTGAGTTTTGACCGAAACCCACTGATCGACCTAGAAAGCTCCGATTGCACCCATTTCAGTTCCTGTGGATTTTGTAAAATTCCAAGGAGTCCAAATATGGTGTCCATTATTATTTTGGCACTCCTAGTGGTGGACTAGAGGTTTTGAAAAATCCTAAATCTCTCTTTTTTTTTAATTTTTTTATTTTTTGTTGTTACTAGGCCTGATATCTCTCATATCAGGCCCACATTGGGCCTGATATGGGGAGATATCAGGCCCACATTGGGCCTGATATGAAGAGATATCAGGCCCAACGTGGGCATGATATCTCTTCATATCATGCCTAAACAAAAAAAAAGAAAAAAAAAGAAAGAGAGATTTAGGGTTTTTCAAAACCTCTGGTCCACCACTAGGAGTGCCAAAATAATAATGGACACCATATTTGGACTCCTTGCAATTTTAGAAATCCACAGGAACTGAAATGGGTGCAATCGGAGCTTTCTAGGTCGATCAGTGGGTTTCGGTCAAAACCCACTGATGGACCTAGAGAGCTCCGATTGCACTCATTTCAGTTTCTATGGATTTCTAAAATTACAAGGAGTTCAAATATGGTGTACATTATTTATTTTGGCTTTTTATAGATGTTAACAAGTAAAATCAAAGAATTGACTTAAAAGCTCACGTTGGACCTGATATCATTCAATATCAGGCCCAACGTGGGCCTGATATCATTCCATATCAGGCCCACGTTGGGCCTGATTTGAGTCCATATCAGGCCCAATGTGGGCCTTTTTGCCAATTCTTTGATTTTGCTTGTTAACATCTATAGAAGGCAAAATAAATAATGGAAACCATATTTGAACTCCTTGCAATTTTAGAAATCCATAGAAACTGAAATGGGTGCAATCGGAGCTCTCTAGGTCCATCAGTGGGTTTTGACCGAAATCCACTGATCGATCTAGAAAGCTCCGATTGCACCCATTTCAGTTTCTATGAATTTCTAAAATTACAAGGAGTGAAAATATGGTTTCCATTATTATTTTTGGCACTCCTAGTGGTGGACCAGAGGTTTTGAAAACCCTAAATCTCTCTTTATTTCTTTTTTTTTTAATTTTTTTTATTTTTGTTGTTACTAGGCCTGATATCTCTCATATCAGGCCCACATTGGGCCTTATATGGGGAGATATCAGGTCCACATTGGGCCTGAAATGAAGAGATATCAGGCCTAACTTGGGCATGATATCTCTTCATATCATGCCTAAACAAAAAAAAAGGAAAAAAAAAAGAAAGAGAGATTTAGGGGTTTTCAAAACCTCTGGTCCACCACTAGGAGTGCCAAAAATAATAATGGACACCATATTTTCACTCCTTGTAATTTTAGAAATTCATAGAAACTGAAATGGGTGCAATCGGAGCTTTCTAGATCGATCAGTGGGTTTCGGTCAAAACCCACTGATGGACCTAGAGAGCTCCGATTGCACCCATTTCAGTTTCTATGGATTTCTAAAATTGCAAGGAGTTCAAATATGGTGTCCATTATTTATTTTGGTTTTTTATAGATGTTAACAAGTAAAATCAAAGAATCGGCAAAAAAGCCCACATTGGGCCTGATATGGACTCAAATCAGGCCCAACGTGGGCCTGATATGGAATGATATCAGGCCCACGTTGGGCCTGATATGATTCCATATCAGGCCCAACGTGGGCTTTTATGCCGATTCTTTGATTTTTCTTGTTAATATCTATAAAAAGTCAAAATAAATAATGTACACCATATTTGACTCCTTGTAATTTTAGAAATCCATAGAAACTGAAATGAGTGCAATCGGAGCTCTCTAGGTCCATCAGTGGGTTTTGACCGAAACCCACTGATCGACCTAGAAAGCTCCGATTGCACCCATTTCAGTTCCTGTGGATTTCTAAAATTGCAAGGAGTCCAAATATGGTGTCCATTATTTATTTTGGCTTCTTCAAATGTATTAAAATGTGATTAAAGATTGACTAATGTTATTCCTATATTCTGCCGACAGAGGAGAGAGAGAAGTGAGAGAAATATAATGAAGAAAAGAAAAATAATAGAAAAAGCCAATTTATTAGGAGGGTAAAATAGGAAATGCTTTTAAAAAAGTGCGCTCTTTGATAAATACCAAAGCAGTATACGCCTTTTGGTAAATTCAGATTTTCAAGTGCGCCCTTTGGTAAATTGCCGTTTTCTTTTGGAAAGCTGGTCCTTTCTGTTGTTAAATGGGTGTTGAAACACACATTTTTGCTCAGTTTTTTCTTAGATAGCCATGTCAAAGTAAACTTAGTGTGCATGCTGCATGTTCTTCTGTCCCTCGTTACCTGAAAGATAATGATGCTTATAGAATAGATAATTGCTATTCATCATCATCAAGTGAATTTCAACTATTTAGGTTATGTTACATTAACCTTTTCCTCCATTGAAATCTTTGTAAGACTATATCACTAGCTATAAGATGATACAAAATTCATACTTGTCACTATCTAGATACAACGTCTGTATCCATCATCTAATTTGTTTTTGTGCTGTTGCAAGCACGGTGTCCATGGGAACCAATTTCCAAATGCAGAGCCTCAGAACTAGTCTGTTGTATATGTAGGAGTTGATAGTGCATTAGCAGGTGTTATTTATTTTGAGGATAAAGTAAGGGAAGACATACGACTGGTTGTTGAGACTTTAGCTAAACAAGGAATAAACATATATACTAGACAAGAAGAATGCTGCTGAATACGTAGCATATATGATTGGAATTGACAAAAGAAAGGTATGTTATGTGAACCCTGAGTTAAAAGTACTGAATTCTCGTTCACCTTTCTCAGTGTTCTTTGCAAGAAAAACTCCTAGACTAAATTTACATCTGATTCATCTTTGCAATCCGCAACCATAGTAAATCAGCGTAATGCATATTTACCAGCTCACTTCACTCATACTAATTTGAATATTATATACACACTTTTAAATCAATTTTTGATGTAATTACTTAATGTTATGGTATTATTTCTGGTAGCATAAGTTTAGGTTGTGATAGGGATGCCTAATCCTTAAGCGGATGAGATTATTGCACCTTACATGTAGAGTTGTGGGCTAATAAATAAGTCTTATAGGTTTAGATGAATGAACCATTACTAACTTAGGCTTGAGTTATTTGGGTAGTTGTAGGGTAGTTCTTTCATGTGAGCAGGCCATTACAAATTCTTTATTGAGATAATCATATCTGGAAGTTTAAGAATTATTGCTAGTAAATATCTTTGATGAGGAAGGGAACTCAATTTGTCTCTTAAAACTGAAATATATTTGGCGTTATGTGTATGCAGGTGCTTTATGAAGTTAAACCAGAGGCGAAACAGAGATTCATCTCTGAACTTTAAAAAGAGAAACAAATTGTTGCTATGGTTGGTGATGGTATTAATGATGTTGTTGCCTTGGCTTCAATAGATGTTGATATTGCAATGGGTGAAGGTATTGGTGCAGCTAGTGATGTATCTTCAGTTGTGCTTTTGGGCAATAAATTGTCACAGGTACTACTGTTCATTTGTTGTTCCATTTTTCTATGAGTTCTATTTATATATAAAAGTTTCTTGCATGTCACATCCTCTAAGAATCAGTGTGTTATTTGTTTGGAATTGGGTTGTTGAATTTCTTTACTCCTAAAATATTTAAGCTTTCTTTACTAATATGTTAATAATATATAAGTTAACTTGGTATAAGGACCGCATACTTTGCAACACAAGAAACACTCATTGAGTTTACGTTTAGCTTTAAATATCTTTAAGGACATACCTTGTATATTTTTTCAGGGGGCTTTACCTATTTATTCAAGCAAAGTTGCAGTTAGTGTGATTGACAATGTACTTTTGTTCATCAAGTTGATGCAACAGTTGTCATAATGTATGATATATTTCTTGATTCTCTATCACCAATATCTGCTCCACTTCCACTTTTGTTGAGACACCATTTAGTTTTAAGTAGACAAGGAGTCAAGTTGAGGATAGTCTCACTAGTGCATATAGTGCAATGATAAATGGAGACAATTGGATTTTACTGGTTCCTGACCTTATATGTGATAGTGATAATGGTCTTTTGTGGAGGATTTCCTTGGATCTAGAGGTGAGTTTTAATATTTGTCGCAGATATGATCCAATTAAGGTAAAATAATTATTATCATAGTGATGGTTCTAACTACAACTTTCCAGCTATATTAATGGTAATGACTTTAGATTTGGGTGATAATATAAATTATTTGACTGGGTTCCAGATTAAGACATTATGCCTTAGAATGATGTACGGTATTATTCTCTAGTTACAGTTCATGCAGTTACTACAATTCTCTTTTCTCTTATATTTTATATTTTTCTTTGATAAATTTTGTTTAATTTTTCTCTCCTTCTGACTTTGTTTGCATTAAATCAATGATTTGAGTTTTAAGTATTGATTAATTGACTTTTCTCTTGTAGGTACGTAACTCAAGGGCAATTCATGAGGATTGGGATTTTTGATGCAAGGAGTGAGCTTTGTTTAGTTTCTAGATTGCCTTGCTAATGCGAAGAAGTCATATGGCGAACATCGTAATGGAAAACATGTGATTTATCATTTGATACTACTAAGTTTGATGAGTACAACTCTTTTTGTATATTTTAGCTGACATATTTTGGATTTCGATTACACAACTATTATTTTCTCATTTTAATGTGTGTAGTTAATTTTTGAAATTTGAAGATAACATTTTCATGGATTGAATGTAGTAAATATTTAGTTTTGTATTGGTGGTTTGTTTATATTAAATAAAGATTGGTTGTTTGTTTTTATCATGTTACAACATGAACATTAAAGACAATGATTAGAAATGTTGTAAAAAGTATAACCACAATAGATTTTTTTTCGTGAAAAGTGATAAAAGACAATGGTTTTATCCACAACATATTTAAATTATATACCACAATGGTTTATAATTGTTGTAAAATTCAAAACCACAACGGTTTAAATATGTTGTAAATATTATCTATCACAATGGTTAAAAGAGTCTATCACAACGGTTTATATCTATTGTCGAAATTATCTACCACAACGGTTTTAAAACGTTGTCGTATAGGGTAAATAATTTTTAAGCATATAAACAACAACGGATAAAAACCATTGTCGAATGTCTACAAAGACAACGGATTCAAAACTGTTGTCGTAGGGCAATGGATTTTACAACGCTGTCAGTTACAACGGTTTTTTGACCCTACGACAACAGATAATATCCATTGTCGTATGCCTTTTTTGTTTTAGTGAATTCTTAGAAGAATTTAGTAATCTAATGGAACAAGAGTTTGAAATGAGTCTAGTTAAAAAATTAACCTACCTTTTAGGCTTACAAAGCAAACAAACAAATGAGGGAAATTATATTTATCAACAAAAATACACCAAAGAATTACTTAAAAAATTCGGGATGGAAAACACTAAAGAAATAAAAACACCAATGGCAGTTAACACAATTATAGATGACGATCCAAATAGAAAACTAGTTGACTTAAAATACTATAGAAGTGTCATAGGTAACCTACTATACTTAACTGTAAGTGGACCCGATATTTTATTTGCAGTTAGTATGTGTACTAGATACCAAACTTGTACTAAAGAATCTCACTTGACTCAAGTCAAAAGAATCTTTAGATATCTTAAAGGAACGTCAAATGTAGGAATCTGGTATCCTAGAACTAATACTTTTGAGTTAATAGGATATTCTAACTCAGATTACGCTGGGTGTAAGTTAGACCGCAAAAGCACAAGTGGTGGATGTCAATTACTAGGTCCATCACTTGTCAGCTAGTTTAGTAGAAAGCAACACTGTGTTGCTCTATCTACAACTGAGTCAGAATATATAGCCATAGGAGGGTGCGTCGCACAACTACTATGGATGATGCACACCTTAAAAGATTTTAATTTAAACCTCACTAATGTAAAAGTATTAATTGATAATATTAGTTCAATAATTTAACAAAAAATCCTGTGCATCATTCAAGAACCAAACATATAGAAATTAGACATCACTTTATCAGGGATCATGTCACTAAAGGAGATATTGAACTTAAATACATTGAGTCCAAGTCTAATTTAGCATATATATTTACCAAACCCTTCCCTGAAAGTGAGTTTAGCAATCTACGTCGGAAGCTTGGAATGTGTTTAATAGACTAGGATTTTCAAAATTGTTTTCAAAAATAGTTGGTTTTAAATTCCAAGGTAAAACATTTTTTATGTTTTCAAAATTTTCCATTTTTAGAATTTCAAAAATAGTTTTAGCCTTAGACTAGACCAATCCCTTAGAAAGCATGTTCCTATAGGACTAGAATTTGAGCATCTCACCAACACACTAGGACTACCTTGTTTGTGATTGTTGAACATAGAAAGGGGTGAGATGTATAGGCAGATTGCTTGGACTTAAGATGCTTATTTCAGTGCATTGATATAAGTCTGGGTATTAAATATAAAATAAACATCAATCAGGTTAAGTAATTCATCTTAGTCAAACACTAACTGATTACAATTGACTTAACCTGACTAACCAAGTGAAATCTGCTGTCCTCTGGTAGTTATTAGGTAACTAATTGGTTAGACAATTTGTGTTATGTCAGGTTCAGGGGAAGGATTACCTATTTTTATACTTATTTAAAATATATATATATATATATATTTCCTTGAAAATATTTTAAATCTATTTTAAATCTGATTTTTTTAATTCGGTTTTACAAACTTAGTTTTGAAAAATAGATTTTTACTTAGATTTGAAAATTAATTTTATTTTCTAAGTTAAAATTTGGATTGTACAACCTCAGTTTGAAAAATATTTTCTTAATTTGATTTTAAACTAACTTTTATTGGATCAATTTCTTTTAAAAAAATTGATTTTGAAAATATATTTTTGAAAATTGATTTTGAAAACAGATTTTACTTAATTTTAAAAATTGATTTTGAAAATTAGATTTTCCAAACATAGTTTTGAAAATTGACTTAAAAAGTTGGATTTTTACAAACTTAGTCTTATAAAATTTTACTTAGTTTTGAAAATATTCTATGTTTAAAACTTAGTTATTTTTTTTGAGAAAACTAAAAGCAAAGGTTTTAAGTAAAATATTCTATGTTTTCTACTTTAGACTCTCCCAAGTCAATCTGATTTTAATTCTTTGATTTTCTTTTACTTCTGTGTTATTTTTTGATGAATGTCAAAGGGGGACGGTTAGGTGACTTAAGTTAGTAAAAACAAATCAACGACATACCAAATAAGACCAACTTAAAAACTAACTTTTGCTTGTTTTACTTGCATATTTTTCACTAACTTAACCCATGTTGTCATTGCATCAAAAAGGGGGAGATTGTTGACGCGGTTAGCACTGACGGTCCAACTCAAGTTTTGATGAATGACAAAGTAGGTTAAGTTAGTTATATTGATTTAACACTTCTATGAAGTGTACAGGAGAAGCCCAGACGGGTCAATGAGCTGACCTGACGTCTGGCACGAAGTCTAGCTAGGTCGATGGGTTGACCTGATAGTTGGCACGAAGTCCAGATGAGTCGACGGGCTAACCTGACGTCTGACACGAAGTCTAGCTAGGTCGAGGGGCTGACCGGATAGCTGGCACGAAGTCCAGAAGGGGCGAAGGGCTGACCGGACGTCTGGCAGATAAGTGAAGGTAAGTCACTAGAGGGTAGTGACTGTGAGGACGCGTTCCCGGGAAGAGAACATTAGGCGTCGATCTAACTTAGATCTGATAGATCGTTTGGAGCGATAGAGGGGGGGGGGGTGAATATCGCTTCCTTTAAAACTTATCTTTTTCTTTTTGTTACTCAGAATCGTGCAGCGGAAGATAAAGATAGAGACACAATCATTTACTTCATTCGGAGCCTAGCTCGACTCCTACTCGAAGTCCCGCGGTCCTTGACCGCACCGATGGACAATCACTATAATCCTTCTTTCCGAAATCTTTGGAAAGAAGAGAATCGTACAAGTAAAAAAGTGTAAGATAGTAACACTCCTACTATCTTACAGATAATTAAGTGCAGTACAAAAATAAGATATACCGACAGGAGTAGTTGTGAATTGAAGCTCAGTCGGATGGAGTAGCTTTGCAGGACTGAAGACAATTCGTAGCATGAGAAGCTTGCAGAAGAGCACTTGAAATAGATCAGAAGAAGTTCTTCTTTGCTTCTGCCTTCGAGCCTCAATTTATAGGTATACTGGAGGTTCGGTCGACCGATCCCACTGTTCGGTCGACCGAACCAGCTCCGATCCCCTCCAGCTGGAGTCTGACGCTGGCTCGAATCTCTGGCATTAATTGGACTTTAAGGGTTCGGTCGACCGATCCCTCTGTTCGGTCGACCGAACAGGCTCCTTCCCTGTTCGTCGAGATTTGCCGTGATCTGCATTTACTGTGCCTTTAATATTGATGGTTCGGTCGACCGATCCTCGGGTTCGGTCGACCGATTAGTGTAGTTTCCTTCTGCATTTGATCGTTGCTGATTAAACTGATCTGAGCTGAATCATCTTGGTTCGGTCGACCGATCCCTACGTTCGGTCGACCGATCCAGCCAAACCTGCAACACAGTATTAAGCAAAGTATCCCTGCAACATAAAGATTAACACAGTAATATATAATGCATAAGTATGACAGTTAGGACTGTCTTGATCTCAACTTGGAAACCTTCCCGGTTTCTTCAGTTGGATCAGCGACCTTAGGTTGTTCCCTTCAGGAACTCGACCTCACTGTCACTCCTCCAGTTGCTTACCTCAACTTACCTGCCAAACATGGTCCTCCAGACCTGTTTGGACTTTTGCCTGCTCAGTGTCTGATCGTCTGATCCACTAAGACTTTTCCTGTAATATTATATTAGCCAACAACAATAATAATACATAAAACAAGGATAAACCTAAACCTAGATTTACCGAGATCCGCTGGTTCGGTCGACCGCGTGCGGTCGACCGGAAACCATCTGATCAACCTTGCTTGGAGTTCACTCCTCCAAGACTTCTCGTTACCTAAGGTTACCACCCCCTAGGATTTTCTCCACTTGGCTTCACTCACCAAGACTCAGTATTCGGCTACCCAGGGATCAAGTCCTCCAGACCTATCCACCTGGCTTCCATGATATACCGAGATTTCTCCCCTTACCTAGCCTACAACTAGGACTCAGTATTCGGCTACCCAAGGATCAAGTCCTCCAGACCTATCCACCTGGCTTCCACGATATACCGAGATTTTCCTCCTTGCCTAGCCTACAACTAGGACTTCCCTTGATCAAGCTCTATCCTTAAACATACTTAAACATATTTGTCTGACATTAAAACCTTGGAGGTCGATTGCATCAACAAGATCCATTTCGGAAATCTAAGTTGAGATTGTGACTAGATTCCGGTCTCGAGGAGACGAAATCTAATTACTACTTTTATTACTCTTATAACTTAACTATGCTAACACTTTATTTTGTAGGGTAGTTTTGCATTTTACCTCGAACTAATGTTTTTTGCAGGTTGTTGAAAAAACAAAGGTCCGGGCGCTCGGAAGGGATCTGGGCGCCCGGGATGCAAAAAATTATCCCCAACCAAGTCGCCACGTGGAGCTTCATGTGTGGACGGCCTACGTCACACTCCAGGCGCCCGGAAGGGATCCGGGCACCCCGAGCCTCCTATAGAAAGAGGGTAAAGCCCTGGAGCAAAGAACAATGAACAACAAGATCTTCCAACGATTCCTCTGCCGTGCTACGCTCCTGCAACGCTGCAAAAGCTCCTCCGACAATGCGCCTCGTTCTTATTTCTTTTTGGTTGTCGGTATTCTTTCTTTAAAGCAACTGTACTTTCAATTGTAAAATAATTATTCGAATTGCTAGTGGATTGTCTAACAAAAACACTCGACGAGTGCGGGACTTGGAGTAGGAGTCGACCAATGCTCCAAACCAAGTAAAAAGGTTTGTATTAGCATTGTTCTGTTTTTGTGTTTTTCGCTGTGTACTCTATATTCTTTTCAACGATTCAAATCGATATTCACCCCCCCCACTATCAAATTACACGATCCGACAGGGGGATCATCAAAAAGCACATCCATGAACTCATCCACCCCATGTCACGCCCCAGAGAAGTCTCTGTCTGAAGAAATTTCGACAGCATCTCCCCTGTACGGCGGACAATCTGAAACTTTTCTACAAGCACTATATACCTCAGCCACATGCGGCTGGAATAATAACAATAAAAAAAAATAAACACCACGCAGTTAATATCAAATTCAGCCCACTCGGCTGTACCAAAACCAAAACACAAAACTACTAGCCGGCTAGGCTTACACAACCAATAACAAATACAAAACACCACATAACAACATCAACCCTCCAAAAATAAAACCAGAGTACAGAGCTAAACGAACTGATACACAAAACAAATAAAACATACGTGAAACCGATAAGTCTTCTGATGTGACGTGGGGACCAGCAGACAGGATGCTCCAAGCGACACCATAAATAACCCGGTACCTGAAAAAGATAGTGTCAACGGGGGTGAGTTCAACAACTCAGCGAATACCAATGGACATGAGTAGTAAGATATATCTAACAGCAACAAACATGGAATACAACTTCCTAATCATATATAGGGAATACGCAAAACTGAAAGGTAACTGAGGAAGCTGTATTCACCAGGAACTCCTATCCAGACAAAAGGGTCTTCAAACCGAAAGTGTCAATAATCCTGTATGCAGGTCAAAAGTATGTATCCAACCAAAATGCAGCAACCAAATGCAGCAAACACAATCATAAAAATATAAATGCATCAATGCATATGATGCTAATGATGCGTCCTGGTCACCCCTGACGCCAGTCAGTCATCTCACACACAAATGGTGAGACCGAGGGTAGGGCTATGACAACTGCGCACCGTCACTACTCCCGATGAGTGACCGAGTGGACGGATGCTGTCGGACTCCTGTCCCGTGACCCCAAATCATAAATGGGGAGCTCAATGCTCTCATCTCCGGTACACGATGACGAGGAGGAAATCTCTGCCACGCTGAGTCACCGACCAACGGAGCCAAATAGAGTCCACCGTCTGCCGGCTACTACACTGCTACACTAAATGCTAGCGGAGCCAAACAGAAGCGGAACTATCTCGGCTACCACGAGTCCTCGCACCAACGGAGCCAAACAAGTAACCGCCACACACCGTCGATATACCACTAATCCATGAGTGGTGATGTGTGCAGATATGTAATCGGCGATGGGCTCAACCATAGTGGAGCCGATAATCGCACAGATGCAATCATGATGCATGTCACTATGCATAACAAAAACTGATCAACATAACCATATCCATATATACAAAATGGGTACTGTAAAAGTGATGGTCACATACCAAAATCTAGAATACACAGGTCAGATAGAATATCAAAAACCTATGTCCTGAACATAATAAGTATGGAATATCCTGATCAGCATAGAAAAATCCATATATACATAATATGGGTACCACAGTATCAGTAGGTCAATCCACGGATCTAGGGCATACAGGTCCTCTATGGTATAGCAACCTAGATCCTAAACATATCTCCTTCCATAACATACGTACCAACAATATGCACATATCAAGAATCAAGGTCTAGGTACACGAATCATATATGATATACAAATAGAGGTATACAAGCCAGGTATGGTATAAAAACCTAAGTATCAGATAATCTAGATACACCTGACTAAAACCAAAAATCCAGAACCTAGTCCTAACATCAGTAGAGCATGGTATGTCATTTACTCTAGGAACTAAGGTACTCATTGTAATACAGTACTCATGGCAATAAGATACTCATGGTAACAAATCACGAGATATAAGCACGGCTACATAACAAGCGACAAACCTAACATGCTATGGATATCAAACAGTGACATACCAAAGACAAACATATTCATTGCTTGTAGTTATAAAATACTATGCATATCCAATGACAATATCATAAAAGATAAGTCAAGAGGTACCCGCCTCCAATAGAAAAATCCAATCTGTTCCGAACACGATGTCAAGATACTCGTCTCGCGTCAAAGTCCTGTGTCACCAATATAAATATATTTTATTTAGCTACAATTCGTAAGAATTTAAATCGCTAAATAAAATCCACAAGACTAGATTCTAAGCAATTAAATCTAATCACACTAATCATGCATCGACTAGTGATATACTAACCATCTAGTAATCCATATCATCTCCAATTCAACACATACCTAATTTATACTCAACAACCATTTACAACCTCCAATTCAAACCTACACATGACCACATAATCAAATCATACCTAAATCAATCCATTATCCACAACACATATCAAATCCCTACACTTACCTCAATTTACAGCCTTGTTCAAGAACATGAAGTTGCTGAAACTTGCTGAAGTCAATGACTGCCAGATCCACCAAAATCCACAGCACAAGACTACCCTCGTACTCACTGATCCACGCCAAGAGATAGTTGCTGCTGGAATTAGAACAAGCAAACCAAATCAACAATTCATCAAGATCCACCTCAGTAAACTAAAAAAACCCAAATCTTTGTTCCAGATCAGTGGAAGAACAGACTCCGCATTTGGAACTAGAACACAGCATGGAGGAGGTCGGCGTTGTTCGGGTCAAGAGATGGCAGCATCGGCAGGGCACAGTGAAGACCATGCGGAATAGATCTAGAGCAGAAGAATTCAGTCGGCTGATCGGTGAGCGGAAGAGGAGAGGAAGGGGCGTCGGCGCCAATTGTAGCGACCGGAGCGACGCGAGATGGCCGCGGCGCGTCCTGATCTCCACGGCCGAGACAAATCTAGGGCTCAAGGTCAGTGGCCGGCGCTAGGGTAAAAACTCGGAGTCGGCCAGAAGAGAGGAACGGAGACCCTCGGTTGGCTCTCGTCGGCCGGCGATGAGAAGCTCCACCTGTGGTTGTGCCGGCAGAGGAAGAAAATAGGAAGGAAGGTGTCGGCGCGAGGTGGTTAGGGCTTGGGTCGCGACAGGGCAGAAACGGCGAAGGGAATAAAAAAAAAAGAGAAAAGAAAACAAAAAGAAATAAAACATTTCCTCGCTTAAATGGGTATCCTAAACAGGTTTTATTCGTACCCATAAATTCGTCCCCTCAAAACCCGGCGTACGTGCTCCGAAAAATTCCCAGAAAATTCCTAAAATTTCTGGAAAATTCCCCTATCGTTATCCGACATTTTTCCGGTATTTTACATTCTCCTCCACTAATAAAAATTTGGTCCCCAAATTTCATTATCTACCATCAGCAAGTATCAACAACAGATATAAAGCATAAATGCTGAACGGTAAACAAATCAAATACCTCAAGTGAAAAGATGGGGGTATCGAGCTCGGATAGTATCCTCGAGCTCCCAAGTAGCCTCCTCGTCCTAATGATGCTGTCATCCGACTTTAACCAGCCAGATAGTCTTGTTCCGCAATTGACACTCTTTCCGGTCCAGAATCCGTACCGGAATCTCCTCATAGGTGATGTCAGGCTATACGGAACTAAGATATCGGTCAACACAAATGTCTAGTCGGATATATACCTCCTCAGCATAGACACATGAAACACGTCGTAAACACCTGCCAAATCTGATGGTAGCGCTGAACGATAAGCTACCGCTCCAACCCTCTCCAAGATCTGGAAAGGTCCAATGTATCGTAGAGCTAGCTTACCTCTGAGGACAAATCTCTTTACCCCTTCCGTGGGTGAAACTCGCAGAAATACATGATCGCCTGCAGAGAACTCTAAGAGTCTCCTTCTCCGGTCTGCATAACTCTTCTGGCGGTCCTGCGCTTCTGATATCTTCCGTCTGATAGTACGGACCAACTCTGTATCAAGCTGAGCTCTACGAGGTCCCAATAACTGGGCCTCCCCAACCTCAACCCAGAGGATGGATGTCCGACAAGGCCTACCTTACAACGCTTCAACGGTGGCATTTGGATAGCCGAATGCAAACCGTTGTTGTAGGCGAACTCTACTAATGGCAGATGGTCCTCCCAACTGCTTCCAAAATCCAATACATATAACCTCAGCATGCCCTCTAAAGTCTGTATGATCTGCTCTGACTGTCCATCTGTCTGCGGATGGAAACTGTACTAAATCAGAGCTAAGTGCCCAAGGCCTGCCATAGAGTTTGCCAGAAACGAGACGTGAACCGAGGGTCTCTATCCGAAATAATAGTCAACGCGACACCACGTGATCTGATGATCTCCCGGCAAAACAGATCTACCAATCGATCCAGAAAATCAGTCTTCCGGATCACTAACGAGTGCGCGGATTTGATTAATCGATCAATGATTACCCATATCGTGTCATGGCCTCGTCGTGTCCTCGGCAAACCTACTATAAAGTTAATGGTAATGTGTTCCCATTTCCACTCGGAAATAGGAATCCACTGACGTAATCCGGCAGGTATCTGGTGCTCTACCATCACCTGCTGACTGACAAGACATCTAGCTACAAATTATGCGATGTCTTCACTCATATCGTTCCACCAATAGGAACACCTTAAATCTTAGTACACACGAGTACCGCCTGGGTGGACAGCAAATCATGAACGATGAGCCTCCGGAAGTAACTCCTATATGACCGGATGAGACTGAAGTACGCAATAATCTGCCTCGGAAGTGTATATCACCCTCCTCGTCTCGTGTGAACTCGGTCTGCTACCCGGAAACTATCTGGTTGCAAATACTGATCAGCAGCCTAGGGCTCTCGGATCCTCGTCCTGACCGACGACTGAGCAACCATGGTAACAAGAATACCCTGCTCTGTCCGTAGCCACAACTCGGTGGCAAGCCAAAGTCACTCTAGACTTCCGGCTAAGTGCGTCGACAACCACATTAGCTTTTCCTGGGTGATAGCTAATGGTACAATCAAAATCCTTTAGGAACACCATCCATCTTCCCTGTCAGAGATTAGATTCCTTTCTAAGTGAACAAATATTTGAGAGTCTTATGGTCCGTGAGAATCTCAAATGTAACACTGTATAGATAAGGCTGTCAAACCTTCAAGGCACAAAATAATGACGGTCAGCCACAAGTCATATACTGGGTAGTTCTACTCATGCTCCTACAACTGTCGAGAAGCATAGGAGACTACTCTATCGTGCTGCATCAGAACAGTGCTCAAACCCTGAATAGGTGCGTCGGTGTAGAGGACATATCTGTCCTCTCCAGAAAGGTAAACCAAAATCGGAGCCGACACTGGTCTCCGCTTAAGCTCCTAGAAGCTGGTCTTGAAATCCTCAGTCCAAGTGAACTTCACGCCTTTCCTGGTCAGGCGTGTAAGTAGCATAACTATGCGAGAGAAACCCTTGTCGAAAGGTCTGTAATATCCTGCCAGTCCCAAGGACTGCGGATCTCCTGCACTGATTTCGGCTGCTCCCAACGGTAACAACCTCTATCTCCTGTGGAACCATGGCATACTCCTACCGGTGACCATGTGTCTCAAACATCTCACAGAAGACACCCAAAACACGCACTACTGATCTTCGCATATAGATGTTCTCGTCGAAACATCTCTAGATCTATGCAAAGGTGATGCACGTGTCTCACCTCGGATCCGTAATAAATCACAACATCGTCAACAAAGACAATGGGCATAGATCCAAACATCCTGGGAATACTAAAATCATCGAGTCCATGATAACATCTAGGGCTCCGTAAACTCTAATGGTAAAACCAAGACACATCATGTCTGTATCACAGACATTCCTAACCATAAGATCTCTGATAATAAGTCGGAAATCTAATCACCAACAACATAAATCACCAAGGAAAAGATCCTCTAGTGTGAGAGCAACGCTCCATCACACGAAATACCACAAATGTGGGAGCAACACTCTACCACAAATAATCCGGAATATGTGGGAGCTACGCTCCACCACAACCATCTAAAATATGTGGGAGCTACGCTCTACCACAAACAAACAAAAATATATGGGAGCTACGCTCCACCACAAACAATACATAAATGTCCAAGGCACCTAACTATCACACTAGAGACTGCACGAGATCTCTCTACCACAGATCACTATGGATAGCCTAGGGTATAACAACCCAGTAAGCAAATCAAATCCATAGTCAACTCTATCATCATCCTAGTGAGTCGGTCACCCGCTGATAAGAAAATGGGTTGACAAGGTAGTCCAACAAATGACATAATGCAGACACTCCACATCCTACATTCAATATAAATAGAATCCTCATGATACTACCAACAATACACCTGGCACACGTGCACACACAACATAGGTATAATCGACATAATCCTCCAATTATTGTGCACCAAACATATACACAACTCAGGTATATTCAGTATTATATGATACCACTAAATAATACATAAGTACCCCAATTTATAATCTGATCACGAATTATAATCATCAAACCTGTGAATATCATACATGACACCCACTATGTCACCATCAACGACAACCCAAATAATAGATCATCAAAATAGTTGACACTCACTATGTCACCATCAACGACAACCCAAATAATAGATCATCAAAATAGTTCTCCACTAATAGATCATCAAACAACCACATAACATTTACTCTCATAAATCATTAGAAATCAACACATCACAATATCTGATCTCCCAATATCCCTCAACCTCAAATCATTCTCAACAATGATCAAACATGATAACTCTCCAATGACCAATTTTCATCGTATCGGATACCCTATATCCAAAAGATATGAGTATAAAACTCTACTGGCTAAATCAACAGGAATATGTAGATATCATCCATTAACCAGCTAACAATAGCAGAGGCTGGTATGTGCCTCCATCTCCTACTAGTAGTAACAGAAGCTAAAACTACTGATGGTATGATCTGAAAAATCACTAGAGACTATAATCCTTGATCTCTATTAGGTCAATCATGCTCAATGGCTAACCCATCACATGTAATATGTGTTACAACAACCAGACAGGTATTACATAAAGAATGCTAATACATGTCATAAACTATAAAATTAAACATCATACCTATATGCCGTCTGGAGATGTTCTGTCGCTGTCCAGTCCCCAACTTCTGACCTCAAAATTCCGAACGTGAAAATCGTCGGAAATCCAAACAAATCCGAAACGGAAATCCGAATATAACCACAACAGAAATCCGTATAAATCCAGAATAAATGCCCAGTTTGACTCGCAAACCTGGCTAACCAAATACCCAGAATACCAACAACAGGTATCCGATAAATCTCCAGAACACCAAAAACAGGTATCCATAACCTGCTCTGATACCAATAAATTGGTATCAGATAAATCTCGAAAATCCAAAATACAAAAATCCAACAAGTATCGCCAAACTTGGCGCTCTGATACCAAGTAAATAAATTGGTATCAGGTTATCCCAAACATCCAACATACGAAAACAAAAGATCGTAAACCTGGCTCTGAAACCACTAAATTGTCACGCCCCAGAGAAGTCTCTGTCCGAAGAAATTTCGACAGCATCTCCCCTGTACGGCGGACAATCTGAAACTTTTCTACAAGCATTATATACCTCAGCCACATGCAGCTGGAATAATAACAATAAAAGAAAATAAACACCACGCAGTTAATATCAAATTCAGCCTCTGGCTGACACAACCACGCAATTAAAAATAAAGCAGCCCACTCGGCTGTACCAAAACCAAAACACAAAACTACTAGCCGGCTAGGCTTACACAACCAATAACAAATACAAAACACCACATAACAACATCAACCCTCCAAAAATAAAACCAGAGTACAGAGCTAAACGAACTGATACACAAAACAAACAAAACATACGTGAAACCGATAAGTCTTCTGATGTGACGTGGGGACCAGCAGACAGGATGCTCCAAGCGACACCATAAATAACCTGGTACCTGAAAAAGATAGTGTCAACGGGGGTGAGTTCAACAACTCAGCGAATACCAATGGACATGAGTAGTAAGATATATCTAACAGCAACAAGCATGGAATACAGCGTCCTAATCATATATAGGGAATACGCAAAATTGAAAGGTAACTGAGGAAGCTGTATTCACCAGAAACTCCTATCCAGACAAAAGGGTCGTCAAACCGAAAGTGTCAATAATCCTGTATGCAGGTCAAAAGTATGTATCCAACCAAAATGCAGCAACCAAATGCAGCAAACACAATCATAAAAATATAAATGCATCAATGCATATGATGCTAATGATGCGTCCTGGTCACCCCACGCATCACCATCTCACACACAAATGGTGAGACCGAGTGGGTAGGGCTAACACTCTGTCGTCACTACTCTTGATGAGTGATCGAGTGGACGGATGCTGTCTCCTGTCCTATGACCCCAAATCATAAATGGGGAGCTCAATGCTCTCATCTCCCGGTACACGATGATGGGGAGAAAATCTCTGCCACCACGCTGAGTCACCGACCAACGGAGCCAAACAGAGTCCACCGTCACCGGCCTACACCGCAACACTAAATGCCACGAGCCAAACAGCGGAATTGTCTGCCGGCTACCACGTTGAGTCCTCAGACCAACGGAGCCAAACAGCAGAACCGCCACACACCTGTCTGATATACCACTAATCCATGAGTGGTGGTGTGTGCAGTATATGTAACTGGCGATGGGCTCAACCATAGTGGAGCCGACAATCGCACAGCATGCAATCATGATGCATGTCACTATGCATAACAAAAACTGATCAACATAACCATATCCATATATACAAAATGGGTACTGTAAAGTGATGGTCACATACCAAAATCTTGAATACACAGGTCAGATAGAATATCAAAAACCTATGTCCTGAACATAATAAGTATGGAATATCCTGATCAGCATAGAAAAATCCATATATACATAATATGGGTACCACAGTATCAGTAGGTCAATCCACGGATCTAGGGCATACAGGTCCTCTATGGTATAGCAACCTAGATCCTAAACATATCTCCTTCCATAACATACGTACCAACAATATGCACATATCAAGAATCAAGGTCTAGGTACACGAATCATATATGATATACAAATAGAGGTACACAAGCCAGGTATGGTATAAAAACCTAAGTATCAGATAATCTAGATACACCTGACTAAAACCAAAAATCCAGAACCTAGTTCTAACCTCAGTAGAGCATGGTATGTCACTTACTCTAGGAACTAAGGTACTCATGGTAATACAGTACTCATGGCAATAAGATACTCATGGTAACAAATCACGAGATATAAGCACGGCTACATAACAAGCGACAAACCTAACATGCTATGGATATCAAACAGTGACATACCAAAGACAAACATATTCATTGCTTGTAGTTATAAAATACTATGCATATCCAATGACAATATCATAAAAGATAAGTCAAGAGGTACTCGCCTCCAATAGAAAAATCCAATCTGTTCCGAACACGACGTCAAGATACTCGTCTCGCGTCAAAGTCCTGTGTCACCAATATAAATATATTTTATTTAGCTACAATTCATAAGAATTTAAATAGCTAAATAAAATCCACAAGACTAGATTCTAAGCAATTAAATCTAATCACACTAATCATGCATCGACTAGTGATATACTAACCATCTAGTAATCCATATCATCTCCAATTCAACACATACCTAATTTATACTCAACAACCATTTACAACCTCTAATTCAAACCTACACATGACCACATAATCAAATCATACCTAAATCAATCCATTATCCACAACACATATCAAATCCCTACACTTACCTCAATTTACAGCCTTGTTCAAGAACATGAAGTTGCTGAAACTTGCTGAAGTCAATGACTGCCAGATCCACCAAAATCCACAGCACAAGACTACCCTCGTACTCACTGATCCACGCCAAGAGATAGTTGCTGCTGGAATTAGAACAAGCAAACCAAATCAACAATTCATCAAGATCCACCTCAGTAAACTAAAAAAACCCAAATCTTTGTTCCAGATCAGTGGAAGAACAGACTCCGCATCTGGAACTAGAACACAGCATGGAGGAGGTCGGCGTTGTTCGGGTCAAGAGATGGCAGCATCGGCAGGGCACAGTGAAGACCACGCGGAATAGATCTAGAGCAGAAGAATTCGGTCGGCTGATCGGTGAGCGGAAGAGGAGAGGAAGGGGCTCTTCTCGGTGATCAAAGGAAGGGCCTTGGATGGGCGGCGGGCGTCGGCGCCAATTGTAGCGACCGGAGCGACGCGAGATGGCCGCGACACGTCCTGATCTCCACGGCCGAGACAAATCTAGGGCTCAAGGTCAGTGGCCGGCGCTAGGGTAAAAGCTCGAAGTCGGCCAGAAGAGAGGAACGGAGACCCTCGGTTGGCTCTCGTCGGCCGGCGATGAGAAGCTCCACCTGTGGTTGTGCCGGCAGAGGAAGAAAATAGGAAGGAAGGTGTCGGCGCGAGGTGGTTAGGGCTCGGGTCACGACAGGGCAGAAACGACGAAGGGAATAAAAAAAAAAGAGAAAAGAAAACAAAAAGAAATAAAACATTTCCTCGCTTAAATGGGTATCCTAAACAGGCTTTATTCGTACCCATAAATTCGTCCCCTCAAAACTCGGCGTACGTGCTCCGAAAAATTCCCAGAAAATTCCTAAAATTTCTGGAAAATTCCCCTATCGTTATCCGACATTTTTCCGGTATTTTACACCCCATCCTCCTCCCCCTCAACATCTGATTGTGGCTCGACGTCTGGGTCAAGCTGGTGCTGGGCCCCCCTCTGCCAGGACAAGATACCCTCATCATCTGTATGGATACCACCTGATTAAAAGTTCCTAGATCTTACCATGTCAAACTCAGTCAGAACTCTAACATCACCTCTGGTGACATCAATATCTAAGGATGCAAGGTATGAAGTCAAGATATGGTAGTAGGGCATGTGAACCCGTCTGCTGGTGATGAGTTTGTTGGACCCCGTGGTTGTTTTGATGTGATCAACCAAGTTAGTTAGGTCCTTCTTTGGTTTTGATCCCTGTGTCTAGGTGTGTTGGAGCTTAGGAGCGCAAGAAGTCGAGCGAAAGATGCAGCTAGCGAGAAGGACAACACGGGAAGGGAGCCGACAGGCTCGGTGATTCCAAAGGACGAAAGAGTTACGGAAGAGTACACTGGTGGAAGAGAAGAACGTACACGGCGTTCGAGGGACGAGAAGTGGGGACGGAAGCCTGCTCGAGGAGAAGGCTGAAAATTAGGTTCGGGTGAGTCCTATTTAGATTGGTCGTAATCACCCAAGCAATCGGAGCTTCAGAAGATGAAAAGAGCCAAAAGGAGCTGAAAAAGCTAGCTGGAGGCGCCTTCAACGAAGTGCTGAAGGCTTCTGCGCTGCCTGCAGACTTGGAGGTGCCTCCCTTCCCTTTGAGGCGCCTCAAACCCAGTCCGAGGCACCCTCAAGGGTAATGGAGGTGCCTCAGACCCAGTCAAGATGAACGTTTGCTATCAGATAAAGCTTTATCCGGTCAAACATCTTGGAGGCGCCCACAACCCTCTTGGAGGCACCTTCAACACTCATGATAGACTTTCCAGGAGCTATATAAAGGCCCCTGGAGCTAGGAAATAATCAATCAACTCTATATTAAGTTCCTAGCAACTTTTGAGCGCTCTTAGTGTGTAAAAAATGTAACGACCGCCTTTCTCTTACCCTAACTTAGGACACGAACGTTACCTTTATCTTTAACTTTTCCATAGAAGCTAAACCTTACATGGCCGTGTGTAGCATATGACCATGTGACTTTTGTAGAGACTAAACCTTACATGACCATGTGTGGCACATGGCCATGTGACTTTTACAGAGGCTAAGCCTCGAATGCCCGTGTGTGGCACACGGCCGTGTAACTTTTCCAGAGGCTAAGCCTCGCATAGCCGTGTGTGGCACACGGCCGTGTAACTTTTCCAGAGGCTAAGCCTCGCATGGCCGTGTGTGGCACATGACCGTGTAACTTTTCCCGAAGCTAAGCCTTGCATGGTCGTGTGTGGCACACGACCGTGTAACTTTTCCAGAGGCTAAGCCTCGCATGGCCGTGTGTGGCACACGACCGTGTAACTTCTCCAGAGGCTAAGCCTCGCATGGCCTTGTGTAGCACACGGCCATGTAACTTTAACCGAGAGGGAGAGAGTTGGGGCCGTGTGGCTCCTCACGGCCATGGCACGGGCTGTGTGGGGGTCACCCCCTGCACCCCAAAAGGGAGTGATTCTCCCCTTGTACTCCTTTCTTGGCTTATCAATCTATCTCATTACTTTATGATGAGACTTTGACAACTAATTACTAACAACTGAACATTCTTCATACACAATACTCCAATAGTATATTTATGTTAAGCGGAAATGAGAAACTAGATTCATCAGTACCAAAATCTAGCATTTTCAAGTACTAGCAAGTTCCAAGATCACTTTCCACTGTTCCGTCACACACACCAGCAAAACATTGCTCCTGCTACCCCCTCCTTACTCGAGCTTCCCTTTACCTTTATCTGCAATATAAGGAAATGCAAATATATAAGCAAACTCTTAGTAAGTACCATCTACTCACAAAACCATGCATTTAAGAGAACATGCTTTTAAAACTGCTTGGGAAGAAAACAACCAAACATGCACTTGAGTATAGTTCACGCTAAAACTCATGCTTTGTAAATATGCACATGATATGTATTTTTCAAACAGGTTTATAGTGCAAATCATCAACTTCAACCATGCTAGTAAGGTAATGAAAATAAAAATCTTGGCATATCATAGAGTTCATCAACACTACACTTTATAACTCAAGTTCTCCACTTAATGATGGTTTTACTTTAACAAACCAATGAACTTGGAAACTTTATAATACATACTAGTGAAAATAATAATCAACTTCTTTGGGCCCGACAATGTACCACTTTGCGCGCATTCCTTAATAAGACCCGAGGTAGCTAATCCCGAACCCATTAAGGTACTAATAGGCGAACTTATTCCTAGGACAATCTAGGAGCCCATCCCATGGACCTTGGTCCAGTACATGCCACTTCAAAGTAAAATACTTTCTTTTAATACTTCTTTCTTATTATTGCACTAATTTGTCATTTAGACAAACACCTGGTGTGTACTTTAACCCCGTACTTGTAGGGAAGCACTTTAGAGCCCTTGAATTTATGCTTCTTAGTCCCAAACTAGATGAGAAGCCATTCAAGACCCTCTACATATGCTCTTAGTCCCAAAACTTAGAGGGGCATCTTACATATCATAGCATGTGCATAACATATCATAGCATATAATTCCTTTAACATGCATAATCTACATTAACTACCACAAAAGGTCTTTTCACATGCATAACATAACAACTCATACTGCAGGTGAGAGATACTTACATCCTTTTGCTATTTCTTACTCTTACACCCTTAAGGTTTAAGGAGAACAACCTCTCTTGGGCGCCTCACCCTCCAACTGGACCTTCACACGCGTACCACTTCCTTGGGAAAACCCTTCTCTTAGATTTTTCCCCCTTGAAAATCTCTAAACGTGGAACCCTAGGGTTCTTGGCCGAACTTGTAAAGAAGAAGGGAAGAATTCGGCTAGGTATGGGGAGAAGAGAAAATGTAGAGATTTAGGTTTTAATCTTATCCCTCACCTTTTATACTTAGTGGAAGTTGAAACATCTCTTCCCCTAAGAATCTGCTTATAAGGAATTGTTTCCTATTACCAATATGATGCTTTACCACCACCCTATTGGCAACTTAAACTAATCTCATGTAAGAGGTCTTGGGTTCAATCCTAGCTTGGGTCATTTTTACATATATTTTTAGTTATTTTCTCTTCTTCTATTCATTTTTGCTCTTTTGAATTAGAGAAAATTTATGGGTGTTACAATCCCCCATACCTTATAAAAAGTTCGTCCTCGAACTTAGAATAATTGTGGATACTTCTGTCTCATCTCGTCCTCGTGTTCTCATGTTGCTTCTTCGTACCGTTGACTTTGTCACAGTACTTTTACTAAAGGTATCTCTTTGTTCCTCAGCTTCTTAACTTCTCGATCTATTATCTGAATAGGTCGACTTTCATAGCTGAGATTCTCTTGAACTTGTACCGTCTGTGGTTCAATCACTTGGTTGGCATTGGGAACATGTTTCTTCAGCATTGAGACATGAAATACATTATGAACAGCTGACATTTCCTGAGGTAGTCCTAACTCATAAGTTACCTTGCCAACTCTTCTAATGATCGGGTATGGGCCCACATATCGTGGACTCAACTTTCCTTTCTTCCCAAACCGCATCACTCCTTTCATAGGAGCTACTTTGAGGAACACTAAATCTCCAACCTCAAATTCTAGCGGTCTACGACGCACATCCGCATAGCTCTTCTGCCGGCTCTGAGCAGTTTCAATTCTCTGGCGAATGTTCTGAATAGCTTTGGTGGTGTCCTCAATAAGGTCTGTTTGGAGTCCTATATCCTTCTTTTCACCACCTTCATACCAACAGATAGGAGATCTACATCTCCTCCCATATAGAGCTTCATAAGGTGCCATTCCGATAGTAGCTTGATAGTTATTATTGTACGCAAATTCTGCTAAGCATAGGTATCGACACCAGCTCCCTGTGAAATCTAAGGCACAAGCCCATAGCATATCCTCCAGAACTTGATTCACTCGTTCTGTTTGCCCGTCTGTTTGAGGATGAAATGCAGTACTAAATCGCAGCTTAGTGCCAAGAGCTTTCTGAACACACTCCCAGAAGTGTGAAATAAGGCGGCCATCTCTATCAGAAATTATAGTCTTAGGTACTCCATGTAATCTGATGACCTCTTTTACATACAATTGTGCTAACTGCTCAATAGAGTAGGATGTTCTGATTGCTAGGAAATGAGCAGACTTAGTCAATTTGTCTACTATTACCCAGATAGCATCATAACCGTTCGTAGTTCTGGGTAATCCTACTATAAAATCCATAGATATATCCTCCCATTTCCACTCTGGGATCTGTATAGGCTGCAGAACTCCGCTAGTCTTTGGTGTTCTGCTTTAACCCTTTGACACGTCAGACAGGTACTGACATATCTTGCAACATCTCTTTTCATTCCAGACCACCAGAAGCATTCTTTTATATCTTGGTACATCTTGGTGGAACCAGGATGCATTGCATAGGGTGTGCCATGAGTTTCATCTAGAATTTTCTTTCGCAATTCCTCTTGATTAGGTACACAGAGACGATTCCCATGGTATAAAATCCCACAGTCTGATACTCATAACTCTCCATTTTCTCCTTTCTGTATCCCCTGCTTGATCTTCTGAATCTCAGGATCTTCATCCTGTCTTTTTTGTATATCTTCAAATAGAGTTGACACTAGTGTCAAGGTGGAGAGCTGCCCAGTAGTAATTTCTAGCCCAAAGTTTACTACTTCCTTCTGTAGGGGTTGGGACATAGCAGCTAAGGATAATAAAGCAGCGCAAGATTTCCTACTTAGTGCATCTGCCACTTTATTCGCCTTCCCTGGATGGTAAAGTATTTCACAGTCATAGTCTTTGACCAGTTCAAGCCATCTCCATTGTCTTATGTTCAGGTCTTTCTGAGTGAAGAAGTACTTCAGACTCTGGTGATCTGTATAAATCTTGCACTGAGCTCCATATAAGTAATGCCTCTATACTTTGAGAGCAAAGACTGCTGCCGCTAACTCAAGATCATGAGTGAGATAGTTCTTCTCATAATCTTTGAGTTGTCTCGAGGCATAAGCAATGACCTTTCCATTCTGCATTAGTACAGTTTCGAGTCCCAATTTAGAAGCATCGCTGTATATATCAAAACTCTCGCCATTTTCGGAAGAGTCAGGATTGGAGCACTGGTCAGTCTCCTTTTCAGTTCAATGAAACTCTTCTCACAATCCTCTGACCACTCAAATTTTCTATTCTTTCTGGTAAGTGTTGTCAATGGAGAGGCGATCCTTGAGAAGTTCTCTACAAATTTCCTGTAGTAGCCCGCTAGTCCAAGAAAGCTTCTGATTTCACTGACATTCTTGGGTCTATTCCAGTTACTTACAACTTCTATTTTTATTGGGTCTACCATGCCCCCATCTTTGGAAATAATGTGTCCTAGGAAGGACACTTGGTCGAGCCAAAACTCACACTTAGAGAACTTCGCGTACAACTGTCTCTGCTGAAGATTCTGTAATACTGTTTTCAGATGTTCAGCATGTTCTTCCTGACTTCCGGAGTATATAAGAATATCGTCTATAAAGACGATCATAAACTTATCCAAATACTCCTTGAATACTCTGTTCATCAAATCCATGAACGTAGCAGGAGCATTTGTCACTCCAAAAGGCATGACTACAAACTCGTAGTGTCCATACCTCGTCCGGAATGCTGTCTTTGGTACATCATCTGCCTTCACTTTCACTTGATGATATCCGGACCGCAAGTCTATCTTGGAAATGATGGTGGCTCCCTTCAACTGATCAAATAGATCATCAATTCTTGGCAAGGGATACCGGTTCTTGATCGTTACTTTGTTCAGCGCTCGGTAGTCCACACACATTCGCATGGACCCGTCCTTCTTCTTTACGAACAATACCGGAGCTCCCTATGGTGAGTGACTAGGACGAATGAAGCCCTTGTCGAGTAGCTCCTGTAATTGTCCTTGAAGTTCTTTCAATTATGCTGGAGCCATGCGGTAGGGTGCCTTTGAGATTGGATGGGTACCAGGAATGAGTTCAATCTCAAATTCAATTTCCCTATCCGGAGCTAAGCCTGGCAGCTCATCCGGAAATACTTCTGGGTAGTCACATACAACCCTAACTTCATCTAACTTTTGCTCGCTTTCTTGCTGGGTATTAACCACATGAGCTAGAAACCCAACACATCCATCGGCTAACATTTTCTGAGCTTTCATGGCCGATAAAAATTTCTGAGTTCTCTTCTTTGATTCTCCGATGAACTGAAACTTAGACTCTGCCTCAGGTTGAAATAAGACTCTTCGCTTACGACACTCGATGGAAGCACCGTACTTATTCAGGAAGTCCATCCCGAAAATGGCATCATAATCAGACATGTTCAGTATTACCAGATCACTGTACAGTTCTCTCGCTGAAATTTCGACTGGCACAGCACGTAGCCAGTGCGTAGATGTCATTATCTCTCCCGAGGGTAGCGTCATCAAAAATTGTCCGCTTAGGACCTCCGGAGGTATACCTATTCTTTCAGCAAATGTTATGGAGATAAACGAATGGGTTGCCCCAATATCAAATAGCACAGTAGCATACTGATTAAAAATGCGTATCTGACCTGTGACAACCGTAGAGACGTTTGCTACCTCCTCTCTGGTAAGGGAGAAAACTCGAGCATTTGTGAAACTTGGTGGAGCCTCCAGTCTGCCTTGGCTGATATGAGGACCCTCCAACGCGGCATGCATCTAGTGTAGCTGTGCCTGCTTGCCTCCATATTACACAGGTTGTGCGGGAGGTAGGTTGATCTTGGTCGGACAATTCCTAGCCATATGCCCCTCTTGACCACATGCATAGCAGCTACTCGTGCCCTTGCGACAGATTCCAGAATGCATCCTTCCACACGTGGAACATGTAGCATACTTAGGTTGTTTGATTACGGATCCTCCCTTCTTATTACCCCACTGCTTCCTCTTGGAACTCCCTTTCCAGGTTGGCCCATGACTCTGGGGTTTCTGAGTGCCAGAACTCCCTTGACTTTTATTCTCGGTTAGTACTAGCTTTTGCTGCTGGATACCGTTCAGAAAATGCTCCATGATCAGGGCACTACTAATCAGCTCTTCTGCAGTATGTGGTCTGTTAATTCCACTAGTCACATTTAAAGCTATCTCCGGCCTAAGCATTTTGAGCATTAGCCTCACCCTTTCTCGTTTTGTACTAACTAGCTCAGGGCATAAGCGAGCTAGTCTATCGAATTTCTTCACGACTTCGTCCACTGATAAACTTCCTTGTCGAAATTCTGTGAACTCATCATAATGCTTATTTGTGACTTGCATATGGAAGAATTCTTCGAAAAATTTAGTCTCGAAGTCAGACCAGGTCATTTGATCCACTTTTCGTTTGGTTTTGACTCGTTCCCACCACATTCTTTCATCACCAGCAAAACAGAAGGAAGCATATTTTATCTTTTCCACTACCGGCCAGTCCAGCAGCTCCATTATGCTCTCCAGGGTTTTTAAACCATGCCTGAGCATCCCATGGTTCATTGGTGCTAGAGAAATTTTTTGGTTTCAGTTTCTGCCACTGGATGAGGTATGCTTCTTGCCTCACTACCTTTGCTGGGGCTACATGCGTAATTGATGGACCCTCGGTCGAATTCGGTGCCACTACATTGGCCTTCGTTGGGACTACAGAAGGAGTTCGCTGGTTAGCCGTCAGGGTGGCAATGACCTACTGCTGCTCTACCACTTGTCTTTGCAGCTGAGCTACCACCTCCAACAAGTTGGGATGAGGTACATACTCCTCTTCCACTGGTTGAGGTTCATTAACCCTCGGTTGTCTAGCCGGTCGTCCTCTGGCCATTCTACATATCATAATCAAACCAGTGAGACAAACTTCAACCCATCCTTATTCCTTCTTATTATCATTAATTAATACTTCAAGTATAAGCAGACCTAATCTCATTAAGCATTTCTTACTAATCATGACAGAATAAAAGAAAATGCATAAAAGCTATGAGAAGGTACTTTCTTACTTGGAGCTGCAGGATCAATGCTTGATGTGTGTGTGACGGAAGGGTGGAACTTGCTCTGATACCATACTGTAATGACCGCCTTTCTCTTACCCTAACTTAGGACACGAACGTTACCTTTCTCTTTAACTTTTCCATAGAAGCTAAACCTTACATGGCCGTGTGTGGCACATGGCCATGTGCCTTTTGTAGAGACTAAACCTTACATGGCCGTGTGTGGCACATGACCATGTGACTTTTGCAGAGGCTAAGCCTCGAATGGCCATGTGTGGCACACGACCGTGTAACTTTTCCAGATGCTAAGCCTCGCATGGTCGTGTGTGGCACACGACCGTGTAACTTTTCCAGAGGGTAAACCTCGCATGGCCGTGTGTGGCACATGACCGTGGAACTTTTCCCGAAGCTAAGCCTCGCATGGCAGTGTGTGGCACACGACCGTGTAACTTTTCCAAAGGCTAACCCTCGCATGGCCGTGTGTGGCACACGGCCGTGTAACTTCTCCAGAGGCTAAGCCTCGCATGGCCGTGTGTAGCACACGACCGTGTAACTTTAACCGAGAGGGAGAGAGTTGGGGCCGTGTGGCTCCACACGGCCATTTCACGGGCCGTGTGGGGGTCACCCCCTGCACCCCAAAAGGGAGTGATTCTCCCCTTGTACACCTTTCTTGGCTTATCAATCTATCTCATTACTTTATGAGGAGACTTTGACAACTAATTACTAACAACTGAACATTCTTCATACACAATACTCCAATAGTATGTTTATGCTAAGCGAAAATGAGAAACTAGATTCATCAGTACCAAAATCCAGCATTTTCAAGTACTAGCAAGTTCCAAGATCACTTTCCACTGTTCCGTCACACACACCAGCAAAACATTGCTCCTGCTACCCCCTCCTTGCTCGAGCTTCCCTTTACCTTTATCTGCAATATAAGGAAATGCAAATCTATAAGCAAATGCTTAGTAAGTACCATCTACTCACAAAACCATGCATTTAAGAGAACATGCTTTTAAAACTGCTTGGGAAGAAAACAACCAAACATACACTTGAGTATAGTTCACGCTAAAACTCATGCTTTGTAAATATGCACATGATATGTATTTTTCAAACAGGTTTATAGTGCAAATCATCAACTTCAACCATGCTAGTAAGGTAATGAAAACAGAAATCTTGGCATATCATAGAGTTCATCAGCGCTACACTTTATAACTCAAGTTCTCCACTTAATAATGGTTTTACTTTAACAAACCAATGAACTTGGAAACCTTATAATACATACTAGTGAAAATAATAATCAACTTCTTTGGGCCAGGCAATGTACCACTTTGCGCGCATTCCTTAATAAGATCCGAGGTAGCTAATCCCGAACCCATTAAGGTACTAATAGGCGAACTTATGCCTAGGGCAATCTAAGAGCCCATCCCATGGACCTTGGTCCAGTACATGCCACTTCAAAGTAAAATACTTTCTTTTAATACTTCTTTCTTATTCTTGCACTAATTTGTCATTTAGACAAACACCTGGTGTGCACTTTAACCCCGTACTTATAGGGAAGCACTTTAGAGCCCTTGAATTTATGCTTCTTAGTCCCAAACTAGATGGGAAGCCATTCAAGAACCTCTACATATGCTCTTAGTCCCAAAACTTAGAGGGGCATCTTACATATCATAGCATATAATTCCTTTAACATGCATAATCGACATTAACTACCACAAAAGGTCTTTTCACATGCATAACGTAACAACTCATACTGCAGGTGAGAGATACTTACATCCTTTTGCTATATCTTACTCTTATACCCTTAAGGTTTAGGGAGAACAACCTCTCTTGGGCGCCTCACCCTCCAACTGGACCTTCACACGCGTACCACTTCCTTGGGAAAACCCTTCTCTTAGATTTGTACCCCTTGAAAATCTCTAAACGTGGAACCTTAGGGTTCTTGACCGAACTTGTAAAGAAGAAGGGAAGAATTCGGCTAGGTATGGGGAGAAGAGAAAATGAAGAGATTTAGGTTTTAATCTCATCCCTCACCTTTTATACTTAGTGGAAGTTGAAGCATCTCTTCCCCCAAGAATCTGCTTATAAGGAATTGTTTCCTATTACCAATGTGATGTTTTACCACCACCCTATTGGCAACTTAAACTAATCTCATGTAAGAGGTCTTGGGATTCAATCCTAGCTTGGGCTATTTTTACATATATTTTTAGTTATTTTCTCTTCTTCTATTCATTTTTGCTCTTTTGAATTAGAGAAAATTTATGGGTGTTACAAAAAAGGCTTCTCCACCTACAGTGAAGGAGAAATTCTAGTCGAGCTATTCGAGCTATTCGACTGCCTTGGATTAACAACCCCTTGGGTTGTACCATGTTAAATTCTTGTCTCTTCTTTTTCTGTTATTTAGTTTTTATATTATAATTGTTGCTAGTTTTTGAGTTGAAAGTATTGAGTAGGGTGTACTTTTCATTTGTAGGTAATTCACCCCCTCTTGCCGGCCCCGCTACACCAACAAGTGGTATCAAAGCGAGACAACCTCAGAAGGACTAACCGTCGACTGAAGCACAAAGATCAAGACGATGGTCAGAGCGAACATTCATCCCCCGAAGTTCGACGGAGACTTCACTACGTGGAAATGTCGAATGGAGGTATTTTTTAAGACTGAATTTGATATCCTTTTAATAATGAAATATGGATATACAACATCAAAAGACAAAGAAGAATACAACTGGTAGAAGGAGCAGGCCGATTTCGTGGCCAACGGAAAGGCGAAATTTCACTTGCTCAGTGTTTTACTGCCCTAAGAGGTAAGTCAGATCGAAAGCTATGACTTCGCCAAAGACCTCTGGGATAAATTCCTGGAGCTCCATGAAGGTACCTCAGAAGCAAAGGTTGCAAGGTGGGACATCCTCTAGACTCAGCTGACGAATCTCCGGATGAACACCGGTGAGAAGGTAGCACAACTCGAAACGAGAATCTAAGAGCTGATAACGCAACTAACAAATCTTGGCGAATCAATAACGAATCGAGATTCTATCCGGTATGCACTCAACGCCTTCCCTAGAACTCCAGAGTGGACTTCCTTAGTAGATGTTTACTACATCTCTAAGGATTTTGAGGTAAGTACTTTATAAAGTTTATTCTCTACATTTGAACTTCATGAATCAAGAATTACAGAACCTAAAGAGAAGTCAAGTCTCAATGTTGCCCTACAAGCCGAGATGGACGATCCCGACTCTGAAGCGTCAATCGACGAAACTGAAGCGACATTATTGGTAAGGAAGTTAAATAAATTTGTTAAAACTAATAAATTTAGATCGCAATCGAAGAAGCATCAACGCAACAAAAGGACAATCTGATGCTACAACTGCAACGAAGAAGGGCACATCAAGGATGACTGCCCCAAATTAAAGAAAAGGGACAAGGAGAAGTCTCGAAGACCGGTATCCTCCAAACGCAAGAGTCTGAAGGCTACATGGGATGAATCTCCATCCTCAGAATCTAAAGTCGAAGCCTTCTCAGGATTAGCACTGATGGCCAACCATCTTTTTGAAGAAACCAGCTTGGAGATGAGCATAGATGAAGGGGGAGGATCATCAGAAGAAGAAAGCTACGATGAAGGGGGAGCATCACTAAGTGAGGTAAGTAAGGTACGTGCTCTAACCCCTACTCAGTCCTTTCAATTTATCAAAGTACTTATGAAAGATCTAGCAAAATTAGAAAAAGAAAATACTAAATTAAAATTAAACCTAGCAAAAGCATGCCCTCTAGAAATGTATGATAATTTGAAATTAGAATATGAAAAATTTAAAATTGAACTTGAAAAATTGAAAAATGATCATGCATGCCTAAATAAATTTCCAAAATAAAAAATTAAAATTTATGGAAATTAAATTGGTATATTAGAAAACATCAGGGTCAACTTAGAAAAGTTCCCAAGAGTTATGTACCCCCTAAGTTCTTAGAAAATCCAGAAGGAAGGAACCTATATTGGGTTCCAAAATCTTTGATAGTTTAATTTTTTTTTTTAAGTTAGAGCTCACAGCGAGAAAATTAAACAGTGAGTTTCTTTATGAGGGTTTGTCAAAGGAAGTGGTTGTTGCTCCAATAACCAAGAAGGCCTAGTGACTCGCCATGATCTAGAAGCCAAAATATTGAAATAAAATGTTTAATTAACTTTCTGGTAAAATATTAAAATTAGAATTAAATAATGCTTTGAAAAATTTTTCAAACATTTTCTTGGAAATTCTTCAAAAATATTTTTAATACTTAGAAAAATGTTTCTTGTTTAAAATTTTTACTTAGAAAAATTCTTAAATAATACTTATTGCCTAAAGTTATTCTTAAATAATACTTATTGCTTAAAGTTAAATATCCTCTAAAATTAGAAAAAAAATTTCTCAGAATTTTACTTAGAAAATTCTCAAAGATTTTTTAATATTTCTTTTTATCTTAGAATTTTTTTTTCAAAAAAAAAACTTAAATTTTTTTTAAAGACATAGAAACTTTTTCAAAAGACTTAGAAATTTGTTTTGAACATGTTTTATACCCTGTTTTTGCTGTTATCAAAGGGGGAGAGATAGACATAGACACATGTTAAGGGGGAGTTAGAAATATTTTCATGTTTGAATTTTTATAAAATGACAATTGGTATCAAATAGAACTAAATTTTATGTTGCAATTTATCTTAATTGCAAATTTATGCTTAAAAATGTTAGTTTAGTAATTTCCTTAAAATTACTACTTGTCTATTTTACCCTAACTTGAACTTGGGTTGATGCACATCAGAAAGGGAGAGATTGTTGGACCCCGTGGTTATCTTGATGTGATCAACAAAGTTAGTTTGTAACGACCCGCCTTCTACTAACTAAGCTGTAAGGCCGGACCGTCACATTATGCTGTGGTAAGCTATATTTTAAGGTGCGGAAAACTGGACTAATTTAAAACTTTACTAAACTAATACCATTTCTTTATTCTACATGTGCTAAGGGATGAAATCTAAGATATCCATGGCATATTCTACATCCCCTATGGTCCAGGAGATGAGATACAAGGTTTCTTGGTCAAAACCCAGCTTCCCAATCGATTCAGATTGCACTCAATCGATTGAAAGCTATTGGATCAATCCGTTGACCGATTCAGGTTGCTACTTTATACAAAAACTTCATTCAGATCGATCGGCTGATCGATCCAGACTTGCTGATCGATCAGTGATCGATTCAGCTTGCTACTGTGCACGGAGTAATATTCTAGATCGATCGGCTGATCGATCCAGACTTGTCAATCGATCCCATGATCGATTCCAGAGCTCTCTGTTCGCGGGAGCGATTTCCCGATCGATCCCTGAACTTTCTGTTCGCGACAGAATGCGACTAGATCGATCGACTGATCGATCCAGAAGCTTACTGTTCGCGACAGAATGCGACTGGATCGATCGACTGATCGATCCAGAAGCTTACTATTCATGGAACCAGGCTCACCAATCGATCAGCTGATCGATTGAGGGCCCCCAATCGATCGGTGGATCGATTGGGGTTTCTGATTTCGTAGCTAAGCTCTGATTTCAGCACCGTTTCGTGCCAAGATCACATACATAAGTTCTAAAATAACTGGAAAACATTCTAATAGCAAACAACTAGTGTTCTAGGCATGCCCACTAACCATCTAAGCATATCTTGCATAATTCGGACACTTAAATGTTTAGAAATGCAGAAAAGTAATACTATAAGAGAATACTAAGTTCTAAAGGTTGCTAATTCCTCCAAGGATCTTTATTCCAGATTCCTGCCCACACACATCTTCGTAGCATTGTCCTCGATCCAGCCTCCGCTAGTCCATCTTTCCTTTACCTTTATCTGCAGTATAAGGAAAAGAAGTATCTGTAAGCTTACGCTTAGTAAGAAACCATCTACCTCACAAACCATGCATACGATGCAATTTATGCTTTTAAAACATGCTATTTGAAATATATGCTGAACAGGTGAGTCTGGCATGGTATCATACAAACATAGAAACCAAAACTGATCATAGAACTACCACATGTATCTATAATGGAGAACTAAGCTGAAGCATGAACTGGGCTAAAACTAAAACTAAGCTAAAACTGAATTTAAACTGCATACACAACTGATTTGTGAGTTTTGAAAGCTATTTATCATAGATAGATGAAAATACATAATCATGCTGCTGATGGGCCCGGCAACTGTACGTGCTATGCGTGCATCCCTAACTAGATCCGGTTTTGCAAGTCCCGAATTTAGTAGGGTTTACTAGGTTATCTAAACCTAGGGACGACTGTGGGAGCCCAACCCAATGGACATCTAGTCCAGTACAGTGCCACTGCTAAAATAAAATACTGGTTATAGCTGAATTTTTCTTATCTTGCTATTTCTAGGTTATCTGAACCTAGAGGCGACTGTGGGAGCCCACCCATTAGACCGAAGTCCCATATAAGCTGTAGTAAAACTACATATACTAGATAAATGCTTCTATCGCATTTGGCTAAGCTATTAAAATGCATAAGTCGCATTTTAATTGTGCTGAACATACTACCGAGCACTTGGTGTGCGCTATTGCACACCCTATGTGCCAAAAATCCATATACTACTAAACTAAAGCATGAAATCGCACGAGAACTACTTATACTATAGATGAGGGGTTTCTTACCTTCTGTGCTAATTTTCTTACGATTCTAATCGCTAGATTTCCGGTGAAGATGATCCTTTCGACGATCTTCCTACGTCTACGTGCTCCTCTCGCGGAAGGGAGCGTCCTTGTGCCGGAGTTGTTGCCGGAAGGTGACCTTACAAACCTAGGAATGGAACCCTAGGTTTGCTTGTGGTTAGCGCCGAGAGATGAGGGAGAAGAGGGGTTCGGCGGGTTAGGGTGAGGAAGAGGAAAAACTCCCGATGAAAAATAATAACTCCTCACTTAAAATCCCTATTTATATTAAGTGGGTAATTCGGCCCAACTCAAATATAAATATAATTGATTCCCTTTTCTTTCAGCACGGCCCTGCTGGGTTCACTTGGTTACTAAAGCTATCTAATGGTTATCGGACTCGATAGGTCTCGGGTTCGATTCCCGCTTAAGCTATTTTATGTTTCTATTTCTTTTTGCTACTTCCGTTATTCTAAAAATTCCACAAAAATATCCTAAAATTCTAGAAAAATCATAGAATATTTATAAAATGGATTTGAGAATTTTCGGGCATTACAATCCCCCATACCTTATAAAAAGTTCATCCTCGAACTTAGAATAACTCTGGGTACTTCTGTCTCATACTAGCTTCTGTCTCCCAAGTTGCCTCTTCTGCTGTGTGACTTTGCCAAATAACTTTTACTAATGGTACCTCCTTGTTCCGCAATTTCTTAACTGCTCGGTCTATTATCTGAATAGGCTGACTGTCATAGCTGAGGTCTTCGCGGATTGGTACCGACTGGGGCTCAATCACCTGGGTGGCATCTGGGATATGCTTCTTCAGCATAGAGACATGAAATACATTATGGATGGCTGACATCTCCTGAGGTAGCTCTAGCTCATATGCTACCTTGCCAACTCTTCTAATGATAAGGTATGGTCCCATATATCTGGGACTTAGTTTGCCCTTCTTCCCAAAACGCATTACTCCCTTCATGGGAGCCACTCGGAGAAATACTGTATCTCTAATGGCGGCTCTGCGCTGTCTCTATCCTCTGGCGGATCTGCTGTATAGCTGCTGTGGTATCTGCTACTAGATCTGTCTGAAGTTCTAGTTCTTTCTGTTCACCACTTTCATACTAGCAGATTGGAGATCTACACCTCCGCCCATAGAGAGCTTCGTAAGGTGCCATACCGATAGTGGCCTGATAGCTATTGTTGTATGCAAATTCTGCTAAACTTAGATACTTGCACCAACTTCCCTTGAAGTCTAGGGCACATGCTCGGAGCATATCTTCGAGTACCTGATTTACTCGCTCCGTCTGACCATCTGTCTGAGGATGGAAAGCTGTGCTGAACTTTAACTTAGTGCCCAATGCTGACTGTACACACTCCTACTATCTCTGTCTGATATAATAGTCCGTGGGACTCCATGTAGTCTAACGATCTCCTTGAGATACAACTGAGCTAGCTGCTCCATGGAGTAGGATATCCTGATAGCTAAGAAGTGGGCTGATTTAGTCAATCTGTCGACTATTACCCAAATGACATCAAAACCATTCGTGGTTCTGGGTAATCCCACTATGAAGTCCATGGAAATATCTTCCCACTTCCATTCTGGGATCTGAATAGGCTGCAGAACTCCTCCCGGTCTCTGGTGTTCTGCCTTGATCCTCTGACAGGTTAGACAGGTGCTGACATATCTGGCGATGTCTCGTTTCATCCCAGGCCACCAAAAATGTTTCTTCAAGTCTTGATACATTTTGGTGGAACCAGGATGCATCGCATAAGGAGTCCTGTGTGCCTCGTCTAGGATGTTCCTTCGTAGTTCCTCCTAATCTGGAACACAGAGTCTGTCACCGAAGTACAATACCCCACTATCGGACACTCTGAATTCTCTACTTTCTGATTCTGCTAATCCTTGCTTGATTTTCTGAATTTTCGGATCCTGTTCCTGAGCTGTCTAGATGTCACCAAGCAGGGTAGATGCTAATATCATAGTAGAGAGTTGTCCCGCTATAAGTTCGAGACCGAAATCTGTGATCTCCTTCTGTAGGGGCGATGACATGGCTGCTAGGGATAGTAAGGTAGCACTGGACTTCCTGCTAAGTGCGTCTGCTACCTTATTAGCTTTCCCTGGGTGGTAGAGGATATCTATGTCGTAGTCCTTGACCAGCTCGAGCCATCTGCCCTGTCGCATATTCAGATCCTTTTGAGTGAAGAAGTACTTCAGGCTCTGATGATCTGTATACACTCTACACTGAGCTCCATACAAGTAATGTCTCCAAATTTTGAGAGCGAACACTACTGCTGCAAGCTCAAGGTCATGAGTAGGGTAATTCTTTTCATATTCCTTGAGTTGTTTGGAGGCATAGGCGATCACCTTGCCGTCTTGCATCAGTACTGCTCCTAGTCCCAACTTAGAGGCATCACTATAAATATCAAAGCTTTCTGTGTTTCCTGGTAGAGCCAGAATGGGAGCACTGGTCAATCTCCTTTTTAGCTCGCTGAAGCTGTTCTCACAGTCCTCTGTCCACTGATATTTCCTGTTCTTTCTGGTAAGAGCTGTCAGTGGGGAGGCTATCCTGGAGAAGTCCTCTATGAATTTTCTGTAATAGCCTGCTAGTCCTAGGAAGCTTCTGATTTCACTGGCGTTCTTAGGTCTTTTCCAGTTACTCACTGCTTCTATCTTACTGGGATCTACCATGACACCATCCTTGGAGATGATATGACCTAGGAAGGCTACCTGGTCAAGCCAGAATTCACATTTCGTGAACTTGGCGTACATCTGATTTTGCTGAAGGGTCTGCAGTACTATTTTCAGGTGTTCTGCGTGTTCTTCCTGAGTTCCTGAATAGATAAGAATGTCATAGATGAACACAATAACAAACTTATCTAAGTATTCTCTGAATACTCTGTTCATAAGGTCCATGAAAGTAGCTGGAGCATTTGTCATGCCAAAGGGCATGACTACGAACTCATAATGTCTGTATCTGGTCCTGAAGGCTGTCTTGGGTATATCACCTTCTTTAACTCTAACCTGGTGATATCCCGATCTGAGGTCTATTTTTAAGAACACTGCTGCTCCCTTTAGCTGATCAAACAGGTCATCTATTCTGGGAAGAGGATACCTGTTCTTAATCGTGACTTGGTTCAGTGCTCTGTAATCTATGCATAAGCGCATGCTCCCATCCTTCTTCTTCACGAACAATATAGGTGCTCCCCATGGTGAGTGACTAGGGCGTATGAAACCTTTGTCAAGCAACTCCTATAGTTGCTTCTGAAGTTCCTTCAGTTCTGCTGGGGCCATGCGATAAGGTGCTTTGAAGATAGGATTTGTACCGGGAATGAGCTCTATCTCAAATTCAATCTCCATGTCTGGTGCTAGGCCTGGTAACTCCTCAGGGAAGACTGTTTGACTACATGCGCTAAAAATCCCGTACATCCTGAATCTAACAATTTCTGTGCCTTCAGAGCTGAGAGAAATTTCTTCGCTTTTCTCTTTGGTTCTCCGCTATACTCAAATTGTACTCCTGCTTCAGGTTGGAATATGACTTTCTGTTTACGGCACTCGATAGAGGCACCGTATCTGATTAGGAAGTCCATTCTAAAAATGACATCGTAATCAGTCATATCTAGCACTATCAGATCACAAAAGAGCTCTCTGTCTGCTATAATGACTGGCACTGCTCTGAGCCAGTGCATGGATGCCATAATTTCTCCTGAAGGTAGTGTTGTCAAAAACTGACCAATGAGTACCTCTGGAGGTATCGCTAACTTTTCGGAAAATGCCCTAGATATATAGGAATGGGTTGCCCCAGTATCGAATAAGACAGTTGTACTTTGCTGTAAAATACTGATCTGACCTGTAACAACTGTCGAGACATTTGCTACGTCCTCTCTGGTGAGTGAGTAGATCCTCGCATTCGTCAAAGCTGGAGGGGCTTCTAGTCTACCCTGGCTGATGTGTGGACCATCTAAAGCGGCCTGCATATGATGTAGCTGTGCTGGCTGGCCTCCATACTGTATCGGCTGTTGTTGAGGAAGACTGGTCTTGTTCGGGCATTACTTAGCCATATGCCCTTCCTGTCCACATTCAAAGCATCCTCGTGTGCCCTTGTGACAAACTCCTGGGTGAAATTTCCCACAAGTAGCACATTTGGGATAACTAGGCTGTTTGCTGGTTGGTCCTCCCTTTGGGTAACTCCTTGGTTTGCGCTTGTTGCTGGAGTTCCCTCTCCAGTTAGAGCTGTGGCCCTGTTGTTTCTGAGTACCTGAGCCTCCTTGCCCTTTGGACTCCGAGAGGACTTACTTCTGCTGCTTGATATTGTTCTAGTAGTGGTCGGTGGTCACAACACTGCTGACTAGTTCTTCGGTGGTTTGCGGCCTATGAACGCCGCCAGCCACGTTCATTACTATTTCCGGCCTCAGCATCTTGAGCATCAACCGGACTCGTTCTTTTTCTGTGCTGACTAGTTCAGGGCATAGATGAGCCAATCTGTTGAATTTCTTCACGGCTTCCTCCACTGAAAGGTTGCCTTGGCGAAACTCCGTGAACTCGTCATAGTGGCGGTTTGTGACCCGCATGTGAAAGAACTCCTCGAAGAATTCTTTCTCGAAGTCAGCCCATTTCATCTGGTTCACTGGGCGCTTCGCTCTAATTCTCTCCCACCACATACGTGCATCTCCTGTCAAGCAGAAGGAGGCACATTTCACCTTCTCCTGTTCTGGCCAGTCTAGAAGCTCCATCGTACTCTCCAGTGTTTTGAACCAGGCTTGAGCATCCCATGGTTCACTAGTGCCTGAAAAGGTCTCTGGCTTGATTCTCTGCCACTGGATCAGATAGGCTTCTCTCTTCACCCCTGCTGCTGGGGCTACTGGGGCTGTAGGCTGGATTGGTGGAACCTCTATAACTACTGGGGTCGCTATGTTTGGTTCCGGGGTGACAGTGGGAGTATTCTGCTGATTAACCTTTAAGGTGGCTATCTCCTATTGCTGTTCTGCTAATTGTTTCTGTAACTGAGCCACTAATGTTGTAAGGTCTGGGGGAGGCACTGAACTGTCTGCCTCATGCTAGGGCTCAGTAGCGGGTGCCCTTCTAGCTGGGCATCCTCGTGCCATTTCTAAAGGAACAAAGGACATGCATAACTAAATCATCACGTTCACATAGCTAATACTATCATGTTAGTTACTATCATAGATAAGCATACTTTAGTTATCTACAAACATGAAAGCAATAAACATAACAAAGTGAGAGGTATTCTTACTTGGAAGTTGCAGGTTCAATGCTGATGTGTGTGTAGGAAATATGGAACTTGCTCTGATACCACTCTGTAACGACCCGCCTTCTACTAACTAAGCTGTAAGGCCGGACCGTCACATTATGCTGTGCTAAGCTATATTTTAAGGTGCGGAAAACTGGACAAATTTAAAACTTTACTAAACTAATACTATTTCTTTATTCTACATGTGCTAAGGGATGAAATCTAAGATATCCATGGCATATCCTACATCCCCTATGGTCCAGGAGCTGAGATACAAGGTTTCTTGGTCGAAACCCAGCTTCCCAATCGATTCAGATTGCACTCAATCGATTGAAAGCTATTGGATCGATCCGTTGATCGATTCAGGTTGCTAATGTATACAAAAACTTCATTCGGATCGATCGGCTGATCGATCCAGACTTGCTGATCGATCTAGTGATCGATTCAGCTTGCTACTGTGCACGGAGTAATATTCTGGATCGATCGGCTGATTGATCCAGACTTGTCAATCGATCCCGTGATTGATTCCAGAGCTCTCTGTTCGCGGGAGCGATTTCCCGATCGATCAAACGATCGATACCTGAACTTTCTGTTCGCGACAGAATGCGACTGGATCGATCGGCTGATCGATTGAGGGCCCCCAATCGATCGGTGGATCGATTGAGGGCCCCCAATCGATCGGTGGATCGATTGGGGTTTCTGATTTCGCAGCTAAGCTCTGATTTCAGCATTGTTTCGTGCCAAGATCACATACATAAGTTCTAAAATAACTGGAAAACATTCTAATAACAAACAACTAGTGTTCTAGGCATGCCCACTAACCATCTAAGCATATCTTGCATAATTCGGACACTTAAATGTTTAGAAATGCAGAAAAGAATACTAAGTTCTAAAGGTTGCTAATTCCTCCAAGGATCTTTATTCCAGATTCTTGCCCACACACATCTTCGTAGCATTGTCCTCGATCCAGCCTCCGCTAGTCCATCTTTCCTTTACCTTTATCTGCAGTATAAGGAAAAGAAGTATCTATAAGCTTACGCTTAGTAAGAAACCATCTACCTCACAAAACATGCATACGATGCAATTTATGCTTTTAAAACATGCTATTTGAAATATATGTTAAACAGGTGAGAGTCTGGCATGGTATCATACAAACATATAAACCAAAATTGATCATAGAACTACCACATGTATCTATAATGGAGAACTAAGCTGAAGCATGAACTGAGCTAAAACTAAAACTAAGCTAAAACTGAATTTAAACTGCATACACAACTGATTTGTGAGTTTTGAAAGCTATTTATCATAGATAGATGAAAATACATAATCATGCTGCTGATGGGCCCGACAACTGTACGTGCTATGCGCGCATCCCTAACTAGACCCGGGTTTGCAAGTCCCGAATTTAGTAGGGTTTACTAGGTTATCTAAACCTAGGGACGACTGTGGGAGCCCAACCCAATGGACATCTAGTCCAGTACAGTGCCACTGCTAAAATAAAATACTGGTTATAGCTGAATTTTTCTTATCTTGCTATTTCTAGGTTATCTGTACCAAGAGCTAGGTTATCTGAACCTAGAGGCGACTGTGGGAGCCCACCCATTAGACCGAAGTCCCATATAAGCTGTAGTAAAACTGCATATACTAGATAAATGCTTCTATCGCATTTGGCTAAGCTATTAAAATGCCTAAGTCGCATTTTAATTGTGCTGAACATACTACCGAGCACTTGGTGTGCGCTATTGCACACCCTATGTGCCAAAAATCCATATACTACTAAACTAAAGCATGAAATCACACGAGAACTACTTATATTGTAGGTGAGGGGTTTCTTACCTTCTGTGCTAATTTTATTACGATTCTAATCGCTAGATTTCCGGAGAAGACGATCCTTTCGACGATCTTCCTACGTCTACGTGCTCCTCTCGCGGAAGGGTGCGTCCTTGTGCCGGAGTTGTTGCCGGAAGGTGACTTTACAAACCTAGGAATGGAACCCTAGGTTTTCTTGTGGTTGGCGCCGAGAGATGAGGGAGAAGAGGGGTTCGGCGGGTTAGGGTGAGGAAGAGGAAAAACTCCCGATGAAAAATAATAACTCCTCACTTAAAATCCCTATTTATATTAAGTGGGTAATTCGGCCCAACTCAAATATAAATATAATTGATTCCCTTTCCTTTCAGCACGACCCTGCTGGGTTCACTTGGTTACTAAAGCTATCTAAAGGTTATCGGACTCGATAGGTCTCGGGTTCGATTCCCGCTTAAGCTATTTTATGTTTCTATTTATTTTTGCTACTTCCGCTATTCTAAAAATTCCACAAAAATATCCTAAAATTCCAGAAAAATCATAGAATATTTCTAAAATGGATTTGAGAATTTTCGGGTGTTACATAGTTAGGTCCTGCTTTGGTTTTGATCCCTGTGTCTAAGTTTGCAAGAGCTTATGAGCGCAGGAAGTAGAACGGAAGACGCAGCTAGCGAGAAGGACGGCACGGGAAGGGAGCCAACGGACTCAGTGCGTCCGAAGGATGAAAGAGCTGCGGAAGAGTACACTGGTGGACGAGAAGAAAGTGCGCGGCGTTCGAGGGACGAGAAGCTGGGACGGAAGCCTGCTCGAGGAGAAGACCAGAAATTGGGTTTGGGTGAGCCCTATTTCAGTTGGCCGCAATCACTCAATCAATCGTAGCTTCGGAAGATGAAAAGGAGCTGAAAAAGCTAGCTGGAGGCGCCTTCAACGAAGTGCTGAAGGTGCCTGTGTAACACCCCACCCTCCTCACTACTAGTCTATGAGGGTGGAACGCTACTGGACTACTAATTTTTCTTAACTAACTAATATTGCACACATGTAATTATCAATACATAAACTCTCTAAACATGCAACTGATAGCAGCGGAAAACATAAACAACTTATCTCTACATTCAACTCCAGCATATGAACACAACTAAAACTATTTATCAATCTAATCATGCTGAAATAAATGTATTAATCTGAACATGCATGTAACCATTATACAACTAAGATAATAGGTCTAATATGCATAACAATTCTAATGAGAAAATTCTAAATACATAAAGTCATTTTATGAATTAAATCATCTACATGAATAAACAATTTCAATAGTCTAAATACATGGCAATCTTAATAAATTCTTATGCTAAATCCCAAGGCTTCTATAGTCCAGGCATCACACATCCATCCGCACCTCCTTGTCGCCTTCCTTTTCTATAGCTTTTCCTTTCCTTTATCTGCAGTAAGAGGAAAATGCAACTATAAGCAAAATTGCTTAGTAAGCACTATCTAACTCACAAAACTCGAATATGCATGTGACTGGAAGAAATCTAGGAACTGAATGCTCAAAAGAAGATACTACTCATGCTCGTCTAACAGCAAAAGAAACATAGCATACTGAAATACTAAACATGTAAGCAAATCTAAACAACATCTCAGCATACAAGAAAACTAAACTTGCTGAATTTTAAACTAATGTGAAGCTTGTTTCTTTTGTTTAAAAACTCATACTTTAATACTTTAAAATAATAATCAATCTCTTCTTGGGCCCAGGCGTAGTACCATTGCGCGCTCCCTAATAGAAATTGAGGTAGCGAGCCACCAGTCCTACGAGGGTAATGACCTCGGTCTTACCAGGGCCAAGACCTCGGAATTGGTCACCTGGATTTGTTTAACGACAACCTCGGAAGTCGAGTACTAGCCTTTCAAAGTAAAATATCTTAATTACTTATCCTTTAAATGCCTTGGCATTTTAACAAACACCTTGTGCCAAAATCCCTAAAGTCTTAACTTTGGGATCTACTTAAGGCCTTGACCTTTTTCTTTCTTTTCTTTATCTTTCTTATACTTTTCTTAAACTCAAAATACTGTAATACTTAACAAGATCTGCACTATGATACTTAACAAAATCTGCACTATTACAATTAACAAAAATCTGCACTGAAATGCTTAATAAAACTGCGCATAGATGCAAAATAAAACTGCAGGCTTTTAAATAAAACCGTTCATGCATATTGAGGTGGCAAGAAAACTTAAATCTGAATGCTTGAAATAAATAACAAGATCTAAACTGAAATACACTAGCACAAACTGAAACCTGTGGTTCAGATTATAGCACTTGAAGCAATAATTCACATAGGCATTCAAAACTAACATCCTGCTAAAGCTTAAAAAAAAAACCACAGCATACTCAGATTAAAGGAAATTGCTACGGTAAGGAACAAAAGGAATTGCTACTGTGACAATTGCTACGGTAACAAAAGGAAACAGAAGGTTGCTAGCTCCCATTCAACCCAACATGCTCACCAAGTCACAAATAACAAATCTAATGGAACTTGCTACTGTAAACTTAAAGATCATAATTGTTCTTCATGCTCCTTGCCTAGAATAACAAAATCCGAATTCCAGCTACAAAGCTTGAGGTATAAAATCCACATGCTTGAACTTTACCCATAATGTTCTTTCTTTGAAAGTCACGACAGCAAACCCATCACAATGACTTTCACAGCATAATTCGAAAACAAAAACAAGAAGCTAACATGAATCCGAAACTACTCTACTGCAGGTGAGGAAGCACTTACCTCGATTCTTGGATTCAAAACCGAGAGAAGAAACTTCTAGGGTTTCGGATAACTCGAGATTTCAGCCCTTCTTTGTGCCTACGAACTCTCCTTGATGAGAGGACCGCGAGGATGTTTTCGAAACCTTCGGATGAACCTTGGCCGACTGCCGGAAAATGATCCCTAACCTCCCTTTGTTTTCCGCACGAGCTCCGCCGTCGCACGCAGAAGAGAAGGAGAGAATGATTTAGGTCACGGGAAAACAGAACATCAACTTATCCCTTTTTATAACTTAGTATCTTTGTTATGGCTTAAGACCAATTCGTTATTAATTTGTTCATGAAAACACCTGGTCAACGCTTGGCTATCGCGGTTCACTTAAATCTTGGGTTGGGTCGGAGGTCGCGGGTTCGAATCTCGGCCGAACCTCTTTTATACCTAATTATTTTCTATTATTAACTACTACTTGAATTAATTTCACTCTTTCTTAAATCAGCACTGCCCGCTTGGGCTTCTGGTCAGCCGAGACAACTAAAGGCTTTGCTTAGCCGGAGGTTTCTGGTTCGAACCTTGGCTCAACCTTTTTATTTTTTTTGCAACTTCTTTCTTTTGGTAAAAATACCAAACGAACTCCTAAAATTACATAAAAATACTCTAAAAATTCCTAAAAATATCTAGAATATTTCTAAAGTATTTCTAAATATTTTTAAGTACTATTAGGACTCGCAATGAGGAAATTTGAACTGTTACAATTTCCCATACCTTATAAAAAGTTCGTCCTCGAACTTAGAATAATTCTAGATATCTTTGTCTCATACTGTCTTCACGCTCCAACGTAGTTTCCTCGTGCTTCTGATTTTGCCAGATGACCTTCACTAGTGGTACTTCTTTGTTCCTTAGTCTCTTAACTTCTCTGTCCACTAATTACTTCTTCTTTACATCTAGTTATGTAGAGAGAGGAAACTAAGCAAAATTCTTGACTTTAAACATTTAGGAGTAAGCACTTCTAAACACCTCATTATTCTGCTCATATAATCAAATACTTCTAAAAATTTCTATTTACTGTAAAGAATAAGAAAACATACTAAAAAAAATTTAAATACTTTCTTACTTGAAGACGACAAGGCTGGTGCTGATGTGTGATGCTGGAGAATAGGAACTGCTCTGATACCAACATGTAACACCCCACCCTCCTCACTACTAGTCTGTGAGGGTGGAGTGCTATTGGACTACTAACTTTTCTTAACTAACTAATATTGCACACATGTAATTATCAATACATAAACTCTCTAAACATGCAACTGATAGCAGCGAAAAACATAAACAACTTATCTCTATATTCTACTCCTGCATATGAACACAACTAAAACTATACATCAATCTAATCATGCTAAAATAAATGTATTAATCTGAACATGCATGTAACCATTATACAACTCAGATAATAGGTCTAATATGCATAACAATTCTAATGAGAAAATTCTAAATACATAAAGTCATTTTATGAATTAAATCATCTACATGAATAAACAATTTCAATAGTCTAAATACATGGCAATCTTAATAAATTCTTATGCTAAATCCCAAGGCTTCTATAGTCCAGGCATCACACATCCATCTGCACCTCCTTGTCGCCTTCCTTTGCTATAGCTTTTCCTTTCCTTTATCTGTAGTAAGAGGAAAATGCAACTATAAGCAAAATTGCTTAGTAAGCGCTATCTAACTCACAAAACTCGAATATGCATGTGACTGGAAGAAATCTAGGAACTGAATGCTCAAAAGAAGATACTACTCATGCTCGTCTAACAGCAAAAGAAACATAGCATACTGAAATACTAAACATGTAAGCAAATCTAAACAACATGTCAGCATACAAGAAAACTAAACTTGCTGAATTTTAAACTTATGTGAAGCTTGTTTCTTTTGTCTAAAATCTCATACATTAATACTTCAAAATAATAATCAATCTCTTCTTGGGCCCAGGCATAGTACCATTGCGCGCTCCCTAATAGAAACTGAGGTAGCGAGCCACCAGTCCTACGAGGGTAAAGACCTCGGTCTTACCAGGGCCAAGACCTCGGAATTGGTCACCTGGATTTGTTTAACGACAACTACGGAAGTCGGGTACTAGCCTTTCAAAGTAAAATATCTTAATTACTTATTCTTTAAGTGCCTTGGCATTTTAACAAACACCTTGTGCCAAAATCCCTAAAGTCTTGACTTTGGGATCTACTTAAGGCCTTGGCCTTTTTCTTTCTTTTCTTTATCTTTCTTATACTTTTCTTAAACTCAAAATACTGGAATACTTAACAAGATCTGCACTATGATACTTAACAAAATCTGAACTATTACACTTAACAAAAATTTGCACTGAAATGCTTAATAAAACTGTGCTGAGATGCAAAATAAAACTGCAGGCTTATAAATAAAACCGTTCATGCATATTGAGGTGGCAAGAAAACTTAAATCTGAATGCTTGAAATAAATAACAAGATCTAAACTGAAATACACTAGCACAAATTGAAACCTGTGGTTCAGATTATAGCACTTGAAGCAATAATTCACACAGGCATTCAAAACTAACATCCTGCTAAAGCTTAAAAAAAAAACCACGGCATACTCAGATTAAAGGAAATTGCTACGGTAAGGAACAAAAGGAATTGCTACTGTGACAATTGCTACGGTAACAAAAGGAAACAGAAGGTTGCTAGCTCCCATTCAACCCAACATGCTAACCAAGTCACAAATAACATATCTAATGGAACTTGCTACTGTAAACTTAAAGATCATAATTGTTCTTCATGCTCCTTGCCTAGAATAACAAAACCGAATTCCAGCTACAAAGCTTGAGGTATAAAACCCACATGCTTGAACTTTACCCATCATGTCCTTTCTTTGAAAGTCACGGCAGCAAACCCATCACAATGACTTTCACAGCATAATTCAAAAACAAAAACAAGAAGCTAACATGAATCCGAAACTACTCTACTGCAGGTGAGGAAGCACTTACCTCGATTCTTGGATTCAAAACCGAGAGAAGAAGCTTCTAGGGTTTTGGATAACTCGAGATTTCAGCCCCTTCTTTGTGCCTACGAACTCTCCTTGACGAGAGGACCACGAGGATGTGTAGAAACCTTCGGATGAACCTTGGCCGGCTGCCGAAAAACGATCCCTAACCTCCCTTTGTTTTCCGCACGAGCTCCGCCGTCGCACGCAGAAGAGAAGGAGAGAATGGTTTAGGTCACCGGAAAACAGAACATCAACTTATCCCTTTTTATAACTTAGTATCTCTGTTATGGCTTTAGACCAATTCGTTATTAATCTGTTCATGAAAACACCTGGTGAACGCTTGGCTATCGCGGTTCACTTAAATCTTGGGTTGGGTCGGAGGTCGCGGGTTCGAATCTCGGCCGAACCTCTTTTATACCTAATTATTTTCTATTATTAACTACTACTTGAATTAATTTCACTCTTTCTTTAATCAGCACTGCCCGCTTGGGCTTCTGGTCAGCCGAGACAATTAAAGGCTTTGCTTAGCCGGAGGTTTCTGGTTCGAACCTTGGCTCAACCTTTTTATTTTTTTTTGCAACTTCTTTCTTTTGGTAAAAATACCAAACGAACTCCGAAAATTACATAAAAATAATTAAAAAATTCCTAAAAATATATAGAATATTTCTAAAGCATTTCTAAATATTTTTAAGTACTATTAGGACTCGTAATGAGGAAAATTTGGATTGTTACAATTCCCCATACCTTATAAAAAGTTCGTCCTCGAACTTAGAATAATTCTAGATATCTCTGTCTTATACTGTCTTCACGCTCCCACGTAGTTTCCTCGTGCTTCTGATTTTGCCAGATGACCTTCACTAGTGGTACTTCTTTGTTCCTTAGTCTCTTAACTTCTCAGTCCACTAATTACTTCTTCTTTACATCTAGTTATGTTGAGAGAGGAAACTAAGCAAAATTCTTGACTTTAAACATTTAGGAGTAAGCACTTCTAAACACCTCATTATTCTGCTCATATAATCAAATACTTCTAAAAAATTCTCTTTACTATAAAGAATAAGAAAAGCATACTAAAAAAAAATTTAAATACTTTCTTACTTGAAGACGGCAAGGCTGGTGCTGATGTGTGATGCTGGATAATAGGAACTGCTCTGATATCAACTTGTAACACCCCACCCTCCTCACTATTAGTCTGTGAGGGTGGAGCGCTACTGGACTACTAACTTTTCTTAACTAACTAATATTGCACACATGTAATTATCAATACATAAACTCTCTAAACATGCAACTGATAGCAGCGAAAAACATAAACAACTTATCTCTACATTCTACTCCAGCATATGAACACAACTAAAACTATACATCAATCTAATCATGCTAAAATAAATGTATTAATCTGAACATGCATGTAACCATTATACAACTCAGATAATAGGTCTAATATGCATAACAATTCTAATGAGAAAATTCTAAATACATAAAGTCATTTTATGAATTAAATCATCTACATGAATAAACAATTTCAATAGTCTAAATACATGGCAATCTTAATAAATTCTTATGCTAAATCCCAAGGCTTCTATAGTCCAGGCATCACACATCCATCTGCACCTCCTTATCGCCTTCCTTTGCTATAGCTTTTCCTTTCCTTTATCTGCAGTAAGAGGAAAACGCAACTATAAGCAAAATTGCTTAGTAAGCGCTATCTAACTCACAAAACTCGAATATGCATGTGACTGGAAGAAATCTAGGAACTGAATGCTCAAAAGAAGATACTACTCATGCTCGTCTAACAGCAAAAGAAACATAGCATACTGAAATACTAAACATGTAAGCAAATCTAAACAACATGTCAGCATACAAGAAAACTAAACTTGCTGAATTTTAAACTTATGTGAAGCTTGTTTCTTTTGTCTAAAATCTCATACTTTAATACTTCAAAATAATAATCAATCTCTTATTGGGCCCAGGCGTAGTACCATTGCGCGCTCCCTAATAGAAACTGAGGTAGTGAGCTACCAGTTCTACGAGGGTAAAGACCTCGGTCTTACCAGGGCCAAGACCTCGGAATTGGTCACCTGGATTTGTTTAACGACAACCTCGGAAGTCGGGTACTAGCCTTTCAAAGTAAAATATCTTAATTACTTCTTCTTTAAATGCCTTGGCATTTTAACAAATACCTTGTGCCAAAATCCCTAAAGTCTTGACTTTGGGATCTACTTAAGGCCTTGGCCTTTTTCTTTCTTTTCTTTATCTTTCTTATACTTTTCTTAAACTCAAAATACTGTAATACTTAACAAGATCTGCACTATGATACTTAACAAAATCTGCACTATTACACTTAACAAAAATCTACACTGAAATGCTTAATAAAACTGCGCTGAGATGCAAAATAAAACTGCAGGCTTATAAATAAAACCGTTCATGCATATTGAGGTGGCAAGAAAACTTAAATCTGAATGCTTGAAATAAATAACAAGATCAAAACTGAAATACACTAGCACAAACTGAAACCTGTGGTTCAGATTATAGCACTTGAAGCAATAATTCACACAGGCATTCAAAACTAACATCCTGCTAAAGCTTAAAAAAAAAACCACGGCATACTCAGATTAAAGGAAATTGCTACGGTATGGAACAAAAGGAATTGCTACTGTGACAATTGCTACGGTAACAAAAGGAAACAGAAGGTTGCTAGCTCCCATTCAACCCAACATGCTCACCAAGTCACAAATAACAAATCTAATGGAACTTGCTACTGTAAACTTAAAGATCATAATTGTTCTTCATGCTCCTTGCCTAGAATAACAAAATCCGAATTCCAGCTACAAAGCTTGAGGTATAAAACCCACATGCTTGAACTTTACCCATCATGTTCTTTCTTTGAAAGTCACGGCAGCAAACCCATCACAATGACTTTCACAGCATAATTCGAAAACAAAAACAAGAAGCTAACATGAATCCGAAACTACTCTACTGCAGGTGAGGAAGCACTTACCTCGATTCTTGGATTCAAAACCGAGAGAAGAAACTTCTAGGGTTTCGGATAACTCGAGATTTCAGCCCTTCTTTGTGCCTACGAACTCTCCTTGATGAGAGGACCGCGAGGATGTGTAGAAACCTTCGGATGAACCTTGGCCAGCTGCCGGAAAATGATCCCTAACCTCCCTTTGTTTTTCGCACGAGCTCCGCCGTCACACGCAGAAGAGAAGGAGAGAATGGTTTAGGTCACAGGAAAATAGAACATCAACTTATCCCTTTTTATAACTTAGTATCTCTGTTATGGCTTAAGACCAATTCGTTATTAATTTGTTCATGAAAACACATGGTGAACGCTTGGCTATCGCGATTCACTTAAATCTTGGGTTGGGTCGGAGGTCGCGGGTTCGAATCTCGGCCGAACCTCTTTTATACCTAATTATTTTCTATTATTAACTACTACTTAAATTAATTTCACTCTTTCTTTAATCAGCACTGCCCGCTTGGGCTTCTGGTCAGCAGAGACAACTAAAGGTTTTGCTTAGCCGGCGGTTTCTGGTTCGAACCTTGGCTCAACCTTTTTATTTTTTTTGCAAGTTCTTTTGGTAAAAATACCAAACGAACTCCGAAAATTACATAAAAATACTCTAAAAATTCCTAAAAATATCTAGAATATTTCTAAAGCATTTCTAAATATTTTTAAGTACTATTAGGACTCGCAATGAGGAAATTTGGAATGTTACAATTCCCCATACCTTATAAAAAGTTCGTCCTCGAACTTAGAATAATTCTAGATATCTTTGTCTCATACTGTCTTCACGCTCCCACGTAGTTTCCTCGTGCTTCTGATTTTGCCAGATGACCTTCACAAGTGGTACTTCTTTGTTCCTTAGTCTCTTAACTTCTCAGTCTACTAATTACTTCTTCTTGACATCTAGTTATGTAGAGAGAGGAAATTAAGCAAAATTCTTGACTTTAAACATTTAGGAGTAAGCACTTCTAAACACCTCATTATTCTACTCATATAATCAAATACTTCTAAAAATTTCTCTTTACTGTAAAGAATAAGAAAAGCATACTAAAAAAAATTTAAATACTTTCTTACTTGAAGACGACAAGGCTGGTGCTGATGTATGATGCTGGAGAATAGGAACTGCTCTGATACCAACTTGTAACACCCCACCCTCCTCACTACTAGTCTGTGAGGGTGGAGCGCTACTGGACTACTAACTTTTCTTAACTAACTAATATTGCACACATGTAATTAACAATACATAAACTCTCTAAACATGCAACTGATAGCAGCGAAAAACATAAACAACTTATCTCTACATTCTACTCCAGCATATGAACACAACTAAAACTATACATCAATCTAATCATGCTAAAATAAATGTATTAATCTGAACATGCATGTAGCCATTATACAACTCAGATAATAGGTCTAATATGCATAACAATTCTAATGAGAAAATTCTAAATACATAAAGTCATTTTATGAATTAAATCATCTACATGAATAAACAATTTCAATAGTCTAAATACATGGCAATCTTAATAAATTCTTATGCTAAATCCCAAGGCTTCTATAGTCCAGGCATCACACATCCATCCGCACTTCCTTGTCGCCTTCCTTTGCTATAGCTTTTCCGTTCCTTTATCTGCAGTAAGAGGAAAATGCAACTATAAGCAAAATTGCTTAGTAAGCGCTATCTAACTCACAAAACTCGAATATGCATGTGACTGGAAGAAATCTAGGAACTGAATGCTCAAAAGAAGATACTACTCATGCTCGTCTAACAGCAAAAGAAACATAGCATACTGAAATACTAAACATGTAAGCAAATCTAAACAACATCTCAGCATACAAGAAAACTAAACTTGCTGAATTTTAAACTTATGTGAAGCTTGCTTCTTTTGTCTAAAATCTCATACTTTAATACTTCAAAATAATAATCAATCTCTTCTTGGGCCCAGGCGTAGTACCATTGCGCGCTCCCTAATAGAAACTGAGGTAGCGAGCCACCAGTCTTACGAGGGTAAAGACCTCGGTCTTACCAGGGCCAAGACCTCGGAATTGGTCACCTGGATTTGTTTAACGACAACCTCGGAAGTCGGGTACTAGCCTTTCAAAGTAAAATATGTTAATTACTTCTTCTTTAAATTCCTTGGCATTTTAACAAACACCTTGTGCCAAAATCCCTAAAGTCTTGACTTTGGGATCTACTTAAGGCCTTGACCTTTTTCTTTCTTTTCTTTATCTTTCTTATACTTTTCTTAAACTCAAAATACTGTAATACTTAATGTAACGCCCAAAAATTCTCAAAACTATTTTAGAAATATTCTATGATTTTTCTGGAATTTTAGGATATTTTTACAGAATTTTTAGAGTAGCAGAAGTAGCAAAAACAAATAGAAAACGAAAACAGCCTAAGCGGGAATTGAACCCGAGACCTATGGTTTACGGATAATGTTAGTAACCAGTTGAACCCAGCAGGGCCGTGCTGAAAGGAAAGGGAGGCAACTAAATTTATATTAGAGTTGGGCTTAAATTACCCACTTAATATAAATAGGGAATTTAATAGGTGAAGAATTATTTTTTTTTTTAACGTGACTTTTCCTTCTCCTCACCCTAGCCACGCCGCCCCCTTCCCTCTCCTTCTCTCGGCGCCAACCACAAGAAGAAACCTAGGGTTCCTTTCCTAGGGCTTCAAGGACACCTTCCGGCGACATCTCCGACACGAGGACGTTCCCCTTCGCGAGAGGAACGCTTAGACGCGAGAAGATCGTCGAAAGGTTCGTCTCCTCCGAAAAATCTCGCGATTAGAATCGTAAGAAATTACGAATAGGAGGTAAGAAACCCCTCACCTGTAGTATAAGTAGCTTCCGTTTGGTTTTTATGCATTAGTTTAGTTATATGCAGATTTTTCGACACAAAGGGGTGTATTTAACTCTCCTCGCAGGTTTAGGGATTTAGTGAGTGCCTTTGGATGGGCCGGACACATCTTTCTCCCTTCAGTTGGTGGTTTAGATGTTGTCGGGTGCCTAAAGGTAGTCTCCCTAATAGAGAGGGGAGTTAAAGCACACTAGGTGTTCGATTAAATGACTAGCTTAGAAAAATGTAACTTAGGCATTTTTTTTGATAGCTCAGAAAATGCAATGGGAGCATTTAAAATATCTTAGTCAGCCTTATTACAGCTTTCATGGGACTACGGTCCAATGGGTGGGCTCCCACAGTCGCCTCTAGGTTTAGATAACCTAGCTCTGGGTTCAGATAACCTAGAATACAGCAAAATTAAGCAATTAGTAGCTATATTCAGTATTTTATTTTCAGTAGGCACTGTACTGGACTAGATGTCCATTGGGTTGGACTCCCATAGTCGTCCCTAGGTTCAGATAACCTAGTAAACCCTACTAAGTTCGGGTCTTGCAAACCCGGGTCAAGTTTGGATGCGCACACAGCAAGTACAGTTGCCGGGCCCAAACAGCAGCATGATTACTATTTTCACCTATTATGATAATAGCTTTCAAATTCAGAACTTAGTTATGTGAATATAGTTTAAGTTCAGTTTTAGCTCAATTTTAGTTGTAGATGCAGTTTAGTTCTCCTAGTTGATACTACGAGATAGCTCCAGTTCAGCTCAGTTCCTTATTATTGTTTATGCCATGTGATTAGCTTGCTATGCCATGTTTTAGTATTCAGTTCAGTTATTTCAGTATTCATATCCATGTATTTCAAAAAGCATGATTTAAAGACATGTTTGCATCGTTGCATGTTTTAGTGAGGTAGTTGGTTTCTTACTAAGCTTTAAGTTTACAGATTCTATTTCCCTTATACTGCAGATAAAGGTAAAGGGAAGATGGACTAGCAGAGGAAGCTGGAGGTCAATGCAGAGATGGTGTGTGTGGCAGGAATCTGGAATGAAGATCCTTAGGGATTTAGCAAGTTCAACGTTGGAACTTTTAGTATTTCTAATTTTATGCACTTTTAGACCTTAAAATGTTTCGAACCATGAAAGGTTTGTTTAGATTGTTAGTAATTATGTTAGAATGCTAGTTAATAGATGTTAGAACTTGTTTTAATTGATTTTAGAACTCTGATGTGAGATTTTGGCACGAACAAGTGCTGAAATCAGGGGGTCTGATTCGAAATCAGAACCCAGATCGATCTACAGACCGATCAGAGTTGAGTTGTGCTGCTGGATCGGTCAGCTGACCGATCCAGTCGCGAACAGTGAGTACAGAAGCTCACTGATCGGTCAGCCAACCGATCAGTGAGCCACTGGATCGGTCAGCCGACCGATCAGTGAGCCACTGGATCGGTCAGCCGACCGATCAGTGTACTCCTGGATCGGTCGATAGACCGATCCAGCCGCATACAGAAGCGATACAGCTTCTGGATCGGCCAGCCGACCGATCCAGAGTCTTCTTCCGTGCCAGTATCAAGCTGGATCGATCTCGGGATCGATCCGACAGCCCAATCGATCCATGGATCGATTGAAATGCCTGATTACAGCTAGCATGACATCCGAGAGGCATAGATTATCCTCCCTAGCATGTGTACAACTCCTAAGTACACCTAGAACATTAAGTTCAGATTTTACAGTAATCAGTTTAGAAAAATTTTAATAAATCTAGATTTCCGCAATAGTAATTTAGCACAGCATAATGTAGCGATCGACCTCACAGCCTAGTCAGTAGGAGGCGGGTCGTTACACTTAACAAGATCTGCACTATGATACTTAACAAAAATCTACACTGAAATGCTTAATAAAACTGCGCTGAGATGCTAAATAAAACTGCAGGCTTATAAATAAACCGTTCATGCATATTGAGGTGGCAAGAAAACTTAAATCTGAATGCTTGAAATAAATAACAAGATCTAAACTGAAATACACTAACACAAACTGAAACCTGTGGTTCAGATTATAGCACTTGAAGCAATAATTCACACAGGCATTCAAAACTAACATCCTGCTAAAGCTTAAAAAAAAAAACCACGGCATACTCAGATTAAAGGAAATTGCTATGGTAAGGAACAAAAGGAATTGCTACTGTGACAATTGCTACGGTAACAAAAGGAAACAGAAGGTTGCTAGCTCCCATTCAACCCAACATGCTCACCAAGTCACAAATAACAAATCTAATGGAACTTGCTACTGTAAACTTAAAGATCATAATTGTTCTTCATGCTCCTTGCCTAGAATAACAAAATCCGAATTCCAGCTACAAAGCTTGAGGTATAAAACCCACATGCTTGAACTTTACCCATCATGTTCTTTCTTTGAAAGTCACGGCAGCAAACCCATCACAATGACTTTCACAGCATAATTCGAAAACAAAAACAAGAAGCTAACATGAATCCGAAACTACTCTACTGCAGGTGAGGAAGCACTTACCTCGATTCTTGGATTCAAAACCGAGAGAAGAAGCTTCTAGGGTTTCGGATAACTCGAGATTTCAGCCCCTTCTTTGTGCCTACGAACTCTCCTTGATGAGAGGACCACGAGGATGTGTAGAAACCTTCGGATGAACCTTGGCCGGCCGCTGGAAAATTATCCCTAACCTCCCTTTGTTTTCCTCCCGAGCTCCGCCGTCGCACACAGAAGAGAATGAGAGAATGGTTTAGGTCACGGGAAAACAGAACATCAACTTATCCATTTTTATAACTTAGTATCTCTGTTATGGCTTAAGACCAATTCATTATTAATTTGTTCACGAAAACACTTGGTGAACGCTTGGCTATCGCGGTTCACTTAAATCTTGGGTCGTGTCGGAGGTCGCAGGTTCGAATCTCTGCCGAACCTCTTTTATACCTAATTCTTTTCTGTTATTAACTACTACTTAAATTAATTTCACTCTTTCTTTAATCAGCACCGCTTGCTTGGGCTTCTGGTCAGCCGAGACAACTAAAGGCTTTGCTTAGCCGGAGGTTTCTAGTTCGAACCTCGGCTCAACCTTTTTATTTTTTTGCAACTTCTTTCTTTTGGTAAAAATACCAAACGAGCTCTGAAAATTATATAAAAATACTCTAAAAATTCCTAAAAATTTATAGAATATTTCTAAATCATTTCTAAATATTTTTAAGTACTATTAGGACTCGCAATGAGGAAATTTGGGTTGTTACAGCCTGCGCTACCTGCAGGCTTGGAGGCGCCTCCATTCCCTTTGAGGCATCTCAAACCCAGTCCGAGGCACCCTTAAGGGCAATGGAGGCACCTCAGACCCAGTCAAGATGAACATTTTGTAAAATACCGAAAAAATGACGAATATTAATAAGGGAATTTTTTGGAATTTTTGGACATTTTTCGGGAATTTTTCGGAGTTCGTACGGACGAGTTGACGGGGATAAAAACGGGGCCCGGAAAAGCCTATTCGGGCTACTCCATTTAAGTGAGAAAAAGTTGATTTTTTTACTTTTTCTTTTTAAATTCCTTTTCTTTATTCTCCTCACCGAAAACTCTTCTCCCTACCCGAGCCTTCTCCTCTTCTTCTCTCACGCCCGACGCCGGCCCTAACCGCCGGCCCTAACCGCCGGCCGGCGGTCTCTTCCTCCCCGAAACCCGAAGCCATTGCCTCTTCCCTTCTTCTCTCCCCCACGCGTGCCTGCCGAGCCTCACCCGACGACTCCACAGCCCGACGGCTGTGCCCTAATCGCCGACGCACCCCTCGGTGCCCTAGCCACCCGGCGCCGCCGATCGCCTTCTTCTCGTTTTCCCTCGCTGTGGAGATTCCGGAGCCACCACAGCCGACGGCCGAGCCTCTCTGCCGATTGGGTCGTGCCCTAGTACTGCCGGCCTCCCCTGTGATCTTGCGCCGCCGTTGTCACCCACAGCTGACTGGAACAGTGTGTCCACCCCGCCGAGCCTAGTTCTTCCTCTGTGTGCCACTGCCGAGAGCGAGCAGTATCGAGTCATGCCCTAGACTTGGTTCACCGTCGCTCTAGCGAGTTGGTCTTCAACCAAAGGCAAAACTCCAAGCTCTAGTGGCTTCACCGTGACCTATACCTCACCATCAGATCTTCCTGCTTCACCACTAGCTGTCGGCAGAGAGAAAACAAGAAGGTATCGGGTAAGTAAGGTTTATTGGATTTGGATTTCAGATTTGGTACAGGATGTTGTGCTCACCGGGTGGATGTCTGTGGTTGTAGAATCAGTGTAGCTCCGGCCAAGAATTTGCGACAGTAGGTATTTTCAGCTAGCAATTTCCAGCAGCAACCTCCCTGCTGTGAGGATTGAGGTAAGGTGTAGCTTGGTTGGAAATTCTGTATGTTTAAGAATGTGGATTAATTACTGTTTTGGTTTGTTCGTTTTGTTCCAGCAGCAATTTATCTTTGCTGGCTGTAAACAATCCTAATTGGGTAACAACTTTGTGACTTCCAGCAGCGGTTGAATTGAGGTAAGGTTTATGGTTTTGATCTTTGTGTTAGATTATTGCTAGTTGTGTTAGCAATAATTATTGATTAAGGTTTAGAAGTTGTATAGCGGTGTAGTTAGGGTTAATGAAACTAACCCTAACTGGTCAGTGGATTAGAAATTAGTTTATCTATTTGTTTATAATTAAATTAGTTAAACTGTGGGATTTAACACAGGACTTTGAGGCGAGACGAGTATCTCGGAGTCAGATTGGACCTTTCTATTTTCGGAGGCGGGTACTTTTGACTTATTGTCTTTGATATGCTTAGTAATGAAAATAATATGTTGCATTAATTGTGTTTCCTATTTGTTTCGGTTAATCACTGCCCACTACATGTTACCTGTATGATTGATTGTTTGATTGCATCTCGTATTGATCTTGTACCCGATCTATCATGCTCATGGGTAGTGATATAACCATGTTTCACATGTTCAGGACCTAGGTTTGATACCTTATTGATCAGTATGTCTTGATATGACCTATTCATTATGGTGCCCATTATTAAATGTCCAGAGGTTGGTTTAGTATATTACCATGCTTAGTGACATGCACCATTTGCATGATCGCATGCTGTGCGATAGATTGCTCCATTATTGTCGAGCACATTGCCAGTTTCATCACTGTTCGGTGCTCCGTTGTGACGCTCATGGGTAGCGAGATACAGCATGGTAGCACGTCAGTTTGACTCTTCCGGTGCTCCGTTGATCCGCTCAGGGGTAGTGTGACGCAGCGTGTAGCACGTTAGAGTTTCCTCCCCGTCATAGCGTACCGGGAGATGAGAGCATTGCGCTCCCCCATTTATTATTTGGGGTAGGAGTACGTATGTACTCCGACAGCATCCCGTCCACTCGATCACTCATCAGGAGTGGTGTTGCTGAGTGCACGGTTGTCACAGCCCTACCCACTTGGTCCCACTTTTGTTGTGAGTTGGCTGACTGGCGTCAGGGGTGACCATGACATTGGCATCATATGCATGATGCATGTATTGCTTGTGTTTGTGCTTGCTGCATTTATATGCTGCATATTGTTTGGATACCTATGTTTGACATGCATACAGGTCTTCTATACCTTTCGGACTGTTTGTCCTTATACCAGGTCCTGGTTAGTACAGTTTCTCTCCTGTTTACTTCAGATGCATATTTTTATCTTTCTTATATCAGGAGACTGTACGCATGATTAGTGCTAGGTGTTATTTCCCTACTTTGCATATCAATTGTATCTGCTGAGTGTTGGACTCACCCCGCCTCCATTGTTGATATTTTCAGGTTGATGCTGTCAGGAGGGAGTTCCAGTCGCTGGTCCCCACAGCACGTAGTGCTACTCCCCTGCTGTTTTTTTTGAGTTGTTGTTTTATTTTAGCTTTTCGCTATCAGACTTTGTTTTAGTTTTGTTTTGGTCTTTACATATGGATATTGTATGGAATCTTTCCGTTTGATGGACTTTTGGTATGATTTGGATTTATTCTACTACATGCCTGCCTGGACGGCAGAAGAGGTGAGTTCGTCGGATTTGAGCTTTACGAGTGTAGTGGAGTAGGGTTGATTTCGAGTCAGGGTATAATCTATCTGTTTACTTATATAAACTGCGTGGTGATGCTTTATTTTGTTGTTATTATTCCAGCCGCCTGTGGCTGAGGTATATGTGAGATGTAGAAAAGTTTCAGATTGTCCACCGTACAGGGGAGATGCTGCCGAAATTTTCTCGGACAGGGACTCCTCTGGGGCGTGACACATTTGCTATCGGATAAAGCTTTATCCGGTCAAACTTCTTGGAGGCACCCTCAACCCTCTTGGAGGCGCCTACAACACTCGAGATAGACTTTCCAGGAGCTATATAAAGGCCTCTGGAGCTAGAAAATAATCAATCAACTCTATATTAAGTTCCTAGCAACTTCTGAGTGCTCTTAGTGTGTAAAAAAGGCTTCTCCGCCTACAGTGAAGGAGAAATTCTAGTGGAACTGTTCCACTGCCTTGGATTAACAACCCCCTGGGTTTTAACCAAGTTAAATTCTTGTCTCCTCTTCTTTTTCTATTATTTAGTTTTTATATTATAATTGTTGCTAGTTTTTGAGTTGAAAGTCTTGAGGAGGGTGTACTTTTCATTTGCAAGCAATTCACCTCTCTCTTGCCGGCCCCGCTGCACCAACAGAGTCCGGCTGAGTCAATAATGGCATAAAAAATATGTAGACTAATATCTATATCTAATCTATGACATAGGGCATATAGCAAGAAAGATTGAAAATGATGCATCATCGCGATGTCGTGAGTGGTCAATAGTAAAATGCAAGAGGCTAAAACTCTATAAAGGGCATAGTCCTGAACTCTAAGGGAGACTAACCTGAATAGGGTAACTGTGGGTACTCGCTCATCCCAAAAAAAATATGAGTAAATTGTATTAAGTGTGATGTGTGAGTAAGGATCACCAAATGATGGATCCCTAAGGGATAGCACTGAAAAGTGCATGGAGATGGACGTAAACCTAGAAAGGTACGGATGACAGCAGGGGATAGTGTGATATCAATACCAGCTACCCTAGTGGTGTATATAAGGTCATCTGCTATAACTAGGTTATTGTATAGTGCAACACATAAACCTATGTTAACTGAACTGCTACAATAAACCAGATGATGCAAGCTGTAGTAGTCGATGACTTCTATAGCAGGAATGCATGAACACATAAAGAATTGTCTATCTAAACACCTGGTCCATATAGGACTGTAAATAGTACTAGCAAACCTAATCCTAAGCTCCTCAGTAGGAAATCTAGGGTCAGTACTAGCGATAGAGGGCCCAGCACCAAGTCTAGAACGTTTCCTAATTTATCAAAGAAAACTAAACTAAGCATAAAATACTAAAACAAAATAAGTTAAAACTTAGGAAGGGAAATAGAATTTACCGAGGCATCTTTACTTAGAATAATAGAACTGACGATCTTGGTTGTTCCATAGCAACGTAATAACGGAGGAAGAAATGAAACTTTAAAATTTGATTTCTTTTGCGTTAAAGCCTAGTGAAGGTCTTTGCAAAAGAGAAAAAGAAGGTGCATCTGTTGGGGGCGCCCCTACCGCCCCTTATATAGGTCAATCCGGGCGCCCGGACGGGGTTCGGGCGCTTGGATCAGAGTGAGGCAGGGCACCCGGAGCATGTTCCGGGCGCTCGGAGTTGAATACCGGGGGCGCCCAACCCTGGTTTCTGACTTTTTTTTTTTAAAAATTAATATTAATTTTAATTTAACTTGATTTAAGTTAATTTAATTTAGAAGTTAAATTTTAAGTTAATTTCTTAATTTGAGTTAATTATTTTTAAGTTAAGTTATTTTTTTTAAAAAAAAATAAATTTTTGAGTTAAAATAATTTTTAAAATAAAAATTTTTAAGTTATATTAATTTTTAAGTTAAGTTATTTTTTTAAAATAATTTTTAAGTCAAAATAATTTTTAAGTTAAAATAATTTTTAAGTTAAAATATATTTGAAATTTAATTTTAAGCTAGACTTAATTTGATTTAGTTTAATTTTAATTTAATTTTAGTTTTAAATTAATTTAAAGTTAATTTAATTTTAATTTTAATTTAATTTTAATGTCAATTTAATTTTAATTTAATTTTGATGTTAATTTTAATTTTAATTTTAATTTAATTTTAATGTTAATTTAATTTTAATTTTAATGTTATTGTTAATTTAATTTAATGTTAATTTAATTTCCATTTTAATTTAATTTTCATTTTAATTTTAATTTAATTTAAATTTAATTTTAATTTAATTTAATTGAAATTTATTTTTAACTTTAATTTAATTTAATTTAAAGTTAATTTAGTTTTAATTTAATTTAATTTATATTTAATTTTATTTTAATTTAATTTAATTTCATTTAAAGTTAATTTAATTTTAATTTGATTTAATTTTAATTTAATTTAATTTTAATTTAATTTATAGTTAATTTAATTTAATTTTTATTTTAATTTTATTTTATTTTACTTGAATTTAATTTTAATTTAATTTAATTTTAATTTAATTTAATTTAAAGTTAATTTAATTTAAATTATGTCCTTAGTCATCTCACCCTATTTGTGTTTTCAATAAGGGAAACCTATAATTTTGTGAGATGAGTTAAGTTAATTTCAGGATTTAGTTTAACTTTTTGTTAGATTCAAGTTTGGCTATGGGCTTAACAAACAAACAATTTTTTGATAAACTTCTGGGTTATGGTGAGTCACTTGGATATCATTAGAGTCACCATGCTTTCGAGATTTTTCAAATAGTCCTATCCACTAAACTTAGTTCAAAATCTTGGTCTAACTAGTTAGGATTCGTAAGAGGTAGTTTCAGTTAGTTACATTCAGCAAATGCACCAGGTCGAAGCCATATCTTCATAGACATGCATATATAGAGCTTTTCTAACCTACAATCATCCAAAACTTCACCAGTACCGTAGGTCAAGTTAAACTTTGTGCTTTCTTAAACTAATCCTAATTATCCTGCCGAGTAAGTTATTTTTGGAGGTGCCAACTAGTTTAGAGTCTCCCCCTGAATTATTGATCTGAATTAACTTTTAGTTCTGGGTTTATGTCGATTACTTTTATAATTATAATAAACTTGATGATAGTCTAGGTTTGATTTTGTTCTGTAGTTATTTCTATTTTTTGAGTTTGGTTTAGTTGATTTAATTTTATAGTTACATTCTAAACTAGGTTATTTGATTTTACATAATATACTTTATTTTTAGGTATACAGTATTGATTAATTCCTACTTGCGTGGTTAGACACCCTTTCGGAACCCAAACTTTAGTTTGTGTTTTGTTTTGAGTTATAAGTGACATAAATGATTTATTTGTTGAGCTCGACTTGTATCCAAGCCTAGATTTGTTGTATACTCCTTTTTGATTATTTAATATTAGATCCAAATTTTTAGATCTAGTTGTGAAATTTTCTAACAAACTTTTAAGTTTATTAATTTCAATTTTTAGCGTTGAATTTTCCTCCTCAAGTTTTACAACTTATTTAGATTAGATTTTTCAATTTGTTCCTTGAGGTGTTGGTTTTCCTTAAGGAGTATTTTATTTTGATTTTCGTGTTCAGTTAATTTTCTATTTAAGCATGCAATTAATTTAAAAAACTTCTTGCTTAAATTAAAATATACCTCATCGGAACCTTCGGAAACGAGTACGGACTCGTGGCTTGATTCAGGTTCGGACCCGTCTTCCGATTCGTCCTCCGATTCTGATTCGCGGGCCATCAGTGCGAGGTGGCTTCGGTGCTTATGATCTTTGGCATCCGATTCATCTGAAGATGATTCGTCCCACGTTGCTTTGAGTGTCTTCTTTTTGGTTGCCTTGGTTTTGTCATTTTTCAATTTTGGGACCTCGTTCTTGTAGTGGCCCTTCTTGTTGCATCTGAAGCAGGACACATTCTTTGGTTCGGTGGTGGAGTTGATCTTCTGTAGGTCTTTTCTGCTAAAGTTCTTCTTTCTCTTGGTGAACATTTTCCTTACCAAGTTCACCAGTTGTTCTTCGTCTTCTGAGTCTTGGTTAGACTCACCTTTAGATTTAGGCTTGGTTCTTGACTTTTCTTTGGAGGAACCTGCAAAAAGAGCAACATCTTTCTCGGTTCTGGTGTTAGTTTGTTCATGTAGCTCAAGTTCACAAAATAATTCGTCTAATTTTAATTTTGAAAGATTCTTTGAAATCTTGTAGGCATCTACGATGGATGCCAACAATGCATTTCGAGGAAACGCGTTCAGGGCGTACCTTATTAAATCACGGTTCTCCATTTGGTGGCCGATAGTGTGAAGCCCATTGAGGATATCCTTTATCCTCGCGTGGAGTTGACTCACCGATTCTCCTTCCTGCATTTTTATATTAAATAATTTATTTAAATAAAGATCATGTTTAGTTACCTTAGCGTCGTTGGTTCCTTCATACAGTTCTATGAGCTTGTCCCACATTGTAGTGGGGTCCTACTCTATTCAGCTCCTCCTTTGTTAGCCCACATTGTAGTGTGTTGAGGGCTTTGAAGATCTCGGCTTTCTTCTTCATCTCCGAATTCCACTGTTCAGGGTCTAACGGATTTCTGGAGTTGTCGACAGGAGTGTTGTATGCTCTGGTGATGCTGAACCACTGGTCGAAGTTAGTCTTTAGATAGACCTCCATTCGCTTCTTCCAGTACAAGAAGTCGTCACCGTTGAACAGGGGAGGACAGACGATGCTGAATCCCTCGATTTGGGCCATAATTCTTGCACACACAAAAAAACAAAGAAGAGAATCCCAAGACTTGGTCTTGGATTTAGCAGTGTGGGAGAAAAAGTAAAAACTTTAAGACTGAATTGGTGTTGCACCAGTTCAGTTTGAATTGCTACAAAAAAAATTTCCAAAGAGGTAATGATACCAATCTGGATTATTTTGAAAAACTTAAAACCAAAAAATGAGAAAAAAAAAAAACTTTCACTCCCTTTGCCTGATTGGTGGTAGCACCAAATCAGAGCGGTACCCGCTCTGATACCACTTGTTGGATCGTAGAGTTTTGCTAGGGGAGGGGGTGAATAGCGATCATTAAGAATTCAAAAATCTATTCGAGTATGTAGCACAAATAAGAAAAATAAAGATAATGCTAACACAACTAATTTTACTTGGTTTGGAGCCTTCGTCGACTCCTACTCCAAGGCCCGCACTCATCGAGTGCTTTCGTTGGGTAATCACTAATAACTTGCAAAAATGATTACAAAAATGAGTATAGGAATTATTAAAAGAATACCGACAACAGAAATAGAAGATTAAATCGTAGGTTGTCGGAGAAGCCTCGCGGCGTCGTAGGAGCAGTGCACAATAGAGCAGTCGTAGCAGAAGTTGTTGTTTTGAAGCTCTGGTGGATGCCTTCTTTTATAGGAGTGCTTCAGGCACCTGGATTCCTTTCGGGCAGCTGGACCGTGACGTCATCAGACCAATCGGCGTGCTCCTAGTTGCCAAGATAGAAATTGCCTTCTGGGCGCCCGGACCATCTGGGCACCCAGATCCCTTCCGAGCGCCCAGACCATCCAGGCGCCCAGACCATCATTTTCTAGCACACCTTTTTCCTGCAAGAAAATATTAGTCTGAGGCAAAATATAATTTATACTACCCTGTAAATAAAGTGTTAGCACAATTATATTCAAACGAGTAGTAATTAGATTCTGTCTCACCGAGACCAGAATCAAGTCATGATCTCAAATTAGATTCCCGAAATGGTTCTAAGTTGGATCAACGCCTAAGTTCCCTAACTGGGAACGCGTCCTCGCCTAAGTTCCCCTCTAATGACTTACCTTAACTTATCCGCCAGACATCCGGTCAGCCCGTGGACCTATCTGGACTTCGTACCAGCTATTTGGTCAGCCCGTTGACCTAGCTGGGCTTTGTGCCAGTTATCCGGTCGGCCTGTCGACCTAGCTGGGCTTTGTGCCAGCTATCCGGTCGGCTCGTCGACCTAGATGGACTTCACACCTACTATCTCGTTGACACGTCGACCTAGCTGGATTTCTCTTGTACACTCAATCAAAGTGTTAGATCACAACAAACCTAACTTAACCTACTTTGTCATTTATCAAAATATGAGTTAGACCATTAGTGCTAATCACACCAACAGCTTCCTTCTCATCCGCCAGCATACTCTTCCACAGCACCTCATCCCTCAAACGCATCGAGCTCATCGACTCTCTCCCGTGCCATCCTTCTCGCTAACAGCGTCTTTCGCTCGACTTCCTGTGCTCCTAAGTTCCAGCACATTTAGACACAGTGGTTAATTACCAATATGACCTAACATGACTCGGTTGACCACATCAAAATTACCTCGGGGTACTAACAATCTCCTCCTTTTTGATGTGCATCAATTTGAGTTAAAGTGTAAAATACCGAAACTGGGTGAATCACCATAACAGAATTTATTTGAATTTTCAAAAATTTTATGGAAATTTTTCGGAGGCCGTATGATGTTGGTTATGGGGATAAAAACTGGGCCCAGGAAAGCCTATTTAAGGTACCCCATTTAAATAAGGAAAAGTTTGGTTTTCTTTTCCTTTCTATTTTTCTTTTTCTTTCCTCCCCTGCCGAACTCGCGTGCCGAGTCGTTCCCCGACGTCGCCCTTCCTTCATCTTCTACGTGCCATTACAGTTTACCAGTCGATGACGCCGCCCCCGCGTCAGTTCCTTTTCTCCTCCCCTCGCGTACAAAATCGCCGGCCGAGGGAAGCTTTGAGTCCTCCCTTTTCCCTTCCTCCTCTCTTCCCTGATCTCCCCTTTGCTCACACGCTCTGCCTCTCTCGCAGATGACTCAACGCCGAGGCCAGAGGAGACTCGTCACCGGAGCTCGATAGTGCTGAGGAAGTCCAAGCCAAATATGGGAGGGGATTTGTTGGTTCGGCACCACTGGATCGATTAGGTGCCATCACCCGATCGCCGATGCAGATTGGGGTTCGGAGCACAGAGGTGAGGAGCTAGCTTCACCTAGATCTTGCAACGTCTAGAGCGCGAGCCGACGACAGGGCCGATCTTTCTTCTTCCGTTTATGCTCACCATCGATGTGCCCTAGTGCAGTGTCCGATTCTCCTTTCTGTTCGTCGACAAGAATCTCGTCGTGCCCTAATGGTGATCTTGGAGGTTGTTGCTGGATTGGTGTGGAATTGTTGATCTCTTCTCTTGATCCAAAATTCTGTTCTGTGGGGTCTTCGTTTGGTTCCGGCAGCACTCCAATCAGCAGTTCCCTTTGTTCCAGCATCTAGAGGGGCTGTGAATTGAGGTAAGGTTCGGGTATCAGAAATTTCCTTGCTGTATTTCAGTTGTTTGGACTGATTCTAAGAGGAATGGATGTTTAGTTGTTCCTTAGGTAATTGTCGACAGAAGCTTTAGGGCAGTGAGGTGGATTTCTAGCAGCTCACCTTGTTTCCGGCTGCAAACACATTCTTTGACTGTGGATCAATCATGGCTATGAGTTTGAGGTAAGGGTAGGAATTTGATATGTTTTGTAGTTAGATGTTTATGTGTAAAGGGAATTAGGTTTGGATTTAATCTAATGGGTTGATTGGGGATTAAGTAACTAACTCGAATTAACTATTAGATTTAAATAGGTAGATTGAGGTTATGTTGATTAGGGGTTTACCCTAAAATTTGTCTAAGGGATTTTATTTAGCAATTCTTATGATTTTAGCTAAATAAAATATGTATAAATTGGTGACGCAGGACTCTGATTCGAGACGAGCATCTCGACGTCGGATTTGACTGGATTGGACCTTATATTTGAGACGGGTACCTTGACTTATCTATTTTGATATGTCATGTTGATATTCTTAGTAATAAATAACAAGTAGGAATATTTATGTTTATTGTTGCATCGGTATGTCATTACTTACTACCTGAGCATGCTGTATTTATTTTCTGCTATTGCATACATGTTCCTTGATTATTTATGACCTTAAGGTAATGACATACCATGCCTTATATATGTTCATGACCTAGGATTTTTTACCATATCTAACCTGTGTACCTAGACCATTGATTTGGTCCATTTGTCCTTTTAGTACACATTATATAGAGATGGATAGGATCAGGATATTTCTATGCTTAGTGTCTGCATCATCTTGCATGATTGCATGCTGATCGATTGACGACTCCGTTATTGTTGAGCGCATTGCCAGTTACATGGATCTGCACACACAACAACTCATGAGTTAGTGGTTTTTATTCAAGTAGGGTGTGTTGCAGCAGGTTGCTTTGTTTGGCTCCGTTGGTCCGTTCATGGGTAGTGTGACGCAGCATGGTAGCCGACAACGATCCCTCCTCTGGATATTCTTTGGGAGATGAGAGCATTGCGCTCCCCCACTTATGATTTGGGGTAGCAGGATTGGTGTACTCCGACAGCATCCCGTCCACTCGGTCACTCATTAGGAGCAGTGACGGCAGAGTGCACGGTTGTCACAGCCCTACCCACTCGGTCTCACCATCGTGTGTGAGACGGCTGACTGACTGTAGGGGTGGCCAGGACATGTCATTAGCATCATATGCATATTTGCATTATTTGCTTGTGTTTGCTACACTTTATATGCTGCATATTGGATGGATGTATATGTTTGACATGCATACAAGATTTACGATATTTTGGGTCTGACGGCTTTGATATCCCTATACACAGGTCCCGGTTAGTATAATTTTTCTCCTATTTATTTCAGTTTGCATTTATCATTCTTATATCAGGAGACTGTACGCACAATTATTATTGCTAGTTATTATTTACTATGCATGTCAACTAGATATCCGCTGAGTGTTGGACTCACCCCCCGTTATTACTATTTTCAGGTTGAGGTTGTTCCTGTGGAGTTCCAGTCGCTAGTTCCCCTGCATATCGCAAGGATGTTTGTTTTATTTTTGGGTTTCCTTATTATACTATCTAGACTACATTTTAGACTTGTACTAGTTTTGCTCTATGGATATTGTATGGTTTTGTTTTATTTGTCGATGGGGTTTTATTTTGGATATGTTTTGCTACATGCTTGCCTGGATGGCAGATGAGGTGAGTTGATTTTATTTACATCTTCGTAATTTGAGTTTTATGGGTGTAGTTGAGTAGGAATAAGTTTTGAGCTTTATGGGTGTAGTTGAGTACGATTTTTTAGATGATTTCCTTATCGTTGCTTAGGTTTGGTTTTTTTTTTCTATTAAATTGCGTGGGTTCTTGCTTATTTTGTTGTTATTGTTCCGACCGTGTTGGCCGAGGTATATGTGGCCCTGAGGGCATTGTTAGAAGTTTCATATTGTCATCCGTACAGGGGAGATGCTGCCGAAATTTTGTCTGGCAGGGACTAGTTGGGGCGTGACAATATTTTTGGTATCAGAGATAGGTTTTGCGAGTCAAACTGGTACTTTCATATTTGTATGGATTTCCATTATGTTCATGTTTCAGAAATCCATTTCGGATTTATACGGATTTCCAGTGATTTTATCGTTTCGGAATTTTCGAGGTCAAAAAGGGGGACTAGACAGCGATGGAACATCTCCAGACAGCAAATAGGTAAAATATTGATTTTTATAATTTTGATACTTGTAGTAATATTTGCGTCATAATTTAACAAATATGAGGCGAGGTACACGTGTTCCCGTGCCGAGACGTGGTGCAGGACGACCACGCAAGAGGATGTTGGAGTCACTGGCAGCAGAGTTGCCAGAGACGTCTGCTAGGGTCGAGCCTGTTGGTCAGGGACAGACCCCGCATGGTAATGCCGGTGCGTTTGGTTCTGAGACTTTGATGGTTTCAGAGGTACATACCTCGACCGTACCCATCGTACCCACTCCTATGGTATTCACAATACTACCAGCGGTGCCACCTGCGGCATATTCGGCACCTCCTCCTGTCGTACCCACGACATACCCGGCAACCCCGCCACTAGTGCCTACTACATACCCGACACCACCGCCATCGGTGCCTACTACACACCCGACACTCGCACTAGCAGCAGCAGTTGCTCCACCTCCGGTACCACCACCCACCGTACCTCTAACCGCGCCCACTTATGCTGACCATGCAGTGCCACTAGTGGCACCTACCCCAGCCTATGTAGCAGCACTGGGGATACCTCCCCGAGCCTATCCAGCGGTACCACCTGTAGTACCAGCTCCAGTGGTTTCGCTAGTTCCTGCAGCCATCCCTACTCATCACACTGATATAGTTGCAGCACGAGCTCAGATCCCAGCTTTGGCAGAGTCGATGAAAAGTCGATTCACCCTATTTTGGGGAGAGATCGATCCGAGTGTGGCCCAGTCCTGGATAGAGACTTTGGAGCGGACCTTCTTCTACATGGCTTGCTCCGAGTGGGAGAAAGCAGAGCTGGTTGCTTTCCATTTACGAGATGAGGCTGATATCTGGTGGGATACACAACGTTCCATTATAGGCGAGCAGAATATTACCTGGGCGAGATTTAGAGAGGCTTTTGAGAGCCGGTGTTTTTCACGAGCATATCAGACGACTCGCCGACATGATTTTCTAAGTTTGTGGTAGAACAACTGCTCGGTGATTGAGTATAATGCTGAGTTTAATCAGTTGGCCAAATTTTGTCCAGAATTAGTTGCTGAGGACATGTCTCGTATGGTTCAGTTTATCCAAGGACTAGATGGACATCTGCAAGTAAAGCTTGCCGGTTTTAGGAATTCATCCTATTTAGAGGCATTGGATAGAGCCCTTATGATTGAGTCAGCTCAGCAGAGAGCATTTCCGGATAGGAAAAGGAAGCAGACGGGTCAAACATCAGGATAAATCCAGCAGGCAGAGGCGACCGGACAGCAGTAGAGTTGTCGCAGTCGGCCAGGTCAGGGTATTTATGGGGCTTCTGGGCAGCCTCAGAAGTCAGGGTGATCTTCATCACGACGTTCCCGGTCTTCTTAACAGAACCGGAAACAACCCGCCAGCGACACTCACTGCACTAAATATGGGTCAAGAGACCACCTCACCACATCCTGCTCCCTAGGACAGTCAGTTTGCTATTATTGCAAACTACCTGGGCATTTGAGCCGAGATTGTTCATTGAAGGCTCAGCATATGGCTTCCGGAGTGTCTGGTCAAGGAGGGCAACCCAGTCAGACAGGGACTTATCGAGGAGGGTGAAGAGCCCAATCTTCGCATAGCCAGCAGAGGACAACTCCCCCGGCAGCAACTGCATATGGCATGCATGGACAGGAGCACTCCAGTGCCCTTATGATATCACAGGGTTCTTATGTGGGACCTCAGTATCAGCTGCAGCCCCAGCCACTGGTTCAGTACCAGTCACACCCTCAGCCCCTAGTTCAGTATCAGCTGCAGCCCCAGCTACTGGTCCAGTACTAGTCACATCCTCAGTCCCTAGTCCAGTATCAGTCGCAGCCTACATATCCGTCTCTGGCTCAGTACCCGGCACCGTCACAGTGGCAGGCTCAGACTCAGGCGCAGCAGCCTTTGCCGGCACTACCACTGCTAGAGACTGGACGTATTCATGCGGTTACCAGAGAGGATGCACAGCGGGCCGACAGATCCATTTTTCATGGTATGGTTTTACATTATGCATTATCCGCTGATATGCTGATAGATACTGGTAGCTCGCATTCTTTTATTTCCCGTGCTTTCGTGAGGGGCATAGGTAGATTACCCACTTTCAGACCGTAGCGATTGCCCATCTCTCTACCGTCCGGTGATACTTTGGACGTCACCCAGGAGATCAAAGTTTGCCTGTTAGATTTTGGCAACATGATACTCATGGTTGATTTATTAGTGCTGGAAATGGTCGAGTTCGATATTATCCTTGGCATGGATTGACTGTCTACATATCATGCCACGGTTGATTGTCAGACGAGGGTGGTCACATTCCGACGTCGAACCAACCCTCGTGGGATTTCACTGGCATCAGGGATGATGGCATAGCGATCATTTCAGCGATTCAGGCTCAGAAGCTGCTGTCACATGGCTGTCAGGGTTTTCTATTATCTTTGATTTATACTGAAGACGGAAGTAGTTCTCAACTCTCTGACGTTTCGGTAGTCTGAGAGTATCCAAATATATTTCTAGAGGAGCTACCAGGTTTGCCTCCCAGAAGTCAAGTGGAGTTTGCTATTGAGTTGATTCCGAGAACCGTGCTGACATCGAAAGCTCCTTATCGTATGACGCCAAAAGAGTTGAACGAACTGAAGGTTCAACTCCAGGAGCTTTTAGACAGGGGATTTATACGTCCTAGTGCTTCTCCGTGGGATTCTCAGGTATTATTTGTCAAGAAAAAGGATGGTACTCTGAGGTTGTGCATCGATTACAGACAGCTGAATGCAGTGACCGTCAGAAATAAGTACCCTTTACCATGGATCGAGGATTTATTTGATCAGCTCAGAGGTACCTCAGTATATTCTAAGATTGATCTATGGTTCGGATATCATCAGCTGAGAGTCAAAGAATCTGATATTCAGAAGACAGCATTCCGTACCAGATACGTCCATTATGAGTTTTTGGTAATGCCATTTGGGCTTACCAATGCTCCAGCGGTATTTATGGATTTGATGAATCGCTTATTCCTGGAGTATCTTGATTAGTTTGTTATCATTTTCATCGATGACATATTGGTATACTCGCGTTCCGAGGAGGAACATGCACAACATCTTCGCACAGTCTTGGAGACTCTTCGACTGTAATGACCCAATTTTCCTTATTTCAAGTTCTAAAAGTCCATAAAAATATTTGGAAATACTTTTAAAATATTCTAGAGATTTTTAGGAATTTTTAGAGTATTTTTACGTAATTTTTGGAGGTCGTTTAGTAGGGTTACAAAAAGAAAGAAGTTTTAAAAAAAAACGTTGAAGGTGAGATTCGAACCCACGACCTCGGGTCGGACTGACCCAAGCAAAACCGACCTAACCAGCTGGGCTACACGGTTTTTGTTAACCTTATATGGAGAGAAATAGATTTAAGCTATAGTCGGAACAAATAAAATAAAAGAGAAGAAAAATAAGTTTGTAGAAGCAAGGGTTCGAACCCAGCTCCTCGGCCCAAGCAGAAACCGGCCCAACCAGCTGAGCTACGCGGGTTTTGTTAACCAGGTATGTAGCGAAATATATTTAAGCTATAGTTGGAACGTTTAAAATAAATTGGAATTAAAAGTGCGCGGCTGAGGGTTCGAAGCCGAGACCTGTGGCTTCGAGCAAAACCCAACTGACCAGCTGCGCTAGCGGTCGGTGTTAATCAAATATGCAGCGACATATATATAATCTATAGTTATAATCGAAACCCTAGTTTTAAAAGGATCTAATTCCTTTTCTCCCGAGCCGAAAACCCTTTTCTTCTTCTCACGCGACGGCGCGACTCTTCTGCTCGGGCGAAACAGAGCCGTGTTAGGGTTTCGTCTCCGGCGCTTGAAAAAGGGCTCTCTCTGGCCGGTCTTCACCCAACTGTGATCTTCTCGTCGTGGAGAGCACGAGGACCTGAAGGAGACGCCGAGACCTTCACCTATCCGAAACCTTAGCAGCCATCTTCTCGGTTGTAAGTCCAAGGAAACAAGTGAGTTGCTTCTCACCTGCAGTAGGAGTAGTTTCCCGATATTGATCTTCTCTTTTTGTTTGGTTTCGGAACTTGCTATTGTATTCGGATTTACTGCCATGAACCTGAATTGATTTCCTTTGCTTTTAGTTGTAACCTGCCTAAGGATTTCGATATTTCTGTGAGGATTGATGGGTTAAAGGGTTCTGCCGTGAGGTTGAAAGGAAGAAGATGGAGAAGGAAAATTAAGGGAGAAGTGTGATGGGCATTTAGCTCCTTTTTGGTAACCTGCCGTGCCTCAAAAAAAAAAAAAATTCCGGGAGGAATTGTATGCTGTGATCTTATGGATTAGGGCAATGGGCAGAAACGATTTACATGTTTAATAGCAGTAATTAGTTTTCCTTGCTGCAGGTATCACAATTCAATTTGTTGGACTGGGAAAAAAATGAAAGAATTAATTAGATTGGCATGTGGCAATTGTTTTTCTTCTTCACTGTTGTAGCACGTGATAGGAGGAATAATTGTCGTAGTAATTGGTTCTTTTTGTCTTCTTGATGTGGTACCGATCATGAAAAGATTTAGTTTCGTTTGAGCTTATAGCTTAAGAAGTATGCACTGCCGGGTGATTTAGAAATTCTGTTTTTATCACTTAGCAAGCATGAACAACCTCTTAATTATGGAGTTCAGCTTTTATAATAAAGCTTACAATTTGCCCTGCCATGGAACAAAATTGTCCAGTACATTAAGCTTGCAGATTTCTAGTTCTTTATGTTATTAAATGTGCATGAGTAGCATTTCTTCAAAGCAATCAGTTTCTAGTTTCTTTTTTTATAGCATGCAGATTTTTAATAAGCAGATTTTCATAAGTACTGCTTGCAGATTTTGATAAGTATTGCATGCAGAACCTCAATCTTAGAACAGATTTTTACTAAGCTTAATATGCAGATTTTTATTAAGCATTAGTGTGCAGATTTTTATTAATCATTAGTATGCAGATTTTTATTAAGTATTAGTGTAGATTTCTGTTGAGCATTAATATTGCAGAATTTTTATTAGTTCAGTATGCAGATTTTTGGTTTAAGCATTTCAAAGTTAGAATTTGCTTAAACATTTCAGTTTCTTTTAAAAGAAGTATTCTTTTAGAAGTATTAACAAGTATAAGAAAGCTAAAGAAAAGAAAGAAAAGGCCAAGGCCTTAAGTAGATCCTAAAGTCAAGACTTTAGGGATTTTGGCACACAAGGTGCTTAAATAAATGCCAAGGCATTTTATTATAAGAAGTATTTAAAGATAAAAAGTATTTTACTTTTAAAGGGCATGTACCGGACACAAGGTCCAAGGGATGGGCTCCAAGTTGCCCCTAGGCACAAGGCCTAGAAGTATCTTAGTAGTTTCGGGATTAGCTACCTCGATTCTTATTAAGAATGCGCGCAAAGTGGTACAATGCCGGGCCCAAAAGAAGTTTATTATTATTTTGAAGTATTAAAGTATAAGTTTAGTTCTTGATGTTTGAAGCATTCAGTAGTAGTTTTATTTGTTTCTTGCTACTAGATTATTCAGCATGTTTAGTTTTATTTGCTTTCAGCATGCTGTTATAGTTTTAGTCTTATGAGCATGTTTAGTTTTACATGTTTAGAAGTTTTACATGTTTAGTAGTTTTACATGTTTAGAAGTTTTACATGTTTAGTAGTTTTACATGTTTAGTAGTTTTACATGTTTAGTAGCTTTACATGTTTAGTAGCTTTACATGTTTAGTATGCTTCTTTTATAGTTTCATTCTTATGAGCATGATTAGCTATACATGTTTAGTATTTCAGTTAGCATGATTTCCTTTGCTATATATGAGCATGAGTAGTTTTATATGTTAGCATTCAGTTTTAGCATGTTTTTATTTATATACATGCATATCGAGTTTTTGTGAGTAGATAGCGCTCACTAAGCTTTATGCTTATAGACTGCACTTCCTCCTACTGCAGATAAAGGGAAGGAAAAGATTTAGCAAGGAAGGCGACAAGGTGGTGGTGATGAAGGTGTGTGATGGCTGGACTATGGAGAGATCCAGAATGAGCTGGCAAATTGCCAAGACTTTTCTGTTTAGTTAGTTTAGTTCTCTTTTAATGCTATGATGAAGTTGAGATTGTAATTGAGTCTATTCCGCACTTGTAGTTTGGTATGTCTTATCGTTGGAGTTCTATTTGTTTACTATTGCTAGAATAGTTTCCTTTTAGTTATTGTGATATTATTACTGCGTGGTTGTGAAGTATTTATACCAGCCGCATGTGGCTGATGGTTTATTATTTGTTTGTATTATGGGAAATGGTCACCGGTACAAGGGAGACTCTGCCGAAATTTTTCGGTAGGGTTTTTCCTAGAGATTTTTAATAAACCGGTTAAGTAGAGTTAGTAGATAAGTAACGGTCACTCTTAGAGAGTAGTAGTAGTAGTAAGAAGGGTGGTCGTTACAGTTGGTATCAGAGTAGTGTTCCATTCTCCAGCATCACACACACATCAGCATCATCCTTGCCGTCTCCAAGTAAGAAAGTATTTAAATTCTTTCTTTATTCTGCTTTCCTTATTATTATCTGCAGTATAGAGTATTTGTTTTTAAGTGCTTAAGTAAGATAGAAGTTTGTTTCTCTTTTATTCATATACCTAAGTTGGTTAGGAAGGATAGAGAAGATAGCAAGTCTCTTTCTTTGCATAATTAGATGGCAAGAAGAGAACATCCCCGTACCGTTCATATTGAGGACCAAGTTCAGGAGAACGAAGAGCCCAGAACCCCTGGGCCTATTCTCTCTGAAGTTGTTGCTTAACTTCAGAGATAAGTAGCGAGCAGCAGCATGTGATTGCCAATCTAATGGCCAATCAGAAGCCAGCTCCTCTCACTCCCCCAACCATTAATGTGGAGACCCCAGTGGTGACTGAAGTCGCCACAGCATCTAAAAGACAAGAAGCATATCTCATCCAGTGGCTGAAGCTGAAACCAGAAAGCTTCTCAGGAACGACTGAGCCCTGGGATGCCCAGGCTTGGTTCAAGACATTTAAGAGCACAATGGAGCTTCTTGACTGACCAGAAGTCGAGAAGGTTGATACCATTAAGTGTGCCTCTTTCTGCCTATCTGGAGATGCTTGTATGTAGTGGGGGCGAGTTAAGAGTAAGAGAGCAGTCAACCAGATGAACTGGGTTGACTTTGAGATAGAGTTTTACTAAGAGTTCTTCCGCCAACGGATCACCAATAAACATTATGAGGAGTTTATAAAATTTAGACCAGGTGACCTACCAGTAGAAGAAGTGGTTAAAAGATTTAACAGGCTAGCTCACCTTTGCCTAGAGTTAGTAAATACAGTGAAAGAACAAGTCAGACTGATGCTCCGAATGCTGAGACCAGAAATAACACCTAATGTGAGTAGTGAAACTCACCGACCATAGATTGGTGAAGAGCTAGTCAGCAAGGCATTAGTGAGCACTATCTGAACAGCAACAAAGCACAACAAACGCAACACAAGCCAGTCAAGTAATCAGAACTGGAAGTACAAAGATCATAAGAAAGACCCAAGCAGGAAGATGTTCGGGTAGTCTGTGAGTATCCAAAGGTATTTCCAGAAGGGCTACCTGGACTACCTCCCAACAGATAAGTGGAGTTTGAGATTGAATTGGTTCTTGGTACGCGTCCAATTTCAAAAGCTCCGTACCGGATATCTCCAGCAGAGCTGAAAGAGCCACAAGAACAATTTCAGGAGTTACTTGACAAGGGTTTCATCCGCCCTAGTCATTTACCCCGGGAAACTCCAGAGTTGTTCGTTAAGAAGAAAGACGGATCCATGCTAATGTGCATAGATTTTAGAGCGCTGAGCAAAGTAGCAGTTAGGGACATGTACCCTCATTCCAGAATAGATGATCTATATGATCAGCTAAAAAGGGCAATAGTGTTCTCTAAAATAGACCTGTGCTCTGAGTACCATCAGTTGAAAATGAAGGAATGTGATATACCCAGAACAGCTTTCAAGACCAGATACAGACACTATGAATTCGTAGTCATGTTTTTTTGGTGTGACTAATGCACCTGCAGTTTTCATGGACTTAATGAACAGAGTGTTCAGAGAATATCTTGACAAGTTTGTCATTGTGTTCATCGACGACATTCTAGTCTATTCCAAAACTTCAGAGGAGCATGACACGCACTTGAGAATAGTCCTGCAGACCCTTCAGCAAAAGCAGCTCTATGCTAAATTCTCAAAGTGCGAGTTCTGGTTGGAGCAGGTGGCGTTTCTAGGTCACATCGTTTCTAAAGAAGGCATTCAAGTGGATCCAGCCAAAGTAGAAGCGGTCAGCAACTGGAAGAGACCTAAGAATGCCAGGGAGATCAGAAGCTTCCTTGGTTTAGCTGGGTACTATAGGAAATTTGTGGAGGACTTTTCCAGGATAGCCTCTCCACTTACAGCCCTCACCAGGAAAGATAAGAAGTTTGAATGGTCAGATAAATGTGAGCAGAGTTTTCAAGAACTCAAGAAGAGACTGACCAGTTCTGACTGTTCCGAGAGCGACAAGAGTTTTGACATCAGTGATGCTTCCAAGATGGGATTAGGAGCTGTACTCATAGAAGGAAAAGTTATAGCTTATGCTTCCGGACAACTCAAAGACTACGAGAAGAACTATCCCACCATGACCTAGAGTCGGTGTGGTCTTTACATCAAACTCCGCGACACTACTTGTATGGAGTCCAGTGCAGAATCTTACTTCATCATCTTAAGTACTTCTTCACTCGAAGGACTTAAACATGAGACAGCGGAGGTGGCTAGAGTTGGTCAAAGATTATGACTGTGAAATCCTCTACCATCCAGGTAAAGCTAATAAAGTGGCGGATGCACTAAGCAGAAAAGCCGGTGCATCCTTGATGTCCTTGTCATCATTAGCCCTACATAAGGAGTTGTCAGATTTCAGACTTGAAATTATTTATGGGCAATTCTCTGCATTGACCTTAGAGTTAACCCTACTCGAGGATATACAGAGAAAGCAAAGTGAAGATCCTGATATCCAAAAGATCAAGCAAGGGATACAGGAAGAAGGAAATTCGGAGTTTCGAGTATCGGACAGTGGAATTCTTTATCAGGGGAGTCGCCTTTGTGTTTCCAATGATGAAGAGCTGAGAAAGAAAATTTTGGAAGAAGCTCATAGTACACCTTATTCCATGCATCCTGGTTCTACCAAGATGTACCAAGACGTAAAACAGAAGTTCTGGTGGTCTGGACTCAATAGAGATGTAGCTAAATATGTCAGTACTTGCCTGACATGCCAGAGGGTCAAAGCAGAACACCAGAGACCAGGAGGAGTTCTACAACCTCTTCCAATACCGGAGTGGAAGTGGGAAGACATATCCATGGACTTTATAGTAGGTCTCCCAAGAACCACAAATGGATATGATGCGATATGGGTGATAGTGGACAGATTGACCAAGTCTGCTCATTTTCTAGCCATCAGGGTGTCTCACTCTATAGAGCAATTAGCACATGTTAAAGAGGTGATCGGACTTCACGGAGTTCCTAAATCTATTGTTTCGATAGAGATGGGCGCTTCACCTCTCACTTTTGGGAGTGTGTTCGAATGCACTAGGCACCAAACTCAAGTTCAAAGACTTTCCATCCCAACTAGACAGAGCGAGTAAATCAGATTCTAGAAGATATGCTCAAAGCTTGTGCATTAGATTTCAAGGGAAGTTGGTGCAAGTATCTGTGCTTAGCTGAGTTTGCCTACAACAACATCTATCAGGCCACCATCAAGATGGCTCCTTATGAGGCATTGTATGGCAGGAAGTGCAGATCACCCATTTGCTGGCAAGAAGCAGGTGAAAGAAGAGAGATGGAAATGGAACTGGGCATTCAGACAGAGCTGATAGATGAGACTACTCAGGCTATTCTGAAGATCAGACAGAGAATTGAGACTGCCCAGAGTAGACAGAAGAGTTATGCTGACACACGCCGTAGGCCGCTTGAATTCCAAGTAGGGGATTCAGTCTTTTTCAAGGTCGCTCCTATGAGGGGAGTGATGAGATTTGGCAAGAAGGGCAAATTAAGTCCTCGTTATGTAGGGGCTTACCTGATCACAGAAAGGATTTGGAAAGTAGCTTACAAGCTGGATTTACCACAAGACATGTCAGCAATACACAATGTGTTTCATGTCTCCATGTTAAAGAAGTGCCTCCACGACCCTAGCCAATATCAGAGCAACCTTGCGACCGTGAGTGCGCCTGTGGCAGGAGCACCCAGGGCACCACCTAGCGAGGGAGATTATGGGATTTGTTTGTGGTATGATTCATCGTTACACAACGAGGACGCTGTGTCTTTAAGTGGGGGTGATTGTAATACCCCGGTTCTGAAATTCTGGTTAAGTATGGCTTAAAAGGTTAGATGGTACTATCCATATCACCAAGGTGTACCTTCCTTTTCGGAAGCCCAAACTTAAGAACTCCAAAGTTAAGCGTGCTTGGCTTAGAGAAATCTAAGGATGAGTGACCTCCTGGGAAGTTTTCCAGGGTACATGCGAGTGAGGACAAAGAACGCTGAAAGGACCTACGGTGATTTGTGGAGCTAGTCGTCAACCCGATGGGCAATTCTGGTGGCGTTCTCAGTTCGGTCCGGCTGGGATGGGGATGGGGCGTTAAATTTATCATGTCATATATGATCATGCTCTTATTTCCTTACCGAGACTGTATATCTTTGATCGCCTTACACTTTTATCCATGCACTACTATATTCTTATTACCCGCTGAGTGATCCGCGCTCACCACCCCTTATACTGGTTTTCATTTGCCAGGGAGTAGGTAGAGGATTCATGGAGTTGATTAGAGGATCCTGGCTGCCTGTCCCACATCACATCTGAGATCAGTTTTCCATGCTATTTCGTATTGTGCTATTGGTACTTTATATTTGGTCTTGGTATTATGTTATGTTGTCTTGTTTATGGTTTTGAGCCTTGTGGTCACATTTATTCATTTTGGATTTTGTATTGTGGTGTAAGTCATGTCGGCATGCAATCAATGTATTATCTTGTGTGGTTTATGTTTGTACTAGCCGTGTAGGCTGAGTATTATTTTTTATCTTTCACTTTATTTTTAGTACAGTCGTGTAAGTTATTTATTATACAACTATATGATTATATTTCTTTTGTCCCAACCGTGTGGGTTGTGTATATAACTGCGTGGTTATGTATCTTCCAGCCGTGTGGGTTGTTGATTATTACTTGTGACTTTGTATACATGATTCATTTGCCACACAACTACAGGGGAGGTGCTATCAATTTTTCGTCAGACAACCTTACCTTCGGGGTATGGCGATTTATTGGTATCCGAGCCACAGGTTTACGAGGTCTATTTTTCATGTTTTGGATTTTGTGATTTATTTTCTCAATGTGACCTTTTCGAGTTTTGGGACTAGGCAGTGACAGGATATCTCCAAGGTATAGGAATGTAAGGTATGTTCTAGTGGTGGCTATACTTGTTTAGGTTCATTATTTTGTTTAGTTATGTTGGATTCTATATTTATTTCTATACCTATCTAGTAGGCACCCACTGACTTGTTATTAGCATGGTGACACTTAATGAGACATACCTATTTGTCTCTATACTCTTGTAGTACTTATTTAGTTGCTTGTAACAGGTATGACGCATGGTGGTTCAAGCACTATTCACACTCGTTGTTAGAGACAACCTCGGAAACAATCTGCTGAGTCAATGGGACTTGAGCTCAACGTTAGTGAGTTGAATCCAACTGATGCCGAGGCAGTTAACAGAGGACAAGGTCATCAAAACCATATGGAAGATTAATGATTATAGTCTCAGAGAGTTCCTTCAACCATACCAGTATCTACTCCTACTATACCACCGGTGGTACTAGCTCTTACTACCACTGGTAGGCGAGGGATATGCCACATATACCATTATTAGCTCGATCAGTGAAAGATCGACTTACACAATTTCATGGTGATTCTGATTTATGGGTTGCTTGTGCTTGGTTGGAAAACCTAGAGGGCACGTTCGAGTATATGACATGCACTGAGGAAGAAAAAGCTGAATTAGCCGCTTACCAGCTACGTGATCAGGCAACTACTTGGTGGAAAATGCAAAAGATGATTTTCGGAGAGCAGGTCATTACATGGACTTTGTTTCATGATGCCTTTGAGAGGCAATATTTTCCTACTATTTTTTTGCATGGCACATCGCCGGGAGTTTTTGAATTTAAAGCAAAGCGATCGTTCGATCATGGAGTATAATGCGGAGTTTAGTCGACTTGCAGAGTTTTGTCCACATCTGATAACTCAGGATAGTGATTGAATGTTCCAGTTCATTTAGGGCCCTGCGACCTATATTCGGATTAGGATGTTAGGGTCATCCACCAGTACTTATTGAGAGGCTTTAGATTGAGCTCTATTTATAGAAATGATGTAGCAGCAGGTATCCCATGAAAAGGGAAATAGTATGCAATTGCCTCAAGATAAGTCTGCTAGTCAAAAACATCAGACTTTGGGATAGAAAAGAGGAGATATGGGATATGAATCATGATTTACTTCTGGAGTATCTTCTCAACCCCAGAAGTCAGGGCTTTCGATAGTAGGATCTCATTCCATTTAGCTGCACCAGAAGAATAACTCTAGTAAAGTGAAATGTTTGCAATGCAGAACTAAAGGACACAACAGGACAGAATGCCCACTCGAACAGGCAATTTGTTTCTATTGTAAACACCCAGAGCATATGAGCCGAGATTGTGCCTTTAAGGCACGAGTGGAGAGCACTGATATTATCCTTCAAGGGGGTAGACCTCCTCAGTCTCAACCATAGAGAGGATCGCAGCAGACCCAACTCTCATCTCGTCAACAGCAAGTGATACCTGCACCAACATAGATATACTTCATTCAGGGTCAGGAGCACCATGTATTACATGTGACTGTTTCTTATTATCAAACATATCCAGCATAGCAGGACTTGCCTCCCCCATCTCGGCCCTATCCGACTCATCAACCCCAGTTACAGCAGCTGGCTACAGCTCCTCCGATCTAGCTGTAGTCTAATTTGAGAGTGCCACCATTAAACCCCGAGATCGGACATGATTATGTTGTTACATGAGATGAGGCACAGTGGGCCAAGGGAGCAGTTCTTCGGGTATTATTTCAGTTTATTTCATTTATACAGATTTATTGATAGATACTAGTAGTTATTATTCATTTGTATTCAGGGTATTATGGGGTAAAATTAGTAGATTATCTGTATAGCTATCACCCAGGCTAGATATATCTCTACTATTGGGAGAGGTACTAAGCAACGGTTTGGTTTGGTTTGGTTTAGTAGATTATCTCTACTATTGATATATCTCTACTATAGTAATAGATACTATTGGAAGTCAATGGATGTCCTTTGGACTTCGGAAGTCAAACACTTATGGTAGATCCGCAAGTGTTGAAAATGACGAAATTTGCCATCATCTTAGCTATGGTTTGGTTGGCTATGTATCATGCCATAGTCAACTGCGGAGGGAGAGTGGCCACATGGCAACCACCAGTATTTGTTATCGATGATATTGGCTGCTGAGGATTCTTGAGTTTGGATAGTAAATTTAGGGACCAAATTTTTATTAGTGGGGGAGAATGTAAGATACAGAAAATTAAATAATAAGTGTTATTGGAGAAATAACATTATTGGAATTTTCAAGGATTTTTAGAAATTTTTTCCGAATTAAATGGAGTCCGTATGACACGTTTAACCAGATAAAACAATTAGGCTTAGAGGATGCCTTAAGTGGGAGTTGATTAAAGAATTAACTTAGGGTTTAATCAATTAAACCCTAATTATATAAAGTTACCGTGCTTCCTTGATCGTGCCGATTTCCCCTTCTCTCTCGATCTCCTCTCAATCCCAATCGCCGATCGCCCTCTTCCTTCTCCCTCTTGCCTCTGCGCAATGTTGCCGCCACCACTTGAGGCTTCACCACCCTTCGCCAATCGCCGGGCATCGACGCGACCGCCTCTTCTCCGACCCCCCCCCCCCCCCAATCATCTCATTTCTCTCCTTCACTACTCCTAAACGTCGGTTGCTACTCGTGAGCTCCTTGCGATGCGTCGGCACCCATCGACGGTCGTTGCTCCTCTCCTCCTCATCATCATTGACGGTCGCCCAAGACTTGCTTTGCCAGCCAGCCTCCCTTCCGACCTCCCATCTTTGGTCGCAGACACCAAAGGGGCTACCGACAACCAAGCTTCCGATCGTGCCCTAGAGCTACCTTCGAGTCACCTCCTTCCGATCTGGTACCATCTCACTGTATGCTGGCGTCTCTTAACCTAGCGCCACCATCAGCCTCTATTGCTTACTGCCATCATCGAAGAAGAGGAAAGTTAGGTAAAGATGCTTATTAACTTCAACAGTGATGTGGATTTAGGTAAATTACTATTAGGATTCCTAATTAGTTGTATTTGGGATTGTTTTCCAAATGGAAGTGGAGGATTGGGTCAGTTGCTTGGTTCCAACCAGTACTGTTTGTCGACGATCCACGTTTTCTGCCCGTGAACCCCTCCGATCGTGAACCACCATTTGCCACCAAGATTTGGTGAGTATGTGAAATGATTAGGTTAATTCAATTAGGGTTTTTAACCCTAATTGGGTTCGAGTTTGGTTATTTGAATTATAGTAGATTGGATTGATTTGTATTCTATGTTTCAGAGTTTTGATTCATTTTGAAGCGAACTATTGGACTTGAAGATATTCAATGTGACTTATAATAAAGGCGGGTAATTCTTCCTTGGCCCTATTGTTTTTTAAACTTAGTGCATGGATTATCTGATGGATTAGATTACTTTATCTTGACTCCACCCATATTTTTTTCCTGTGCTTGATACTTATATGCTTGATCTTTGAGATGCTCTTTTTATTATCTATACAGTCTCATTGTTTGATATTTCTATTCTGTAGGGTACACACATGTATGGTGTGCACGATAGGAATTTGCATTTAGATTATTTGTATGCAGTAGCATACACACGAGTTTAGTGTGTGTTATAGGAGTCATCATGCTGATTATGCATATATTAGTGTATACATATGTATAGGTGTTGTCATGTATTGTAGAGGTTATTGGTTAGCGCATGTTGGATCTTTTCATGTATATAGGTATATGTGATTGAGGGATCATGTTTCTGGATCTATGTGTGTTGGGTGTGCATACATGTCGGGTGAGTTCTATTGGAAGTATCTTGATGATTATACCTATGTTGTGAGTGTATACGTGTTTGAGTGTGTGTATGGGTGGCTGGTGTGCATTATGGGAAGTATCTTGTTGATTAAACCTGTATTATAGTATCTGTACATGTGTCTGGTGGGTACTATTAGAGGTATCTAGATGATTATGCCTATGTTGAGTATTTATACATGTCTGGTGTGTATTATTGGAGGTATCTTGTTGATTATACCTATGTTGTGTGTGCACACGTGTTTGGTGTATACTATTAGAGGATCATGTTGATTATATTATACTTATGTTGAGGGAGTTGTTGCATTGATGATCATTGTATCGGTATCAAGATTATTTACATCATATTTATCATTGTATTATATGCATGTTGACGACCATTGCTCCTTTGTGCTATGACCTAGTTTGATGACCATTGCTCTCTTGCGGTATGAGCTAGCTTGACAACCATTGCTCCCATGTGATATGAGCTAGTTTGACAACCATTGCTCCCATGTGGTATGAGCTAGTTTGACAACCATTGCTCCCTTATGGTATGAGCTAGCTTGATGACCATTGCTCCCTTGCGGTATGAGCTAGTTTGATGGTCATTGCTCCCATACGATATGAACTAGTTTGATGGTCATTGCTCCCATACGATATGAGCTAGTTTGATGACCATTGTTCCCTAGTAGTTGGGTTGCCCATAGTGATCTATGGTAGAGTGATCTTGCATAACCTATACCTAGATAGCTACCTCCTGTTTGCTCATAGTGTTTTGTGGTAAAGTGATTTCGCGTAAATAGGGACCCTGATATTTCGGACTGCCCACAGTGATATATAGTAGAGAGATCTCATGCAGTCCGTAGCTAGATAGCTAGATAGCTAGATGTCTTGGTCACATGTATTTCTTGTGGTGGAGCGTTTTCCCACACATATGATAGTATGCTTGTAGTTTATCCTTGGGTCATTATACCCTGGGTTGCCAACAGTGATCTGTGGTAGAGTGATCTCGCGCAACCCATAGCTAGATAGCTATTTCCTGTCTGCCCAAAGTGATCTGTGGTAGAGTGATCTCGGGCAAACAGGGACCCTAACATTTTGGACTGGCTATAGTAATCTATGGTAGAGTGATCTTGTGCATTCCCTAGTTAGATAGCTAGATGTCTTGGTCACTTGTGGTTTATTTGTGGTGGAGCATTGCTCCCATATATTGCAGATTGTTTATGGTGGAACGTTGCTCCCATATATTGCATATTGTTAATGGTGGTGCATTGCTCCTACATATTGCAGATTGTTTGTGGTGGAACGTTGCTCCCACATATATGGTATTCTTATGCCAGAGCGTTGCTATCACATTTGATGATCTATTATTGTTTTATCACACATGGTTATACTATCATATATATATTGGCCAAGTGTATACTATCATATATATATTGGCCAAGTGTTATGAGATGATCTATAGTGATTTACTGATTGTTATATTATATGTGTTAGACCGATACTGGTATGTATGTCTATCATGTCATATATGATCATGCTCTTATTTCTTTACTAAGACTGTATATCTTTGATCGTCTTACACTTTTGTCCATGCACTACCATGTTCTTATTATCCGCTGAGTGATACGCACTCACCACCCCTTGTACTGGTTTTCTTTCGCCAGGGAGCAAGTAAAGAATTCATGGAGTTGCTTGGAGGATTCTGGCTACCAGTCCCATGCCACATCTGAGATCAGTTTTCCATGCTATTTTGTATTGCGCTCTTGGTACTTTGTATTTGGTCTTGGTATTATGTTATGTTGTCTTATTTATGATTTTGAGCTTTGTGGCCACATTTATTCGTTTTGGATTTTGTATTGTGGTGTAAGTCATCCTAGCATGTAATCAATGTATTATCTTGTGTGGTTTGTATTTGACCCGTGTAGGCTGAGTATTATTTTTTACCTTCCACTGTGTTTTTAGTACAGTCGTATGAGCTGTTTATTATTCAACTGCGTGGTTATGTTTCTTTTGTTCCAGCCATATGTGTTATGTCTATAACTGCGTGATTGTGTATGTTCAAACTGTGTGGGTTGTTGATTATTACTTGTGACTTTATATTCATGATTCATTTCTCACTGCTAAAGGGAAGGTATTGTCTGTTTTTCATCGGACAACTTTACTCTCGGGATGTGACACCTGAACTTCAGATTCTTATATCAGTGCATCTATATAAGAGTAGGTGAAAAATACCACTATACATTGATCAAGTTGAATAATCCTTCTTACTAAAGAATTATCTCGATATTGTTACTGAACTTAATTAATCAAATGAAAATTACTATCTTTTAATATAGTAACTGAAGCTTAAAGAGATCTACCAGGACGATTATTAGATGATTATTATTTTAAATCGTTTTAAAACAGTGAATGCATTAAGGGGAGTTTTGTATTTTCGTACTTGGATGATCCTTAATTAATTTTGTTTGAAAACTTATTTCAATAATTTATTTCAAAAATTGGGTTGAAAATTGTGTTAGAAAATTCAAATTGAAAATGTTGTTTCAAAATTCTATTTGAAAAATTTGTTTGAAACAACCGAAATTTTCTCACTTCGAAATTTGTTTAAAAAATCTGTGTGAAAAACTTAATTGAACAATTTGTTAAAAAAAAAGTGTTTGAAAAGTAATTTGAAAATTTTGTTTCAAAAATTGGCTGAAATTTTTACTTGGAAAATTTACTTGAAAAATGTCTTTAAAAATTAGTTTGTTTCAAATATTTACTTGAAAATTTTTTACTTGGAAAATTTATTTGAAAATTTTTACAAAATTTACTTAAAAATTTTTAATTGGAAAATTTACTTGAAAAGTTAGTTAAAAACTATGTTTTAAATTTTTTTTACAAGACAAGTATCTGTTTAACTTAATCTATGTTTCACCATTGAAAGTTTGAAAATCTTGTTACTATTATGCTATTTGATTGCATACTTGTTGTTAATGTTTTGCATTATTTTTGATGTATACTAAAGGGGAGGATAGTGTGTTAAGTTAGAAAACTTAGAAAACTCACTTTACTCACTCTAGAAAAGTTAACCAAAGAAATCATACTTTTCATGATTTAATGTTTATTTGTATTTTTTTTCTAACTTTAACCCAGCTTGTCATTAAATCAAAAAAAGAGAGATTATTAATACATTTTGCACTAATGATCATGTTTTGATGTATGACAAAAGGTTAAAGTTAGATGTTGTGCAATCTAACCTTTTTATTAAGTGTGTAGAATTGGAAGACTTGAGGGGACCTGACACTAAGCTGAAGTCCAATTGGGAATTGGTAGGAAGACTGGATAGGTTGATGTCTGGCAAGAAGTCCAGTTGGGTCTGCGGAACATGACAACTAGATGAAGTCCAGATGGGGCATCAAGCAAGAAGACTTGGTGGTTAAAGAAGTCAAGTAAAGACTGAAATTTGTAAGTGAGGTAAGAACTAGAAGAGAGTGGTCCACTGAGGACGAGCCCCAGTGGGGCTATAGGCGCTAGTTCATCTTAGATCCATTTTGGAAGTCTAAGTTGAGACCATGAATAGATCATGCTCTTGGGAAGACATGATCTAATTAATAATCATTCTATTTTACTGTGCTAACTCTGTTTTGCAGGTTATTATTGTTGCAAACACATTAATGTAGGAAATTATAATGGCCGGAAAAAAGGGGTTCCATGCGTCTTGAGGTCCGGGTTGTTTTTTAGGTATGTCCTAAGACATATTATTTGATAAATAGATATTCACTATTTGAGTGCATATTATATGTCTGAATATTTTTAAACTCATTTACTGAATGTTCGTAATACAATTCATAGTATATAAGAATTTATGATTGGATCATAACTTTTGATTATCTCTGCATGTGTAATTATGAACACATTAGAATTTCCCTAGTCATCGAATTGGTGCATTCAGAAATCATCAATTCTATAAAACTAGCACGAATTATACTGCTTGGTTCGGTGAAATAGCTATTTCTCACTAGCTGTAGACATTGGGATGTCAAGAGTTAAACGTGGATGCTAGTTATGGTAACTAGTTCATTGGAGTGACTTACTGTAAGACTTCATATGGTTCTCTACATATGTCTATGAAGTTCTTACTATAGCTCGAGTGCAAGTTTCCTTTGACTTAAGGTATACAAGTCATCTTGGTCATGGAAACTTATACTTTGACATCTTAAGCAAGTATCTCTTCGAGGTGTAGACCCGAGATGATTGGGTATAAGTCAAAGTACCTAAAGATATTTGGATAGTCCACAGAGGATTCACCACTCCTTGCGAGGAGACGTATACCCTATGACCACTCGTTAGGATTATTACTCAATGTTTTTGTCCAAAGCATCATATGTTAATAGTATGAGACTTTTGTATACATGTATGAGTAATTTCAATCCGCATAATAAGGAAGTATTACTTGGGCTAGGTGTAACGTAGTCAACCTAGTGGTGGCAAACACATAGACCATGTCCTAAACTAAGTGAGTATAAGACGAGTGAAATGAACGAGGCATGACTCACTGTAGCTACTAAAAGGTTCAGAATTAGTTCTGAGATCAACTGTGTGTTAGTATTAGCCCTAATATCAATTATGAGATGATTGTAAAGGGCTTCTTTTGTATCATATTTTATTATTAATAAAGGTAAAGTTGGTTATTATATTTACTTCAATTTAGTGCCGAATGAATAAGTATAATAATATCCTAGAGTAGGAAGTTCTAATCTACACCATATCAATTGGTTGAATTGATAGTGAGATATTGTAGATATGCATAGAACACTACTCTTAACTATTCCTAGTCAAGCATTAATATGCAAGGACAATATTAATGCGTTGAGACTAGCATGTAGGTCAACAGATGACTTAATCTCATAAGTCATGGATATGAATATCAAGTTAACGCATGGGTATATATTAGAGAATATATACTGAATGACCCGCCATGAGAATGTTTCATGGATTATTATATGAGTGTCATAAACATTCTCATGTGACTATTAGTATGAATAGTCCTTAGACCTGAAATCACTACGGTTCCCTACATAATGCGTTATATACTTTGGTATCGACAAACGTCACCTGTAACAGGGTGGACTATAAAGTCGATCACTGGGTCTGCAATGAGTTATGTGGAGGGATGTGAGTGATGTAGATGGGATATATCACTTCCATATGACGGAAGCGATATCTGTGGGTCCCTTGATTAGTAGGACATAAGAATGCATGGTCATGCTCAAATGAGTCAATATGTGATATTGAGCTTATTTGTTTTAGTGTGTCTACCTAGAGATCAAGAAACACAAAAATTGATAAGACGATGACACGGTCTATGCGTCATTGATCAATCTAGATATCAAAGATAGAAGGACCAAGTCATATAGGATAATAGCCACCGGAAAGGTTAAGTCAGATCTCGACATTCTCGTCACTTGGGTAGCAATAATGTCTTGATAGATGTCACTTATTGCTTCTGCACTACAACAAAAATGTTAAAAGACAACACCATAAAAACAATGGTTTTAAGAGAAACTATTTTGAATTTAGCCAAAGACAACGATTTTTGACAAAACCGTTGTCTTTGAACTCCCATTAAATATAAAAGACAATAGTTTTGTGAAAACTGTTGTCATTGAGCGACTTCGTTTTAAATCAACAATACTTTTTACAATGGTTTTCTAAAACCGTTGTCTTTAAGCGTTTTTTTAAGGCCTACGACAATAATTTTGATAATACCATTATCTTTGACTTTATTCATTTCGTCATTTTCCCCTCGTAGTTTTGCTTTCCTTCTCTCCAAAAATCTTTTCGGCGCCGTGTTTTCCCCTTTGCGTTCCCGAACCCTAAGTCATTTTTCTTTCCCTCTCCTCGGACGATCTCTTCATGTCATGACACCAAATGGATCACTTGCGCGAGATCTACAAGTGCCTCAAAACCCTAGTCAACTTCCTCCTCTGCCATCACGACAGCCTTCCGAAGCGCAACCCTAAGCCATGGGATCCTCCCTTCGACCCGTCGTAGCCCTCTCCCCCGATCTCCTATCCCATCACTAGCCTCGAAGCCCTCGCCTCCCGCTCCTACCTCCACTCCTTTCATTTCCCCTTCAACCGCGCCTCCATCCCGCTCCCGTCCCCGGTAGATTAAGATTTATTTGTTTAAACAATTCTGTATTGTTTCAGCCAGATGTGGTTGTTAACTGTGCTGCGCTCTTTGTTCCTCGTGCTTGTGAAATGGACCCTGCAACTGCTGTGTCCATAAACGTGCCATCTTCTCTTGTAAATTGGCTATCAAACTTCAACAATAGCAATTCTCTTCTAGTTCATCTGTCAAATGATCAAGGTTACTTGCTTTCTATATTTTCCCTGTGTTATTTGTGCAATAGATGTCTCACTCATATATCCATGTCTCCCAAACATGTGTGAAATTAGGATCTGATGAGTTTTCTCAATGTACTGAGCTGGAAATTTGTAGATTTTACTATCAGAAATCACTTCTTTGCTTTTACTCCAATAAGAATCTTTTTACTTTGTTTCATTTCTCCTTGGATCAACAGACTTGATTTAAGATTGATGACTTGCAAGGAGTTGTATTCACATTCCTGATTAAGTGAAAGCTTTTGTACATGTATGTTAGCTGATGCATTATGAATGCAGCTGGGAGATAACATATGCCCTAGGATTTGCTAGTTAAGCCTCCAGACCTATGTCTTAGAGGCTGTGTTAAATGGAGTTGCAAGGGATGGGTGATTTAGATATTAGTGTACACAAAAATATATCTGGTGCGAGACTATTATTTTCTTGATCTTATTTTTTTTCATAATCTAATCAGCCTTAATTTGTAGGACCTCTGACTGACAAAAAGATGCTTCCTAGCTATCAATCTATTGAGATTTATGTTAAGGAAAGTGACTAACATGAACTTTAAAATTCAGTGGATTGTGTTATTAACATTTGTGATGGTGACAATCTTGTTTTCATGCTTTTGCGCTTAATAGCTTTCGATTGGCTTTTACTCATAATTCATTCAATTAAGAATCAATGTGAACTTATAGTATATAAAGGGGTAAAATCATTTTACAAAGAAGAGGATGAAGCTGTACCTGTAAATATGTATGGAAAAACAAAACTAGCTACAGAGCAGCATATCATTGCTCACTGCTCAACTTATGCCATCTTGAGAAGCAGCATAATATATGGGCCACGGACAATTTCACCGGTTGAAAAGTCACTTCCAATCCAGGTGAACATTTCATGGATATGCCTCCAACCATTTACATCAGCTAGATGCAATGTAATCAGGAGGATGTATTTAAGGTCTTATGTTATTAATTCTAGATACTCGAGAGAAACTTGAGTCCAAATCTAACTTGCCACTATGTTTTCAGTGTTTAGCCTCGCAAACCTATAGCATTTCCTGATTTTTCTTGATTATAAATTTTTCTGAGTGGTTGATGCCATTAACGTCATTGTGTACAAGTGTTTTATAACACCTTGTTATCATTTCCTGGTAACTACATATTTCATTTCATTCTGACATACTCTTGCCTTCTATTCATGCAGTGGATTGGCATTGTTCTTAATAAACAAGGTCATGAGGTTGAATTTTTTTCATGACGAGTTCCGTTGCCCTGTGTATGTAAAGGATATGGTGGATGTCATAATGGCTGCAACTAAAAAGTGGATATCCGTTTGTCTGTTCCTTCATCTTGCTATTTGATGCTTTGCTAACCTTTTTTCAGAAAAAAATTCTGCTTGATGAGAGAAAATTCGGTTGGTGACAAGGATGCAAAATGGATTTGCATGTCATTCAGTGTGTTTGAAAGTATTTATGAAATCTCAACTTCTAACAAGGGAGCCATCTGTTCTTGCCTCTCATTTCATATGGCAAGCAAATGCAATTGCTGCTGAACGTGGGTGGAGCAAATAGGGTGTCAAGGTTGCAAATGGCCGAGTCAGTTGCACGAATCAAAGGATAAAAGCCCTCTTTGATCAAGCCAGTATATGCATCATTTGTAAGTCTTCTTCTCTTCCTCAAGCTAGATTTCACACATGTATATCTATTCGAATTTTGCTAACTTCTGTCGGTAAGTTGGGCAGTGCTCTTAAGTTCTTTCATGATTTGTGTCATACCTTATAAATTGTTAGGACCCCTGTATTGAAAAATATGGATTGTGGTTTCACTTGGAGGTCTGACTATTCTTTCCAAGATAAACTTGTGAAAATTCTAAGTTAACTAGAGTCCATCCAATCCTATCAGACAAGATTGGCGACTGGTTCCAATTTTAACTTGCTGAAGTGAATTGTCCAAGATTTTGAAACTTGTCTCTTTTGATCATAAATAGCTTGCATGTTTTTACAAGATCTAATACACATTTCTTTTATTTATATGATTATTTTTACAAGATTTGATGACTTTTTTTTTATTTCTATAATTGTAGATTGTGCCTTGTGTATTGTTTGCACTTGCAATTTACTTAGAAGTTGTTTCGGTGTTGCCATACACAAGGTCAACGACTGATGTAGAACATAAAGGTAAAACCTAAATTATCAGATCTTTGCATATTCAGAAATAAAATCTCAAATTTATGTATACTTTTTAAATTGTGAAACCATTCACGACTCTGAAAGAATAACACACATATGGTAACTGTTGTAAAAACATGTGTGTTTATTATTCTTTTAGAATAAGTTTTTTCATATATATAATAGTATATTTCTTTTGATATCAATAGGTTGTTGATCTCCTGGTGCCTTATAAAAGGATGGAAAGATTGGACTTTTTGATATAGCTGGTGTGGGGAAGACTGGATTCATTATGGAACTGATGATTAACAATATTGGAAAAGGTTGGCATGAAAGAATCAGCAAGTGAGAAAGAGGAGTCCAATGAAATCCTACAAGTTGAATATTGTGATGGGACTTGGGTTGATAATAATTAAGTGCAATCCTACATGGAATGAACCACCATCACAAGTTTCTAGTCTTTTGGATATTGTTCATTAGTTGTAAATGAAGTTTATTTGTATTGGGATAAATTTTATTTGAACATGAGACATGTTTCTTATTTTGTGATTGTAATTCTTGTATAAGTAACATTTTGAATGACATTGATATGGGGAATATTCTTTCTTTTGTGATTATGAGCCTTTATTATATATTTATATTGAAATCTAATATATTGATATTAAAAGACAATAGTTTAAAAGACAACGGTTTAAAACCATTGTTATTATCTATCGCCCTCAAAGACAACGGTTAAAAACCATTATCGTACCCCCAGAAACCATTGCAAATGGCAGCGTTATTAAATGTGCTCTAAACAACAACAATTTTAAACCGTTGCAAAACTATTGTCATTTCATTCAAAGACAGTAGTTTAAAATCATTGTCGTAGCCCCCACTTTTAACAACACAGTTAATTACAACGGTTTTAAGGTCTTACGACAACGGATAAAATCTATTGTCTTTTAATATTTTTGTTGTAGTGATGTATCTAAATGTTGATTTGGATACATTGTCAACGTTACGAGAATCTATTGGGTCACACACAAAGAACAAGTTGATTTAGAGATGAGTTCATATGATGGATCATTGGATTAAATCTAATCCGAATTATACTCGTTGAGTTCGATTCAATTGGATCCAATTATTGGATTGTATCTAATTCAAATTAAATTCATGGAGCCAATTTGGATTGATGTTCATGGAGCCAATTTGGATTGATACGGTTCAATGAGTTATACTCATTGAGTGATGGTTCAATGAGTTAGACTCATTGGGTGAACTTGAATTCAACTAGGAAGATGAACGGTCAATTTTGAACCATTAGATTGGAAGACCAAAGGGCAAAACCCTTTGGTATTCATGAGATGGATATAAATATGATTTGTGGATAAATTTTTCGTTAGATGAAAAACTTTTAGTCTTCTTCTTCCACCTTCTTCCTTCTCTTGGCTGAAACCTCCTATCTTGGTTGCTAGCACAATCTTAAGTGGTTGCCTTCTCCACTTTGTGAGTTTATGAGACAAATGAAGGCTTATTCGTGTGGATACCATTAGAGACATGGATGCGTGATTGTGCTGAGATCTTAGTTGTCAGGAGATCGTGTGCACACACCAAAGGTATAACTCCCTACTTCATGTAGAAAATTAGTATATGGTTTCCTTTCGCATGGATCTTCTGAGAGGAACTAGATGTTTTCCACTGTGTTTTTGCGTGTTTAGCGCTCTAGTTCCCTACACTGTGATTTTTCGGTTAATTGGAGATTATGATGTACTACTACTATGTGCCATGTATGATAGTTCTATAATTAAGTAGTTATTTATAGACGGTCAAGATAAACTAGGAACCTATTAGGTTACATACACTACGAGTCTCTAAAAGATGTAAAACAAGTTAGATAATAAGATTCTCAGATCAAAAGATAAATGTTTGGTTGGACCATAAATAAGATAAATATGAAAATATTTATCGAAACAGAAGCATGGATGGGCCACATCTCTTATGAAAGAGTTGAACCCTATTTGGTTTAGTCATGAACTAATTTGGTTTAGCCATGAAACAATTTAATTTAGTTGTGAACTAAACCAAGGGGTTAATGAGCTAATTTTTGGTTAATGCATAATAGGTTAGATTTGGACTCTCTAATCCAACTCATGAAAGAGGACTATATATTGATATGATTAAGAGAGAATTAATATACAATTCATTATTAGCTTGATTATGTTTTGAAAATATAAACCTAATACCTCTCTCTCCCTCTCCCTCTCCCCCTCCCTCTCTCTTGCCGCTGACCACAATAAGAGGTTCTCCTCTTGTTATCGTGAGCCACCCAAAGGAAGAAGATCTTTCTTTTGCTTCTTCTTTCTCTTCTTGATCCTTCTCCTTCGCTTATGGCTAGTACCTTCCAAAGGTAAAGCTTATTTTCTTGGAGTTGTCTTGAAGAGCTCGATGTGGATACCAATAAAGTCGAGGTTTGATAACGTCGCAAAATGTTGATGCCCTTCTCATTACAGGTCATCTGTAAAGTATACCTAGAATAATTGCTATTTGATTTGGTTTTTGTTTTATGATCTTGTCCGCCTGATTGTATCTTACATGTGTGTGCTGTGTGTGATGTAATAAATTAGTTTATTTATCGTTAAGTTTTCCGTTATGCATGTTTACGAAATGTGTTCTTAACACACACCGTATCGGGCAATCCCAATAGTGGTATCAAAGCCCGATCATGCTTCGACATGATTATAAAATTATTTTACGATTTGTAATTAGTGTTGTGATTACTTTTTGAGATTGTTACTGGAATTATTAAAAATTTTACATTTTTGGAAGTTTCCTATATTTTTAGGAAATTTCACTTTTGGAAAGTTTTAAAATAATTTTAGAAAATTAAGTTTAGAAATATTCTGTTAATATAGAAATTATTATTTTTTGAATTTTCTAGAATTTTAAGAAATATTTTATTTTTAAAATTTTTTCTAATTTGTTAAATAATACCAAATTTAGAAAGATTTTAAAATTCTTTAAAAATCAAGATTTGAGATATTCTGAATTAAATTATAGAATTTTAGGATTTATTAAAATATTTTATTTTTAGAAAGTTTCCTAAATTATTAGGAAATACTAAATTTGTAAAGATTTTAAAAATTATAAAAAATCCAAATTTAAATTATTCTGTAATAAATTAAGAAATATTAATTATTTATTTCATAAATTGTTTGAAAATTTATTTGGAAATTTGTTTCTAAAATAATTAAAGATTCTTGATTGATAGAAAGATTTGAGATGAGATATGTTAATTAAATTTAGAAATTAGTTTCCTAATTTAATTAGATAAATCTTTATTTACTAAAATCATATTTATAATATATTTTTATTTCTAAAATAGAATTATAACATATTTAAATTTATGTCATGTTCATGTCATATTATAAGTCATGTAAATGCATTAATTATGACATGATTAGATTTTGCCATGTGTACGATGTGATTAGATCTTGTCGTATATATGATGTGTCATGCTATGCCATATGTGCTATGTCATATGTGCGATGTGTCATGTTATCATCTATGCCATACGTGCAATGTGTCATATCATCATTTATGTCATGTGTATAATGTCATGTAGATAGAATATTTACATGATGTAGATGAGATCAAATCCTTTACACAATATTAAAACATACACCTTCCGTTAATAAGGTAAGAACCAGAGTTTAAGTTCTTGTTTGAGTTGTTGGCCAAAGTCAAGCTCAACTTGAAATTAAATATGTTCAAACCATCGAGATTCAATCTCATGATTAACAGGTTGGTTTTAAATTTAAAGCATTGATTTGTTGTGCCAAAGCCATGATTAATGTAGATAGAAGTGAAGTTGGGTGATATGCATTTGATGTATACTTGTTAATATGTTAATAACCCAATATTTATGCAAAAATCAATTAGTTGCTAGCATAATGTGATAGTTGCATATAAGTGATATGCAATCGGTAAACTTGTTACCTACCACTGTAACTAAGAATGACTTGTTGAACAAAGTCAAGGTTGTTCTTATCTATGGTGGATATCAACTCATTTAGAAAAAACATACCATCTCCCGAATTCAAGATAAGGGTATTTGAATTTGATAAATAAGTGGGTTTTATTACATGTAAATTGTTTACATAAATAAAATCATATCTCTCATACATTCTCATTTTTATATTTTTAAGTTAATCATTTAATTATGACTTCTGTTACTCTGTGTTCGATTTTAAACTTGAGCAAACTAACTAGGCCGAACTTCTTGGACTGATTTCAAAATTTGAGAATTGTTCTCAAAGCTAAGAAGCTAGCTTATATCCTTGATGAGCCTCTTCCCACAAGTCTTGATGTCGATGCAATTGTGGACCAATTGTTGGCCCATCAGAAACATAAAGATGATTTTGTACTTACAAGTTGCATCATGCTAGCTGCTATGATTCCTGAACTACAGAAACAGCATGAGCATTTGGATGCTTATGATATTGTTTATCATCTTCGTGAGTTGTTTGATGAGCAAGCTAGATCTAAAAAGTTTGAGGTCTCCAAGCTTCTCTTTTGCTCAAAGATGCAAGAGGGTACGTATAGTACAATTTGTACTAAAGATGAACAACTACATAGAGTATTTAGCATCATTCAGTTTCATGATGGATCATGAGTTAAGTATTGACTTAATTCTACATAGTTTGCCAAAAAGTCATTCATAATTTGTGATGAACTATCAGATGAACAATTTGGAATTGACCATCCTTGAGATGATTAATATACTCAAGACTGTGGAGTTTTCTGTTAAAGGTGAATAAAAAACCATGATGTTAGTAGACTCCTCTAAGAAAGGTTCTAAGATGAAGTTAATACTGTAACGACCCGCCTCCTACTGACTAGGCTGCGAGACCGATCGCTACAGTTATGCTGTGCTAAATTACTATTACGGAAAAAGAACTGATCTAATTTGAAATTTTACTGAACTAAATGCTGTAAAGTTTTAACTTAGTGTTCTGGGTGTACTTAGGGGTTGTACACATGCTAGGGGAGGTGTTTACTACTAATAATAACCTTCGGATTGACCCACAGACCGATCTACTGATACTGGCACGGTAGGAAACTCCGGATCGTTCAACCGACCGATCCATAAACTACACTGCAATTCTGTACGCTGCTGGATCGGTCTGCCGACCGATCCAGCTGCTATCCCTCATGGTCCCGGAGCTGGACTAATGGCTACCCGGCCAATCCCATGTCTCCCGATCGATCCACGGATCGATTGGAGCTTCTGTTCGCAGAACCCAGGTCCCTGATCGATCTACCGACAGATCAGAGACTCCCTGATCGGTCTGCCGACCGATCAGGGGTTTCTGATTTCGTATCAGACCCCTGATATCAGCACTGATGCGTGCCAAAGATCTCACATAACGACTAACTAATGCATAATAAACATTCCAATAACATATAGCTAACATTCCAACATGACATGGAGCATGGTTCATCAACTCATAACCTTTAACTACTAGAAATGCATAAAAAGGAAGGTATAAGAAAATGTCTTAAGGAAGAACTAGTTTCTAATTTGCTAAACTCTCCAAGGTCTTTTATTCCAGTTCCTGCCACACACACCATCTTTGCATTGCCCTCCAGCTTCCTCTGCTAGTCCATCTTTCCTTTACCTTTATCTGCAGTATAAGGAAAATAAAATCTGTAAGCTTAAAGCTTAGTAAGAAATCATCTACCTCACTAAAACATGCAACGATGCAAACATGCTTTTAAAGAATGCCATTTGAAAACATGTACTGGTATGGCATACTATGGTTGCAAGCATAAACTGAAATAACTGAACATGTTAACTAAAACATGGCATAGCAAGCTGATCACATAGAACAATAATAAAGAACTAAGCTGAACATAAACTGAGCTAACTGAAGCTAACCTGAAGCTGAAATCAAACTCAACTAACATAACTGATTTTATGAGTTTTGAAAACTAATAAATAGTAGATTAAAATACTAATCATGTGCTGTTGGGCCCGGCAACTGTACTTGCTGTGCGTGCATCCATAACTAAACCCGGGTTTGCAAGTCCTGAATTTAGTAGGGTTTACTAGGTTATCTGAACCTAGGGACGACTGTGGGAGTCCAACCCAATGGATATCTAATCCAGTACAGTGCCAACTGAAAATAAAATACTGAATACGGCTACTATTTGCTTATTTTGTTGTTTCTAGGTTATCTGAACCTAGAGCTAGGTTATCTAAACCTAGAGGCGACTGTGGGAGCCCACCCATTGGATATCTAATCCACTTAAGCTGTAGTAAACTGAAAATGCTGAATAGATGCTTCTAATGCATCCAATTGAGCTGTTAAAAATGCTTAAGGTGCATTCTCACTAACTAGCTATTTTATCGAACACCTAGAGTGCCCGAACTCTCCTCTCTATTAGGGAGACCACTTCTAGGCACCCGACAACGTCTAAAACCTCAACTGAAGAGGGAATACGTGTCCGGCCCATCCAGAAGTGCTCACTAAATCCCTAAATCTGCGAGGAGGGTCAAATTCACCCTATGCGTCGATGAAAATCTGCAATATAACTAATCTAACAACATATGACCAAACGGAAGCTACTTATACTGCAGGTGAGGGGTTTCTTACCTTGTGTGCTAGATTTCTTACAAATCTAATCGCTAGAAATTCCGGTGGAGACGACTTCTCGACGATTCACTCGCGTCCACGTGCTCTACTCGCGGAGGGGAACGTCCTTGTGCTGAAATCGTCGCCGGAAAGTGTCCTTGGGGCCCTAGGGAAAGAACCCTAGGTCTTCCCTTGTTGTGGCGCCGAGAGAAGGAGGAGAGGGAGAGGTGGCGTCGGTGAGGTTAGGGTGAAGGGAAAGTTGCCGAACCAACACAAACAAAATAAACCAAACCAACTTAAGTTCTTAATTTATATTAAGTGGATAACTAGGCCCAACTTAAATATAAATATAAATGTTTCCCTTCTCTTTCAGCACGGCCCTGCTGGGTTCACTAGTTACTAAGGTTAACTAAAGGTTTAGCGGACCCGAGAGGTTCCGGGTTTGATTCCCGCTTAAGCCTTTTTATTCTTTTAATTATTTTTGTTACTTCCGCTACTCGGAAAATTCCGGAAAAATATCTAAAAATTCCAGAAAAATCATAGAATAATTCTAATGCAAGTTTGAGAATTTTCGGGCATTACAAATACATTAGGCTAAGGGGAAGAGCAAAAAGGCCAAGACAATATAACTAACACAAAAGGGCACATGCCATCATTGTGGCAAGATGGGACACTGGCGAAGAAACTGCAAGATATATCTTGAGTCCATGAAGAAGAATAAGGTATTTGATGCCCCATCCTCTTTAGGTATTTTCATTATTAATTAGCATATTATTTCCTCAGACACTTGGATATTGGATACTAGGTATGACTCACATATATGTAATGACATACAGGGGCTAAGGAATAGTAGAAAACTCGTCAAGGGAGAATCAAGTCTGCGAGTTGGAAATGAAACAAAGGTTGTTGCAGTCGCCATCGGAACATACTTGTTAAAACTTCCTAGTGGATTTGTGTTAGAACAAAATATTTGTTATTTTGTTCTTGCATTGATAAAGAACATTGTTTCTATTACTTAAATAGAAAAGGTTTCCATTTGACTTTTAGTAACAATTGTTGTTATATAACTTTGAATGATATTCTTTATGGCACTAGAACTTTATGCAACGACATCTACATATTAAATATATCTGGTGATGTATTCAATATTGAAACGAGCAATAAATGCGCTTGAATAGATAATCAATTAACCTATTACTTGTGGCATTGTTACCTTGGCCATATAAGCAAGAAACACATGTCCGAATTACAAAATATTGTAGTTCTTGAATCATTTGAATTAAATACATTTGATACATGTGATTCATGTTTAAAAGGCAAGATGACAAAGTTACTAATACGGGGTATGGTGAACGAACCCTTCAGGTGAAGTTGAAACCAAAGTCAAGAGGAGGCCAAGGACTAGCTAGGCCCAGAAAAGCTCAGTCTAATGAAACTTCTAGTATATGATCAGCCAAGCGAAGGTCAAACAAACACAAGTGTGCCTATATGCACTCGACCGGGCAAAGCCCGACCGAGCTTAAAGGCGCTCAGCCTTATGGGGCTTCTAGTATATGACAGGTCAAGTAAAGGCTGAACGAGCACAATTGTAACTGTATGCGCTTGACCGGGCAAAGCCCGATCAAGCTTAAAGGTACTCAGCCTTATGAATCTTCTAGTATACGATCAGTCAAGCGTAGGATGAATGAGCACAAATGTACATATGCACTCGAAAGGGCAAAGTTTGACCAAGTTTAAAGGCACTTAGCCTTATGAAACTTCCAGTATATGATCGGCAAGCGAAGGCCGAACGAGCACAAGTGTGCTTGTATGCGCTCGATTGGGCAAAGCCTGACTGAGCTTAAAGACACTTAGCCTTTTGAAGTTTCTAGTATATGATTGGCCAAGTGAAGGCCGAACGAGCACAAGTGTGCTTGTATGTGCTCGACCAGGCAAAGTCCGACCGAGCTTAAAGACACTTAGCCTTATGAAGTTTCTAGTATACAATTGGCCAAGTGAACGCCAAACGAGCACAAGTATGCTTGTATGCGCTCGACCAGGCAAAGCACGATCGAGCTTAAAGGCACTCAGCCTTATGAAGCTTCTAGTATAGGATCGGCCAAGCAAAGGTCGAACGAGCACAAGTGTACTTGCATGCACTCGACCGAGCAAAGCCTGATCGAGCTTAAAGACACTTAGCCTTATGAAGTTTCTAGTATACAATCTGCCAAGCAAAGGTCGAATGAGCACAAGTGTGCCTGTATACGCTTGACCAGGCAAAGCTCGGCCGAGCTTAAAGGCGATCTACCTTATGAAGCTTCAAGTATATGATCGGCCAAACGAAGGCCGAACGAGCACAAGTGTGCTTGTATGCGCTTGACTGAGAACAGTCTGACTGAGTTTAATGGCAATTAGCCTTATGAAGTTTCTAGTATATGATCAGCCAATTGAAGGTCAAACAAGCACAAGTGTACTTGTATGCGCTCGACCAGGTAAAGCCCAACTAAGCTTAAAGGCACTTAGCCTTGTGAAGTTTCTAGTATACGATCGGCCAAGCGAAGGCCGAATGAGCACAAGTGTACCTGTATGCGCTCGACCGGGCAAAGTCCCACCAAGCTTAAAGGCACTCAGCCTTATGAAACTTCTAGTATACTATCGACCAAGTGAAGATTGAACAAGCACAAGAGTGTGCCTGTACGTGCTTAACCGGGCAAAGCTCGGTCAAACTTAAAAATATTCTTCATTTACGACCAGCTTAATGACCAGTCAGGCTATAATCTCTACAGAAGATATGTTCAATATACAAACCGAATTAATGACTAGTCGGGATATATTCTCAGTAAAAGATATGCTCAGCAAGCAACCGATTTAACGACCGGTCGAGATATATTTAGCAGAAGGTCTTCTCAAAATATGATTGGCATAATGACTAATCAAAATATATGCAGCAGACAAGTAGTGGACAACCTTATGATAGCCTGGCAGATTTGTTGAGAAATATTCTCTCGAAGCTTCTTTAGTTATAGGGACATATTCCTTTGCATATTTCATTAAGGATACAAGTTACAAATGACAAAGGAGGTACATCTGGGGTATAAAAAAAGATTCCTTGAAGGATTATTACATTAACTCTAGGTTGTACTTCTTTCATCTTCTAACAAACTCTAACAAATCGGGGACCACCTCACGATTGTGGTGGTTATGTGAGGTGGTAAAAAAAGAGGAATCCTCTCCGCTGACAAAGTACACAAAACACAAATATTTGCATCTGAAACTCTACTTTCTAACACTTTTCATTACTGTACTTCTTCCACCTTCGAGAGAGAGAAACTTACTTGAGCGTCGGAGAGCCTAGATAGGGATTCTCACCCTAGTCTTATGTCACTAACGCTTTGTTGGCTTGCCTCACTATGCACAGGATCGCTGAGGGTTTCTCTTCAGATCTCAATAAACTTATTGTTCATGGGGGTATTGCCTAACAAAGCTAGCGCGCCATCTCATCACCTTCAAACAGGATTAAATTTGACGCCATCAGTGAGAATCTTTGCCTGAATCTAAAGCTACAAGATGGGGGAGGCTGGAAAACTCAACATCGTTACCCTAACGTAGGAGGATTTGGATTTGTTCATCAATGCTAGAGTACAGAAATTACTTCAACAATAGTAACAAGCTAATACTGGCGGTATAATGCCACCACCAAATTTGGAAGCATTAACAACTGCTCACCAAAGGGAGAGAGGGGTTTAGGAGGAAGGCCCTGCTCACTTACTCCCTGCACGTCTCTCACCAACACGACTTCCCCGAGTTCTTTTCCGTACACCGTTAGAATAGCTAGGTCAAGGAATAATACCCTAGGAGTCTTTTGGGGAGGTACCTATGCGAGATGGGTATAGAGGAAAAGTGATGGTTAGTGATAGCTCCCCTAAGCGAATTGCTACTCCATTCTCTCAAAGGGTATTGGATGATCCATTACCCAAGCGATATCGTCATTATCGTCATCCAGAACCACGTCCTCAGGCTGTACAACATGTTGGGATTCCTTGCGAGGCCCCACAAAAGTGGTGTACATATCATTAAATAACTACTCATAACACGGAGGAGGGTTATAGTTTGCGAAATCAGATAGAAGATAATTCCAGATATCGTCGGCGTTCCCTAGCTCTAAATTCCAAATTGCATCAAAGAAAAAACAACGCACTCAAGATTGAATATCAGATAATTGAACTGCAGTTGGGGACTTTGCAGCTCCCGGTTGAGCAAGTTCAAGGGCCTACCTGAGTGCAGCAAGAACAATCATCCACCCGAGAAGAAGAAAATTACAGTAACACTGCTCGAGGTAATATCAACATGATAGCTAGGGAGCCCACTGATGGTGACTTCAACCAAGCAAGGAAGTCATATGCTTAGCGTTTAGTCATTCACGAGGTTGGATGAAATACCAAATGAGCTATCGGGCTAGAGATAAACTTTGGATCTTGAGATCTAGAGGGGGTAGAAGTATCCCATGATGAGGCATTGATAATTAAGGTTGTGATAGTCAATTATAATATCTCTCGTACTTTCATTAACACATGTAGCTCTGTTAATATCATTTTCAAGCAAGCTTTTGATCAGTTATAGATTGATCCGAGCGAATTCTAACCCATGTCAACTCCTTTGAATGGATTTACGGGTAATGAAGTACAACCGCTCGGCTAGATTAAATTAGCTATATCTCTAGGAGAGGAGCCCCTGATGAGGACACACTGATTGATCTTTATGGTTGTAAATGTGCCCTCAACATATAACGTCATTTTTGGTCGACTGACCTTGAATAGATTCTGGGCGGTTGTCTCAACTTTATGCCGAAAGATGAAATTCTCAGTCAATGATCAAGTAGAAGAGGTGAAGGGTGACCAGCTGGTAGCACGTAAGTGCTTTGTGGAAATAGTCAAAATAGAGGCCAATGCCGCTCAAAAGATCCAAAGGATGGAGGTTGACACTATCTGCTGAGCGCCGCCCATCTTTAATACATAAAGAAGCTTAGCATGATCTTGATCTCTAACCATCTCTAGCCTTACAGAACTTAACAAGTATGCCTGTAGCCCATTCAAGTATTTTGTCCTACTTTTTTGTATAATTAAAGAAAAGTGTAGGCAACATTATCTAAAAAGTTTATACACTCTCCCGAGCAAGTGGATCGGTTCTCCCTCAATAGTCTATTGGCAACTTTAGGGGGTGACCAGACAAGCTCCCTTAAGGGGCGACTGGAGACTTTAAACCTTTATAGTATATCGACGACCTTAAGGGGTGACCAGACATGCTCCCTTAAGGGGTGTCCGGAGACTTTAAACCTTCATAGTCGATCGGTGACCTTAAGGGGTGACCGGACAGACTCCCTTAAGGGGTGACCGGAGACTTTAAACATTCACAGTCGATTGGCGACCTTAAGGGGTGATCGGACAAGCTCTGTTAAGGGGCGACCAGAGTTTTTAAACCTTCACAATTGATCGGTGACCTTAAGGGGTGATTGGACATGCTCCCTTAAGGAGCAACTGAAAACTTTAAGCCTTCACAGTTGATCGACGACCTTAAGTGGTGACTGGACATGCTCCCTTAAGGGGCAACCGGAGACTTTAAACCTTCACAGTTGATCAATGACCTTAAGGGATGATCGGACAGGCTCTCTTAAGGGGCGACCGGAGACTTTAAACCTTCACAATAGATCGACAACCTTAAGGGGTGATCCGACAGGCTCCCTTAAGGGGTGACTGGAGACTTTAAATCTTCACAATCGATTAGTGACCTTAAGGGGTGATCAGACAGGCTCCCTTAAGGGGCAACCAGAGACGTTAAACCTTTACAATCAATCGAAGACCTTAAGAGGTGATCGGATAGGCTTCCTTAATGGGTAATCGGAGACTTTAAACCTTCACAGCCAATCGACAACCATAAGGGGTGACCGGATAGGCTCCTTTAAGGGGCGACTGGAGACCTTAAACCTTCACAGTTGATCACCGACCTTAAGAGGTGACCGGACATGCTCTCTTAAGAGGCGATCAGAGACTTTAAACTTTCACAGTCGATTAGTGACCTTAAGGGGTGACCAGACAAGTTCCCTTAAGAAGCAACCAGAAACTTTAAACCTTCATAGTCGATCGGCGACCTTAAGGGGTGACCAGATAGATAACCTTAAGGGGCAACCGGAGTCTTTAAACCTTTAACAAGTTGATCAAAGAATTATTTATCAATTCTTCTTATATTATATCTGGCTTGCTTATTTTGTTTGGGATTATTTATCTGACCGACTTATTATGCAGTCTGGAAGTTCATTATGAAATTCTTATATTATATCCGGCTCATCTATTTCGTTCAAGAATACATGCCTGATCAATTTATTATGTGGTCTGGAGGTTCATTATGAAATTCTTGTATTATATCTGGTGATCCGGCGGTAAGAATGGGGGGCCCACCCTCTGAAGGGTCCCAGCCTAAGGACGGATGGAAGGCTGGTCAAGCAGGTAATGGTCCGAGTGGAGCTAGAGATAACCCATCCATGGGCTGGGGTTTCCGACGCCAAGGCAGGAGGATCAAAGGGCCGAGCGGGAATCCGCTCGGCTGGGACCGAAGAGCCGAGCGGCTTGTCCGTTCGGCCAAGATAAGGGCGAGGGTACAAAGGTGGCCGAGCGGCCTATGCGCTAGTCTCGGGATCTGGGATGTCAGAGGAGGCATGTCTGATGATCAGACCGTACACAAGATCGCACGATGGAAGATCTCGCCGTCACATCAGGGAGAGTTGGATACAGTAGCATCATGGCCTCATGGACGTCTTCCTGACAGATCCATGTCTGGGCATGGCCCTTCTGACAGACCCACACCTGGGCATGGTCAAAAGCAGGTGGTTGCTTTGATTGGCGCGCCCAGGCTTCTTTCGATAGTTCTATATAAGGCCTCCATTTCTTCACCGGAGGTACACGAGTCTTCTACTTGAAAGCCACATCTTTGCTATTTCCTCGCCTGACTTGAGCGTCGGAGGGCCGTCGCCGGGACACCCCTCCCGGCTCGGTTTTGTTGCAGGTTCGCCGGAGCACCTGAGGATCCAGTAGGGAGCGCCACGTGCCCAGCGTCCGCTGACTCTTGGTTTGGACAGGATCAAATTGGCGCCATCTGTGGGAACGCACCTGCATCCGAACAGAGACAATGGACGAGGCTGGAAGAATACACAATGTGGCACTCTCACAAGAAGAGTTGGACGCTCCGGTCGAGATGAGGGCCGCCAAACTTGTGGAGCAAAAACAGAAAGCAACGGCCGAGCGGCCAAAGAATGGGGAATCTTCGTCAGATGAAATACCAATACGGGACAACAGAAAAGGCAAGTCCCTCCGAGCGGACTCTTCTCCCGAGCGGAAGCACCGACTGCCACAGTCCCATTTTCCTCAAAAGCAGATACTTCATCTCCCGAATTCAACTTATAGCAAGCCCCTACTTCTGGAGCCTCAAGAGCGGGAGTTTGATGTCAGGCGATGAATCGACCGCATACAAGTTGGGTGGACGATCCGCCGAGCGGATGAAGATGGATTGACACTTGGATTCACCATGAAATCGCAAATTATCTCCAGCCTATCCGGGGCGGGGTGAAAGGTGCACCAATAGGATATGTGCTGTATATTTTCCGTTTGGTTGTATATTTGAAATGTAGAAGGCAAAATGTTATAATGTGCACAATGGGCACTATCGGCCGAGTGGCCTGTCTTCATGGTGTATAAGATCCGAGCCAGGCGCTCGACGAAGAAGGCCTCGAGCCGTTCGGCTGGAGGTAAAGTATCCGAGCCAAGCGCTCGATGACGAAGGCTCGTGGAGCAACGGGAGCGGAAGGCTCAAGTAAAAGGATATCGCAGCGGGCCGCCTCCACCACTGGGTGGGCCGAGCGGCCATGAAGGACCGAGCGGGAAGTTTCGCCATCCTCCTGACCTTGATAAATTTCGACGAACCCCGCGTCGTTCGACCGGAGGTATAATATTCGAGCCAAGCGCTCGACGAAGCAGACCCAGAGCCGTTCGGCCTGGAGTACGTTATCCGAACTGGGTGAAAGGTGCGCTAAATGTAAATTTATATACATTTCGGTTGCCTATGTACTTGCGATGCAGGAAGCAAAACACGTTGAGCATTCTCCGCCGAACGGCTTACTGTGTGAAGACCCCTTGCCGTTCGGCCGGGGCATAGAAATTATCTGAGCCGAGCGCTCGAATAACGAAGGCCACCGAGCCGATCGGCCGGGAGGTTTATATCCGAGCCGGGAGCTCGGGAACGAAGGCCAAGGTCGCTCGACCTGGTAAGGAGTTAGCCTTGAAGGCCGACGAGCACCGTCGTTAAAGATCGAGAGCCGCGCCGATCGGCTATAAATAACCGCGCCGACGAGCACCGTCGTTAAAGATCGAGAGCCGCGCCGATCGGCTATAAATAACCGCGCCGACGAGCACCGTCGTTAAAGATCGAGAGCCGCGCCGATCGGCTATAAATAACCGCGCCGACGAGCACCGTCGTTAAAGATCGAGAGACGAGCCGGCGTCTATAAATCCCCGAGCGGAAGACCGACGAGCACCGTCGTTAAAGATCGAGAGACGAGCCGGCGTCTATAAATCCCCGAGCGGAAGGCCGACGAGCACCGTCGTTAAAGATCGAGAGCCGCGCCGATCGGCTATAAATAACCGCGCCGACGAGCACCGTCGTTAAAGATCGAGAGCCGCGCCGATCGGCTATAAATAACCGCGCCGACGAGCACCGTCGTTAAAGATCGAGAGACGCCGGCGTCTATAAATCCTCGAGCGGAAGACCGACGAGCACCGTCGTTAAAGATCGAGAGCCGCCTATAAATCCCTCGAGCGGAAGACCGACGAGCACCGTCGTTAAAGATCGAGAGCGGCGCCTATAAATCCCCGAGCGGAAGGCCGACGAGCACCGTCGTTAAAGATCGAGAGCCGCGATCGGCTATAATAACCGCGCCGACGAGCACCGTCGTTAAAGATCGAGAGCCGCTACCGATCGGCTATAAATAACCGCCCGACGAGCACCGCCGTTAAAGATCGAGACGAGCCGGCCTATAAACTCGAGCGGAAGACCGACGAGCACCGTCGTTAAAGATCGAGACGAGCCGCGTCTATAAATCTCCGCGCCGACGAGCACCGTTAAAGATCGAGAGCCGCCGATCGGCTATAAATAACCGTACCGACGAGCACCGTCGTTAAAGATCGAGAGCCGCGACGGCTATAACGCCCGACGAGCACCGTCGTTAAAGATCGAGAGACGAGCCGGCGTCTATAAATCCCCGAGCGGAAGACCGACGAGCACCGTCGTTAAAGATCGAGAGACGAGCCGGCGTCTATAAATCCCCGAGCGGAAGACCGACGAGCACCGTCGTTAAAGATCGAGAGCCGCGCCGATCGGCTATAAATAATCGCGCCGACGAGCACCGTCGTTAAAGATCGAGAGACGAGTCGGCGTCTATAAATCCCCGAGCGGAAGACCGACGAGCACCGTCGTTAAAGATCGAGAGCCGCGCCGATCGGCTATAAACATCCGCGCACCGTCGTTAAAGATCGAGAGACGAGCCGGTGTCTATAAATCCCCGAGCGGAAGAACGACGAGCACCGTCGTTAAATATCGAGAGACGAGCCGGCGTCTATAAATCCCCGAGCGGAAGACCGACGAGCACCGTCGTTAAAGATCGAGAGCCGCGCCGATCGGCTATAAATAACCGCGCCGACGAGCACCGTCGTTAAAGATCGAGAGACGAGCCGGCGTCTATAAATCCCTGAGCGAAAGACCGACGAGCACCGTCGTTAAAGATCGAGAGCCGCGCCGATCGGCTATAAACATCCGCGCCGACGAGCAATTTGTTTAATGGATTAAGCCGATCGGCCGCGTGACGGAGAACGCTTGAGAGAATGACTGACTCTAAGCATAAACGTTAAGCAAACAGAAGAATATTATAGATAATGAGTACGAAGACAAATTAAAGGCAAAAGAGCAACGTTGCCGAGCGGATGAAATACAGAAAGCCCTTGAAAGAACTCGCCTCACTCCGGATCTTCAAAATTAAAGAAAGCGTCCGGGATGTCATCAATCATGGACGCCAGGTCAGAGGCGGGAATATGCATTCCCTCGGGAAGGTGGCCACCCTTCTTCAGGTACGCCATGGTTACCCTGACCGCTTCGGCGAAAGTAGAAGAGACATTGTCGCCGAATTTTGCGCCGAACCGCTCCGAATGAAGATATTCTTGGCGCGCGGCGGCTAAGCGACTCGGCTCTCCCTCCTTATATTTTTTAAGTACCGCTCGGCGGCCGAACGGATCTCCCGCTCGGCGTTCAGCTCGGCCTCTAGCTTTTTAGATTGCTGATCTAAGGCCCGGACTTCAACTTTCATTTTATCCAGATCAGCAATCGCCCGCCTCTTCCGGCCACTGGCGCGCTTCACCTCCCCGTCCCGCTTCTTCACCAAGTCTTCGAGTCGGGCCACCTCTGCAGCCAGATCAGCAGCCTTCTTCTGTTCGGCCTCGAGGGTCTGTTTCTCCCGCTCGGCCGATGGACCCCCTGATACTTGGAGTTTTTCCAGGAGATCCTCCAACTCGACCAGCCAGTGGCTAGTGGCGATTTGCTCGGCCCAGCGCTGTAAGGGAAATAATAAAATGAGGAACTAGATAGTAGCCTATCACAGAAAGAAAAATGAATTTAGCTGAGTGGCCTGCTGCATATTGTTGTCGCCGAGCTGCTTGGGCGTCATGAGGGCCACTTGAATCTGCGCGTCCTCAAAAAGCTTGGCGAGCGGACCCGTCAATGTTATTTCGTGAACAGGGCTCGAGGGCCGATCGACGGACAGTAAATATTCCTCCGATGGAAATCGGAGGGTAGTCTTGATGGTTGGATGGCCGGACGACGCTTCTTCAGTCGCGGCCGCCTGATGAGAGGACTCCCCTATGGTGGAAGTTTCGCCTAACCGACGTATGCGGCGACGAGTCCGGGGAGGAGAGCCGGAGGGCTGTGCGGTAGGCGAAGCCACGGGGGTCTCGATCTGTGATGGCGTGAGGTCCGACGAATCTACCCCGATCGGCGCTTGTGGTGCGCCTTCTTGAGTCGGAAGGCTGGGGTCCCCCAGTGGGGGATCCCCGACTTGGGGGACTCCCAGCTCTGCTGGAGCAGAGGAAACAGGGTCCGCCTCAACCTCCATTGAAGCGGCTGAGGTAGCTTTTGTTTCAGGGGCGGACTGCGCCCCCCCTCTCCTGCATCTGCCGGGCGGCTGGGGATGAGACCCCGCTCGGCGAGCTCTTTTTTGGTGGCCGCTTCAATCTCCACGGCCTTCAACTTCAGATGAGCGGTAGCCTTGGAGCGCCACATGACTTCAGCTGCAGTAAAAGAAATTAAAATCAATTAGACAAAAAAGACTGAGAGAGTAAAGAATTCTTACTCATGCGGAAGGGGAGATTTGCCCGAACGGGAGACAATCCGAAAATATACAACACCCCCTTGAGAAGCAACTGGTCAATCTTGTATCGCTGACCAGACAACCAGTTCGCCGCATGAAGATATGCCGGGTTGCTTCTGAATTTGCCGAGATCCGGCTGGGTCGGCACGGCGGTTTGCCATTTGGTTCGAAATGCTGGCCGCTCGGGGAGTCGGATGTAGAAGAAAAATTCTTTCCAGTGCTTGTTGGAGGTCGGCATATTGTCAAAAAACTTAAAGCCTATTCTACTCTGGAAAATAAAAGTCCCCAGCTCGGATTGTTTAGGGTAGAAAAAGAAGTGGAATATTTTGGGGTCAAGAGGGATACTATGCAGCTTAAAGAGGATGACCACCCCGCTCAGCAGTCTAAAGGAATTCGGCACAAGTTGGCCGAGCGGGATGCGGAAATAATTACATACCTCCAAAATGAATGGATGGGTAGGAAATCTAAGGCCACCCTGGAATTGGTCTAAAAAGAAACAAACGGTGCCGATCGGCGGGTCATGAGGCCGGTCAGACGGGTCGGCTACAACTATTTCATAGTCATCGGGAATCCCATACGTCCGAACAAGGCGCCGAGCGCCCTCCTCATCAAATCGGCTCTCCATAGTCAGGTACCAAGGGCCATGAACTCCAACAGCGGGTTCAGAGGAGCTTGCCATCTCGAAGGAGCAAAAAGACAGCAAGAAATCGAAGGAATGGGAACAAAGGAGGCAGAACAAGTTGGGAAGGTCCTGTAATGGAAGGGAGAAGCTTACTGAGGGAAGGTAGACAGAAAGGATCACCAAAGAGCCGGAGACCACCAAGAGGCGAGAGCTGGGACGACCGGAATGATGCAGCAGCAGCGGGCACCTTCGACGGAGAATACGCGATGAAACAGAGAATGCGGCGTAAAAGGGCGAAGACGAGGGCTTTATACGAACGAGGCTGGTCGGCCTCGTCCGTCGGATGCAGGTCACGGAAGACGAAGTCATCATCTAGCCATCCGTTTCAAAATGACCAGCGTCCCATCGTACGGATCATCACCGCCACGCCAGAGAAGTCACGTGGCGCTCTGTCTCCAGGCACAATTAATGCGCCCATACCGCGCATGCTTCGACTTAATGGAGAGGATTTGCGTGATTTTCGAGAAGATCTAGACAAGCAAACATCCATGTTGAGCGACAAGACAACCGAAATGAAGAGCCGAACGGCTGAATGTGGTAGAAGGGCCGAACGGCCCCAGAGATATTATAAGCGACTGGAAGGCGACGACCGCCCGCTCGGACACATAGTCCAGTCAGTCGGACTCACTGCCTCCTTCGACTAGACTTGAAGGGGAGGCAAGTGATCCGGCGGTAAGAATGGGGGGCCCACCCTCTGAAGGGTCCCAGCCTAAGGACGGATGGAAGGCTGGTCAAGCAGGTAATGGTCCGAGCGGAGCTAGAGATAACCCATCCATGGGCTGGGGTTTCCGGCGCCAAGGCAGGAGGATCAAAGGGCCGAGCGGGAATCCGCTCGGCTGGGACCGAAGAGCCGAGCGGCTTGTCCGTTTGGCCAAGATAAGGGCGAGGGTACAAAGGTGGCCGAGCGGCCTATGCGCTAGTCTCGGGATCTGGGATGTCAGAGGAGGCATGTCTGATGATCAGACCGTACACAAGATCGCACGATGGAAGATCTCGCCGTCACATCAGGGAGAGTTGGATACAGTAGCATCATGGCCTCATGGACATCTTCCTGACAGATCCATGTCTGGGCATGGCCCTTCTGACAGACCCACACCTGGGCATGGTCAAAAGCAGGTGGTTGCTTTGATTGGCGCGCCCAGGCTTCTTTCGATAGTTCTATATAAGGCCTCCATTTCTTCACCGGAGGTACACGAGTCTTCTACTTGAAAGCCACATCTTTGCTATTTCCTCGCCTGACTTGAGCGTCGGAGGGCCGTCACCGGGACACCCCTCCCGGCTCGGTTTTGTTGCAGGTTCGCCGGAGCACCTGAGGATCCAGTAGGGAGCGCCACGTGCCCAGCGTCCGCTGACTCTTGGTTCGGACAGGATCATCTGGCTTGCTCATGTCGCTTGATTTATCATTAAAACTAGAAGATCATCAGTAAAGTCTTATGTTATATTTGGTCTATTTGTTTTGTTCAGCATTATATGCAGCCCAAGAAGTCATTAATTGTTTGTATAATACTAGGTCTACTTATTCTAGCTACAATTTCTCTATGGAGTTTCTCTACAAAACATATGTTACAAGCATACTTAAAAGTTCAATTTATATCTTGAGATATGGGTGGTTCTGAAGATAATGAAATTACACAAGACAACAAAAGACAGGTACTTACTAGTTTTCATCAGTATCTGATGTTTTATTATTATTTTGAATAGCAAGTAGACATTATATAAGTATAGTATAGAAATATATATTCACTCAAACTTGCTTAGTACATTAATTGTTTTGGAAGCTCCTTGTTGAGCTGCCGACGATCTATGAAGAGGGGAGGAGGTTCTTTTGACAAATAACCTCCCCCCCCGTTAATTGATGAACAACCCCCTCAGCTGAATGAGTGAGACCCCTACAATGCGTCTAGCATATTCTTCATCAAATTTGAGGGAGTCCAAATAGGATCTTCGTTTATCCTTCCATCGCTCCTCCTCACCTGCCTTGTACGTGTAGTTCGGACTAAAGGTTGTCCCTCTCGACCTTGTTGGCAGCTTGTTCTGCTCTGGAACATTTTAGTTCATCTAATAAGGAGGTTATCTGTGAATCTTGGGCTCTTAGTTTCTCTTGTTGCTGTAGCAATAAGAAATTTTTGGTGGCCAACTCTAGAGCTAGTTCAAGAGATCTGGAGCCATGCAACAATTCTAGCCTTTCTAAAAGTGTGGTTTTCTGAGCTAAATCTAAAAGAGCCTTATCTTTTAAAGCCTTCTCCACGCAAAATTGAGATTCACTCTTTTGTAGTTGAAGCTCCAAGTTTTCCTCCTGAGCCTCCTAAGACTATAATTATATGAGATAACCTTGTAGAGTCTTCTCTAGGCCAGTGATAAGCTTGACTTGTGAATTTATTTTTCCTCGTAATTGAGAAATTTCATCATTAGGAATAGTAGGGGAAACTTGCATATCTATCTTTTAAAACTTTGTTAGCTCTCTCTAGGTCCGTAGCTAGTTGACTTAAATGTAATCTTGAAGCATAGAACTGGATAAAATAACAATAGAATTATATTTTGCAGTAAAAAGCTAATAGAATTTAATTAAGGACTTACAGCGGTAGCATTACATGTGTGCTCATCAGAGCGCTTAGCAATTGTGCTGCTTTGTATTTGTCTTTGTGCTTGAAGCCACTATTCAGCTAAAGAGACTTTCAGCTTAAGTATCCCATAAGGTGAACGGGAAGTGGGATCTAGCCCTTGTTAATATGGTAGCCTATGAGATTGCTTAAAGAGACATGAAGAGCTAGTAGAAGCTACAGGCCCTGGAGGAACAAAGGGAAGTTCAGGTGTGGGTGATGGAGCAAAAGATGGTGGGATGGATGATGTGGTCCCAACTAACTCAGGACTTTGTTCAGATATTGGTCCTGTTAACACATTCGCCTTGCACGATGTTTAGTTGTAGGAGGGACCAAGGCTCATAAGGAAGTTAGCGAAGTAGATGTGGCATTGGGTGTCATCTCGATAGAGGAAATAACTGAAGGAAGCACACGAGACATAGGTATAAGGGGGCTGAGCCTCATCATGTCAAGTACAAAATGAGAATGACTACTTGTGGAAGACTCGGGCTCTTTACCTCGATCATAAGAAAACTCTACCACAGTGATAGAACTTTCTCAATGAAGGGTATTGTAGGCAAATCTACATCCGGAGCCTCTGTTCAGGGTTTTTTGTGCCTGACAACGAAAGGAGTATCTTGTTCTGAGGGACTAGAAGAGGGTTCCCTTGTTGGCTCAGCTGAGGGAAGTAAACCAATAGAGGAAGAGGGTTGATTGAGACGACATTCCCTCAGTAAGTCCTCTCCTAATTTAGTCAGAACTACTCTTGTTAGTTGGGTATTTCTATACAAGAAAGCTGGGAGAATAACTTTAGCTAGGAAAATGAGTGAAGGTTAAAAGCTCATATAAAAAATGATCAAAAAATGACAAACAAACATTTATAAGGAAAACAAACTTACTAAAGGAGGCACTCAATTCCGTGTCAACTTGACTAAGTCCAAAAGCATATAGTAAGCCTTCTACGACCAATGCAGGCAAGTTAAACTTGGCACCTTTTACTTTCCCCATAGAAGCATGAAAGGTGGAAGCTCTAGAAATATCGCCTAAGTTGGGAACAAGAGGAAGGTTCTGTTGTCAGGTTATAGGATAAGGTGGAGGAAAGGGAAGGCTTATAAAGAAGTATTTATCTCTCCATTCCCCTTGTGGTGGAACCCTAGTAAATAGAATTGCCTTAGGACGCACTTGAAATTTGAACAGACCATTCTCTATTTGACGAAGATAGAAAAAATGGTGGAATAGACGGGTGATAAAGGGATATCGAGTAAGCGAAAAGAAATGACAATACGACTTAGAATACTGAAAGATTGGGGAATAAGTTGGTGTAGGAGAAGATCGAAATAGTGGCTAACATCAACAAAGAAAGTATGTAGAGGAAATCAGAGATTGGATATGATTTGTTCCCGAAAGAACGTAATGCTCTATGGTAGAGGATGGTGAGAACGGTCTTTTGGGGTAGGAAGGGATATATAGGGAGGAATACCATAGTTTATCTGGTGTTCGTACGCCTCATGCAGGGTGAAATTGGAAGAACATTGAATATACCACTAGCTATGCTCCGACATCTTTGAAAAAAAAAGATCGTTATGAGCAAGAGCAGAAAGAAGAAAAATAGAGAGTCAAAGGAAAAATGATGAAGTCTTAGGGTTTTCGCCAAATGTTTATAAGGATTCTTAAAAAAGGCTAGTTAAAGGAGACCGTCAAATCCTAGTAGTGTAAAAAGTGAGATCAACTATGAGACATTAGATGAGTGAGTAAAGCGGTAGATACAGTAAAAAAGGTACATATACATGATGTTAGGTACACACGTGTCACCAATAGGAAGTCAATGTCGATAATTGATGCAACGAGTTATATTCCCGAAATCTTAGTGCAATTACTGAGAATAGGTTTTAGGTTCAAAAGCTCGATGAATATTAATAGTTATAAGATATAATGACCTTTAACACAGGTCAAGGTCTTTTTTTATATGTATAGGAATGAGCCCGATCAGCTGTTGAAAGCCGAACGAGTGTTAAGTCCGGGCGAAAATATACGTGGACAAGAACCAGCTCGACCATCCGTTAAGGGTAGAACAAACCATAAACCTAAGCAAAAACAAACTTGGGCAGAAATAAACTCGTTCAGATGTTAGAAGCTGAGTGAAAATTAATTCCAAATGAGGATAGATATGAATATAAATAAGTATATTTAGTTGGTAAAAAATGAATACATGGTGAATTGAAAAAATTTTAGAAAAAATTAATTTACCTTTGCTTGATTACCTAGATTTTCATTTGTCAATATTTGAACATTAGTAATGAATTATATTGGTACTTAAAATGTTATCAGAGGTTAGGAAAATGTTAGTGCTTGAATTGCCGAGAGACTCCTTAATACAATAATATGCAGGGATTACATAAGTTTAGAGAATAAGTCAGTAGGTATGTTCTTAAGTATCCTCTTGCGATCTAGAAAATTAACAGGAAGTTTAGAAGTTAGATATCCCTTCTCCCTCAGTTGTTTTATAGCCCCCTTAACTCCGTGGGTGAAAGCCTTGATGATGGATGCAGCAATAGGATCGTTAAAATTGATCGATTAAAGGAGTATTTTCTTTCTTTTTTCAAATCATTCGTCTTCACCCGCTTAATAAATTGCTAAGGCATCTTGGGAAGCTTTTAGATCAACCTCTTTGATTGATGTAGCTGATTGGGCCTTGGTCAAAGATAAGCGCAGAGTGTCTATCTCAACATCTTTATGTTGGATCGTAGACGTTCGATAGAGGGGGGTGAATATCGAAAAATGTTCGAACAGGAGTAATCGCAGCGGAAAAGTAAATCAATGCTAACACAATTCACTTTACTTGGTTCGGAGCTTGTGTCGACTCCTACTCTAAGGCCCGCAGTCGTTGACCGCTTTTGGTGGGCAATCACTATTAATTCGAATATTACAGAGTTTAAGTACAAGAATTAATAGAGAAAGAAAATATCGACAACAGAATAAAAACAAAACCAGCACTGAGTCGGAAAGCTTTTCGTGGCGTCGTGAGAGCATAGAGAAGCAGATCTTGGATTCTGAGTTGTTGTAGAAGCTCCACCCCTGCCCCTTCTTTTATATGAAGCTCGGGGCGCCCCGGATCCCTTCCGGGTGCCCTGGTGAGATGTGGCAGGTCCAACCAGTGAGCTCCACATGGCGACGACGCGATGGGATGAAACTTGCCTCCCGGGCGCCCGGATCCCTTCCAGGCGCCCGAACCTCCGGCGCCCGGACCACATTTCTCCAGAAAACTTCTTCTCCTGCAAGACAAGGTTAGTCGAGGCAAATATATAATTTATAACCTACAAAACAGAGTGTTAGTTTAGTTTATAGTTTGACAAAAATAGTATGACTTAGATTCCGTCTTTCCGAGACCGGAATCTAGTCAGGATCTCGACTTAGATATCCAAAATGGATCTAAGCCGGATCGACGCCTACTGTTCCCTTCCCGAGAACGCGTCCTCACAGTCACTCCCTTCCAGTGACTTACCTTTACTCACCTGCCAGACGTTCGGTCAGCCCTTTGACCCGTCTGGACTTCTCGCCAAGCGTCCAGTCAGCCCGTCGACCCACTTGGACTTCTCGCCAGCTATTCGGTCAGCCCGTCAGCCTAGTTGGACTTCTCACCAAGCGTCCGGTCAGCCCGTCGACCCGCTTGGACTTCGTGCCAGACATCCGGTCAGCCCGTCGACCTGTCTGGACTTCGCCTGCACACTCAGTCAGAGTGTTAGATCACGACAAACCTAACTTAACCTGATTTGTCATTCATCAAAACCTGAGTTAGACCGTTAGTGCTACCCGCACCAACAATCTCCCCCTTTTTAATGGAATGATAACCTGGTTAAGTTAGTGAAAAATATGCGAGTAAAAACCAGCATGATTTTTAGGATTTAAGTTAGTTTTTAAATATAACATTTTGTTTCTCTAACTTAACCACCTATCCCTCCACTTTGGCATTCATCAAACAAGGACATAAGTTAAACACTCAAAAATACAGATTACAGTCAAAGTTAAAATGTAAGAAATGATGTCAAGTTAACTTGGGAGAGTTTAAATTTTTGAAGACTTGTTTAAAGCATTAGCTTTAGCCTTTAGAAAATAGCTAAGTTTTGAAAATGTAGCTAATTTTTAAAGATCATTTTTGCAAAATTAATTTAATTTTAGAAAATGACTTTGCAAACTCAAAGCTGATTTTGAAATTTGAAGAGAATTTTCTAATTAGAAATTTGAAAAGCTGATTTTCCAGTATAAGTGTATAAGTTTCAAATTTTAGGATCAAGTTTTAGATTTTCAAAATATGTTTCAATTTTGAAGTATTTTTCAAACATAAGTTTTCAAGATCAAAATTTTAAGGCTAAGTTTTCAAAACTAGATTTATCAAGAAAATTTTCAAACATAAGTTTTAATTTTGAAACCCTTTTCAAACCTGAAAAATCAAAGATTTCAAAGTTGAGTTTTTAAAAGATATTTACTTTTCAAAATTGATTAAAACTAAGTTTGCAATAGATTCAAAATCTTAGTTTATAAAACCTAATTGAAGAATTTAGTTTTATAAAAGCTAGTTTAAAGGGTTTTATAAAAAATTTGAAACATAAGTTTTCAAGATTAAGGATTTCAAAACTAAGTTTGAAAAATCTACTTTTCAATACTGATTAAAAAAAAATTTAAATTTGAAAACCGAAATTCAATCTGAAAACTAAAAAAAAATTTTAGAACAGATATTATGTTTAAGGTGGAGAAAATAATTTTGGTGTTAAGAGTTGATTTGATCCTCCCGCTAAACCTGATATCTAAAATAGCTATCTAACCAATTAGGTACTTACTGACTATCAGAAGATAGTAGCTTTCACTTTGGTTAGTCAAGTTAAGTTCATTGTAATCAGTTAGCGGTTGACTAAACTGAGTAACTTAACTTGATCACTGTATGTTTTGTATTTAACGCCCAGACTTATATTGATGCACTGACATAAGCATCTTAAGTCTAGACAATTGGCCTATACATCTCACCCCTTTCTATGTATGTCAATCACAAGCAAGGTAAACCTAAGGTGTTGGTGAGATACTCAAATACTAGTCCTAGGGGAGCATGATTTCTAAAGGGATTTTTCTAGTCTAGGGCAAAAATTCAAAACTATTTTAAAATAGTTTTAAATTTTGAAAACCCTAGTCTATTAAACACATCCCTAATTGTCTACGCAGATTACTAAATTCACTTTCAGGGAGTGGTTTTGTGAATATGTCAGCTAAATTGGACTTGGACTCAATGTATTTGAGTTCAATGTCACCTTTAGTAACATGATCCCTGATAAAGTTGTGCATAATTTCAATGTGTTTAGTTCTGGAATGATGCACTGGATTTTTTGTTAGGTTAATTGAGCTAATGTTATCAATTAAGACTTTGACATTTGTAAGGTTCAAGTTAAAATCTTTTAGGGTGTGCATCATCCATAATAATTGTGCAACACACTCTCCTATTGCTATATATTCTGACTCAGTTGTGGATAGGGAAACACAATGTTGCTTTCTACTAAACCATCTGACAAGTGATGGACCCAGTAATTGACATCCGTCACTTGTGCTTTTGCGGTCTAATTTGCATCCAGCATAATCTGAGTCAGAATACCCTATTAATTCAAAATTATTAGTCCTAGGATACCAAATACCTACATTTGTTGTGCCTTTAAGGTATCTAAAGATTCTTTTGACTTGAGTCAAATGAGATTCTTTAGCACATGTTTGGTATCTAGCACACATACTCACTGCAAATAAGATATCTGATCGACTTGCAGTTAAGTATAGTAGACTACCTATGACACTCCTATAGTATTTTAGGTCAACTGGTTTTCCATTTGGGTCATCATCTAGGATTGTGTTTACTGCCATAGGTGTTTTAATCTCTTTGGTGTTGTCCATTCCAAATTTTTTAAGTAATTCCTTAGTATATTTTTGTTGATAAATGTAGTTACCTTCATTTGTCTGTTTGATTTGTAAACCTAAAAAATAGGTTAATTTGCCTACTAGACTCATTTCAAATTCGTATTCCATTAAACTTGTAAATTCATCTAAAAATTCTGAATTTGTTGAACCAAAGATTATATCATCTACGTAAATTTGTGCTATAAAAATGTCTTCTTTTATTAATTTGACAAATAAGGTTGGGTCAATTTGACCTTGGTTAAACCCTTTAGAGATTAGGTAAGAAGTTAGTCTTTCATACCAAGTCCTAGGTGCTTGCTTAAGTCCATATAAGGCTTTCTTCAATTTATAGACATAATCAGGGTGTTCTGGACTCTCAAACCCAGGTGGTTGTCCTACGTAGACTTCTTCTTTTATTAGTCCATTTAGGAATGATGACTTAACATCCATTTGGTATAGTCTAAACCCTTTGTGTGCTTCATAACTTAATAACATCCTTATGGACTCTAGTCTAGCCACTGGGGCATATGTTTCATCATAGTCAAGTCCTTCTACTTGACTAAATCCCTTAGCAACTAGCCTGGCCTTATTTCTAGTAATTTCTCCAGTTTCACTTAATTTGTTTCTAAATACCCATTTTGTTTCTATTATTTTCTTATTCTTGGGTGGTGGTACCAAGTCCCAAACTTCATTGTGCACAAATTGAGCTAATTCTTCTTGCATAGCTATGACCCAGTCTAGGTCAAGTAGTGATTTGTCTATGGTTTTGGGTTCAATTTTTGATATTAAAGATATTTGACTTAGGTTTCTAAAGGATGATCTAGTTTGAACCCTAAGATCTGGGTCTCCAATTATTTGATCAGTTGGGTGATTTGGGTTGACTCTTATAGTTCTAGGGGGTTGACTCTCCTGAGGTTGTTCTTCGTCTTCATGACTTAGAATTTGGTTTGTTCCTTCAGAGTTATTATTTTCTTCAACAACGTCAATTGGTTAAAGTTGTGTTTGTTCTAGGTTTTGTTTGGATTCTTCAAATTTCACATTAGTAGTTTCTTCAATTCTTAAGGTAACCTTATTATAAACCCTATAGCCTCTACTATTTAGGGAGTAGCCTAAGAAAATTCCATTTTCAACTTTAGAGGTGAATTTTCCTAAGTGTTCTCTTGTGTTTAAGATGAAAGCTGGGCACCCAAATACTTTAAAGTATTTTATATTGGGTTGTTTATTATAATAAACTTCAAAAAATGTTTTGTTATGGGTTTTATTTAGTGTTGTTCTGTTTTGTACATAGCAAGCTGTACTAACAGTTTCTGTCCAAAAATATTTAGGTAAATTTTATTCATTTAACATCGTTCTAGAGGTTTCAAGTAAGGTTCTATTTTTTCTTTCTACAATCCCATTTTGTTGGGGGGTTTTAGGGCATGAAAATTCGTGATGATAGCCATTTTCAAGACAGAATTTGTTAAAGTTATGATTTTTAAATTCTCCCCCATTATCACTTCTAATTCTTTTAATTTTAAGGTCCTTTTCATTTTCAACTTGTTTACAAAAGTTTGTAAAAATTTCAAAAGTTTCATCTTTATTTTTTAAAAATTTTACCCAAGTGAACCTAGAATAGTCATCTATTATTATTAGATAGTATAAGCTTCCATTTATTGATTTGACTCCATGGGAGTCAAATAAGTCTAAGTGTAACAGTTCTAGTATTGAGTTGGTTTATGATTGATTGGTTGGTTTGTGGGTGGATTTTGTCTGTTTACCTTGTTGACATGCATTACATATGGTTGAATCTAAGTTAGGTAATTTTGGTAGATCACTAACTAATCCATTTAGTCTGCTTATATTTCTAAAATTTGTGTGTGACATCCTTTTATGCCATAACCAGGTTTCTTCTTTCTGTGTTAAGTGACACTTAATTGAAGAAGTGGTTAAGTTGATTGCATAGATGTTGTCTTTTCTAAACCCTTTTAGGCTTATGTTAGGGTTGTCTAGGTGTTTGATTAAGCATTCGGTAGATAAGAACCTAACCTTATACCTAGTATCACACAGTTGACTGATGCTTAAAAGATTATACTTGAAATTTTCAACAAGTAAAACATTCGTAATAATAAAGTCAATTTTTAACTCAATATTACCTATACCAATTACCTTGAGTTTGCTGTTGTTCCCAAAGGCAACTGTTCCTAGGCTTTTGTAGGTGAGTTGAGTGAATTTTGTGTGATCTCCAGTCATATGTTTGGAGCAACCACTATCCAACATCCACTTAGTTTCCTACAATAGGTAGGAATTGGGGTTAGTCTAACTATTGGACTTATAGTCAGTTTTGATAAAAGTAAGTTGAATTATTAAAATAATTTTTAAGTTAAAAAAAAATTAAGTTTTAATTTTTAAAATAAATTTTTAAAAATTTTTAAGTTTTAATTTTTAAAATAAAATTTTAAGTTAAAAAAATTAAGTTTTAATTTTTAAAATAGAAAAATTTAAGTTTTAATTTTTAAAATAAACTTTTAAGTTAAAAAAAAATTAAGTTTTAATTTTTAAAATAGAAAAATTTAAGTTTTAATTTTTAAGATAAATTTTTAAGTTAAAATATTTAAGTTTTAATTTTTAAAATAATTTTTAAGTTAAAAATTTAAGTTTAATTTTTAAATTTTTTTTTTAAATAAGTTTCATTTTTAAGTTAAAAAAAATTTAAGTTTAATTTTTTTAAGTTAAAAAAAATTTAAGTTTTAATTTTTAAAATAATTTTTTAAGTTAAAATATTTAAGTTTAATTTTTAAAATAATTTTTAAGTTAAAAATTTAAGTTTAATTTTTAAAATAATTTTTTAAGTTAAAAAAATTTAAGTTTTAATTTTTAAAATAAATTTTTAAGTTAAAATATTTAAGTTTAATTTTTAAAATAATTTTTAAGTTAAAAATTTAAGTTTAATTTTTAAAATAATTTTTTAAGTTAAAAAAAAATTAAAATGATTTTTAAGTAAAAAAAATTAAGATTTTATTTTATTTTATTTTAATTTAATCTTAATTTAATTTAATTTAATTTAATTTAGCTTTAATAGTTAATGTCCTTAGTCATCTCACCTGATCTATGTTTTCAATCAGGTAATCCTATAATTTTGTGAGATGAATTAGGTTCAGTTTTAGGATTTATTTTTAACTTATGTTAGATTCAGGTTTAGCTTTGGGTTCAACAAATAGGCGTTCTCTGGATAAACTTCTGGGCTATGGTGAGTCACTTGGACATCATTAAAGTAACCATGCCTTCGAGGTTTTTCAAATAATCCTATCCACTGGACTTAGTACAAAACCTTGGTCTAACTGGTTAGGATCCATAAAGGGTAGCTTCGGTCAGTTTCACTTAGCCAAATACACCAGGTCGAAGCCATATCTTCCTAGACATGCATAAACTAAGCTTCCCTAACGTACTATCATCCAATATTTCACTAGTACCATTTTTCAAGTTAAACTTGAACCCTTTTTAACTAATCCTAATTATCCTATCGGGTAAGTTGATTAGGGTTACCCTGCCGGGTAGGTTAGTTTTGGAGGTGCCAGCTATTCTGTAGCCTCCCCCTGAATTAATGACCATTAATTTAATTTTTAGTTCTCGGTTTATGTCTACTTCTTTTATAATTATATTTTACTTGGTGATAGTTTAAATTTTGTTGAGTTCTAATATGTTTAGATTTTAAATTTTTTGGTTTAGGTTTGTGTTCTGGTTTTTGATTTGGTTTATTTGAATTTACGTAATATATTTTATCTTTAGGAATATAATATTAGTTAGGTCCTATTTGCGTGGTTAAACACGCTTTCGGAACCCAAGCTTTATTTGTTGGTTTGTATTGGGTTATTAATGATTTAAAAGTTTTATTTGAGTTCGACTTATATCCGAGTCCGGTTTTATTATAACATGCTTTTTGATTATTTAAAATTAAGTTTAAATTTTTGGATCTGGTAGTAAATTTTTCTAACATATTTTTTAAATTATTAATTTCTAATTTTAATGATGAATTCTCCTCCTCAAGTGTTAGATCTTGAGTTGGTTTATTATTTACAACTTGTTCCTTGAGGATTTGATTTTCCTCGAGAAGTAATTTGTTTTCATTTTCTAATTTAACTAATTTATTATTTAAGCACGAAATAATTTTAAAAAATTTCCGGTTTAAGGATAGGAATACCTCTTCGGAACCTTCGGAAACGAGTACGGACTCGTGGCTTGATTCGGGTTCGGACCCATCTTCCGATTAGTCTTCCGTCTCTGCTTCGAGGGCCATCAGCGCGAGGTGGCTCTGGTGCTTCTGATCTTCTGCTTCCGATTCTTCCGAGGAGGAGTCGTCCCACGTTGCTTTGAGGGCCTTCTTTTTGGTCGGCTTCGGTTTGTCGATCTTCAATCTCGGGCACTCATTCTTGTAGTGGCCCTTCTTGTTGCATCCGAAGCACGTCACACTCCTCGATTCTGTTGGAGAATTGATCTTTTGAAGGTCCTTCTTGCTGAAGCTTCTTTTCCTCCTGGTGAACATCTTCCTGACCAGGTTCACCAGGTGTTCTTCATCTTCAGAGTTCTGGTCAGAATCTTCTTCCGGTTAAGACTTGTTCTTCTTTTCTTTTGAGGAACCTGTAAATAAGGCTACACCTTTCTCGACCCCGGCGTTAGTTTGCTCATGCAGTTCTAATTCACAAAAAAACTCATCTAGTTTTAATTTTGATAAATTTTTAGAAATCCTGTAGGCATCTACGATATATGCCCACAAGTTGTTGCGTGGAAAAGCGTTTAAGGCATACCTTATTAAGTCCCGGTTCTCCATTTGGTGTCCTATTACGTGGAGTCCGTTTAGAATATCTTTGATTCTTGCGTGAAGTTGGCTGTCCGTTTCTCCTTCCTGCATTTTTATGTTAAATATTCTATTTAGAAGCAAGTCTCTCTTTGTTACCTTAGCATCGCTCGTTCCTTCGTGCAGCTCGATAAGTTTGTCTCATAGCTCTTTAGCGTTCTTATGTGGTCCGACCCGGTTCAGTTCTTCTCTAGTTAATCCGCATTGTAAGGTATTGATTGTCTTGTTCTCTGTTGATGCCTTCTTCTTCAAGTCTGTTGTCCAATCTTCTGGATCCAGTAGATTCCCAGAACTGTCTACTGGTATTTTATAGGGTCTTGTGACGCTCAGCCACTGGTCGAAGTCTGTCTTTAGATACACTTCCATTCGTTTCTTCCAGTACGGAAAATTATCCCCGTTGAAAAGGGGAGGTCGCACTGTGCTGAAGCCCTCGATCTACGACATTTTTAATCTGCACATGCAAAAAAATATAGAGAGGTTCCAAGACTTGGTCTTGGATTAGTAGTGCGGGAAGAATTAAATAAAAACAACTAAATTGGTGTTGCACCAATTTAGATTTAATTATGATGGAGAGAAACTTCCAAAAAGATAATAATACCAGTTTGGATCTTTACGAAAAATTGAAATTCGAAAAAAAAATAAAAAGAAACTCACCCCCTTGTCTGATTGGTGGTTGCACCAAATCAGAGCGGTACCTGCTCTGATACAACTTGTTGGATCGTAGACGTTTGATAGAGGGGGGTGAATATCGAAAAACGTTCGAACAGGAGTAATCGCAGCAGAAAAGTAAATCAATGCTAACACAATTCACTTTACTTGGTTCGGAGCCTGTGTCGACTCCTACTCCTAGGCCCGCGGTCGTTGACCGCTTTCGATGGGCAATCACTATAAATTCGAATATTACAGAGTTTAAGTACAAGAATTAATAGAGAAAGAAAATATCGACAACAGAATAAAAACAAAACCAGCACTGAGTCGGAAAGCTTTTCGTGGCGTTGCGAGAGCATAGAGAAGCAGATCTTGGATTCTGAGTTGTTGTAGAAGCTCCACCCCTGCCTCTTCTTTTATATGAAGCTCGGGGCGCCCCGAATCCCTTCCGGGCACCTTGGTGAGACATGGCAGGTCCAACCAGTGAACTCCACGTGACGACGACGCGATGGGATGAAACTTGCCTCCCGGGCGCCCGGATCCCTTCCAGGCTCCCGGACCTCCGGGCGCCCGGACCACCTTTCTCCAGAAAACTTCTTCTCCTGCAAGACAAGGTTAATCCGAGGCAAATATATAATTTATAACATGCAAAACAGAGTGTTAGTTCAGTTTATAGTTTGACAAAAATAGTATGACTTAGATTCCGTCTTTCCGAGACCGGAATCTAGTCACGATCTCGACCTAGATATCCGAAATGGATCTAAGTTGGATCGACGCCTACTGTTCCCTTCCCGGGAACGCGTCCTCACAGTCACTCCCTTCCAGTGACTTACCTTTACTCACCTGCCAGACGTCCGGTCAGCCCTTCGACCCATCTGGACTTCTCGCCAAGCGTCCGGTCAGCCCGTCGACCCGCTTGGACTTCTCGCCAGCTATCCGGTCAGCCCGTCGACCTAGTTGGACTTCTCGCCAAGCGTCCGGTCAGCCCGTCGACCCGCTTGGACTTCGTGCCAGACATCCGGTCAGCCCGTCGACCTGTCTGGACTTCGCCTGTACACTCAGTCAGAGTGTTAGATCACGACAAACCTAACTTAACCTGATTTGTCATTCATCAAAACCTGAGTTAGATCGTTAGTGCTACCCGCACCAACACTTTATAGTTTAATTCTGAGACCTTGGTCACTAATTTAGAGGCGTGAGTAGCCATCAATGTCTGTAGTTGGGTGGATAGTTGGGTATTTTCTACAACTTGTTTATCTAGCTTTGTTTTCAATTCATCGCATGAAGGTTAACCTCTAATTAAAGTTGAGATTCAAGGTCATCTAATACAAGTTATGATAGGTCATCCTGACAAGTGAAGGAGAGGTCTAGCTCGAGAAAGATAGGAAAGGCATATAGCCGGCCGAGTGAAGTGTTAGTTAGAGTCCTAAAGCCAATCATATGATGATTGTTGTATGGATTCATTGTATCATATTCCTATGTATATAAAGGCATTTGTTTTGGTTATTATACTTACTTGTATTGGTGTCAAATAACTAAGTATAATAGCGTCCTTGAGTAGAAGGTTCTTATCTATATCAATCGATTGGTTGAATGGATAGTGAGATGATATAGAGAACACTACTCTTAATCATTTCTAGTCAGGTATTAACATTCAGGGACAATGTTAAAGCGACGAGACTAGCATGTAGGTCAACTCGATAACTTGATCTCACAAGTCATGGATATAGAGATATCAAGTTGACACATGGGTATGCATTGGACAATGTATACTGAATGACCCGCCATGAGAAAGTATCATGGATCGTTATATGAGTGTCATATACTTTCTCATGTGGCTATTAGTATGACTACTAGTCCTTGGACCTGAAGTCACCATAGTTCCCTACATAAGGAGTTGCATACTTTGACTTCGTCAAATGTCACCCGTAACTGGGTGGACTATAAAGGCGATTACTGGGTATGTAACAAATTATGAGGAGGGATGTGAGTGATGTAGATGGGATCTATCCCTCCTATATAACGAGAGTGACATCGTTATTCTTGATAGAGTGAGACCACTAAGTGTATGGCCATTCCCAAATGAGTCAATATGAGATATTGAGCTCATTTGATTATAGTAAGTCTACTTGGAGTTCAAGATTAGATTGATCAGAGGATGACACCATCTATGCCTCAAATTGATCAACCTAGATGTCAAGGATAGAAGGACACTTGTCATATATTGTGAAGAGTCACAATTAGTAGTCACAAGGTGATGTTGGATCTCAACATTCTTGTAACTTGGGTAGTAATGATGTGTTGCTAGATACCGCTCATTACTTATGCTTATAAATGGGTTTAGGAGCATTGCCAACGTTACAAGAACCTATAGGGTCACACACAAAGGGCAATTAGATGGAGATTAGGTTCATTTGATGTACCTAGAGGATTAGGTTCATGTGAAGAACCAAATTGGATTAAGAGTAATCCAAACTAAACTAATTGAGTTGGACTCAATTTGATTCATGTGTTCAATGAATCAATTTAGACTTAGATTCATTGAATCAATTTAATTCAATGAATATAGATTCATTAAATTAAATTGGTTTGAATCAAATGGTTAGATTTGATCAACCATGGGAGAGAAAAGGTCAAGTTTGACTTGACTTGAGAAGGGAAGATGAAAGGTCAAGTTTGACTTGACCAGTGCCACCTCATTTGTGAGTTGGCATAGAGTGGGCCAATGATGATGTTCCACATCATCAAGGATAGTACATGTGTATGCCACCTCATGAGGGAGATCAAGAGTTGTGACTCTTGGTATTCCATGGAGTTTAAAAACCCCTCTAAAGTGGCCGGCCACTTTGAATGTGTGTGAGTTACAATTTTTTGTGCTCATTGATTTCATCTTCTTCCTCCTCTCATCTTCTTCTCTCCCTCTCCTCCACCTTGGCCGAAACCTTCAAGAGTGCTAGCACACTCTAAGGTTTCTTCTCCACCTTTTTGTTCGTGTGGATACACATAGAGGGGTGTTCACTTGACACCCTTGAGATCCGGCGAACCTTGGACGAGCGGGATATGCGAAGGGCTTCGCATCAAAGGTATAAACTCCTTAACATGTAGATCTAGTGTAGATCTAGGTTAGAAAACATGTACATGAAATTTTTGTTCTTTTAATCTTCGTACGGATCCAGTGGCATAGAACTTCGTGGTTTCTGCAATGTAAAAAGCGATTTTTGCGGCCCTAAAGTCCCAACAGTGGTATCAGAGCCACATGCGAAGCGTGTACGTGTTTTATTTTGGTTTTTATGAAAAACTACAGATCTGTAAATTTCTGTATATTTACTATTTTTATCTATTTTATGGGTATTTTTCTCGTAGAAGAGAAGCAACAAGTGTTTGGTCACTTGTAGGCTTCAACTACCGAGAAACGTCTTCCGAAACGGCAAGATTTCACCCAAAATATTTTGGGACAGCGGCTTAGGGCACTGTAAGATCATCGTGGGACACTCGTGAGACTCATTTCACAAGAAGGGGCGCTGCCCCTAACCCCACAAGGGGCGTTGTCCCGCGATCGCGCCCGAAAATCACTAAACGGGACCGTCGGGAAATTGTAACTCATAAAATTATAAAAATAGTAGTAAAATTACAGAAATTTATATAAAATACATAATTTAGAAGTATGTAGTTTTTTGTGATGGTCATGACCCAAAAAACCCTAACCCCACAAGGGGCGTTGTCCCGCGATCGCGCCCGAAAATCACTAAACGGGACCGTCGGGAAATTGTAACTCATAAAATTATAAAAATAGTAGTAAAATTACAGAAATTTATATAAAATACATAATTTAGAAGTATGTAGTTTTTTGTGATGGTCATGACCCAAAAAACCCCAATTGGATTGGTTACATGTGTTGTAATTCCTAATATGGCTTGCGCGCCATTTTGTGTGATTGTGCGTGTTGTATATTTGATACGCGACCTGCGCGTCGTGCCTTTCTATTTTATTTCCTATTGTAAAATAGTTTAGACTCGAATGTAACTCAAGTTTCATCTTTGTAATATACAAAATGGAGCTGTGGAAGGTCCACTCGAGGAGGAGTTACGAGGAGGGTGCGAGCAACACATGGCGGTCAAGGGGAGGAGCTTGGAGAAGCTGTTGACCGTAGGTTGACCATCCAATCTTCTCATTGGCTTGAGAAGATCGTAGTAGGGCCATGACTAATCACAATTAATTAATTGCTTGTGTGTGTGTATGTGATGCATGCTAGAGTAGAGTAATTAATTAGTGCCTTAACGATTAGATTAGATCTAAATCGCGTATATGATGCACCACGATTAGATTAGATCTAAATCGCGTATATGATACACATCAACGGTTAGATTAGATCTTAATCGCGTCAACTCAAAATACCTACCATGCCGTGATACCCATCACTACCTCGTCACATGTTGTTGAATATGCCAAAGCAGAGCAACACATATTATCTTGGTAGGGTGCGGAGGGACAATCTTGGTCCCGCCTATCAACGCCTGGGTGAGTACAAACTCAATTAGATTGAGTAAAACTAGTTAAACTCAATTGGATCGGGTTTAACTATAAGCATTTTTCCAATGGTTGGTAGATTGGTCAAAATCACATTTATATTAACTCTTGGGTGATTTAGCCAAAGCTAACTCAAGTTTTAATATACATGCGGATCTTGATCCTATAAACAAGAGTTGCATAGAGATGTAATTGGTAATTAGCTATCTACCGATCATACTAAGTCTTGGACGATTTAGCCAAAGCTAACTCAAGGCATAGTATGATGTGGTTCTTGTCCCACAAGAATTATAGCTAGTTGGTTAGATTCTAGTGAGTGTGGTTTGACCACATCCATGACTCGATTCTACAAAAGTTCTATAATTCAGTGGGAGCATCATTTAGTTAAAGGCCTAATAAATGATTAATGGAATATGATATTTATTTTCTACATTTTCTATTGTAGATTGTCATATCGTCAAACACGAACACCTTCTCCCTGCGTTCTGTCCTTGATAAGGACAAACTCAATGGAGCTAACTTCCCGGACTGATACAGGAACCTGAGAATTGTTCTCACTCAGGAAAGGAAACTGTACGTCCTGGAGACGCCCATTCCCGAGGCACCTCCTGCCACTGCCACGCGAGCTGACCGTGATGCTTATAAGAAGCATCAAGATGATGCATTAGATGTGTCCTGTCTTATGCTCGCGACCATGAACTCTGAGCTTCAGAAGCAACACGAGTTGATGGATGCTTATGATATGGTTGAACATCTTCGTCAACTATATCAAGGACAAGCTAGGCACGAGAGATTCGACATCTCTAAGGCACTGTTTCAGTGCAAAATGCAAGACGGGACTCCCGTAGGTCCATATGTACTCAAGATGATTGGGTACATAGAAAACCTACAGAGGTTGGGATTCCCCCTTAGCCAAGAGCTGGCCACTGACTTGATCTTGCAATCCTTACCAGAGAGCTATAGTCAATTCGTCATGAACTACAACATGAATGAAATTGACAAGCCACTGCCTGAGCTACTAAGCATGTTAAGAACTGCTGAGCTCAACCTTAAGAAGGTAAAGCCCAACTCCATTTTGATGGTGCAAAAGGGAAAAGGCAAGGGCAAGACTAAAGGTAAGGGAAGTCCCAAGCCAAGGGCAAAGGCAAGGCACTGAAACCCAAAGGAGGGGTCGCCAAGGATGCTACCTGCTTCCACTGCGGTCAGACCGGGCATTGGAAGAGGAACTGCAAAGTTTACCTGGAAGATCTTAAGAAGAAGAGAAGTGAGACTTCTACTTCAGGTATATATGTTATCGAAGTCAATCTATCTATTTCTTCATCATGGGTATTAGATTCCGGATGTACTTCTCACATTTGTACTAGTGTGCAGGCATTGAGAAATAGCAGGGCATTGACGAAGGGCGAGGTGGACCTACGAGTAGGCAATGGAGCATGGGTTGCTGCTGTTGCTGTAGGGACTTACTTTCTATCTCTGCCCTCTGGGCTTGTACTAGAATTAGATGAATGTTGTTATGTGCCTACTCTTACTAAGAACATAATTTCAGTTTCTTGTTTGGACAAGAAAGGTTTTTTGTTTATAATAAAGAACAAATGTTGTTCAATTTATTTAAATGATATATTCTATTGTAGTGCACCTCTGATGAACGGACTCTATATTCTAGACTTAGAGAACCCCATCTATAACATAAATACCAAAAGGTTCAAATCAAATGAAATGAACCAAACCTATCTCTGGCACTGTCGCTTAGGTCATATAAATGACAAACGCTTATCCCAGCTCCATAAAGATTGTTTGCTGGACTCATTCAATTTCGAATCATATGAGACATGCGAGTCATGCCTACTGGGCAAGATGACCAAGACTCCCTTTAGTGGACACAATGAAAGAGCAACTGACTTGTTAGGACTTATACATAGTGATGTATGTGGACCTTTCAATGTTGCTGCCAGGGGTGGTTATAGGTACTTCATTACATTTACTGATGACTTCAGTAGATATGGTTATGTGTATCTGATGACACATAAGTCAGAATCCTTTGAAAAGTTCAAAGCATTCAAGAATGAAGTACAAACCCAGCTTGGCAAGAGTATTAAGATACTTCAATCAGATCGAGGTGGTGAATACCTTAGCCATGAGTTTCGTGACTATCTAGCTGAGTGTGAGATTCTATCCCAACTCACTCCTCCTGGAACACCACAGTGGAATGGTGTATCCGAAAGGAGGAATCGTACCCTATTAGATATGGTACGATCTATGATGAGTCATACAGATCTTCCTATCTCTTTGGGGCTATGCTCTAGACATAGCAGCCTTCATACTCAACCATGTTCTATCCAAGGCTGTGATAAAGACATCATATAGGATATGGACTGGGAGAGATGCCCAGGTGTCTTTTATGAGGATTTGGGGTTGTGAGGCTTACGTTCGACGACAAGTCTCAGACAAATTGGGACCCAAATCCGATAAGTGCTATTTTATTGGATATCCCAAGGAAACGAAGGGATATTACTTCTACATTCCTAGTCAACACAAAATAGTTGTGGCTAAGACTAGGGTTTTTCTAGAAAGGGACTTTGTTTCTAGAAAAACTAGTGGGAGTACATTCAATCTTGAAGAAGTTCAGGATATGGACCATAACACTGAAGCCTTGATGGAAGTTGAACTGGAACCACAAAGTGTTGTGGATGATGAGATTGTTCCACAAGGAGTTGAGGAGCAACAACCAGTTCAAGTAGACCTACCTCTTCGTAGGTCTGATAGGGTACGTCGTCAGCCTGAGAGATACTCATTTCTCTTGTCTGACCATGATGACGCTATGCTCATTGAGAATGAGCCTACCTCTTATCAGGAAGCTGTGATGAGACCAGATTATGAGAAATGGCTAGAGGTCATGAGATCCGAAATGGAATCCATTTACACCAACCAAGTATGGACTTTGGTTGATCCACCTGAAGGGGTAAAACCCATTGGGTGTAAGTGGGTCTTTAAGAGAAAGACTGACATGTATGGACTTATATATAAGGGGCGTCTGGTTGCTAAAGGTTTCAAGCAAATTCATGGTATTGACTATGATGAAACCTTTTCTCTAGTAGCGATGTTTAAGTCCATTCGGATCATGCTTGCTATTACAGCATACCACGATTATGAGATCTGGCAGATGGATGTCAAAACCGCGTTTCTGAATGGAAACCTGCTCGAGGATGTGTACATGCCACAACCTGAGGGTTTTGTAGATCCACAGCATACTGGTAGAGTATGCAAGCTGCATAAGTCCATTTATGGACTAAAGCAAGCTTCTCGGAGCTGGAATCTTCGATTCAATGATGCGATCAAACAGTTTGGTTTCATCAAGAATGAAGATGAACCCTGTGTCTACAAGAAGATTGTTGAGAACACAGTTGTCTTCCTTGTGTTGTATGTGGATGACACACTACTCATTAGGAATGACATCCCTTTGCTGCAGTCTGTAAAGACTTGGCTAGGGAATTGTTTCTCAATGAAGGACTTAGGTGAAGCAACCCGTATTCTAGGCATACAGATCTATAGAGATAGATCTAAGAGATTGCATGGCCTAAGTCAGAGTACATATATTGACAAAGTATTACTACGGTTTGCCATGTAGAACTCCAAGAAGGGATTTCTGCCGATGTCACATGGTGTGAGTCTTTCGAAGACTCAAAGTCCCTCTTCTAGAGAGGAGAGAGACCGCATGGATACGATCCCTTATGCCTCAGCCATAGGATCTATCATGTACGTTATGCTATGTACTCGTCTTGATGTTTCGTATGCTTTGAGCATGACGAGCAGATACCAGTCAGATCCAGGTGAAAGCCACTGGATAGCAATCATGAATATTCTTAAGTACTTAAGTAGGACTAAAGAATATTTCTTGATATATGGAGGCGATGATGAGCTAGCTGTAAAGGGTTACAGTGATGCCAGCTTCCAAATTAACCAGGATGATTATAGATCGCAGTCTGGTTTCATGTTTTGCTTGAATGGTGGTGCTGTGAGCTGGAAGAGTTTGAAGCAGGACACAGTTGCTGATTCTAAAATAGAGGCCGAGTATATTGCTGCATCAGAAGCAGCAAAGGAGGCAGTTTGGATCCACAAGTTCATTACTAAGCTTGGGGTGGTTCCTAGCATAGCCGATCCGATAGAGCTCTATTGTGACAACAATGGAGCAATTGCACAGGCTAAGGAAGCTCGCTCACACCAGCGGACCAAACACATACTACGGCGCTTCCATCTCATTCGAGAGATCATCGATAAAGGAGATATGAAGATTTGCAGAGTACCCACAGAGGCTAACATCGTTGATCCCTTGACCAAGGCTTTGGCACAGAGAAAGCATGATGGTCACACTAGGTCATTGGGCCTTAGAGCCTACACTGATTGGCACTAATGCTAGTGGGAGATTGTTAGTTAGAGCCCTAGTGTCAATCATATGATGATTGTTGTATGAACTCATTGTATCATATTCCTATGTATATAAAGGCATTTGTTTTGGTTATTATACTTACTTGTATTAGTGCCAAATAACTAAGTATAATAGCGTCCTTGAGTAGAAGGTTCTTATCTATATCAATCGATTGGTTGAATCGATAGTGAGATGATATAGAGAACACTACTCTTAATCATTCCTAGTCAAGTATTAATATTTAGGGACAATGTTAATGCGATGAGACTAGCATGTAGGTCAACCCGATAACTTGATCTCACAAGTCATGGATATAGAGATATCAAGTTGACACATGGGTATGCATTGGAGAATGTATACTGAATGACTCGCCATGAGAAAGTATCATGGATCATTATATGAGTGTCATATACTTTCTCATGTGGCTATTAGTATGACTACTAGTCCTTGGACCTGAAGTCACCATGGTTCCCTACATAAGGAGTTGCATACTTTGGTTTCGTCAAACGTCACCCGTAACTGGGTGGACTATAAAGGCGATTACTGGGTATGTAACAAATTATGCGGAGGGATGTGAGTGATGTAGATGGGATCTATCCCTCCTATATAACGAGAGTGACATCATTATTCTTGATAGAGTGAGACCACTAAGTGTATGGCTATGCCCAAATGAGTTAATATGAGATATTGAGCTCATTTGATTATAGTAAGTCTACTTGTAGTTCAAGATTTAGATTGATCAGAGGATGACACCATCTATGCCTTAAATTGATCAACCTAGATGTCAAGGATAGAAGGACACTTGTCATATATTGTGAAGAGTCACAATTAGTAGTCACAAGGTGATGTTGGATCTCAACATTCTTGTAACTTGGGTAGTAATGATGTGTTGCTAGATACCGCTCATTACTTATGCTTCTAAATGGGTTTAGGAGCATTACCAACGTTACAAGAACCTATAGGGTCACACACAAAGGGTAATTAGATGGAGATTAGGTTCATTTGATGTACCTAGAGGATTAGGTTCATGTGAAGAACCAAATTGGATTAAGAGTAATCCAAACTAAACTAATTGAGTTGGACTCAATTTGATTCATTTGTTCAATGAATCAATTTAGACTTGAATTCATTGAATCAATTTAATTCAATGAATATAGATTCATTAAATTAAATTGGTTTGAATCAAATGGTTAGATTTGATCAACCATGGGAGAGAAAAGGTCAAGTTTGACTTGACTTGAGAAGGGAAGATGAAAGGTCAAGTTTGACTTGACCAGTGCCACCTCATTTGTGAGTTGGCATAGAGTGGGCCAATGATGATGTTCCACATCATCAAGGATAATACATGTGTATGCCACCTCATGAGGGAGATCAAGAGTTGTGACTCTTGGTATTCCATGGAGTTTAAAAATCCTCTAAAGTGGCCGGCCACTTTGAATGTGTGTGAGTTACAATTTTTTGTGCTCTTTGATTTCATCTTCTTCCTCCTCTCATCTTCTTCTCTCCCTCTCCTCCACCTTGGACGAAACCTTCAAGAGTGCTAGCACACTCTAAGGTTTCTTCTCCACCTTTTTGTTCGTGTGGATACACATAGAGGGGCGTTCACTTGACACCCTTGAGATTCGGCGAACCTTGGACGAGCGGGATAAGCGAAGGGCTTCGCATCAAAGGTATAAACTCCTTAACATGTAGATCTAGGTTAGAAAACATGTACACGAAATTTTTGTTCTTTTAATCTTCGCACGGATCCGGTGGCATGGAACTTCGGGGTTTCTGCAACGCAAAAAGTGATTTTTGCTGCCCGAAAGTCCCAACATGAAGGCCGAGCGAGCACCCATGTGCTCATATATGCTCGGTCGGGCAAAGCTCGCCTGAGCATACAAGCATTCAACCTTATATATGATTCTCAGCATGTTACCGGCCGATCAAAAGCCAAGGGAGCATTCATGTTCTCATACACGCTCAGTCGGGTAAAGTCCGCCCGAGCGTAAAGGCACTTAGCCTTATGTATGACTTCTAGTATATTACCGGCCGACCGAAGATTGAGCGAGCACCCACATGCTCATGTATGCTCGATCGGGCAAGGTTCGCCCCGAGCATAAAGACATTTAGCCTTATATATGATTCTCAGCATGTTACCAGCTGACCAAAGGCTGAGTGAGCATTCATGTGTTCATACACGCTCGACCGGGCAAAGCCCGCCCGAGCGTAAAGGCAGTTAGCCTCATGTATGACTTTTAGTATATTACCGACCTACCGAAGGCCGAGCGAGCACTCACGTGCTTATATATGCTCAGCCAGGCAAAGCCCGGCAGAGCATAAAGACATTCAGCCTTATATATGATTCTCAGCATATTACTGGCTGACCGAAAGTCGAGCGAGCATTCATGTGCTCATACACGCTTGGCCGAGTAAAGCCCGCCCGAACATAAAGGCACTTAGCCTTATGTATGACTTCTAGTATGTTACTAACCGACCGAAGTTCGAGCGAGCACCCATGTGCTCATATATGCTCGGTCGGGCAAAGCCCGCCCGAGCATAAAGGCACTTAGCCTTATGCGTACTTTCAACATATCACCAGTCGATTGAAGATCGAGCAATCACCCACATGCTCATATATGCTCGGCCGGGCAAAGACCGCCCGAGCATAAAGACACTTATTTTTATATATGGTTCTTAACAAGTAGGTACCCATGAGCTCATATATGCGGCCAGCCTTAACAACCGACCGAGACATGACCAACAAGAGATATTCTTAACACGTATGGCTGGCTTGAACGACCGGCCACAACACACCTAACAGATGATATTCTTATTATATATGTGACTGGTTTAAAGGATCGGCTGAAAATATAACAACCTAGTAGATTTGGTGGGAAATATCTTCTAAAAGCTTCTTCAGTTATAATAACGTGCCCTCTTCACAAATACAAGTCACAAACGACAAAAGAGGTACATCTGGTGTATAAAAAAGATTCCTTAAAGGATTATTGCACGAAGTATAGAAGAGGACTTCATCTCCTAACAACCCCTAACGAACCGGGGACTACTTTATGACTACGGAGGTCACGTGAGGTAGTATACAAAGAGGGATCCTCTCCGTTGGCAAGGTACACAAGTTCTAGCATCTAAACTCTGTTTCATTTCAGTTATTGATCTTCTTCTTCTTTTCTTCCACCTTTGAGAGAGAAACTTACTTGAGCGTTGGAGAGTGTCACGCCCCCAGAGGGGTCCCTGCCAGAAGAAATTTCGGCAGCATCTCCCCTGTACGGGTGACAATATGAAACATTACTACATACAGAATATACATCAGCCACACTCGGCTAGAATATATATACAAAATATAAACAACAGAACATGCAATTTAATATACACAGCCTACCCGGCTGGATATAAATGAATAAAAGCAATCACACAGTTAACAACAGCCCATACAGCTGGAAACATGCACAGCGGAAGACACAAAATAATACGAATGTAAAACCAACAACGGCACTAACAAAAATATCTGCAACCACCAGACTAGACTCCAAAATCCATATCGAAGCATACAATACCCAGTTCACAAAACCAAAACATAAATAGCGTTAGCAACCAAAACCAGAAAAAAAAAAGGAACTATCCTCGAGTGTGTCGTGGGACTGGCAGTTGGGACTCTCCAAGCATCCATGACTCATCTACCTGTTACCTGGCGAAAGAAAACCATTTTGCGGGGTGGTGAGTATTGGAACTCAGCGGGTAAGGAAAGAGATAGTGCATGAACATAACATATAACTAGAAAGTGAGCCAAGAGTACACAGTCTCATAAAAGAAATAGCAGATACTACAATAGAACCAAAATAAGCACTCATACCTGAACCCATATCCTAGGCTAGGTATAGTAGGACAGAACTGGTACTAATCTGCTACAGTACTAACGGTCTAACCCAGGTTTTGACGAATGACAAACAGGTTAAGTTAGTTGTGTTGTTGTCTGACACTTTGATCAAGTGTGCAGGAAAAGTCCAGCTAGGTCGACGGGCTGACCGGATAGCTGGCGAGAAGTCCAAGCGGGTCGACGGGCTGACCGGACGCTTGGCGAGAAGTCCAGCTAGGTCGACGGGCTGACCGGATAGCTGGCAAGAAGTCCAAGCGGGTCGACGGGCTGACCGGACGCTTGGCGAGAAGTCCAGACGGGTCGACGGGCTGACCGGACGTCTGGCAGGTAAGTGAGGTAAGTCACTGGAGGGGAGTGACTGTGAGGACGCGTTCCCGGGAAGGGGACATTAGGCGTCGATCCAGCTTAGATCCATTTCGGATATCTAAGTCGAGATCGTGACTAGATTCCGGTCTCGGAAAGACGGAATCTAAGTCATACTCTTGATACTAATTTTTATTACTTAGCGTATCTGTAAAAATGTGCTAACAAACTGTGCTGCAGGGTTTATTTGCCTCGGACTAACACTGTTTTGCAGGTAGGGAACAGTGATGGACACTTGGAGCATGCTGGTTGGGAGTGTTACGTCACATTCCAGGCGCCCGGAAGGGATCCAGGCGCCCGGAGCAGCATATAAAAGAAGCCCCAGGCAGGAGCTTCAAGATATCAATCTGTTTTCTGAGAACTCTGAGTTCAATCACTCTGCTACTCTGCGCTCCAACGACGTTCACAAAGCTCGGACGACTCACTCCGGTCTTCTGTTAATTCATTATTTGTCGATATAGCTTTGTTTTTCTTTCATTAGCAATATTTGTACGTAAATTGTAATTATCCAAATTGCTAGTGAATTGCCCAACGAAAGTACTCAAGGAGTACGGGCCTTCGAGTAGGAGTCGTCACAGGCTCCGAACGAAGTAAAAATCAACCGTGTTCATCTCTTTACTTCCTTACTTTTCCGCTGCGTTTTAACTCGAGATTTTCGAATCGATATTCACCCCCCCCCTCTATCGAATCTAACGGTCCTACAAGTGGTATCAGAGCAGGTACCGCTCTGATTTGGTGCAACCACCAATCAGGCAGAGGGGGGACTTTTTGAAAGAAAAATTAGATATCGTTTGTCTTTAAAATAAAACCTTACGCCTTTCGTTTTTTCCCTCCAAAATCATTTTTGAAAAATACATCGCCATCTCTTCACCATTGCTTAGTATTGACAAGATATTATATTTTCAAAAATTTGAAATAATATTTTTTATTAATATTTTAATAATATTTTATTAGTTTTTTCGAAAATAGTGAAATATTATTTTTTTTCAGCACTGGATTCCAAGACCAAGTCTTGGGATCTTTTGTTTGTTTCCCTGTGTGCAAGAAATTATGACTCTTCTAGAAGGACGGAACCCCTGCGAACCACCACCCTACGATCATGAAGACTTCAACTACTGGAAGCGATTAATGGAATGCTTCTTAGGAAGCGTAGACATCGATTATATGCTAATTTTGAGGAAACCTTCTCAAAACTCGGAACTGAATAAAAAGGTAAGTAACATTATTTGTAATGTTTTACCTAACAATATTTTATGCAGATTAGAAAAGTACAAGAATGCATATGAGCTGTGGACCCAGTTGATCAAGCTTCACGAGATGCCGATGGAGCTAGAAGATCAAGTTAAAGTCGAATCCGGACTCGAGTCAGATCCAACGGAGAAGCCTGCTGAATTAGGGGTTGCGCTCAAGGTTAGTAATATTTACCAAAACACCCTTGCTAGTAGTAGTTTAAAATATGTGCCTGTTAATTTGGATATGTCTGAAAGTATATGTGAAAATAGTGTACATGACAATACTTGCAAAAATACCTCTAGGATATTTTCTGATAAAACAAATATAATTACTTTAGAAAATATAGAAAATCTGAAAATAATTAATAAATCTAAAAATTTGAATTTAAACCTAAACAAATTTGAAAATTCAAACAAAAAAGATGACAAGGTCAATATTGATCTAGATAAAATTAATAAATTATTTAATCTAGACAATATTAATCTAGAAAATGCTATCCAAAACCAAGATAATTTAATTAATAAGAAATTAAACTTTAAAGATAAAACTAATCTAATAAATTCAATTAACCATATCAATTTAAAAGGCAAAGAAAATATAAGGATAAAATCAAAACGGAATTTAACAAACTTAAAATTAAATGTTAAAGATAACATATTAAACAAAAATAATCTAGAAATTTCAAAATTAACAATTAATAAAAAGCTAAAAGATAAACCGTTAAGAAAATATAATTCAAACAGTTTAGTTAATTCAAATTTAAAAATAAATAAAAACTTAAACTTTAAAAATAAGTTATTAAAGAAAGATAATTCAATTAACCAAATAAAATTGAAATTGAAAGAACATTCAAATATTAAATACACTCTCTTAAAGAAAGATAATTTGACCAATTTAATTAATTCAAAATTAAAAACTTAAATTTAAATTACAAATTAAACATTACAACTTAACTAAAACAAACTCTAATTATACAAAAATCTTAAATTAAAGACCAATGATTTAGGGGGAGGCTCCAGAATAGCTGGCACCTCCAAAACTAACTTACCCGACAGGGTAACCCAAACAAACTAACCCGGCAGGGTAATTAGGATTAGTTAAAAAGAGACCAAGTTTAACTTGAATCATGGTACTGGTGAAGTTTTTGGATGATAGTACGTTAGGGAAGCTTGGGCATCGCATGTCTAGAAAGATATGGCTTCGATCTGGTGCATTTGGCCAAGTGGAACTGACCGAAGCTACCCTTAAATGGATCCTAACTAGTTAGACCAAGGTTTAATACTAAGCTCCGTGGATAGGACTATTCGGAAAACCTCGAAAGGTTGGCTACTTCTAATGACGTCCAAGTGACTCACCAAGCTTAGAAGTTTATCCGAAGAATGCCTATTTGTTGAGACCAAAGCTAAACCTAAATCTAACAAAAGTTAAACCAAACTCTGTAATTAAATCTAATTCATCTCACAAAATTATAGCATTCCCTGATTGATAATCTAGATCGGGTGAGATGAATAAGGATCAAATTAATTTTCAAATTAAATTAAAAATAATTAAAATTAAATTTCAAATTTCAAATTGAATTTCAAATTAAAATTAAATTTCTAATTACAAATTAAATTAAAATTAATTAAAATTAAATTTTGAATTTCAAATTGAATTTCAAATTCACATTAAATTTTGAATTAATTAAAAATTAAATTAAAAACTAAATCATTTTAAAAATTACTAATTAACCTTAAAAATTATGTTAAAAATTCTTTAAAAATTATTTAAAAAATTCTTTAAAAATTATTTTAAAAACTTAAAAAAATTCTTTTAAAAATTATTTTAAAAACACTTTTAAAAATCATTTTAAAAACATTAAAAAATTCTTTTAAAAGTTCTTTTAAAACATTTTAAAAATTATTTTAAAAACTCTTTTAAAAACTTTAAAAAATTCTTTTAAAAATTATTTTAAAAACTCTTTTAAAAATCATTTTAAAAAAATTATAAAATTCTTTTAAAAATTCTTTTAAAAATTCTTTTAAAACATTTTAAAAATTATTTTAAAAACTATTTTAAAAATCATTTTAAAAACTTTGAAAAATTCTTTTAAAAATTATTTTAAAACATTTTAAAAATTATTTTTAAAAAACTCTTTTAAAAATCATTTTCAAAACTTTAAAAAAAAATTTAAAAAATTATTTTAAAACATTTTTAAAATTATTTTTAAAACTCTTTTAAAAATCATTTTAAAAACTTTAAAAAATTCTTTTAAAAAAAAACTACATTAAAAATCATTTTAAAAACTTTCAAAAATTCTTTTAAAAATTATTTTAAAAACTACTTTAAAAATCATTTTTAAAACTTTCAAAAATTCTTTTAAAAATTATTTTAAAACATTTTTAAAATTATTTTAAAAACTCCTTTAAAAATCATTTTAAAAACTTTAAAAAAGTCTTTTAAAAATTATTTTAAAACATTTTAAAAATTATTTTAAAAACTCCTTTAAAAATCATTTAAAAAAAAAACTTTAAAAAATTATTTTAAAAATTCTTTTAAAACTTTTTAAAAAATCATTTTAAAAACTATTTTAAAAATCATTTTAAAAACATTAAAAAATTATTTCAAAAATTATTTTAAAAACTTTTAAAAATCATTTAAAAACTATTTTAAAAATCATTTAAAAACTATTTTAAAAATCATTTTAAAACTATTTTAAAAATTATATATCATTTTGAAAAATTCTTCTTATTTTTTCACTATAATAAAATTCTTTTAACTAAAAAAAAATAGTAATAATAAATTATCTCTATAGACTATTTTCACTTTAAAAATTATTATTTTGACTTTAAACTTATTTTTAATCTTAAACATCATTTTAGCCTTAAAACATTTTTTTTAACTTACTGAAAACTAGATCTTAAATTAAAACTCATTAAAACTTAATTTAAACATTACTTTTCAACTTAATTTAATCTAACTGAAAATTAAAACTTAAATTAAAACTTAAAAATTTAACTTAAACTTAAAACTTAAACCTACATTAATCACTGATATTAATTTTAATCTAAAATCAAAACTGAATTGAACGAATATTAATTGTCATTATAAAAATCATTTTAAAATCCTGTTAAAAATCCCTTAAAAATAATAATAATTATAATTCTTTTAAATTCATTTAAAACTTACACACCTAACTTAAAAACTTAAATTCCGTTAACTTTAACTTTAAACTTAATTATGTAATTAATAAGTAGAACTTAACTATTTAAGTTTAACTTTATTTGAGAACTAAGCTTGATTTGATTAGAACCTAGGTTTAACCTTAGTAAAAATATTAAAATTACTCTAAGTCATTTTTCTTAATCAACCTTTAAAATATGAATTATTTTTATTAAAGTTTGACTTAAATTGAACCTTACTTAACCATGTTTAATAACGAGTTTAGCTTCAAATTACCACCAACTTTAAACTAAGTCAATCCAACTTAAAAGGAACTAAATGAAAAGTTAAATTACAACTAACACCTTCATCAATTAATACAAAATTTAGATTATAGCAAAATTTAATCAATAAATTATTAATATTGATCAATTATTGAATTAATAACAACTTATCTTACTTAACATTACACTAAAGGTTAATTTATTTCAACTTAATCTAACATTAATTACGGTTAGTCAAATTTAAATGAACAATTTTATAAAGATAATTATACAATCGTCTAAAACACTTAGGTACGAAAATATGTTACGGTTGTAAAATTTTATATTAAGGGGAAGTAATAAATAAGGAGGATTAATAAATTAAAGGAGTATCAAATTAAGGGGGATGTTTATTTTTTAATTATCTCCTTAAGTGTTATTTTTTAATCTTCTCTTTAAAATCTCTCTAGAAAATTCTACCTCAATTTAAAATATATATATATATATATCTACTTTGAATATTTTTAGCAAATATTTTCAAATTTTATGTCAGGTTCAGGGGGAGGAATTAATTAAAAATTTCTCCTTATATAAAATATTTTAAATTTTGTTTGAAAAATGTTTTCTTAAAAATTTCTTAAACCTACTTTTGAAAACTAACTCTTATAAAACTAAGTTGTTTTTAAAAATTGGGTTTTACTTTTTATTGAAAATTGATTTTGAAAATTAGATTTAACTTAGTTTTGAAAATTGTGGAAATTAAATCATTTTCAAAACTTAAGTTTACAAACTAAGCTTCTCAAAATCATTTTCCTTAATTTTGAAAATCAAAGTTTAAAAATCAATTTTCAAAATCAACTTGCTTAAAATTGTGAAAATTTTTAAATCAACTCAAAATTGTTTGTTTTAAATCACAAACTTTTTATCCTTTTTACTTAGTCTTTGAAAACTCAACTTTTCAAGTATTTTAAACCATGGTTTTGAAACCAGTACTTTTGAACTTTAAAATTTTGATTTTTGAAAATTAGATTTAATTATTTTACTTTATAAAAATTAGTTCTACCAAACTCCTTTGAAAACTAAAAGTAAAGTTCAAAATCAATATTTGCAAACTGAAATTTGATTTGCAAAAACTCAAGTGTTAAAAATTATGAAAGTTAGATTTTTTCAAACTTAAATCACTGTCAAAACTTAAGTTTTAAATTAAATCGTTTACAAACTTAGTGTTGAAAAATAAAATTTTCAAACTTAGTTTTGGAATTCTGGTTTTTGAAAACTTGTGTTTGAAAATGAAAACTTAGCTAGCTTTCTAAAAGCTAAAAGCTAATGCTTTAAACAAATTTTCAAAAGCTTAAACTCCCCCAAGTCAACTTGACTATTTTTTAACTTGCTGTTAAAAATTGTAATTTTATAAGTATCTTTGAATTTTTGAACTAAACTTTTTATTACTCTACTCTATGCTTGTTTACCCCTGCTTACTTTTTGATGAATGCCAAAGGGGGAGAAGGGTTAGGTGGTTAAGTTAGCTAGACCAATTTGAAAACACAAATTGACTTTAAAACCACACAAATGCATGTTGTTTCGTACATATGCTTTCACTAACTTAACCAGGTTGTCATTCCATCAAAAAGGGGGAGATTGTTGGTGCGGGTAGCACAAACGGTCTAACCCAGGTTTTGATGAATGACAAACAGGTTAAGTTAGTTGTGTTGTTGTCTGACACTTTGATCAAGTGTGCAGGAAAAGTCCAGCTAGGTCGACGGGCTGACCGGATAGCTGGCGAGAAGTCCAAGCGGGTCGACGGGCTGACCGGACGCTTGGCGAGAAGTCCAGCTAGGTCGACGGACTGACCGGATAGCTGGCGAGAAGTCCAGACGGGTCGACGGGCTGACCGGACGTCTGGCAGGTAAGTGAGGTAAGTCACTGGAGGGGAGTGACTGTGAGGACGCGTTCCCGGGAAGGGGACATTAGGCGTCGATCCAGCTTAGATCCATTTCGGATATCTAAGTCGAGATCGTGACTAGATTCCGGTCTCGGAAAGACGGAATCTAAGTCATACTCTTGATACTAATTTTTATTACTTAGCGTATCTGTAAAAATGTGCTAACAAACTATGCTGCAGGGTTTATTTGCCTCGGACTAACACTGTTTTGCAGATAGGGAACAGTGAGGGTCCGGGCGCCCGGAATGGCTCCGGGCGCCCGGAGGTCCGGGCGCCCGGAAGGGATCCGGGCGCACGGAGGCAAGTTTTATCCCCAGGACGACGTTGACACTTGGAGCATGCTGGTTGGGAGTGTTACGTCACATTCCAGGCGCCCGGAAGGGATCCAGGCGCCCGGAGCAGCATATAAAAGAAGCCCCAGGCAGGAGCTTCAAGATATCAATCTGTTTTCTGAGAACTCTGAGTTCAATCACTCTGCTACTCTGCGCTCCAACGACGTTCACAAAGCTCGGACGACTCACTCCGGTCTTCTGTTAATTCATTATTTGTCGGTATAGCTTTGTTTTTCTTTCATTAGCAATATTTGTACGTAAATTGTAATTATCCGAATTGCTAGTGAATTGCCCAACGAAAGTACTCAAGGAGTACGGGCCTTCGAGTAGGAGTCGTCACAGGCTCCGAACTAAGTAAAAATCAACCGTGTTCATCTCTTTACTTCCTTACTTTTCCGCTGCGTTTTAACTCGAGATTTTCGAATCGATATTCACCCCCCCTCTATCGAATCTAACGGTCCTACAATAACTACAGAGACAACAAGCAAGGTATACACAAGCAATAACAGTGTATGTAAACAACAGCAGTAAATAAGCCATAACAGCATATATAAATAACAGCAACCAAAGCAAATATAATAACAACGTATGCACGGATGGTCACTCCCGCCCACCTCTCCGCACCATGACCCCTGTATGGTCGAGAGGCCGAGTCAGTGACAGACTGTACACCACTCCAGCTACCACTCACACAAATGGCCGAGGGGACAGTTGCATAGTAGCTAACTAGCTACATCTGCGATGGGGTCCCTGTTGCTCGTACTCTAGCTACCACTCACACAAGTGGCCGAGTGCGGCATGACAGGACAAGCGGCATCAACTCCAACTACCACTCTCACGAGTGGCCGAGAATGCGGCATGCATGCAGTGACATGATGCGAACAATGCAACAGTCATCATATATATATATAAGCAAAAACAGGTATGCTACATGAAGCCAGCATGCTCGATATAGTACATAAATAAACAACAGTCAAAGCATACAAACATAGTATCTAGTATCTGCTACTGATTATGGACAACAACAAGAGACTGTATAGATATGGAAACGAATATCTCAAAGATCACGTGGAGGTATCAAGCACAGGAAAAAAATAAGAGTGGAGTCAGGGTAAAATAGTTCTTATCCAAAAAATAGTTCATGCACCAAGTTCAAAGAACTATAGAGTCTAAGTAAGAAGTACCCGCCTTTATATGTAGATCGTGTCAACCGTCTTCAATCAACATCCTGCAAATCACGTGATATACAATTTAGCTAATCATGTTATACATCAACTAACTAAACCTAGTTCCCAAAACTGATAAGGTAACTCTCTATCGCGATGATTATTAATCAGCACTAATCATCGGTTTACCTCGATTAATCCTACCAGTAAATCCTTAATTAAAATCCACACCATCTAAATCTATCCCAAGAGAAACCAGAATCACTAAAGGCAGAGACTAAATCACAGAACTTAAATTAGCTATAAGGAATTAAAGTATGACCACACAAATCCGGCAACCTCACATGACATAAGGAACAATCAACATTTGAATTCATTACAGAACCGCAACAGATCGAACTAAAGTCTCCATTTGCCAAAGGAACAGATCTACTTCTGCCAAGGCATATGCAATCACAAGGTAACGAAAACATTCGTGAACCCAAAACTGTCAATGGACTAAAACCGTACAGAGATTAAATCAACACTATCCTAATTTGTTCAATACTTTTAAAATGATAGGACAAACAAAAGCATCTTTTAACAAGGCTTGAAGCAACTACCACAATCTGACCAAAATCTTCATTTACCGGAAGGGAAACAAAGCAATTCAAAACTCCATTTATCTGTCCAAAAATCTAGAATATGGTACGAAGAACAAGGGCAGCTTCAATCCAAAACAAAACCCCAAAGGAAACACCCACCTAATCAAGCACAGAAATCGTGAGTTACTTCAAGAACATCGCAAGATAAAAATCGAATCTTGAGGCATTCCATCAGCAGATCTCATCTCCTAGGTTCCTATTCTCATACCTCACAAATCTCACAATGGCATAAGGAAGTGTACTTGCCGGATCAATTAGGGCGCAGCGCCAGGAGAGGAGGTCGGCGGCTGGGGCTCGTCCCGGGTGCTGGCGGGAGGAGGAGAGGGCGTCGGCGTCCGGATGCTCGCGGGAGAAGGAGGGGCCGCGAGAGGTTGAGGGTTCGGTGGCGTGAGCTCAACGAAGAAGGCGAGGGAGGCCAGGAGCGAAGTCGGCGAGATTAGGGCACCAGGTCCCTGGTCTTGGGCCACTCATGCTTTGATGGTTTATCTCACCGTGCGTAGGATCGTAGAGGGCTTCTTTTAGATCTCCAGGAGGTTATCTTGTAGGGGATCTATCGGCCGGCTAGAAGGGGGGTTGAATGGACGGCACCCCCAATTACTCGCTTCCTGCGTATTCGTTAGTGCGCAAGCGGAAATACAAATACTAATTACAAATACAGAAGCTAATGACAAAGAAAAGAAGCAAACCAATGCACGTCGATGTAACGTGGTTTGGAGATGATGCTCCTACTCCACGGCTGTTCGTAAGCTGGACAATCCCGATCCTTCGGTGGATTAGCCCCCGGCAAACTCCGGCTACTCAAGCAACTCCTTGTGGGTGGAGAAACCTCACCACAACACCAACCAAGAACACTTGGACACAAGAGAACCTTGAGCACTTTGGTGACTACTAATTAGGCTTTAACCAAGTCTAATTTCGTCACCTTGGCCGGCCATCCCAAGCTCCTTCTTATAGAGCTTGGAAGAAATCAGCAAGCTGATTTGCCCGTTACCAGTCGACTGGTCCTTACACCAGTCGACTGGTGCCAGCCCAACGGCTCTCTACCAGTTGAGCTACAGTGTACCAGTCGACTGGTCCTTGCACCAGTCGATTGTTACAGTAACTTCTACAGTGCCGTCAAGTGCTACAGTACCCCCGTTGACTGCTATAGTACCCCCCGTTGACTACTACAGTACTCCCACGGGATTTTTCCCCAAATACAATCTCTCATGCACTCGTACCCTCACAACTCACTTGACTCTTCTTTGCAGCCTTGACCTCTTGCCTTCAAGCTTACTTCCTTTGGCTCTCATCCCTCGGATGCATTCAAGCCCGCGGCTCGTCCCCATTCTCATCCTTCGCGTATTCCTCGAAGTTGCTTCCCTTGGCCCTTGTCCTTGCTGCCTTGTCCACGGTCCCTCGGATGCTCCATCCTTCACCGGAGTCGAAGTCGTCAACCTGAGTCATATGTGTATCCTGCAATCCTGCACAACTCAAGTACACATATCAAATAACGAGGGCAATCTTAACTTAAACCCTTTGCCCAAACACCAAAACACATGGTCCCACGGACCATTGAGATTGCTCCAACAATCTCTCCCTTTTTGGTGTTTGGTAATACATTTAAGTTAGGGAAAACAAATAGAAAATAAACATGCTAATACAATGGACTTACGATGCCAAGGCTACACTCTTGGACTTACTCCGCCGAATGGACTTACGATGCCAAGACTACACACTTGGACTTACAACGCCGAATGGACTTACGATGCCAAGACTACACACTTGGACTTACAACGCCGAATGGACTTACGATGCCAAGACTACACACTTGGACTTACAACGCCGAAACAAAATGCAAACATGCATTGGAACCTATCCTAAGGCTCCCCTTACACCTAAGCTCCCCAATGAGCTAGGATTTTCCCATAGGAATTTTTAAGAACCTATCACAAGGCTCCCCCTACGCAAAGGCACTTAAGGTTTTCCCAACTAAACCTTACTTCTCCCCCTTTGCCTAACATCTAAAAAAAAAAACATCTCCAACAATATCCCAATTGTTGAAAACTTATCATCCAAACTGATCCTAAACTCATGTATTTATCCCCCATGGATCTCATACATCTAAACGAGTTGACATGGTCAAGAACAGCACTGAGAAACAACATCAGGCTGGTATCAGTCGACTGCCTCAAGTACCAGTCGACTGCCCCCTTCGACAAAACCTTACATAAGCATTCTATGGTCGAAATCTACTGTTACCAGTCGACTGGTCTTGGCACCAGTCGACTGACCTCATAAAAATGAGCTTACAGAGACATTCTGTGCTCAAAAACACTGTTACCAGTCGACTGGTATATGTACCAGTCGACTGGTACCTTATTTCTGAAAAAATCAACCTTTTCAGGCCACTTTCAGAAATGCACCAGAAATTCCCTAGACCTCCAAAAATCTCCAAATTTTGTGGAGAGGTCTATTGTACCATTATCTACTTGGGAAAAATACATTACAAAATATATCTATCACCAATCCCAAGATTGACACAAAATCTAAAACTAGCTACATGGTTCAATTGAACCTTGACCTAAAGTCCTAGTTTTGGCTTCCTCTTGATGTATTTTCCCATACCAACCCACAATGCATCCCTAGCATTGGTTTATATGGCATCTATACATCCAAAACCAATTATCATGTTATATGACCCCAAATGTCATATTTCTTGCATGAAACACAAACCATGTGTGCCAAATCCCTAGGTTTAAGACTCAAGTCCGTCTCCAAACCATTTGGCACACTCCATGGCTCCTCTAGACTCCCAAGTAGTACCCACTTGAGATCCATTTGCCATGGGTCCCAATTTGACTCTTTGAGCTCCCCCTAGAGCTCTTAACCTTAGCCATCTTCTTAGATGCTTTCTCCATTATGGCTAAACCACAGTGGTGCACCTTGGACACATCATCCTTGCCATAATCATATGCAACCCTAGCATATTTCTTCTCATTGGCTTTAGATGACTCTCCCTTGCCCTTATCATGTGCCACCCTAGCACATGGTCTCCTTTTAGCTTTGGAGGGACTAGATCGGTATCCCAAGCCCGATCTATCATGGTTGGGTCTTTGGCTACCCAACACCATATTTAATTCCTTAGATCCAACATTGAATCTCTTAAGGAATTGTTCTAACTTATCAAGCTTTCCCCTTAAAGCTTGATTCTCCTTCTCTAGGTTCCTAACCCTAGAGTTAATTTGTCCACCTTGGACATTCCTAGACTTACCCTTCCTAGGCATATGTCTCCCCTTCTTGGGATTAATGTCTTGGTTCTCTATTACCTTCTTCTCCTTAGGTAATGAGAATTTAACTTTCCTAGGTCTATAATGCATAGTTCTCCTAGGGTTATGATCGATATTTACCCTATTCCTATCATGATATTTAAATCCAAAATTTTGCATGGGTAAATAATAAGAATTATTCCTAGCATGCATGGAGGAATTTAAATTTGACTTCAAATTTAAACTAGGGTTTACCTTACCCTTTACCTTTGGAGCTCCTCCTTGACATGAGCCTCCATTCTTCCTCCACTTCTTTTCCCACATCTTCAAATGCGCCAACTTCTTGAGCTCTCTCTTCCATGGGCATTTGGTGTGGTAGTGACCCATTCCGCCACATGTGAAGCATCTAATGTGCTTCTTCTCCTTCTTCTTCCTACAACTTAAGTTAGATTCAAAAGGAATTGAATTGAGTTTAGGAGTTACCTCTTTATTACCCAAAGGACACCTACTCTTGTAGTACCCTTCTCATTGCACCCGAAGCATATTATGTGGTCCTTTGACTTTGCTTCGGTGGAGGTGCTCATAAGGTTGACTTCCAAGATCTCCTCTTCACTTGTCTTGGATTCTTCTTCAATCTTTGAGGATGTAGATGCTACCTCATCTTCCTCATCCACAGTTGTGGATGACCTTTCTTCATCCTTCTCCTCCTTGGAAGTTGAGCATGAATTAACTTTCGGTTGCTCCACCTCCTCTTCTTGTGCAACTACATCCGTTTCTTTGGATTTTTCTTTTCCTTCTTCTTTTAGTGTAGGCATAGGTTCTTCCCATTGAACCTTCTTTATCTTGCTCCACAAATCGTGAGCATTCTCGTACTCACCTACACGAGCCATCACATGATTAGGCAAAATTTCAATTAACATTGATATAACCTTCTTGTTTGCCTCCGATCGTGAGGTTTGCTCCTCCGTCCAATGTCATGGTCGGAGTCTTTTTCCCTTCTTGTCTCTTGGGACTTCGAATGGGTTCTTGATAATCATCATGATGTCCCAATCCGTATTGAAGAAGATCTCCATTTTCATCATCCAATACGTGATGTCCCCAAGGCTTCCTCCTTCAAACTTCGGTGGTTCAATCAAGTCGGTCATCTTGTGCTTCCTTGGCGGTTAGTCCAATGGAGAGCGTCCTCGCTCTGATACCACTTGTAGGGGATCTATCGGCTGGCTAGAAGGGGGGTTGAATGGACGGCGCCCCCAATTACTCGCTTCCTACGTATTCGTTAGTGCGCAAGCGGAAATACAAATACTAATTACGAATACAAAAGCTAATGACAAAGAAAAGAACAAGCAAACCAATGCACGTCGATGTAACGTGGTTCGGAGATGATGCTCCTACTCCACGGCTATCCGTAAGGTGGACGATCCCGATCCTTCGGTGGATTAGCCCACGGCAAACTCCGGCTACTCAAGCAACTTCTTGTGGGTGGAGAAACCTTACCACAACACCAACCAAGAACACTTGGACACAAGAGAACCTTTAGCACTTTGGTGACTACTAATTAGGCTTTAACCAAGTCTAATTTTGTCACCTTGGCCGGCCATCCCAAGATCCTTTTTATAGAGCTTGGAAGAAATCAGCAAGCTGATTTGCCCGTTACCAGTCGACTGGTCCTTGCACCAGTCGACTGGTGCCAGCCCAACGGCTCTCTACCAGTCGAGCTACAGTGTACCAGTCGACTGGTCCTTGCACCAGTCGACTGCTACAGTGCCCCCACGGGATTTTTCCCCGAGTACAATCTCTCATGCACTCGTACCCTCACGACTCACTTGACTCTTCTTTGCAGCCTTGACCTCTTGCCTTCAAGCTTACTTCCTTTAGCTCTCATCCCTCGGATGCATTCAAGCCCGCGGCTCGTCCCTAATGCCATTCTTTGCGTATGCCTCGAAGTTGCTTCCCTCAGCCCTTGTCCTTGCTGCCTTGTCCACGGTCCCTCGGATGCTCCATCCTTCACCGGACTCGAAGTCGTCAACCTGAGTCACATGTGTATCCTGCAATCCTGCACAACTCAAGTACACATATCAAATAACGAGGGCAATCCTAACTTAAACCCTTTGCCCAAACACCAAAACACATGGTCCCACGGACCATTGGGATTGCTCCAACATTTATGACTACGGAGGTCACGTGATGTAGTATACAAAAAGAGATCCTCTCCGTTGGCAAGGTACATAAGTTCTAGCATATAAACTCTGTTTCACTTCAGTTATTGTTCTTCTTCATCTTTTCTTCCACCTTTGAGAGAGAAACTTACTTGAGCGTTGGAGAGTCTAGCCAGGGATCCCCACCCTGGTCTTGGGCCACTCATGCTTTGTTGGTTTATCTCACCGTGCGTAGGATCATAGAGGGCTTCTTTTAGATCTCCAGGAGGTTATCTTCATCAGGTATCATCGTTCATCGGAGCCAGCACTCATCTTCGTAGATTTCAGATAGGATCATCGTCTATAGTGGTTCTCCACTGATTTGATTTCTCGAATTTATCCTAGAGTAGTCTTTGAGCCTCTTGAAGTTGCGTAGACAATTCTGTTATTTTCTTTGAGGCCTGAGCGGAGGATGTTTCAAAAGTTTGTTGTTTTAATAGTTCATTCTCCTAGGTTAGATCATATAGTTGTTGAGCCACATTCATAGTGGTAACCCAGCGCTGTCAAGCACAAGTTGTTAGTAATACCCCAAAATAAGAAAAGGGCAATTGATTAAGGTTTACTTTACCTTAGTTTCTTCAAATGAAACTTTATCCGCTAGCTCAAGGGAAGTAAGCTCTTTAAGTTGGTGTTTGGTCTCCTCCCAAGCGTTTATTAAAGAACCTCCCAATAGTATGGGAAGAGTAGAGGAGGGTGCAGAGGATGAGGACAACAAAGTTTAAGCAAAAGGCAAGGAAAAAATGAAGAAAGGAGAATCTTGATTTTCCTACGAGGGTAAGGGGATTCGTTCTTGAAAAGTCATAACAAAACTGGGGTCCAAGCTGCTACTGGACTTGGAATATCCTCCTGTGATTGAATGGGTTGTGAAGATGTGAGAATATGATACAGGGAGGATAAGGTTGGTATAGGGGAAATAATAGGGGTATCCCCTAAGACACCTCTTCAAGGGAGGGAGCTTGGGTATCCCTCGGAGTGACATCTTCTGGGATAGAGAGTGCTTGTCTTTTAGGAGAAGGAGCCAGAGTTAATTTGTGCCTCTTGCGTTTCCCCTTAGAAGCAACCTCTATCTCCAAAGGGGCATCTTCCGGCAATGGGAGTGAGTTTGTAGGCACTTCCCCATGGGTAGCAATTGAGCGGGATGCAGTCGCCTGGTTAACAAAAGCTTCACTTGAAGAAACAGTAGGTGGCAAGGCTCGCTCGACTTGAAGTTTTTGCACTATGGCTAAAAGTACCTCCTCCTCTAGACTAATTCTTTTGTTAACTAAAGCTTAAAACGCAGCATCCACTGCATAAAATAGAAGGTATTTTATTTAGTAAAAGAGTAATGGTGAGGGTGTCAAAACTTACCGAAGGAGCAACACAGTTTCTTTTGAACAGGGCTTAAGTTGAATTAGTACAAAAGATCACTGTGTATCTATTTGTGAACGAAGAAACGATGACTAAGTAGTCTATTGGAATAGTCATGGAAGGTCCGGTGTTGGTGAAGTTTCTTTATATCAAGAAGAGAAGGAAAAGTGGATTGTCATGGGGTAGGCCATGAAACAGGTTCAGGAAATCTTACGAAAAAGAAACATGATTTCCAACTCTTGATGGGTGAAGGCATCTCTTCAAATAAAACTATTTTCAGATGAGATTGGAAAAAAAAATACTCCCGGCTTTGATTTTTTAAGATAGGAGAACATGAAGAAGTTATGAGGTGTAAGAGGAATATTAAAAAGATGAAATAACATATACATCCCACACAGATAGTGAAAGGCATTTGGGGTAAATTACTGTAAAGGGATGTTGAAGTATTGGCTTACCTCTGATAAGAAGGGAGGTCTGTAAAGGGAAGTTGAAGTATTGACTTACCTCTGATAAGAAGGGAGGTATGGGAACATGAAACTAGCTACTAGTTGGTCCTTAAAGAAAGTAATAATTATTAGGAGGAAGATGGAGATGAGCATCGGGTCCAGGAATTTTGATACAATAATCCTTACGGATTTCGTATTGGAGGCAAATGATGGCTCTATCGGCATTGTCGAAGGATGAGCGGGTATGAACATACCATAGAGTAAACGATTCTTTAGCCATGAAAGAATACGAAAATAACTAAGGGATGAGCGACTTACTAAGATCTTAAGGAAGCAATGTAATGAAGGGAGTTTCAGAAAAACAAAGGAGCACAGGGTGTTGGAGAAAGGAAAGAAGAAGAATCACCGAGGAGTAAGTTGAAGAAGATAAAGTATTGAGACTAAGGAGTATTTAGGGTTTTTAAGATGATATAGCCAATCATAATCACCGTTAGATGGAAATGGCTCACTCATGGAGGGTTGTTGATTTTCCAAGAAAAGTAGCGAGTAAATTGCTTGTAAAGGAGTATGCAAGTGGTCGTTTCAAGAAATGAGAGGTAATGCCACATGGCACTTATCCATGAATGGGATTTATGATGGACATGAGAGACCAAATCATTTCTATGCTAATGTGTCATATCTTTGTGCATCCTTAGCATTTTCTTTTTATTGGAGGACCAATTACAAATGAAAGGATTTTAAAAAAGTTGCTCAGTTCTCCAGGCATAGCTGAGGAAGAAAAGAAAGTGTATAATAATAGACTAGATAAGTAAGTACTAGATATTCATTTGTGAACTTGATAAAATTTCCACAATTAAGCAAACAAAACTAGAACTTGGGTCTAGTCAGTCGGCTACACCTCCTTCAACTAGACTTGAGGGGGAGGCTAGTGATACGAGTTATGGTGAATGAACCCTTCAGGTGAAGTGGAAACCAAAGTCAAGAGGAGGGGAAGGACCGGTCGGGCCCAGAAATGCTCAGCCTTATGAAGCTTCTAGTATACGATCGGCCAAGCTAAGGCCGAACTGTTGGGTTCAATCAAAGTCCCACATTGGAAAGATTTGGTAAAGATCATGGGGTTAAAAGGATGTATGATATCTCCATTGACATGAGGTCTTTTGGGTAGATCCCAAGAGCAAAGTCATGAGGGTCTAGGCTCAAAGTGGATAATATCATGCCACTGTGGAGATATGTGGACATCCTTCGGTTCCAACAAATGGTATCAGAGCCATGGTCCAGACCAGATGCCAAGTGGGGCGGCCTTGAACGAAGTTGAGGGTGGACCAGGAGTAGGTCAGGGTGACCGGATGTTCGTGGGAAGCCCGGAGTAGCTCAAGGTGACCAAATGCATGCGGGGAGGCCTGGAGCAGGTCAGGGTGATTGGATACTTGTGTGGAAGCAAGTAGGTCAGGATGACCAGATGCTCACAGGGAGGCCCAAAGCAGGTCAGGTTGACCGAATACTCGCGGGGATTCCCGGAGCATGTCAGAATGACTTGATGCTTGTGGGGAGGTCTGGAGCAGGTTAAGGTGACCAGATGCTCGCGGGGAGGCGAGTAGGTCAGGGTGACCAGATGCTCGTAGTGAGGCCCGAAGCAGGTCAAGGTGACCGAATGCTCGCGGGGAGGCCCGGAGTAGATCAATAGGTTTTTAAGCTACAAAGAAAGGTATAACTAGTTAATTGTTTTTGCGGTGAACTAGTTTAGTTTTTCTTTGTATGGATCCTGAAATACCAATACAAGAGGCTAGCGATTTTATGTTTCGATTTTGTGTTTCGATCTTGTGCTTTGATTGAGGTCTTTTTAGTTAAACCTAGGGTTTACTGTGAGGAGTTTAAATATTCAATTTCTTTGAAAAGCTTTGTCTAGGAAGTGGTGGATGATCCCATAACCAAGAAGGCCAAGTGCCTCGCAAATGACCTGGAAGCCAATTTTTGAAATAAATATTTAATCAACTTATGTAACATGGTTTAACTCCAGATGAACACATGGGTTGAACTTGGATTAATAATGTTAAGTTTCGTTTGTAATCCAAGTTTAACTTATGAAGGAAACATGGTTTGAACTTGGATTAATAATGTTAAGTTTCGTTTGCAATCCAAGTTTAAGAATACATGGGTTGCTAGGAAAAGTTCTGTGCTTGTACAAATTTTTGTACAGGGGAAACAGAACAGAATTCCGAGTGGCACCCAACAATTGGTATCAGAGCTAGTTTTCTGCCTCTGTGTGTTTGGTTTTCAGTTAAATTTTACACTTTTCATACATAAATTTAGGCAGGATAATAGTAGGATGTGCAAATAGATTAACTCTGTGGTTGCAGGCATCCTAGTTCCAACTATTATGGTCCTATTGTGTTTGTGTGTGATTAGACACTCAGGCATGTCGAGGGCATTTTATGTGTGTGCATGATTGTAATTATTAAATATAGAAGAAGCTGTATTAGTTTTAGGATTTTGCATTCAATTCGATCTAGATTACATGTACATTCCCTTGTGGAATATAGGATCGATAAATGTAAAATTTTATTTTTGCCGCGGATCGTATCCTTGTGAGGCGTGGTGCTATTTGAGGATCAGAGTCACAACAGAAAAGGAAGCAAGATAGACGCGACGACATGACCCATTAGCTGCGATTAGGGTTGGAGGCACATGGTGGACATATATGGATGAGGCCATAATAGTTGGAAAATTATTTTTCATGTTTATTGCCTTTTATGCTGTTTATATGTTCTCTGTGTGTGTGTGCATGTTAAAATTCCTCATTTTTAAATAACTAAGTGGGAGAGGAATTATTTAAATTCCACGGTCTCCATTACAGGTTTGTAAGTAATGCATTCAAACTTACGCGTTGGCTCTGAGTGCCTTCCTCCACATCGGATGAGTTTGTTTACGGATCATTAGATCAAACTTCCTTTATAGATGATTATAGGAAATTATTTAGGTTTGTGTGATCTCCATTTGAAGGGGCACAATCCTATTTAATGAACTAAGTATCAAGTAATAGTATACACTTAGGCACATTTAATAGTATCCTCCCCATCGAAGTCACTACTATTATTTGTGTGACCGAAGAAAAACTAACTATTAATTTTATTTGTCATAAACTTAGATTGACAAGATAATAAAATTAATGGGTAAAACCCCCTCTTACAAATGTTTGAATTTGTATATGTCCACACTATCGTGGCATACAAAATTCACGGTGTTTTGAGGTGTTGGTGAATTTAAATGATATTGTTTGAGGAATCAATATTATTTTAAATTCTAAAGTGTTGACCAAATATTTTGTGATTCTTAGGATTTGAAATGGCTTTCAATCCTCTGGTTGTTACATTGAAAGAAAACAAACTTACTTGTCCCAATTACATTGATTGGAAACAAAACTTGGATTGTCCTCGCAAAAATGAGAATAATAAAGGTGTATCTTATTCATTAGTTGTTGAAACATGTTTAGCGGTGTTATTTACCGGTACCTGGTGTGTAGATACGGGAGCCACTGATCATGTCTGCAATTCATTGCAGGGGTTTCAGGAAACCGACAATTATATGAAGGAGAAATCATCGTCTACATGGGAAACACTACAAAAGTGCCGGCTGTTGCAGTGGGAGATGTTTATTTATCTTTTGATAGGAATAAAACATTAATTTTGACAAAATTATCCTTACGTACCATGTTTTAGAGAGAACTTGATTTCAGTTTCTAAACTATTTAAGGATAGATACTCTGTTTCTTTTGATGACAAAGTGGTTATCAAGAGAAGTAGGGTGATTATCTGTTATAGTACATTGGTTGGTAATTTATATACTCTTAATCCAATAACTCTCACGATGCAATAAATGGAAATTAATAACACATCTTCTAATTCTAATAAGAGAAAGCAACCTTCGAAAATGAACCAAACATATCTTTGGCATCTAAGGCTAGGTAATATTAACTTGAGTAGGATTCAAAGGTTAATAGCCGATGGACTTTTGGGTTCATTGGTGGTGGAAAACTTTCCAACCTGCGAGTCTTACTTGGAAGGAAAAATGACCAAGAGATCTTTTAAGGCTAAGGGGTATAGAGCCAAAGATGTGTTGGAATTGGTTCATTCTGATTTGTGTGGACCTATGACTATCCAGGCAAGTGGTGGTTTCGAATATTTTATCTCATTTATATATGACTATTCGAGATACAGGTACATTTACTTGATGCACTGCAAGTCTGAGTGCTTTGATAAGTTCAAAGAATACAAGGCTAATGTGGAGAAACGTCATGGTAAAAGTATCAATACACTACGGTCTGATCATGGTGGCGAGTACCTATTATGAGAGTTTAGGAGTTACTTATCAGAGGTCGGGATTCAATCCCAACTGTCTGCACCTGGTACACCCAACAAAATGGTGTGGCAAACGAAAAAATAGGACTCTTATGGAAATGGTTAGATCAATGATGAGTTATTCAGAATTACCAAATTCGTTTTGGGGATATGATCTGGAAATGGCAATGTCCATTCTAAACTTGGTACCTTCTAAGTCAGTAACCTCTACTCCCACAGAATTGTGGAAGGGGCGTAAGCCTAGTTTGAAACATATTCGAATTTGAGGTAGTCCAGCACATGTACTGAAGGGAGACGCTGATAAGTTGGAATCCCGTATAGAAGTTCGCTTATTTATGGGTTATCCTAAAGGTACGAAAGGTGGTTTATTTTATAGTCCTAAAGATCAAAAGGTCATTATTAGCACCAATGCCCGATTTTTAAAAGAGGACTATGTAATGAACCACAAACCCATGAGTAAAATTGTTCGTTAGGAAATAATAGAGACACGTCTACTTTAGTACCAATGGTACAAGATAAGATACCACAAAAAACTACAACACATGTCACAATTGATGCACAATTACAAGTAGTGCCTCGTCGTAGTGGGAGGGTTGTTAGGCAACCTGATAGATTCATATTTTTAGGAGAATCTTCGGACTTGATCCCTGGTGAACATGAACCTGTTCCCTGGACATATGATGAAGCACTCCAAGATAAAGATACAGCATCGGTCTATCTATGGACTGAAGCAAGCTTCAAAATCTTGGATCATCCGGTTTAATGAAGTGATCCAGTCTTATGCTCAGTGTCACGATGAGTCTTGTGTATACAAGAAGAGTGATAGAAACGTGGTGGTATTTCTTGTACTATACTTAGATGACATTTTGCTCATTGGCAACAATGTCAAAGTATTGTCAGACGTAAGGGTATGGTTGCCCAAGCAGTTTGATATGAAGGATTTGGGAGAATGTGGACATATTCTTGGATCAAAGTAATAAGGGATCGCAAGAAAAGAATGTTGTGCTTATCCCAAGCTTCATACATCGATACTATTCTAGCTCATTTTAGCATGCAAAACTCCAAGAAAGATTTTCTACCTTTTCGACATGGAATACCTTTATCTAAAGAGATGTCTCCTTAGACATCAAAGGAAATAGAGGACATGAAGGCAGTTCCTTATGCTTCAACTGTAGGAAGCCTAATGTATGGGATGTTATGTACGAGACCGGATATCTATTTTACCGTGGGCATGGATAGCAGATATCAAAGTAACCCAGGACAAGGACATTGGATTGCTGTAAAGCATATATTGAAGTACCTGAAAAGGACTAGAGATTACATGCTAGTTTACCAGGCAGATGATTTGCTCCCTGTAGGTTACACGGATTCTGACTTCCAATCAGATAGGGACAATAGTAAGTCAAGCTCGGGGTATGTGTTTACTTTGGGAGGTGGAGCCATAGTATGGAGGAGTGTTAAGTAGAAATGCGTTTTAGACTCTACCATGGAAGCTGAGTATGTGGCAGTCTCTGAGGCAGCCAAAGAAGTTGTATGGCTCAGAAACTTCTTGATAGACTTAGATGTGATTCTTGGTTTATCCAAAATTATCACAATTTATTGTGATAATAGTGGTGCAGTAGCAAACTCGAAGGAACCATGAGCCCATAAGGCAAGTAAACACATTGAGCGCAAGTACCACCTAATACGAGACATCGTAAAACGAAGAGAAGTTGTTGTCGCCAAGATTACATCAGCAGATAACCTGGATCCTTTCACTAAGGCCTTTCAGGTGAGAGATTTTGATGGGCATGTTGAGGGGATGTGAATCAGATGTATGGCGTTATATATGGCAGCATAGTCTTTTAGTATAAGTGGAAGATTGTTAGAATGTATACTAAAAGCCTAGCTTTTTGTATGTGTTGGTTGCTAATCGGAATACCGTCCTAGTTCCCCTGTATAAAAATTTGTACAAGCATAGAACTATCCTAGCTACCCATGTGTTCTACTGAAGTTAAATTTGAATTACAAACGATGCTTAACATTATTAATCCAAATTATCCTTCAGAAGTTAAATTTGGATTGGAAACGATACTTAATATTTTTACTCCAAGTTTAACCGATGTGATCTTCCTAAGTTAAACCATATTATAGAAGTTATCAAATATCTATTTCAAAGATCGACTTCCAGGATAAACATGGTGAGGCACTAGGCCTTCTTGGGTATGGGATCATCCACCACTTCCTAGACAAAGACTCATAAAGAAATCGGATATATAACTTCTTACAGTAAATTAGGTTTAACTACAGAGACCTCAATAGAAGCACATTATCGAAATATGAAATCGAAGAAATAAAATCAATAACAAAAATGATAACTTAAAAATCGATAACCTCTTGTGTTTGGTTCTTCAAGATCTATTCAAAAGATGAACTAGTTATGATGAGGAAACTAATAACTAGTTATACTTTTTGTAGCTTATAAACCTCTTGATCTTCTGTTGTATTCCCCTCCTCTTGGATGTCGTGTGGGCGACGATCTTCCAAGATGAAATCCACTCAAGCTTCTTCCAAGGCTTCCAAGATCCGACCACCAACTAACCTCCAAGGGATGCTAGACAAGAGAGCTTCCTTCTCTTCTTCTTCTCCTTCTAGCAACCAGCCACCAAGAGATTACCACAATTGATGCCGCCGGCCTCCAAGGAAGAAAACGAAAAGAGAAAAGAGAAGGGCAAGGGTCGGCCACCAAGGATTGGAAGAGAGGAATAGAAGATGTGTTGAGGCGAAGCACCCCCTCCTTCTCTTATAATCCTTGGTCTTGGCACAAAAGGAAAGTTTTAAACATAATTAAAACTTCCTTATATTCCTTGCCAATGACTAAAAAGGAAAGTTTTAAAACAAAAAATTAAAACTTCCTTTTATACTTGTCATGGCCGACCCTATGCTTGTGCTCCAAACAAGGAAGGTTTTAAACACAAAATTAGAACTTTCTTATTTGTTTCCGATAAGAAATTTTAATAGAAAAATTTCTCTTTTAAATCCCTTGTTGGTTATAAAAGAAAATTTTTATAAATTAAAATCTCTCTTTTAAAACATGTGGATGGTTACAAAAAAGGAAAGTTTTATTAAAAATTAAAATCTTTCTTTTAACTACAAATAAGGAAAGATATCAAACCTTTCTCTTAATCCTTTTTAGAAAGCTATAAAAGGAAAGATTTAAAATTTAAAAACTCTCTTTTAAAATCATGGCTTCCACAAAAAAGGAAAGATTAAAACACCCTTTTATTTTAATGTGGCCGGCCACCTTGCTTGGGCTCCAAGCTTGGCCGACCATAATCTTGGCTCCATCCTTTGGCTTGGCCGTCCCTAGCTTGGGCTCCAAGCTTGGCCTGGACGGCCACAATGAGATGGATAAGAAGCTTGGCTCTAAGTGGATATAAGGCTTTATAAATAAGAGGCTACAACAGGGACCGAGAGGAGGAATTGGTTTTGGTCTCCCGATGAGCTTGAGCTTCCGGTGTTCGCCCCAAACACCCAACTCAAGTTCATCAATTATAACTCATACCACTAAAGAGTTATTATTACACTACCGCACCAATCTCATATTACAATATGGGCTCCTTCATATCATGAGTGTGTTAGTCTCCCTATGTTTAAGATATTGAATGCCCACTAATTAAATGAGTTACTGACAACTCACTAAATTAATATCTAGCTCCAAGAGTAGTACCACTCAACCTTATTGTCATGTCAGACTAAGTCCACCTGCAGGGTTTACATGACAATCCTTATGAGCTCCTCAAGGGGGCATCATCAACCTATATTACTAGGACATAGTTTCATTCTATAATCAACAACACACCATATAAATAATATCATTTCCCAACTTATCGGGCCTATTGATTTAACAAATTAAATCACACCCTTTGATAAATTAAAGAAATAAATATTAAGTATACGTGCTTGTTATTATATCATGATTAAGAGTACACACTTCCATAATAACAGAGGTTATGTTCTTTTATGTAGTCAGTATAAAAAGAAACTACCTCAAATGGTCCTGCTCAATACACTCATAGTGTACTAGTGTAATTTTATAGTCAAGATAAACTAATACCAAATTACACTACAACCACTCCAATGGTTTGTCCCATTTCATCTTGGTTGTGAGCTACTATTTATAATTTATAAGGAACTAATAACATGAACTTCTGTGTGTCTCCTCACACCATGTTATCTACAATATAAATTAAATGGACAACTACACTTAGCATAATTATAGATATTTGACTAATGTGATTCTTATTTCAAAATAAATGTTTATATAAAAAGTTAGACTTTTATTATACACTCTAACAGTATGAACATTTATTTTGAAATAAGAATCATATTGGTCAAATATCTACATTTAGTTAAAATGTCGTTGTTCATTTAATTTATATTGTAGATAACATGTTGTGTGGTGTCTCACAGAAGATCATGTTATCAGTTCCTTATAAATTATAAATAATAGCTCACAACCAAGATGGATTGGGGCAAACTATTGGAATGGTTGTAGTGTAATTTGGTAATAGTTTATCTTGACTATAAAATTACACTAGTACACTATGTGTGCATTGAGTAGGACCATTTGAGGTAGTTTTTTTTATACTGACTGCATAAAAGATCATAACCTCTGTTATTATGGATGTGTGTACTCTTAATCCCGATATAATAACAAAAACATATACTTAGTATTTATTTCTTTAATTTATCAAATGGTCAGATTTATTTATTTAAATCAATAGGCCCGATAAGTTGGGAAATAATATTATTTATATGGTGTGTTGTTGATTATAGAAGAAAATTATGTCCTAGTTATCTAGGTTGATGATGTCCCCTTGAGGAGGTCATAAGGATTGTTATGTAAACCCTGCAAGTGGACTTAGTTCCGACATGACAATGAAGTTGAGTGGTACTACTCTTGGAGTTAGATATTAATTAAGTGAGTTGTCAGTAACTCATTTAATTAATAGACATTCAATATCTTAAACACAGGGAGATTAATGTACTCATGATAAGAATGAGCCCATAATGTAATATGGGATTGGTACGGTAGTTCAATAATAACTCTTTAGTGGTATGAGTTATTATTGATGAACTTGAGTTGGGTGTTCGGGTCAAACACAAGAAGCTCAAGCTCATCGGGAGGCCAAAACTAATTCCTCCTCTCGGTCTCTGTTGTAGCCTCTATATTAAAAGTCTTTTTATCCACCCAAAGCCCATCTTCTTACTCAAGCTAAGGGTTGGCCACATCCTTGCTTGGTACCCAAGCAAGGGGTCGGCCAAGCCCATCTTGGTGTCCAAGATGTGGCCGACCAAGCCATGCTTGGTACCCAAGCAAGGGGTCGGGCACAAGGGTTAAAAGGAAGTTTTAATTTTAAAAAATCTTTCATTTTATAGCTACTCGAAATTCCATTATGTTTCTCCTGTATAAAAATTTGTACAAGCACAGAACTTTTCCTAGCATCCCATGTATTCTTAAACTTGGATTGTAAACGAAACTTAACATTATTAATCCAAGTTCAAACCATCTGTTCTTCATAAGATAAACTTGGATTGAAAATGAAAATTAACATTATTAACACAAGTTCAACTCATGTGTTCATCTGAAGTTAAACCATGTTACAGAAGTTGATTAAATATTTATTTCAAAGATTGTCTTCCAGGTCATTGGCGAGGCACTTGGCCTTCTTGGTTATGGGTTCATCCACCACTTCCTAGAAAAAGTATTTCAAAGAAATTGAATATTTAAACTCCTCACAGTAAATCCTAGGATTAACTAAAGAGACCTCAATCGAAGCACAAGATCGAAACACAAAATCACTAGCCTCTTGTGTTGGTATTTCAGGATCCATACAAAGAAAAACTAAACTAGTTTACCGCGAAAACAATTAACTAGTTATACCTTTCTTTGTAGCTTAAAGACCTCTTGATCTACTCTGGGCCTCCCCGCGAGCATTCAGTCACCTTGACTTGCTTCGGGCCTCACTGCGAGCATCCAGTCACCCTGAGCTACTCGCCTCCCCGTGAGCATCTGGTCACCTTGACCTGCTCTGGGCATCTCCGCGAGTATCCGGTCACCCTGACCTACTTCGGACCTCCCTGCGAACATCTAGTCACCCTGACCTACTTACTTCCGCATAAGTATCTGATCACCCTGACCTGCTCCAGGCCTCCCCGCATGCATCTAGTCACCTTGACCTACTCTGGACTTCCCGTGAACATCTGATCACCCTGACCTACTCTGGGCCCACCCTCAACTTCGTTCAAGGCCGCCCACTTGGCATCTGGTCTAGACCATGGCTCTGATACCATTTGTTGGTATCGAAGGATGTCCACATATCTCCACAGTAGCATAATTTATCCACTTTGGGCCTAGGCCCTCATGACTTTACTCTTGGGCTCTACCCAAAAGGCCTCATGCCAATGGAGATATCATGCATCCTTTTAACCCCATGATCTTTACCAAATCTTTCCAATATGGGACTTTGATTGAACCCCAACAATCCTCCCCTCAAATGAAGGACCACAATTACTCTCATGGTCTGGACCTCCCCGCAAGCATCTGGTCACTCTGACCTGCTCTGGGCCTCCCCGCAAGTATCCACACCCGGTCACAAGGAGGTGAAGCCTTGATGTGCCACTAGCCTTAAGGGAAGAAAGCAAAGGGAGAAGAGGAGAAAAGGGGGTTGGCCACACAAGGATCAAGAGAGGAGACCTAGGTTGTGTTTTGTTTCATAAGGCTCCATCTACCTCTCTTTTATAATCCTTGGTGAATGCAAAAAAGGAAAGATTTTTGACAAAAAAATTAAAATCTTCCTTTTTAATTCCTAATGTGGATGGTTACAAAAGAAAAGTTTTAAACATAATTAAAACTTCCTTTTAATTCCAATCATGGTCGCCCACAGCATGGGCAACAAAAAAGGAAAAACTTTAAAATTAAAATCTCTCTTTTAAATCCCTTTATGGATAGCTATAAAAGGAAAGATTTTAAAATTAAAATTTCTCATTTAATTCCCTTTGTGGATGGCTATAAAAGGAAAGTTTTAAAAAATTAAAATATCTCTTTTAAATCCCTTGTGGGATGACTATAAAAGGAAAGATTATTTAAAATTAAAACTCCCTTTTAATTCCCTTATGGATGGCTACAAAAAAGGAAAGTTCTAAAAAAAAAAGAAAATATCTCTTTTAAATCCCTTGTGGGATGGCTATAAAAGGAAAGATTTTTTTAAATTAAAACTCCCTTTTAACCCTTGTGGCTGGCCCCTTGCTTGGGCACCAAGCAAGGCTTGGTCGGCCACATCTTGGACACCAAGATGGGCTTGGTCGGCCCCTTGCTTGGGCACCAAGCAAGGATGTGGGCGGCCCCTAGCTTGGGTAAGATCTGGCTTTGGGTGGATAAAAAGGCTTTTAATATAGAGGCTACAACAGGGACCGAGAGGAGAATTGGTTTTGGCCTCCCGATGAGCTTGAGCTTCTTGTGTTCGACCCGAACACCCAACTCAAGTTCATCAATAATAACTCAGACCACTAAAGAGTTATTATTGAAATATCGCACCAATCCCATATTACATTATGAGCTCTTTTTTATCATGAGTGCATTAATCTCCCTGTGTTTAAGATATCGAATGCCCATTAATTAAATAAGTTACTGACAACTCACTTAATTAATATCTAGCTCCAAGAGTAGTACCACTCAACTTCATTGTCATGTAGGAACTAAGTCCACCTGCAGGGTTTACATGACAATCCTTATGAGCTCCTCAAGGGGACATCATCAACCTAGATAACTAGGACACAATTTCCTTCTATAATTAACAACATACCATATAAATAATATTATTTTCCAAATTATCCGGGCTATTGATTTAACGAAATAAATCTCACCCTTTCATAAATTAAAGAAATAAATACTAAGTATATGTGCTTGTTATTATATCGGGATTAAGAGTACGCACATCCATAATAACAGAGGTTATGTTCTTTTATGCAATCAGTATAAAAAGAACAATCTCAAATGGTCATACTCAATACACACATAGTGTACTAGTATAATTTTATAGTCAAGATAAACTAGTACAAAATTATACTACAACCATTCCAATGGTTTGTCTCAATCCATCTTGGTCGTGAGTTACTATTTATAATTTATAATAAACTGATAACATAATCTTTTGTGTGACACCACACACCATGTTATCTATAATATAAATTAAATGGGCAACTGCATTTTAACTAAATGCAGACATTTGACCAATGTGATTCTTATTTCAAAATAAATGTTCATACAAAAAACTAGACTTTTAGTATACATCCTAACATGAACGAGCATAAGTGTGCCTGTATGCGCTTGATCGAGCTTAAAGGCGCGCATCCTTATGAAGCTTCTAGTATATGATCAGTCAAGCGAAGGCTGAACAAGCACAAGTGTCACTATATGCACTCAACCGGGCAAAGCCCGATCGAGTTTAAAGGCACTCAACCTTATGAAGCTTCTAGTATACGATCAGCCAAGTAAAGGTCGAACGAGCACAAGTGTGCCTGTATTCGCTCGACCGGGCAAAGCCCGACCGAGCTTAAAGGCACTTGCCTTATGAAGCTTCTAGTATATGATCGGTCAAGCGAAGGCCGAACAAGCACAAGTGTGCCTATATGCGCTCGACCTGACAAATCCCTGCCAAGCCTAAAGGCACTCAGCCTTATGAAGCTTCTAGTATATGATCGGCCAAGCGAAGACTGAACGAGCACAAGTGTGCCTGTATGTGCTTGACCGAGCAAAGACCAGTTGAACTTAAAAATATTCTTCATTTGTGACCTGATTAATGACCAGTCGAGCTATATTCTCAATAAAAGATATGTCCAATATACAAACTGGCTTGATAACTGGTTGGAATATATTCTCAGCAAAAGATGTGCTCAGCAAGCAACTGGTTTAACAACCGGTCGAGATATATTTAGCAAAAGGTATTCTCAAAATATGATTGGCATAATGACTGGTCGAAATATATGCAGCAGACAAGTAATGGACAACCATATGACAGCCTGACAAATTTATCAGGAAATATTCTCTCAAAGCTTTTTCAGTTATAGGGACACATTCCTTTGCATATTTCATCAAGGATACAAAGGAGGTACATCTGAGGTCAAAAAAAAATTCCTTAAAGGATTATTACACGAAGTCTAGGTTGTACTTCTTTCATCTTCTAACAAACTCTAACAAACTATGAATCACCTCATGATTACAGAGGTTATGTGAGATAGTATAAAAAAAGGGAACCCTCTATGCTAGCAAGGTACGCAAGACACAAACATTTGCATTTGAAACTCTACTTTCTAGCACTTTTCGTTACTATAATTCTTCCACCTTCAAGAGAGAGAAATTGACTTGAGCATCGGAGGGTCTAACCAAGGATTCCCACCTCAGTCTTAGGCTAATAACACTTTATTGGCTTGTCTCACTGTGCATAGGATCACTGAGGGTTTCTCTTCATATCTAAGTAAACTTATTGTCCATGGGGGTATCGCCTAACGAAGCCAACGCACCATCTCATCGCCTTCAGACAAGATCAGTTACCTTTTTCTGGAAAGGGTGAACAAGTTGATGAGTTACATGGGCTCATACATACCGATGTATGTGGACCAATGTCAACTCACGCATTAGGAGGTTATAGCTACTTCATTACTTTCATTAGTGATCACTATCATTATAGGTATGTGTATCTAATGAAACACAAGTCTGAAGCCTTTGAAAAGTTTATAGAATTTAGAAATACTTGGTAAAAGTATTAAGATACTTTAATTCGATCAAGGTAGTGAGTATTTAAGCCAAGAGTTTCAAGATTATCTAAGGGACAATGGTATATTATCTCAATGGACTTCGCCTTATAGGCCACAACATAATGGTGTATCAAAAAGGCATAACCAAACTCTATTGGACATGGTTAGGTCAATGATGGATTGTGCAAATCTTCCCAAAACCTTTTGAGGTTATGCACTCAGGGCAGCTGTTTACTTGCTAAACAGAGTCCCGACGAAGGTAATCTCAACTACTCCATATGAGGTATGTACTAGTAAGAAATCTATCATATCTTATTTGAAGATATGGGGATGTCCTGCTTATGTGAAGAGAATTGTATAAGAAAAATTGAATGGTAAGTCTGATAAGTGTTTATTTATTGGATACCCTAAGAAAATTAAGGGTTACCAATTTTATCACTTCTTGGAACAAAAGGTGTTTGCTTTAAGACATGCTATATTTCTAGAGAAAGAGTTTCTCTTGCAGGAAGCAAGTGGGAGTATAGTTGAACTTGATAAAGTTCAAGAGATTCCAATAGACACTAATGAGATGTCTAATCAAGAACCAGAACCGTAACCAATTATGATACAACCTCCTTGTAGATCAGGTAGCACACGCAATATTCCTAAGAGATATGGATCTCTTGTAAGAGAATCAAATGATGTGTTACTCATTGAGGATGAAGAACCTACTGATTACGAAGAAGCTCTGAATAATTTAGAGAAGGACAAGTGACTTACAGGCATGAAGTTAGAAATGTATTCCATGTATAAAAACCAAGTTTGGAATTTGGTGGACCCACCTAAATGCAATACCCTATAAGGTATAAGTGGGTTTTCATGAAGAAAACTGACATGGATAGTAATGTAATTACCTACAAGGTAAGGTTAGTGGTGAAAGACTATTGTCAATGGCAAGGCATTGACTATGACGAAACCTTCTCACCTATAATCATGCTTAAATCCATTCAGATACTCCTGGTCATATCAGCTCATCATAATTATGAGATATGGAAAATGGATGTGAAAATAGCTTTCCTTAATGGAAACTTGCTCGAGGACGTGTATATGATTACAGCCCGAAGGTTTCACATCTATTAACAAGAATAAAGTATACAAACTTCAATGGTCCATTTATGGCCTAAACCAAGCATTCAGGAGTTAGAATATCCGTTTTGATGAGGTGATCAAAGAGTTTGATTTCTCACAAAATTTAGACGAACCTTGTGTGTATCAAAAGATTAGTGGGAGTGTGATCATATTTCTAATATTATATGTTGATGACATATTACTTACAGGAAATGATGTGTCAGTTCTATAGTCAGTGAAAGTTTGGATGTCCACGACATTCTCTATGAAAGACATGGGAAAAGCAACTTACATGCTTAGGATGAAGATCTATAGAGATAGACCGAAAAGGTTGCTTGGTCTTTCAAAGTCGACATATATAGAGAGATTGCAAAAGTGGTTTAGCATATCTGAATCCAAGAAATGTTTCATACCTATGCGGCATGTAATTCAACTTTCAAAGTTTATGTGTCCACGCACAAAAGATGAGAGGATTTGCATGGATAACATACCTTATGCATCTGTAATAGAATCTATCATGTATGCTATGTTATGTACAAGGCCCAATATATTATATTCTTTGAGTGTTACGAGCATATACGAGTCAAATCCAAGGATGGATCATTGGACAATTGTTAAGAAAATCCTTAAGTACTTAAGAAGAACTAAGGATATGTTTTTGGTATATGGAGATGGTGATATGATCATACCCGAGTATATGGATGCCAGTTTTCAGACGGACAAGGATGACCCCAAGTCCCAGTCTGAATTCATATTCATATTAAATGTATGCGCAGTTAGTTGGAAGAGTTCCAAGTAAGATACTATTATAGATTCTACCTGTGAGGTGGAATACATTGTAGCTTCGGGAGCAACAAAGGAAATAGTTTAGATCAAGAAGTTCGTTACCGAACATGGTGTGATTCCATCCACTATTAAAGCATTAGCTATTTACTACAACAACACTGAAGCCATTACACAAGCAAAGGAACCTAGGTCTCATCAACGATCCAGACACATGTTTCGCCGCTATCATCTAATCAGGGAGATCATTAGTAGGAAAGAAATACAACTCGAGAAAAATTCCACTAAAAGGAATCTAGCAGATCCTTTGGCAAATGTTCTACCACAAATCAAGTTTGAGAGTCACGTCTATGCTTATGATTTAGGACACCGTGGCGATTGACATTAGGCCAAGTGGGAGTGTTAGATTTTAAGGGATGTTCTAAGGCAATTGCCTTATAGTTTTACTATTTATTTAATAAATATAGATTCACTATTTGAATGAATATTATATGTTTGAATAGTTTTAAACTCATTTACTGAATGTCTGTAATACAATTCATAGTATGAGAGAATTTGTGATTGAAACACAACTTGTGATTATCTCTACATGTACAATTATAAACATATTAGAATTTCCCTAGTTGTCGAATTGGTGCATTCGGGCATCATCAATTCTATAAGAGTAACACTAGTTATACTCTTTGGTTTAGCCAAGCAGCTATTTCTCACTAGCTGGAGTGTAACGACCCGCCTTCTACTACTAGGCTGTAAGGCGAATCGCTACATTACTACTGTACTGGCTATGCGGAAAACTGATCTAATTTGAGTTTTTATGCTACTGATATCTGATCTAATACATGTTATTGGTTCTACCTGTGCTAAGGGAGATGATCTAAGGGATACCTGGTGTATCCTACATCCCCTACGGTCAAGGAGCTGGACTGATAAGTTTCTTGAACGAAACCTGAGCATCCGAATCGATCCAAGCTAGACTGGATCGATTGCTCTTGGTTGGATCGGTCCGTGGATCGATCGGAGCTGGGGATCATTCTGTTCCCAACTGGATCGGTCGGCAGACCGATCTAGGTGTGGCTGGATCGGTCGGTCGGACCGATCTAGGTATGTCTGGATCGGTCGGCTGACCGATCCAGGCACCTGAGATCTCCGGGAACGCTACTGTATCGTGCTGGATCGGTCGGCTGACCGATCCAGGAGGATATAGTAGCGTACTGTATCTGTCTGGATCGGTCGGCTGATCGGTCTGGAGACCGATCAGAGTCTGATTTCGCCCGAGGACTCTGATTTCAGCACTCTGGTGTGCCAAAATACCATATAACAACTATCTAATGCATGATAAACTATTCTAATAACATGTAGTAACAATTCTAAACTTAAGCTAAAGCAAGGTTTACTGGTTCATGGCATTTTACTCACTAACATGCATTTTAACAACTTAAAGTGCATGAACGTAGAAATTTCTAAAAGTTCTAATTGTTTAAATTTGCTAATGTTCAAAAGTGTATAAAACATGTAAACTGAAACTAATAACTGTAAAGTGCTAAAGTAAATGCTAAATTTCCAGAGGGTCTTTTATTCCATTTCCTTCCACACACATCTTGATCTGCATTGACCTCTATCCTCCGCTACTGGTCCACTTTTCCTTTACCTTTATCTGCAGTATAAGAAAAGTAGTATCTATAAGCTAAAAAGCTTAGTAAGAAACCATCTACCTCATAAAAACATGCAACGATGCAAATATGATTTAAAATCATGCTGTTTAAAACATATGCTGAATATACTAAATAAACTAAAACATAGCATGGCATATAGGCATACAATCATGGCATATCTAAAACTGAACATGATATAAATAAAGGACTAAGCTGATACCAAGAACTGAGTTACGCGAATACTGAGTTACTACTAGAACTGTACTGAATTCATGAACTAATTAGTGAGAGGTTGAAACCATATACATATAGTAAGTGAAAATACTAAACATGCTGCTGATGGGCCCTGGCAACTGTACTTGCTGTGCGCGCGTCTCTAACTAGACCCGGGGTTGCAAGTCCCGAATTTAGTAGAGCTACTAGGTTATCTAAACCTAGGGACCGACTATGGGAGCCCAGCCCAATGGATAAGTGCCAACTGAAAAGTAAAATACTGAGTATAGCTAAACTGTTCTAAATTGCTATTTCTAGGTTATCTGAACCTAGAGCTAGGTTGTCTGAACCTAGAGGCGACGGTGGGAGCCCACCCATTGGACCGTAGTCCCATATAAGCTAGACTAACTGATTTACTAATTTTGATGCTTCTAGATTGCATTCAACTGTGCTAATAAAAATTCCTAAGTCACATTTTTCTAAGCTAGTTATTTAATCGAACACCTAGTGTGCTTTAACTCCCCTCTCTATTAGGGAGATTACCTTTAGGCACCCGACAGCATCTAAACCTCCAACTGAAGGAGAAAAGATGTGTCCGGCCCATCTAAAGGTACTCACTAAATCCCTAAACCTGCGAGGAGGGTTAAATACACCCTACGTGTCGAAAAACTACGCATATAACTAAACTGATGCACAGAAAATCAAACGATAGCTATTATACTGCAGGTGAGGGGTTTCTTACCTCTTGTTCGTAATTTCTTACGATTCTATTCGCTAGAATTCCGGTGGAGATGACCTTCTCGACGATCCGATCACGTCTTCGCGTTCCTCTCGCGGAGAAGAACCTCTTTCATGTTGGAGTCGTCGCCGGAAGATGAACCTATGGACCTTGGGCTAGGGCGCCGAGAGAAGGAGAGGGAGAGGTGTGGGCGGCGGTGAGGTTTTGGAGAGGGAGAGTTGCGTGAGGTTTTTGTGAGGAGGAGGATGCCGAACCAAATTAAACCAAACCCAACTTAAGTTCCTAATTTATATTAAGTGGATTATTGAACCCAACTCTAATATAAATATAATTGGTTCCTCTCTCTTTCAGCACGGCCCTGCTGGGTTCATCGGTTACTAGAATTATCCGTAAGCCATAGGTCTCGGGTTCGATTCTCGCCTAAGCTATTTTGCGGTTCTAATTATTTTTGCTACTTTCGCTACTCGGAAAATTCCGGAAAAATATCTAAAAATTCCAGAAAAATCATAGAATAATTCTAATGCAAGTTTGAGAATTTTCGGGCGTTACAATCCCCCATACCTTATAAAAAGTTCGTCCTCGAACTTAGAACAATTCTGGGTACTTCTGTCTCATGCTGGCTTCTGTCTCCCAAGTTGCCTCTTCTGCTGTGTGACTGTGCCAAATGACTTTGACTAATGGTACTACTATCATAGCTGAGGTATTCGCGGATCTGTACCGACTGGGGCTCAATCACCTGGGTGGCATCTGGGGTATGCTTCTTCAGCATAGAGACATGGAATACATTGTGGACAGCTGACATTTCTTGGGGTAGTTCTAGCTCATATGCCACCTTGCCCACTCTTCTGCTGACAAGGTATGGTCCCACATATCTGGAACTTAGCTTGCCCTTCTTCCCAAAACGCATTACTCCCTTCATGGGAGCTACTCTGAGGAACACTGAATCCCCAACTGAAAACTCTAAGGGTCGACGTCGTGTATCAGCATAGCTTTTCTGGCGGCTCTGAGCTATATCTGTGGTATCTGCAACTCGATCATCTAAAGCTCTAGTTCTTCTGCTCACCACTCATACTTGGAGATCTACACCTCCGCCCATAGAGAGCCTCGTAAGGTGCCATGCCGATAGTGGCCTGATAGTTGTTGTTGTATACAATTCTGCTAGGCTCGGATATTTGCACCAACTTCCCTTGAAGTCTAGGGCACATGCTCGGAGCATATCTTGATACCTGATTTACTCGCTCCGTCGACCATCATGCGGGATGGAATCTTGTCTAAACTTTAACCGTGCCCAATCTTGTTGTACACACTCCCGAAGTGTGATGTGAATCTCTTGTCTGAAATGATGGTTCGTGGGACTCCATGTAGTCTAACGATCTCCTGGAGATACAACTGAGCGAGCTTCTCCATGGAGTAGGATATCACGATAGCTAAGAAGTGGGCTGATTTAGTCAACTGTCGACTATTACCCGGATGGCGTCAAAACCATTCATGGTTCGCAATCCCACTATGAAATCTATAGAGATATCCTCCACTTCCATTCTGGAATCAGAACTCCTCTGAAGTGATGTTCGCCTTGACCCTCGACAGGTGAGGCGGATGCTAACATATCTGGCGATGTCTCGCTTCATCCGGGCCACCAAAATGGTTCTTCGGTCTTGATACATTTTGGTGGAACCTCGATGCATCACAGGGAGTCTTGTGAGCCTCATCTAAAATCTGTCTCGTAGCTCCTCGATCGGAACATAGAGTGCATCACCAAAATACAACACCGCTATCGGACACTCAATTCTCTACTTTACGATTACTAGCCTTGCTTGATTTTACGAATTTCGGGTCCTGCTCTGGTGATGAATATCACCAAGCAAGGTAGACTCTAAGGTCATAGTAGAGCGTCCAACGATGAGTTCAAGACCGAAATCTCGATCTCCTTCAGGGCGGTGACATGGGCAAGAGATAATAAGGTAGCTGGATTTTCTCGCTAAGTCGTCGGCTACCTTATTGGTTTTCCCCTGGATGGTAGAGGATGTCTACATCATAGTCCTTGACCAGCTCAAGCCATCTGTCGCATATTCAGATCCTACGGTGAAGAAATACTTGACTACGATGATCGTATACACTCTGCCTTGAGCTCCATATAAGTAATGTCTCCAAATTTTGAGGCGAACACTACTACCTGCAAGTGAAGGTCATGAGTAGGGTAATTCTTCTCATAATCCTTGAGTTGTTCCGGAGGCATAGGCGATCACCTTGCCATTTTGCATCAATCGCTCCTAGTCCCAACTTAGAGGCATCACTATAGATGTCAAAGTTCTTTGGTGTCGTCTGGTAGAGCCAAAATGGGAGCAGTCTCCTTTTAGCTCATTGTTCTCACGATCCTCATCCTTTGAAACTTCCTGTTCTTTACGGTAAGAGGCATCGGTGGGGAGGCTATCTGGAGAAGTCCTCTACAAACTTTCTATAATATCCTGCTAATCCCAGATTTCTTTGGCGTTCTTAGGTCTCTTCCAGTTACTGCTTCTATCTTGCTGGGATCTACCATAACACCATCCCTTGAGATGATGTGACCCAGGAAGGACACCTGATCTAGCCAAAATTCACATTTCGTGAATTTGGCGTATAGCTGGTTCTGCTGAAGGGTCTGCAATACTAGTTTCAGGTGCTCTGAGTGTTCTTCCTGAGTTCCTGAGTAGATAAGAATGTCATCGATAAACACAATAACAAACTTATCTAAATACTCCCTGAATACTCTGTTCATGAGATCCATGAATGTAGCTGGAGCATTGGTCACACCAAAGGGCATGACCATGAACTCGTAGTGTCCGTATCTGGTTCTGAATGCTGTCTTGGGTATATCCCCTTCTTTGACCTTCATTTGATGATAACCTGATCTGAGATCTATCTTAGAGAACACTGCTGCTCCCTTCAGCTGGTCGAACAGGTCATCAATTCTGGGAAGGGGATACCTGTTCTTGATTGTGACTTGGTTCAATGATCTGTAGTCTATGCATAGTCACATGCTTCCATCCTTCTTCTTCACGAACAATACAAGTGCTCCCCATGGCGAGTGACTCGGGCGTATGAAACCCTTGTCAAGCAGCTCCTGTAGTTGCTCCTGAAGTTCCTTCAGTTCTGCTGGAGCCATGCGATAAGGCGCTTTGGAGATAGGATTTGTACCAGGAATGAGCTCTATCTCAAAGTCAATCTCCCTGTCTGGTGCTAAGCCTGGTAATTCTTCTGGAAAGACTGCTGGGTAGTCACAAATGACTCGAACCTCTGCTAGCTGTTGGTTCTTGTCATGGCTGGCATTGACTACGTGTGCTAGGAGTCCTGTACATCCTGAATCCAGTAGCTTCTGTGCTTTCATAGCTGAGAGAAACTTCCTGGCCTTTCTCTTTGGTTCTCCGCTGTATTCAAATTGCACTGCCGCTTCAGGTTGGAAGATGACTTTCTGTTTACGGCACTCTATGGTAGCGCCGTATTTGATCAGAAAGTCCATTCCAAAGATAACGTCATAGTCGGTCATCTCTAGCACTATCAGGTCACAACAGAGCTCCCTGTTTACTATGATGGCCCGCACTGCTCTGAGCCAGTGCGTGGATGCCATGACCTCTCCTGAAGGTAGTGCCGTCAAGAACTGACCACTGAGTACCTCTGAGGGTATTTCTAATTTTTCGGAGAACACCCTGGCTATATAGTAGCACTATACTGAAAAATGCTAATCTGACCTGTGACGACTGTCGAGGCATTGGCTACGCCCTCTCTGGTGAGTGAGTAGATCCTCGCATTCGCCATAGCTAGAGGGGCTTCTAATCTTCCCTGGCTGATAAGTGGACCTTCTAGAGCGGCCTGCATCTGATTGAGCCGTGCTGGCTGACTTCTGTGGCTGAGGAAGACCGGTCTTGTTCGGGCACTGCTTAGTCATGTGCCCCTCCTGTCCACATTCAAGCATCCTCGTGTGCCCTTGCGACAAACCCTGGTGGAATTTTCCACAAGTGGCACACTTTGGATAACTGGGTCGCTTGCTGGATGGTCCTCCTTTTGAGTCACTCCCTGATTTGCGCTTGCTGTTGGAGTTCCCTTTCCAGTTAGAGCTGTGGCCTTGGTGTTTCTGGGTGTGAGAGTTTCCTTGGCCTTTGGACTCTGAGGAGACTTGCTTCTGTTGCTTTATGCTGTTCTGGTAATGCTCTGTGGTCAAGGCACTGCAAGCCACTGCTCACTCATTGCTATCTCTGGCCTCAGCATCTTGAGCATCAACCGGATTCGTTCCTTCTCTGTGCTGACCAGCTCTGGGCATAGACGAGCCAACCTGTTGAATTTCTTCACGGCTTCCTCAACTGAAAGGTTGCCCTGACGAAACTCTGTGAACTCGTCGTAGTGGCGGTTGGTAACCCGTATGTGAAAGAACTCCTCGAAGAATTCTTTCTCGAAGTCAGCCCATGACATCTGGTTCACTGGGCGCTTCGTTCTGATTCTTTCCCACCACATGCGTGCGTCTCCTGTCAGGCAGAAGGAGGCACATTTCACCTTCTCGGGTTCTGGCCAGTCCAGAAGCTCCATCGTGCTCTCCATGGTTTTGAACCAGGCTTGTGAATCCCATGGTTCACTAGTGCCTGAGAAGTTCTCTGGTTTGACTCGCTGCCACTGGATCAGATAGGCTTCCTTTCTTGGCTCAGCTGCTGGGACTGCTGGTGCTGGTACTGGTGCTGGTGCTGGTGCTGGTGCTGTAGGCTGAGTTGGTGGAACTTTTTCCTGTTGCTGTTCAGCTAGCTGCTGCTGTAACTGAGCCACCAATGCTGAGAGGTCTGGAGGAGGCACTGAACTGTCTGCCTCTTGCTGGGGCTCAGTAGCTAGTGCCCTTCTAGCTGGGCGTCCTCGTGCCATTTCTAAAGACATAGAGGACATATATATAACTAATACCATCACAGTTAGATAATTACTGATATCATGTTTAAAGACTATCACATACTAACATGCAGTAGGCATATAAACATGAACTGTAATAACAACCAAGGAGCATAAATAGAGTAGAGGTATTCTTACTTGGAAGCTGCAAGTATTATGCTGATGTGTGTGTAGGAAGTATGGAACCCTGCTCCGATACCACTCTGTAACGACCCGCCTTCTACTACTAGGATGTAAGGCGAATCGCTACATTACTACTGTACTGGCTATGCGGAAAAATGATCTAATTTGAGTTTTTATGCTACTGATATCTGATCTAATACATGTTATTGGTTCTACCTGTGCTAAGGGAGATGATCTAAGGGATACCTGGTGTATCCTACATCCCCTACGGTCAAGGAGCTGGACTGATAAGTTTCTTGGACGAAACCTGAGCTTCCCAATCGATCCAAGCTGGACTAGATCGATTGCTCTTGGTTGGATCGATCCGTGGATCGATCGGAGCTGGGGAACGTTCTGTTCCCAACTGGATCGGTCGGCAGACCGATCCAGGTGTGGCTGGATCGGTCGGTCGGACCGATCCAGGTATGTCTGGATCGGTCGGCTGACCGATCCAGGCACCTGAGATCTCCTGGAACGCTACTGTATCGTGCTGGATCGGTCGGCTGACCGATCCAGGAGGATACAGTAGCGTACTGTATCTGTCTGGATCGGTCGGCTGATCGGTCTGGAGACCGATCAGAGTCTGATTTCGCCCGGGGACTCTGATTTCAGCACTCTGGTGTGCCAAAATACCATATAACAACTATCTAATGCATGATAAACTATTCTAATAACATGTAGTAACAATTCTAAACTTAAGCTAAAGCAAGGTTTACTGGTTCATGGCATTTTACTCACTAACATGCATTTTAACAACTTAAAGTGCATGAACGTAGAAATTTCTAAAAGTTCTAATTGTTTAAATTTGCTAATGTTCAAAAGTGTATAAAACATGTAAACTAAAACTAATAACTGTAAAGTGCTAAAGTAAATGCTAAATCTCCAGAGGGTCTTTTATTCCAGTTCCTTCCACACACATCTTGATCTGCATTGACCTCCAGCCTCCGCTACTGGTCCACTTTTCCTTTACCTCTATCTGCAGTATAAGAAAAGTAGTATCTATAAGCTAAAAAGCTTAGTAAGAAACCATCTACCTCACAAAAACATGCAACGATGCAAATATGATTTAAAATCATGCTGTTTAAAACATATGCTGAATATACTAAATAAACTAAAACATGGCATGTCATATAGGCATACAATCATGGCATATCTAAAACTGAACATGATATAAATAAAGGACTAAGCTGATACCAAGAACTGAGTTACGCGAATACTGAGTTACTACTAGAACTGTACTGAATTCATGAACTAATTAGTGAGAGGTTGAAACCATATACATATAGTAAGTGAAAATACTAAACATGCTGCTGATGGGCCCTGACAACTGTACTTGCTATGCGCGCGTCTCTAACTAGACCCGGGGTTGCAAGTCCCGAATTTAGTAGAGCTACTAGGTTATCTAAACCTAGGGACCGACTATGGGAGCCTAGCCCAATGGATATCTAATCCAGTACAGTGCCAACTGAAAAGTAAAATACTGAGTATAGCTAAACTGTTCTAAATTGCTATTTCTAGGTTATCTGAACCTAGAGCTAGGTTGTCTGAACCTAGAGGCGATGGTGGGAGTCCACCCATTGGACCGTAGTCCCATATAAGCTAGACTAACTGATTTACTAATTTTGATGCTTCTAGATTGCATTCAACTGTGCTAATAAAAATGCCTAAGTCACATTTTTCTAAGCTAGTTATTTAATCGAACACCTAGTGTGCTTTAACTCCCCTCTCTATTAGGGAGATTACCTTTAGGCACCCGACAGCATCTAAACCTCCAACTGAAGGAGAAAAGATGTGTCCGGCCCATCTAAAGGTACTCACTAAATCCCTAAACCTGCGAGGAGGGTTAAATACACCCTACGTGTCGAAAAACTACGCATATAACTAAACTGATGCACAGAAAATCAAACGATAGCTATTATACTGCAGGTGAGGGGTTTCTTACCTCCTGTTCGTAATTTCTTACGATTCTATTCGCTAGAATTCCGGTGGAGATGACCTTCTCGACGATCCGATCACGTCTTCGCGTTCCTCTCGCGGAGAAGAACCTCTTTCGTGTTGGAGTCGTCAGCGGAAGATGAACCTATGGACCTTGGGCTAGGGCGCCGAGAGAAGGAGAGGGAGAGGTGTGGGCGGCGGTGAGGTTTTGGAGAGGGAGAGTTGCGTGAGGTTTTTGTGAGGAGGAGGCTGCCGAACCAAATTAAACCAAACCCAACTTAAGTTCCTAATTTATATTAAGTGGATTATTGAACCCAACTCTAATATAAATATAATTGGTTCCTCTCTCTTTCAGCACGGCCCTGCTGGGTTCACCGGTTACTAGAATTATCCGTAAGCCATAGGTCTCGGGTTCGATTCCCGCCTAAGCTATTTTGCGGTTCTAATTATTTTTGCTACTTCCGCTACTCGGAAAATTCCGAAAAAATATCTAAAAATTCCAGAAAAATCATAGAATAATTCTAATGCAAGTTTGAGAATTTTCGGGCGTTACAAGAGACATTGAGATATCGAGAGTTAAACATGGATACTAGTTATGGTAACTAGTTCATTGGAGTGACTTGTTGTAAAACTTCATATGGTTCTCTATATATATGGATATGTCTGTGAATTTCTTACTGTAACTCGAGGAAAAGTTCCCTTTGACTTGAGGTATACAGGTTATCTTGATCATGAAGACTTATACTTTGACATCTTAAGCAAGCATCTCCTGGAGGTGTTGACCCGAGATGATTGGGTATAAGTTAAAGTGCCAGAAGGTGTTTGGATAGCCCATAGAGGATTCACCACTACATGTAAGGAGACGTATACCCTATGGTCACTCATTTGGTGGTCACTCATTAGAATTATTACTCAAAGTCTTTGGCCAAAGCATCACTGTTAAGAGTATGAGACTCTTGTACACATGTAAGAGTAATTTAAATCCACAAAACGAGAAAGTATTACTTGAATTAGGTGTAACATAGTCAGGCTAGTGGGGGCAGACACATAAATCATATCTTAAATCAAGTGGTTATAAGATGAGTGAAAGGAATGAGACACGACATATCATGGCTGCTGAAGGATTCAGAATTAGTTCTAAGATCAATTGTGATTTTTCGATTATTTGGGGATCATAATGTACTACTAGGTGTCACTCATGATCATTCCATAATTAAGTAATTAATTATGGATGACCAAGATAAATTAGGAACCTATTGGGTTACACGTACTACGAGTCTCTAAAAGATGTAAAACAAATTAGAGAATAGGATTCTCATATTAAGTGATAAATGTTTAGTTGGACCATACATAAGACAAATATAGAAATATTTATCGGAACGAAAGCGCGGATGGGTCATATCTCTTATGAAAGAGTTGGACCCTATTTAGTTTAGTCATGAACTAATTTGGTTTAACTATAAACCAATTTGATTTAGTTGTGAATCAAACTAAGGGATTGATGAGCTAATTTTTGGTTAAGACAATGGATTGGATTTGGGCTTTCTAATCCAACTCATTAAAAAGGACTATTGTTACGAACCGCAAGTGTACGGTTACGTCGTCAGTAATAATAAAAGATATCGTATCCACAGAGACTGTTGATTAAGCACTAGTTAACTTCGCACGGCGAATTATCTAGACAAACCTAAGATCGGTAAGAAAAGAAAGTAGAGAAAGAGAAGAGAAAAGAGAGAGAATGGATCTTAAGAGGGGTTGAGCTAGAGGATGGAAGGTGATAGATTCTAGGATTTTGGTTTCTTTGTAATGCTAGGTGATGTTACATAGATTGCTTAGTTCCTATCCTCTATGTTCATGCTCTTGTAGGAAGTTAGATTCATTACCGACTCTCCCTTGTAATGGATAAGCCGGCAATGATCTCCTACTCCATGTCATATGCTACTAAATGGGAATGATTCCTATGTTGTCCTTACACGGACTTGTCTGTCACGTGTGTCCCTCGGATAATCAACATAGAAACACACTAACACATAATAACATAGAAATAGAAATAGTGAGTATGCCCGATCCCCTACTTTCCTGTGGAGATTTGCTTCTCCTTTCAAGGTGATACCCTAAATCGTCCTTACACGGGCATGTTCCTGTCACGAAGGTCCCTCGGATAATCGATCTAGGGTATCCTCCCCTATGGGATTAATAATTCTACACAACCATTTGATAAAACATGCAAAATATATAAACAAGATTCACATACACATTACATCAAACATGAACAAGGCATCAACAAATCATTGAATGGAAGACATGGCAAATCTACATAGTTTTACATCACCATCACATCACAAATACTTCCTATATCCTAGATCTAGAGATCTACTCCATTGCTAAGGAAGAACAGCCCCAAAACATATAGAAAAGCACACTTACAACCCTAGATTTGAGAAGAAGGGGAAGAGGAGATGCTTGCCGATGATTCCGGTGTCTTGGGGATGCCTCCTCGCTTCGGAGATGGATAGATCGCCAAGGGATGGAGGAGAATGGAGATCTAGGGTTTCCCCCTAAGGGGAGAACCCTTCCCCCAAGGAGAGGGACGAAGTCCCAGATCCAAGATCCAAGATCTCCCAAGATGAGTCAAAGAATGAGGATCTTGACCCTTTTATACCTCCACCAAACTGCCCAGGAAAACCAGGAAAATAGGGGTCCGGTAAACCGGGGTTTTCACCCACTAAACCAGGTTTTCTCGTGATTAACCCTGAACCAAAGTTTTATCTCTTGAAATTATCTTCAATCTGATACTTGGATCGAGCCCTGGATCCAACCGAGCCGAAAGTTATAGTGGTTCAAAGTTTGGTCTACAGTCTGGGCGGAGGTCCAGTTGAACCAGGCACGGCCGTGCCATTTAGCATGGGCAGACAAGTCTCCCTCTCTGTTGGACCTGAATAAAAGTTGTAGATCTTGAAGTCAGCTATGTTTTGGTATAAAGATCATCAAAAAACTCTAACCGAGCACAAAGTTATGGTCGTTTTACGAACGGTCTGCAGTCTGCCTAGAATTCAGCACAGTTCTGTTTTGGCGTGGCACGGCCCGTGTTCTTCGTCACACGGCCGTGTGGGATCCACACGACCTCACACGGCTTCTTCTCTGGTTGAGTCACACGGCCGTGTGGCTCACACGGCCGTGACCCTTTTATTCTCTTTCGAGGCCACACGGCCGTGTGGATTCACACGGCCGTGGCCTTTCTCTCCTCTGGAAACTTGGCACGGCTGTGTGTTGCTTGGCCACGGGAAGCTTAGCACGGCCGTGTGGGACACACGGCCGTGGCCTTCTTTACATCTGGTGCTGGAGCACGGCCGTGCCATTTGGCACGGCCAAGGCATGATATGGCCACACGACCGTGTGGCATACACGGCCTAGGCTGGATTTCTTCCGGAGTTGCTCCCGTGTGCATTTTTGCTCCATTTTCGCTCCAAATAGCGTCCTGTCAATCAAAACAAGCAACGAGCAGATCTCCGAACAAAATATAATGGAAGTATGACCTTACAATGAAATAGGGTGCAATAAAGATAGATTATGATAATGAAATACAAGTAGATGTGCGTCAAGACATGCATAAAAGTGTATATAATCTACGCGCATCACACACACACACTTAAACCTTTGCTTGTCCTCAAGCAAAACCCGCAATCTAGATTCATGTGGTTAAATAGTACATCATAATCTCTAGCAAATCAATCTTATCCTATCCAATGATTTCATTGGTGAGCAAGATACAAAAGTAGTTTGAGTATGACCTAAATAGTAGTCCTCCGTGCTCAGTGCGAAAGTGGCCTATGTTTATCAAGTTTCAATCCCTAAATCTAGTTAAGTCGTCATAAAATTGTGTTCCATATACTTCCAGCGATAGACACTTACCTACCACACGCAAGGTTCGTTCCCCACAAAAATGCATACTATGCATCGTCTACACAAGGTCTCAAAGGAATACTCAGTATCAAGAGAAATATAGCATTCATTTCCCCAGTAACCTAACTCGGTCTCAAATGGGTGAATCACTAGTTTCCACTCATGATAACTATTTTTTTTATCACTTATTTTTTCTCTTTTTTTTTATGTTTGCAAAGTATCAAACTTAAACAAACTTTCATCATTTTTTTTTTGGGATTGATTTTTCCAAATGAGCTTACATGATCTGAGTTTATCCAGTAACCAAAATGTAGTTGAGAGGTCACCATAGAAGCACAAGTACTAGTCCAATTCTATGAATCATGACTATTTTAGAGTTATCAACCATCAAAAATAGGCATAGTGTATAAAGGTCCTTAAACAAGGTCAATACCTAAACTCTTATAGTAAAAACATTGCTCACTTCATGCTATCAAAGATAGAAAAAGATAGATCACTAAACATACTAGCACCATAAGTAACCAATAAACCACATAAAAACTAGAATAAACGTGCTAGTATTTTACAATAAGGAACAAACAATCATAATGTGATGAATGATTCAATTAGCAAAAACAAAAAATTTATTATACAAAAACTAAACTAAACCAAATGCATCTAATGCATCCCCCCAGACTTAAACTTTTCATTGTCCCAATGAAAACTAGAAATGTAATGTGAAGGAGATTTATGAAGTTTAGAGAAGTTACCAAGTGATGAGCTCCAAATGATTGGCTTTCATGTTTTTAAAGATACTCCTCTATCCAATGCTCACATTCCTCCACAACTTTGAAATCTACAAAAATAAGATAGACAAGAAAAATTAAGTAGAGGGTACATGTTTATTATAAAGAAATGAAACTAGAAAAAAAAACTAAAGAAATGAATGAAAACAAAGAAAATGAACTTGGGTTGCCTCCCAAGAAGCGCTTGTTTAAGGTCATTAGCTCGACCACCTCATTTGATTCATCTAAATCTTGCTCTTGGAGGGGTAAGATATTTTAGAACCTTCTTACCAAGGGTTCTTATTATGGAGGGAGCTTTCAATAAAGGAGTTAAAAATTTAAGTATCACTCTCTCCATCTTCGTCTCGTTGAAGTTCTTTCGGGTGGTCGAAGACGGTTCAGTATGAGCTTCCAATTATTGGCCTCTTGAAAACCTACACATCCAAAAGAAAAGCAAACTTCCCACAAGAATGTAATATAAGAAGGAACTAGAACCATATTAGTATAAATTGAGTATGTATCAAAAAATGACTCACATCCAACAAAATCAATTATAGGTACATCTATGAAATTTTCTAAAAGATTACTAAGAATACTAACCTTGTAGTGCTGAGAAGAACCTGAAAATTCTAAACAAGTGGATGTGACCTCTTCAGAATTTTGTAGTGGTTCTAGCTCTGGTTCGAGTAGTGGTGCCTCTAAAAGTGGTGATTCTTGGGGCTTTGCTTCCATTGCATAAGTCCCTACACATTTATCATCATCAACCGGTTGTGCAACCAAAGAAGTAATCCTTGGGGCATTTCCTCCATAGTGCATGTCCCTACACTTTTATCTACCACATCATCATCATAAGTAGTGAAGAGTCCACTAATATCAATATCATCAATAGAAGAATCAACAGCTTTATTAGAAATTTGTAGTAAAAGTTGTAAAGCTAGGATCCCCCGTTGTACCATTATCTCTTTAGAAACTTGTGTTGTGGTCTCCATCTGACTTGGAGCAGGAATATTTGTGTCTTGGGAGTCCTCCAAGTCAATCAGCTCATCTGGTTGTGAATGATGTGGTCTATACCATGAAAAATCATCCTGAAACTCTGAGAGACTCTTAGATGCTTGAAAAGATTGATCAACACCTTGCATACTTCTATAATCAAAATTTTGATAATCCATCCAATCCTGATTGTAGTGTTGAGGTGGGTCAGAGTTCTGCTGCTGGAATAATGACTGCTTACTCTGCTCTGAAATTGGCTGGGGTTGAAGGTACTGAATTTGATAATCTTCCTAGTCATAGCCATAAGTATCTGGAACTTGCTCATATGTATCTTGATGTTGAGGTTGAAACAAACACTAAAGTTCCAGAGTTATAGCAGTCTTTTGGAAAAAAATGGCAAATAGCAGCTGGATGAGATGTGCTACCACACACTCTACAAAGAAACTCAAATTGATCATCTTCTGAAACATAATATTCATCAATGGAAGATCTTGTGCTCATGGGTGTGAAAAATTCTCTTGAAGCCCTGCTTGACATGTTAGTGCTCAAGATATCTAAAAAAATTATAAGAAAAACTAAAAATGTAGAATTAAAGATAAGAAATAAAATGCATAATGCAAAGCAAGAAGGAAAATGCAAAAGGAAAAAGAAAAATGTCTAAAGTAACTTATATGCTAATCAACTAATGTTAATCGAAAACAGTCCCCGGCAACGGCGTCAAAAACTTATTACGAACCGCAAGTGTATGGTTACGTCGTCAGTAATAATAAAAGATATCGTATCCACAGGGACTGTTGATTAAGCACTAGTTAACTTCGCACGGCGAATTATCTAGACAAACCTAAGATCGATAAGAAAAGAAAGTAGAGAAAGAGAAGAGAAAAGAGAGAGAATGGATCTTAAGAAGGGTTGAGCTAGAGGATGGAAGGTGATAGATTCTAGGATTTTCGTTTCTTTGTAATGCTAGGTGATGTTACATAGATTGCTTAGTTCCTATCCTCTATGTTCATGCTCTTGTAGGAACACTACAAGAAAAACGTCATTCAACAACACTCAAACGACAACGGTTTTATACCAAACCGTTGTCTTTTTGCCTTTTAACAACGGTTTTAACAAAAACTGTTGTCGTTTAGTAATTTTTTTGGCCTATGACAACGGTTTTTAAAAACCGTTGTCTATTTATGTTTTTTTGGGGATACGACAACGGTTTTTAAAGGGTACGACAACAGTTTTTTAAAATTGTTGTCTATGTGCGCTTTTTTGGGATTACGACAACGGTTTTTAAAAACCGTTGTCTATTAAGTGTTGTTGAATGCGATTGTTTTTTCTTTGCCACTTTTTCTCCTTCGTCATTTTTCTATCTATTAAGTGTTGTTTACACCTTGTTTTTTTCTGTCTCTTTCCCAAAACCCTACTCTTCGCCGCCTCCTCACCGCCCTCTTCGTCGCCTCCCTCCTCACCACCCTCTTCGCCGCCTCCCTCCTCACCACCCTCTTCACCGCCTTCTTCGCCGCCTCCCTCCTCACCGCCCTCTTCGCCGCCTCCCTCCTCACCACCCTCTTCGCTGCCTCCTTCCTCGCCGCCTCAACTTTCGGCCTCGCCACCTCCTCCTCGCGGCTTCTACTTTCAGCCATCTTCACCGCCTCCTCCTCGTCGCCTCGACTTTCAGCCATCTTTGTTGCCTCCTTCTCACCAGCGCCTCCTCCTCGCCACCTCGACTTTCATCCATCTTCGCTGCCTCCTCACTAGTGTCGCCTCGACTTTCTCTGCTAGTGTTTCTTTAATGCCTCCTCCTCACCATTTACTAAAGAAGACGCCTTCACTGATGTGGTAATTCTTTCTTTTTCTTTGTCAGTAGGTCTGAGTTTAGGTATGAAATGAATGTCTAATGGGCAGCTTAGACAACTATTAGTGCAAAACTTCTTAATGATTTGTTGACTCAAGTGTGCGGATTTTTTTTTTTCTTCCGTGATTAAACATAAGATTGTTTCCATCTCACATGTTAATAACTTAATTTCTATTCTGATCTTTTTTTCTTTGGTTTTGACCCTTTTTGCAGGGTTTTAGTGATGTTCAAATTTCCACACTGAAGTAAAATGAAGCATTGACAAGAGAGAGGGAAAGGGAGATTATACAGGTAACATATTTTGAAACATTTGGATTGCCTGGGTTAGTAAATCCATCTTATTCATTTGTGGGTTGGTGTTATGAGGTTCAATGGCTATGCGTATTAGTATCATCTAAATGTTTCAGGACTTTATGGATAATTTTTGTTAAAGGTTGTAGAATCAGTGAAGGAACTTGTTCAAATCATGATAGATCTCTCAGTCCTTGTCATAGATCAAGTAAGTTTTTCTTTTGATACTTAGTGACCTGGAGTTCAATCTGCCGGCCAAACACAGTTTGGTAAAATTGTGACTGAAAATTGTTAAGGTATGACCACTATTCTAATTGTACCATATTTCTTGAGTTCATTGATCAAGTTATTATAATACTGCACCCCTTCTGGATTAACTGGCCCTCTACCATCTGCAACATGGCACCAATTAGAATCATGTAATGCTTAAACTATTTGGTCAGGAAAATAAATTATTGCAAGGTGAATGCCGACTAGGAATGACTCTGCTCCAGGAGATAGAGAATCTGTAGGCATCCAGGCCCATGTCATGCATCAACTTCACATCTTCCTGCCAACAAGAAAAACCAAAATTTTATATGCCTACAGTTCACAGGATTGCATAATTGCCTAAAAAAAAGAGCAGAATTAGATACTTGTTTTCCACCAATGTGCATAGTCATTCATAAAAAAGAGCAGAATGAAATTGTTATCACTTGTCTTTAATGATCAACTAATGCTCTTCACTCTTCAGTCCTTACCAAAATGATTAAGATATTCTAAAGTTAGATTTCAACTTGATGAAGAATGTTTTTTGTGACTGTACAATAGTGCAAGCAGAGCAATTAAATGTGCTAGTTGTTGTAAGATTTTTACTGAAAATGTGTGATAATACATATAGTTTGTCAGGAGTAGGTTTATTTGCTGAAATCACTCATTTTACAATTTAACAACATTTAGGAAGTGCATTTCTCGGTGCTCTAGCATTATGTTTAGGCAAACTTATGGAATTAATTTCTATTTTTTTATCTAACAAAAGTGTTAAGTAATTATCTTTACAACCTTTTATTCTTGGACTTTCGTTTACAAAAGTAGTTATCCTCTATTGATGGTAATTTTCTTAGCAGATGAACTATCCAATCTGGCTAACCGGTCATTGTGCATACCTAGTCTTAGCGTTCATCTTTATTTTTAAACTAATAATAAAAGACTCAGTTTAAGTCTAGTCAATCAGTGTCAGTTCCAGGATTGTGGATACAATTTTTGTGCCATCATCAGACAATCTAATTCAAGTTTATGATTGCTTCCAGGGTCATTTTGATGACGTTGAAAGAGCACCTATCTTGCCATCTAAACCCCCTAATGAGACCAAAGAGATGGTAATTTTCTTGTTCTGTCTAAATTTGGCAACATTAAGATATATAAATTGAACACTTCTAAGTGGGAACAATGTCATAATGGACTTTTTAACAAGATGAAAATAAGAGTAAGAAGGGTCTTGCCGAGATATATGAGGTTCGTGTTGGTGCAACATCCCTCAGGTCAAGGTTGACCTGTTTGACCAAGCTGAGTCTTGGTTTGGGTTTAGATGTTTGACAATAAGATGTTAATTGAAGAAGAGTCAAGTAGGTCAAGGTTGACCGGATACTTGACTGGGAAGTCCTAACTGGGATGTTAGGCAGAAGGAAGTCCTAGTGAGTGAAGCTAGGCAGAATGAAAGTCCTGGTGAGTGAAGCCAGGTGAAAGTCCTAGTGAGTGAAGCTAGGCAGATGAAAATCCTGGTGAGTGAAGCCAGGTGAAAGTCCTAGTGAGTGAAGCTAGGCAGATGGAAAATCCTGGTGAGTGAAGCCAGGTGAAAGTCCTAGTGAGTGAAGCTAGGCAGATGGAAAATCCTGGTGAGTGAAGCCAGGTGAAAGTCCTAGTGAGTGAAGCTAGGCAGATGGAAAACCCTAGTGAGTGAAGCTAGGTGAAAGTCCTGGTGAGTGAAGCCAGGCAAGGGAAAATCCAGATGGATCAAGGATGATCGGACATCTGGTGTTGGGAAGTCCAAGTAGGTCAAAGGATTGACTGGATACTTGGCATGAAAGAAAAGTCCAAGTAGGTCAAAGGGATTGACCGGATACTTGGCGCAGAGAAAAGTCCAAGTGGGTCAAAGGGATTGATCGGACACTTGGTAAGGGAGTCCTAGCAGGTCAAGGGAGTGACTAGATGCTAGGCATGACATACCAACAGGTCAAGGTTGACCGGATGTTGGTTTGGGAGGTTTGGGACTTGGTTTGGACAAAAATCAAGTCGGATCGATCGATGGATCGATCCGGATCTGATCGTCGATGGATCGATCCGGACTGTCCCAATGACGAGAGCCTCGGATCGATCCGTGGATCGATCCAGAGGTCCCAATCGATCGATGGATCGATTGGGACGCTGTTCGCGCGATAAGCGCCGGATCGATCCGTGGATCGATCCAGCGTTTCCAGCGAAGGCGCTGGATCGATCCGTGGATCGATCAAAGCCCCAATCGATTGGGAATATTCGAATCGATCGGGATCCGACCGCTGGCGCTGTATACGCAGCGATGCCTTCGGCATCGCTTCACTGTTTCATCTCAGATCTTCGCCAGCTCCTCCACAGCACTCTCAAAGCTCGTGATTGCCAGTTCTTGAAGGTTCTTGGAAGCTCTCCGAGTCAAGAGGCGGATCAAAGGCAAGAAGAGAAGCTAGGGTTAGGGTTTTCTGCATTCATTGTAAGCTTTGTGCTTGTATTTTGTTTCCCTTTCCTTCTTCTTGTACCGAGAGTCTTGTAGGGCTTTTCCGCCCTCTGTAGTTACCGAAAAGGAGTGTTTCATAGTGGAGGGTGCGTGCGTGGTGTGGATCCTTGGATTAGTCACCTCCTTTGGAGGTGGATACCAAGTAAAATCCTAGTGTTAGCGTGGGTGTATTTGTTTCTGTATTTTCCGCTGCATATTCTTGAAGAAACAATCAACGCCAAGCACCAAGCGAACGCGACGAGCTATTCACCCCCCCCCCCCCTCTAGCTACTTTTGGTCCTAACAGTTCGCTGCTTCATTCATGCAAATCATTTTTATTAATCAGCTAATGCGTGATACATAGACTATGCTCACTTCTCTCTCTCTCTCTCCTTTTTTTTTGTAATTTAGGAAGAATATGCGCAGAAGACGGGTCTAGCTCCAGCTCTTCTTTCTGCTTCTGATAAACTTAAGATTGAGGTATTTTACTTGTCCACTTATTTACTATTCCTATGTGGTAAATTTTGTCATAAAAATTCAAACTGAACCCTGGCAATTAGTAGCTATTTTTACCAAAATTATCTGCATTTTTTTCAATTTCTAATTTCAACTACTGGTAGGATAGTAATCATAGTTTAGTGATTGATGGCTGATGAGAATGAGAATTTGTATGTCTTAGGTGTCAGTTTATAAGTCTTCATCGATGCATTTTCTTTAAGCTCCTTACAACTGTTGTATTCTCACTATTGAGAAATTATATTGAAACCTCTCAAGTTCTTTGGGTTTTCCCTCCTTTCTGTTTGTTTGCCTGGGAAACTTTCTCAGAAGTCCTGATGGAAGATTATATTATCGATAGATGTCTTTCTTACTGATGCATATAATGACTTTACTTTATAGCCAAAAAAAACTGACATTGGGATATCTGCAATCTGAATTTGTTAATAATACAGATCCACTAGATCTATTGTATTGATCTGCGATAACATTTGGCTGCTTGTGTAGCTTCTCAGCTTTTCTCATACACTTTTTCTTTTATGCCTGCAGGCAACCATGTTATTCAAAAAGATTTCCTTAAAGTTGGATGCGCTATCTCACTTCCATTTTGCTCCAAAGCCGGTTAGCAATAAAGCTTATCAAGTGTTTAATTCTTTTAGTATTTATTTCTTGATTGACCATAAGTTATGATGTAGGTTATTGAGGGCATGTCTATACAAGTCAATGTACCTGCTCTAGCAATGGAAGAGGTAAAAATATCTTTTGGAGTTGTCTTTTAGTTTATGGTAAAAATAGTTTCGAGTCACTGAAATACAATGGTTTTGCATGTTGCTCCATTGGCCGTCTCAGATGCGGCTATGCTTGCCCCTGAGGAGATTTTTCATGGAAAAGGAAACATCAAAGAAGAGGTAGAGTTAACAAAAGTAGAGAGAAAAAGGAGACGGGCCAACCAAAAAAGAAGATTTAGAAGATTGAAAGGTATCCTTTATTCGCTTATATTTATGGTTCTGCTTATTTTCATGCTTGTCTACAATCTGTGCATAATGGTCAAAAAAATTAGTGGCGAACTTGTGACAGACATGATCCACCACTTAGAATTACATAGTTCTTGTGCACAGGATTGCATAATTCCATTCTGCTCTTTTTAGGTGTCCTCAAGAGTATTGGGAAGAATGCCGACAAGCTAAAAAAATGAAGAGACTTTAACAAATTAAGGAGCACTAGGAGCTGCAATCCCTCCTCTTCACCGACATCTAAGTAGAAAATCTTGTGTTATATTGTTCTACCTTTGTTTTAATAGTGTTATCATTTTGTTGGTTGCTTATGAAATTTTGTTGGTTGTTTATGAAATTTCTTCAGAATGTTATAGATATTATTTTTGAATGTTAGAAAATTGTATATTAAATTTTATTTTGAAATTTAGTATTTTGAATGATTTATAATATTGAAAAATTGTGTATTAATTTTTTTAATTTTTTTTCTAAAAAAGACAACGGTTTTTCACCATTGTCGTAGATAGTTTAAAACTGTTGTTGAAGACCCTATTATTAAAGGTAGACGCTCAAAAACAACGGTGAAAAACTGTTATCTTTGAAGGAAAAGACAACAGTTTTTCACTGTTGTAAAAATGTTGTCTTTGCCTTCAAAGATAACGGTTAAAAACTGTTGTCTTTGGGCACCCCTTTTAACAACATGGCCATTAACAACAGTTCAAAATGGGCTACGACAACGGTGAAAAACCGTTGTTGTTAGGCTTTTTTCTTGTAGTGGAAGTTAGATTCATTACCGACTCTCCCTTGCAATGGATAAGCCGGCAATGATCTCCTACTCCATGTCCTATGCTACTAAATGTGAATGATTCCTATGTTGTCTTTACACGGGCTTGCCTGTCACGTGCGTCCCTCGGATAATCAACATAGAAATACACTAACACATAATAACATAGAAATAGAAATAGTGAGTATGCCCGATCCCCTACTTCCTTGTGGAGATTTGCTTCTCCTTTCAAGGTGATACCCTAAATCGTCCTCACACGAGCATGTTCTTGTCACGAAGGTCCCTCGGATAATCGATCTAGGATATCCCCCCCTACGGGATTAACAATTCTACTCAACCATTTGATAAAACATGCAAAAGATATAAACAAGATTCACACACACATTACATCAAACATGAACAAGGCATCAACAAATCATTGAATAGAAGACATGGCAAATCTACATAGTTTTACATCACCATCACATCACAAATACTTCCTATATCCTAGATCTAGAGATCTACTCCATTGCTAAGGAAGAACAACCCCAAAACATATAGAAAAGCACACTTACAACCCTAGATTTGAGAAGAAGGGGAAGAAGAGATGCTTGCCGATGATTCCGGTGTCTTAGGGATGTCTCCTCGCTCTGGAGATGGATAGATCGCCAAGGGATGGAGGAGAATGGAGCTCTAGGATTTCCCCCTAAGGGGAGAACCCTTCCCCCAAGGAGAGGGACGAAGGCCCAGATCCAAGATCCAAGATCTCCCAAGATGAGTCAAAGAATGAGGATCTTGACCCTTTTATACCTCCACCAAACTGCCCAGGAAAACCAGGAAAAAAGGGACCGGTAAACCAGGTTTTTCACCCACTAAACCAAGTTTTCTCATGATTAACCCTGAACCAAAGTTGTATCTATTGAAATTATCTTCAATTTGATACTTGGATCGAGCCCTGGATCCAACCGATCCAAAAGTTATAGCGGTTCAAAGTTTGGTCTGCAGTCTGGGCGGAGGTCCAGTTGAACCAGGCACGGCCGTGCCATTTATCATGGGCAGACAAGTCTCCCTCTCTGTTGGACCTGAATAAAAGTTGTAGATCTTGAAGTCAGCTACGTTTTGGTATAAATATCATCCAAAAACTCCAACCGAGCGCAAAGTTATGACCGTTTTACGAACGGTCTGCAGTCTGCCCAGAATTCAGCACAGCCCTGTTTTGGCGTGGCACGGCCCGTGTTCTTCGTCACACGGCCGTGTGGGATCCACACGTCCTCACACGGCTTCTTCTCTGGTTGAGTCACACGGCCGTGTGGCTCACACGACCGTGACCCTTTTCTTCTCTGCCGAGGCCACACGGTCGTGTGGATTCACACGGCCGTGGCCTTTCTCTCCTCTGGAAACTTGACACGGCCATGTGTTGCTTGGGAAGCTTAGCACGGCTGTGTGGGACACACAGCCGTGGCCTTCTTTACATCTGGTGCTGGAGCATGGCCGTGCCATTTGGCATGGCCAAGGCATGATATGGCCACACGGCCGTGTGGCATACACGGCCTAGGCTGGATTTCTTCCGGAGTTGCTCCCGTGTGCATTTTGCTCCATTTTCGCTCCAAATAGCGTCCTGTCAATCAAAACAAGCAAAGAGCAGATCTCTGAACAAAATATAATGGAAGTATGACATTACAATGAAATAGGGTGGAATAAACATAGATTATGATAATGAAATACAAGTAGATGTGCGTCAAGACATGCATAAAAGTGTATATAACCTACGCACATCAACTATATATTGATATGGTTAAGAGAGAATTAATATACAATTCATTATTGACTTGATTAGAGAATTAATATGTTGGATTTACATGCATGTGGTGTATGTGATGTAATAAATTAATTTATTTATTGTTAAGTCTTCCGCTGTGGATGTTTACGAAACATATTTTAAGCACACACCGCATCGGGCATATCCCAACGCTGGCGCCCAGAATGGCTCTAGGCGCATAGAGAGGGTTGAATCCCATAGGTGTCCAGTTGAGTTGGCATGCCCTGATTGGTATGCACACGTCAGGTTCTATGTGCCTGGGGTGGTCCAGGTGCTCGGAGTTGGATAAAGCTTCACGGATAGAGCTTCAGCAAGGTACGTCCATGTTAGCGGTCCAGGCACCCGTTGGTGGTCCAGGCTCCTTGAGGTGGATCATCTAGTGCCGAAGCCGGGTCGGATAGGTCTCGGTCCAAACCCCTAGGGGGTGGTCTAAGCGCCCGAAAATCCTAATAAAAGGAGCTTAAGCCAGCAGCTTCAAACATTAATTGCTTCGACTTTTGTACTCACGCGTTGCTCTAAAAAACTCTCTATGACACCGAAAGGCTACTCCGACAATTAACACTCAAGCTCAAGCTTCTTCTCTTATTGTTGTCAGTATACTTTACTTACTTCTTTATACATAAATCTGTAGGATCGAAAGCACTAGAGGAGGGGGGGGGGGGTGAATAACGCTCGTGGCTTTCACGTTCGTTTTAAAACAATCAAGTAATACGCAATAGAAAAATCAAAACAATACTAACACCAAGGTTTTTACTTGGTTCGGAGCCTGTGGCGACTCCTACTCTAACGCCCACATTCGTTGAGTGTTTAGTTTGGGCAATCCCTATCAATTTAGAATATTACAACTTTGAAGTACAATATAAAGCAATAATGAAAATTATAAAGATAACAGAAAATAGGGAATTTTAAGTTTCTGGTCATCGAAGTCAAGTTACAGCTTTGTCAGATAGTTCTTTGAGCAGCACACGGAAGAAGGGTTGCGATTTCAAGTGTTGTCTAAGCTGCTACTTGAACCAGGCTTAAATAGCCCATTGAGGGTGCCTCCAACCGCATGGAGGGTGCCTCCAGCCCACCGAGTCATCCGCATTGATAACCTCCGCAACGCTCGCTGCTTATCCGCTTGAGGGCGCCTCCAAGATCCATGGAGGGCACCCTCCATCCAACATCCAGGGTGCCTCCAAGCTCCATGGAGGGTGCCCTTGCGCCATGCTGCGAGGTTGTCGATCAACTCACCCAAGGCGCCTCCAAGCTCCATGGAGGGCGCCTCGGGACTGTTCATCCGAGGCTTTTCTTGTGCAATTTTTTAGAATGTATACTAAAAGCCTAGCTTTTTGTAAACATCTATTTTTGAAATAAAAGAATCACATTGGTCAAATGCCTACATTTATTTACTAAGTGTAGTTGTTCAATTAATTTATATTGTAGATAACATGGTGTGTGGTGTCACACACAGAAGATCATGTTATCAGTTCTTTATAAATTATAAACAGTTGCTCACTACTAAGATGGAAAGGAACAAACTATTGGAATAGTCGTAGTGTAATTAGGTATTAATTTATCTTGACTAATAAATTACACTAGTACACTCTGAGTGTATTGAGTAGGACCATTTAAGGTAAGTTCTTTTTGTACTGACTTAATAAAAGAACAAGACCTTAGTTATTATGGAAGTGTGTGCTCTTAATCCTAATATAATAACAAGCACATATATTTAGTATTTATTTCTTTGACTTATCAAAGGGTGAGATTTAGCTCGATAAATCAAAATGCCCGATAAGTTGGGAAATGATATTACTTATAGTGTGTGTTGTTGATTATAGAAGGAAACTGTGTCCTAGAAATCTAGGTTGATAATGTCCCCAAGAGGAGCTCATAAGGATTGCCATGTTAAACCCTGCAGGTGGACTTAGTCTGACATGACGATAAGGTTGAGTGGTACTACTCTTGGACTAAGATATTAATTAAAATGAGTTGTCAGTAACTCAATTAATTAGTGGGCATTCGACATCTTAAACATAGGGAGATTAACACACTCATAATAAGGAGCCCAAAAATGTAATTTGGGATTGGTGCGGTAATTCAATAATAATTCTTTAGTGGTATGAATTCTTATTGATGAAATTACATTGGGTGTTCGGGGCGAACACGGGAAGCTTAATTTCATCGGGAGACCAAAACCAATTCCTCCTCTCGGTTCCTATCGTAGCTTCTTGTATATAAAGAATTATACCCACCTATACACACCTTCTTACCCATTCTTTGGCGGTCGACCAAGCTAGCTTGGAGCCCAAGCTAGGGTCGGCCAAGACCCAAAGATTGAGCCAAGTAGGGGCCGGCCAATGCTTGGAGCCCAAGCATGGTGTGGTTGGCCCTAAGAAAAATAAAAGGATTTTTATTTTAAAATTTTTCTTATGTGGATTCCATGGTTTTAAAAAGAGAGTTTAAAATTTAAATTTTTCCATCTACAAAAGATTAAGAAAAGATTTGGTATCTTTCCTTATTTGTAGATTGAGAAGAAAATTTTATTTTGATAAAACTTTCCATTTTTGTAACCATGTTCATGATTTAAAAAGAGAGTTTTAAAATTAAATATTTCCTTTATAGTCTTCTACAAAAGATTAAGAGAAAGATTAGATATCTTTCCTTATTTGTAGATTGAAAGGAAATTTTAATTTTAGAGATAACTTTCCTTTTTGAAAATCAACCACATGTTTAAAAGAAAGTTTTTAATTTATAAAATTTCCTTTAATAACCAACCATGAAGGGATAAATTATTAGAGAAATTTTAATTTTAAAATTTCCGGAAACAAATAAGGAAGTTTTAATTTTGTGTTTAAAACTTTCCTTATTTGGAGCATGGGGATGTGGCCGGCCATATCATGGTTAAAAGGAAATTTTAATTAATTTTTCCTTAATAACCAAAGGCAAGGAATATAAGGGAATTTTAATAACAATTAAATTTCCTTATTTGCTAAGACCAAGGAATATAAAAGAGGGGGTAGAGGTGCCTTCACCTAACAACATCTATTCTATAGTTCCTCCTCTTTTCCTTGGTGTGTGGCCGGCTCTATTCCTTCCTTTTCTCTTCTTCTTTAGTGGTCGGATTATCCTTCCCTTGGAGCACTTGTTGGTGGCCGGTTCTAGCTAGGAGAAGAAGGAGAGAAAGGAGGATTTGCTCTTGCATCCCTTGGAGTTTGGTGGTGGTGGTCGGACCTCTACTTCTCTTGGAGAATTGGTGGTGGCCAAATCTAGCTTGGAGAAGAAGGAGCTTGGTGGTTCTCGTCTCGGAAGATCGTTGCCCACACAACGTCCGAGATTAGAAAAGGAATACGGTAGAAGATCAAGAGGTTATTTGCTTACAAAGAAAGCTATAACTAGTATTTATTTTTCGCATCATGCTAGTTCTTCTTTGTACGAATTCCAAACACAAGAGGCATATGATTCTTGAGTTTTGAATTTGTGATTCGAGTTTGTGTTTTTTTTTATTTTTTGAATTTGTGATTTGATTGTTCCTTTTGGTTAAACCTAGAGTTATATAAGGAAATTAAATATTAAATTTCTTTAAAAGGCTTTGTCTAGGAAGTGGTGGTTGCTCTCATATCCATGAAGGCCTAGTGCCTCGCCATGTTGAACCTGGAAGCCAATTTTGGAAATAGATATTTAATTAAATTTGTAACATAGGTTGATTTGGATCAATAGTGTTAAGTTCTGCTAGCGATCCAAATCTAAATCATTAAGAACAGATAAGTTAAATTTGGAATCAATAATGTTAAGTTCCGTTTGCGATTCCTAATTTAATTTCTAAAGAACACAATAGGTTGTTTAGGAAAGGTTCGACACTCGTACAAAATTTTTGTACAGTGGAACCGGTATGATCTTCCTAGGACCAACCAACAATTGGTATGAGAGCTAGGGTTTGCCTCTGTGTGTTTGGTTTTCAAATAGATTATGCACATGTCATACATAATTTAGGCAGGATAATAGTAGGATATGCTAACTTTGTAGTTGCAGGCTCCAACTATTATGGCATATAGATATTGTGTGTGATTGGATCCTTGGACATGTCAAGGGCATTTTATTGTGTGTACATGATTGTAATATTAAATACAGCAGGAGCTGTATTAGTTATTAGGATTTTACATTTTTGTTTCGATCTAGATTACATGTACATTCCTTTATAAAATACAGGATCGATATATGTAAAATTCTATTTTTGTCGCGGATCGTATCCTTGCGAGGCGTGGTGCTATTGGAGGACCAGAGGCGCAGCGGAAAAGGAAGCTTGATGGACCCGACGACATGATCCCTAGGGATGGCAGCACGTGAAGGATAGTGATGGAAGAAGCCATAATAGTTGAAAATTAATTTCCATATTTATTGCTTTTAGTTACTGTGATGTGTGTGTGTGCATGTGATGTATGCTAGCATAGTCAAAAATCCTCACCTTAAAAAACTAAGTAGGAGAGGGATTAGTAAATAAATCTCATGGTCTCCATTACTGGCTTGTAAGTGATGTAACAAGCTTACGTGTTGGCTCTAAGTGCCTCACTCTACAACGGATGGGTTTGTTGCGGATCACTAGATCAAACTTCCTTTATGGATGGTTATAGGAAATTATTTAGGAGTGTGTGATCTTCTCCAACTGAAGGGGCATAATCCTATTTAATGGACTAAGTATCAAGTAATGGTATACACTTAGACGCATTCAATAGCATCCTCCCCAACGGAGTCACTGCAATTGTTTTGTGTGACCAAAGGAATACCAACTATTAATTTATCATAAAGCTAGGTAAACCCCCCCTCTTACAAATGTTTAAATTTGTATACGTCCACACTAACGTGGCATACAAAATTCATGGTGTTTGAGGTAATTTTATTTGTCATAAAGTTAGGTTGACAAAATAAAATGGGTAATACCTCCTCTTACAAATAATTGAATTTGTATACGTCCACACTAACGTGGCATACAAAATTCATGGTGTTTGAGGTAATTTAAGGTTGACAAGATAATTAATGGGTAAAACCCTCCTCTTACGAATGTTTGAATTTGTATACGTTCACACTAACGTGGCATGCATAATTCCCGATGTTTGAGGTGTTGGTGAATTTAAATAATATTATTTGAGGAATCAATGTTATTTTAAATTCAAAGTTTTGACCAAATTTTTTATCAAAGTAAACCAACTATTAATTTTATTTGTCATAAAGATAGGTTGAGAAGATAATAAAATTAATGGATAAAATTTCCTATTAAAGTTTGAATTTGTATACGTCCACACTAACGTGGCATAAAAAATTCATGGAGATTTTAGAGTGTTGGTCTTGATCAAATTTTTTTTTTGTGTGTGATTCTTAGGATTTCATATGTTTGTCAATCCCCTAGTTGTTATACTATAGGATAGACTTAGTAGTCCCAATTAAGATTGGAAACAAAACTTAGACTCTTAGATGGACTGTCCTCTCAGAAATAAGAACAATAAAGGTGTATTTAATTTATTAGTTGTTGAAACATGTTTAGTGGTGTTATCTACTAGTGCCTGGTGTGTAGATACGGAAGCCACTGATCATGTCTGTAATTCATTGCAGGGGTTCCAGGAAACCTGACTACTATATGAAAAGGAAAATACCGTCTACATGGGCACTGCTGCAAAATGTAGCAGTTGTTGCAGTGGGAGGTGTTTATCCTCTGATAGGAATAAAACATGGATTTTGAGAAATTATCTTTACATACCAAGTTTAGAAAGAACTTGAATTCAGTTTCTAAACCATTCAAAGAACTTGATATTCTGTCTCTTTTGATAACAAAGTTGTTATCAAAGAAAAGAGGGAAGTTATCTGTTCTGGTTGGCAATTTATAAAATCCAATAACTCCCACGATGCAACAAATGGAAATTAATAACATATCTTCTAATTCTAAAAAGAGAAAGCAACCTTCGGAAATAAACCAATCATATCTTTGGCATCTAAGGCTAGGTTATATTAACTTGAGTAAGATTCAAAGGATAATAGCCGATGAACTTTTGGGTTCATTGGTAGTGGAAACCTTTCCAACTTGCGAGTCTTACTTGGAAGGAAGAATAACCAAGAAGCTTTTTAAGTCTAAGGGGTATAGAGCCAAAGATGTGTTGGAATTAGTTCATTCTGATTTGTGTGGATCTATGACTATCCAGGAAAGAGGTAGTTTCGAATAATTCGTCTATTTTATAGACAACTATTCAAGATACGGGTACATTTACTTGATGTGTCATAAGTCTAAGTGCTTTGATAAGTTCAAAGAGTGCTAGGCTGATGTGGAGTAACGTCAAGGTAAAAGTATCAAGACACTACGGTGAGACCGTAGTGGCGAGTACCTCTTGGGAGAGTTTAGGAGTCACTTATCAGAAGTCGGGATTCAATCCCGATTAACTGCACCTGGAACACCCCAACAGAATGGTGTAGTAGAACGAAGGGATAGGACTCTTATGGAAATGATTAGATCAATGATGAGTTATTCAGAATTATCAAATTCATTTTGAGGATATACTCTAGAAACGAAAGTGAATATAGTACCTTCTAAAGTCAGAACCCTCTACTCCCATAGAATTGTAGAATGGGCGTAAGCCTAGTCTGAAGCATATTCGGATTTGGGGTAGTCCAGCACATGTGATGAAGGGAGATACTAATAAGTTGGACAGGAGTTCACTTGTTTGTGGGTTATCCTAGAGAAATGAAAGGAAGTTTATAGTCCTAAAAATCAGAAGGTCATTGTAAGCACCAATGCCCGATTTTTAGAAAAGGGCAATGTAATGAACCACAAGCCCATAAGTAAATTTGTTTTTAAGGAAAGGACACGCCTAATCTAGTACCAATTGTACAAGATGAAATATCACAAGAAACTGCAACACGTATCGCAAATGATACATAATTACAGAAAATGCCTCGTCGTAGTGGGAGGGTTGTTATGCAACATGAAAGATTCATGTTTTGGGAGAGTCTTTGGACTTGATCCCTGGTGAACATGAACCTGATCCCCGGACATATGATGAAGCGCTCAAAGATAAAGATGCAGTATCTTGGCAAAGAGTAATAAATACTGAATATTAGAATATATGTATTCTAATAAAGTCTGGGAGCTTGTAGAATCACCAAATGGTGTAAAAGTCATTAGGTTCACAATAGAAAAAGAAGGACAGACGGGAAGGTAGAAACTTTCAAACTAAGGCTTGTTGAAAAAGGGTATCGATTATGAGGAAACTTTTTCACCGGTAGCCATGCTTAAAGTCTATCCGGATTCTTTTATCTATTGTTGCTCATATGTATTATAAGATTTGGGAAATGGATGTCGAGACAATTTTCCTTAATGGAAGTCTTGAAAAAAACATCCATATAACGCAACCAGAGGGGTTTATTACAAAGGGATAAGAGCATCTAGTATGTAAACTCAAACGGTCTATGGACTGAAGCAAAAGCTTTAAGATCTTGGAACATCCGGTTTAATGAAGTAATCCAGACCTATGGATTTATTCAGTGTACAGATGGATTTTTGTGTATACAAGAAGTGTGATGGAAACGTGGTGATATTTCTTGTACAATACGTAGATGACATTTTTTATAGTTGGAAACAATATCAAAGTGTTGTCGGAAGTAAGGGTATGGTTATCCAAGCAATTCGATATGAAGGACTTGGGAGAATGCGCACATATTCTAGGGATCAAGGGATCACAAGAAAAGAATGTTGTGCTTATCCCGAGCTTCATACAATCCTAGCTCGTTTTAGCATGCAAGAATCCAAGAAAGGTTTTCTACCTTTTAGACATGGAGTAAACTTTATATAAAGAGATGTCTCCGAAGACATCAAAGGAGATAGAAGACATGAAGGCAGTTCCTTATGCTTCAGCTATCAGAAGCATAATGTATGCTATGCACGAGATAGGATATCTATTTTGTCATGGGCATGGTTAGCATATATCAAAGTAATCCAAGACCGGGACGCTGGACTGTCGTAAAACATATATTAAAGTACCTTAGAGGGACTAGAGATTATATTCTAGTTTACAAGACAGATGATTTGCTCCTTGTGGGTTACACGGATTCAGACTTCCAATCAGACAGGGACAATAGTAAGTTGACCTCGGGGTTTTGTGTTTACTTTAGGAGGTAAAGTCATAACTATGGAGGAGTATTAAGCATAGGTGCTTTTTCGGACTCCACCATAGAAGCTGAGTATGTGGCAGCCTCTGAGGCAGCCATAGAAGTTATATGACTCAGAAACTTCATGATGGACTTAGACATGATTTCTGGTTTGCCCAAAAATTATTACAATTTATTGTAATAATAGTGGTGCAGTAGCAAACTCGAAGAAACCATAAGTCCATAAGGCAAGTAAACACAATAGAGCACAAGTACCACCCAATACGAGATATCGTATAACGAGGAGAAGTTGTTGCCGCCTAGATTGCATCAGATGATAACCTGAGAGATCCTTTCATTAAGGTCCTTTCGGTGAAAGCTTTTGATCGGTATGTGGAGGGGATGAGAATCAGATGTATGGCAGCAGATATTGTTGCTTAGTCTTTTAGTATAAGTGGGAGATTGTTAGAGTGTATACTAAAAGCCTAGCTTTTTGTAAACATCTATTTTTGAAATAAAAGAATCACATTGGTCAAATGTCTACATTTATTTACTAAGTGTAATTATTCAATTAATTTATATTGTAGATAACATGGTGTGTGGTGTCACACACAGAAGATCATGTTATCAGTTCTTTATAAATTATAAACAGTTGCTCACGACAAAGATGGAAAGGAACAAACTGTTGGAATAGTCGTAGTGTAATTTGGTATTAGTTTATCTTGACTAATAAATTTCACTAGTACACTCTGAGTGTATTGAGTAGGACAATTTAAGGTAAGTTCTTTTTGTACTGACTTAATAAAAGAACAAGACATTGGTTATTATGGAAGTGTGTGCTGTTAATCCTAATATAATAACAAGCACATATATTTAGTATTTCAAGCACATATATTTAGTATTTATTTCTTTGACTTATCAAAGGGTGCGATTTAGCTCGATAAATTAAAATGTCCGATAAGTTGGGAAATGATATTACTTATAGTGTGTGTTGTTGATTATAGAAGGAAACTGTGTCCTAAAAATCTAGGTTGATAATGTCCCCAAGAGGAGCTCATAAGGATTGTCATGTTAAACCATGCAGGTGGACTTAGTCCGACATGACGATAAGGTTGAGTGGTACTACTCTTGGACTAAGATATTAATTAAAATGAGTTGTCAGTAACTCAATTAATTAGTGGGCATTCGACATCTTAAACATAGGGAGATTAACACACTCATAATAAGAAAGAGCCCAAAAATATAATTTGGGATTGGTGCGGTAGTTCAATAATAATTCTTTAGTGGTATGAATTGTTATTGATGAAATTAAATTAGGTGTTTGGGGTGAACACAGGAAGCTTAATTTCATCGGGAGACCAAAACAAATTCCTCCTCTCAGTCCCTATTATAGCCTCTTGTATATAGAGAATTATACCCACCTATACCCACCTTCTTACCCACTCTTTTGTGGCCGGCCAAGCTAGCTTGGAGCCCAAGCTAGGGCCGGCCAAGACCCAAAGATTGAGCCAAGTAGGGGTCGGCCAATGCTTGGAGCCCAAGCATGGTGTGGCCGGACCTAAGAAAAATAAAAGGATTTTTATTTTAAAAATTTTCTTATGTGGATTCCATGGTTTTAAAAATAGACTTTAAAATTTAAACTTTTCCTTCTACAAAAGATTAAGAAAAGATTTCAAATCTTTTCTTATTTGTAGATTGAGAAGAAAATTTTAATTTTGATAAAACTTTCCATTTTTGTAACCATGTTCATGATTTAAAAAGAGGGTTTTAAAATTAAATATTTCCTTTATAATCTTCTACAAAAGATTAAGAGAAAGATTAGATATCTTTCCTTATTTGTAGATTGAAAGGAGATTTTAATTTTAGAGATAACTTTCCTTTTTGAAAATCAACCACATGTTTAAAAGAATGTTTTTAATTTATAATATTTCCTTTTATAACCAACCATGAAGGGATAAATTATTAGAGAAATTTTAATTTTAAAATTTCCTAAAATAAATAAGGAAGTTTTAATTTTGTGTTTAAAACTTTCCTAATTTGGAGCATGGGGATGTGGCCGGCCATAGCATGGTTAAAAGGAAAATTTAATTAATTTTTCCTTAATAACCAAAGGCCAGGAATATAAGGGAATTTTAATAACAATTAAATTTCCTTATTTGCTAAGACCAAGGAATATAAAAGAGGGGGTAGAGGTGTCTTCACCTAACAACATCTATTCTATAGTTCCTCCTCTTTTCCTTGGTGTGTGGCCGGCTCTATTCCTTACTTTTATCTTCTTCTTTAGTGGCCGGATTATCCTTCCCTTGGAGCACTTGTTGGTGGCCGGTTCTAGCTAGGAGAAGAAGGAGAGAAATGAGGCTTTGCTCTTGCATCCCTTGGAGCTTGGTGGTGGTGGTCGGACCTCTACTTCTCTTGGAGAATTGGTGGTGGCCGAATCTAGCTTGGAGAAGAAGGAGCTTGGTGGTTCTCATCTCGGATGATCGCTACCCACACAACGTCCGAGATTAGAATAGGAATACGGTAGAAGATCAATAGGTTATTTGCTTACAAAGAAAGGAATAACTAGTATTTATTTTCCGCATCATGCTAGTTCTTCTTTGTACCAACACTACAAGAAAATTAGGATTTTACAACACTTAAAAGACAACGCTTTTTTTAAAAAGCGTTGTCTTTTTCTCTTTAACAACGCTTTTAGTGAAAAGCGTTGTCTATTTCTTTATTTTCTTACTAATAGACAACGCTTTTTTAAAAACCGTTGTCTATTAATGATTTTTATGGATCAAAGACAACGCTTTTTGAAAAGCGTTGTATACTAGCATTTTTTTTAGTGTATACAACAATGATTTTTAAAAAATGTTGTCTATTATCAAGCCCTCATCTAAATCTGGGATGATCTGAACCGTTGGATGCAACTAAGAGTAGAAAAGTCCTTAGGTTTCACTCGCACCCACAAGAGGCATATGATTCTAGAGTTCCCAATTTGTGATTTGAGTTTGTGTATTTTTTTGTTTTTTGAATTTGTGATTTGATTGTTCCTTGTGGTTAAATCTAGAGTTATATAAGGAAATTAAATACTATATTTCTTTAAAAGGCTTTGTCTAGGAAGTGGTGGTTGCTCCTATATCCAAAAAAGCCTAGTGTCTCGCCATGTTTAACTTGGAAGCCAATTTTAGAAATAGATATTTAATTAAATTTGTAACATAGGTTGATTTGGATCAATAGTATTAAGTTCTGCTTGTGATCCAAATCTAAACCATTAAGAACATATAAGTTAAATTTGGAATCAATAATGTTAAGTTCCGTTTGTTATTCCTAATTTAATTTCTAAAGAACACAATAGGTTGTTTAGGAAAGGTTCGACACTCGTACAAAATTTTTGTACAGTGGAACCGGTACGATCTTCCTAGGACCAACCAACATAATTTTCGTCCTACAAGTCATGATAGTCGACAAAAAAAGTATACCCTACAAAATAAGGTTAGTATAATAAAATGAGATAAATAGAAATTTATTTTGAAAGTCTCCGGATTGTCCGGTTCTGACTTTGGATTTCACCCCCGGAAACCCTAGGTCGAACCGACGCCTACTGTTCCCTCATCGGGGAATGTGTCCTCACCTACTCCACTCAGGAGAGTTTACCTATTTGCCAGATTGATCCTATAGGCCAACAGAACTTTTGCTCAACATCCGAATCTCCAGCACTTTTTGCTGGATGTTCACGTCACGACCCGTCCAGTCTTCCACCTTGTTCTCGACACCAGGATTTCAAGCTAGAGTCCTCGACTCTAGGGTTTTTGCTCGAAGTCTTCGACCCGCCAAGACTTTCCGTTTAGGGTTATCACCCCCTAGGACCTAGGGTTACCACCCCTTAGGGTTTTCCTCCTGCCTAACCTCAGCTAGGACTTTTGCTTAAATACACTTAGGATTTTCCTGCAAACTCAACAAACCTTGTTAGATAACAAGACAACTTAACTATGGACCCTTTGACATAATCAAAATGTAGGTTTGATCGTTGGATGCTTCCCACACCAACAATCTCTCTCTTTTTGATTATGGCAACACAATTCAAAGTTAAGTAAAACATAACAAGATAATTAAGGTATTTAAGCATGAGCATAACTAAAATAATAAAAAAAATTCCTTATGCTCTCCCTTTCATAATAATTATGTTTAAATTCTTAACTTTCTTAAATTTTTCTTAACTTTCTTAAATTTTTCTTAACTTTGACTTTTCTCTCCCCCTTTGACATAAATCAAAAATAATAAACAGAGAGAAGGTTGTTATACACGTATAGATAGACAAAAAATATTTAATCTATTTAACTTTAAGCTCCCCCTGAAGGGTAGCACTTAAAAAACTTAGCTAATTTTTATGCGTTTGAAAAAAAAAATTAGCTAAACTTAGCTCTTGAAAATAATTATTTTGTCAAATACTTAGCTTTCACAAGAAGTTGAAAAAGACTTAGTTCAAAGTACTCAGCTTAAAAATAATTTTTCTTGAACACTTAGCTTTTAAAAATAATTTTTCTTAAACACTTAGCTTTTTAAAAAAATAATTTTGGTTAAACACTTAGCTTTTAAAAAAATTTTTGCTTAAACTCTTAGCTTTTAAAAATAATTTCTTATAAAAATACTTAGTTATGTAAATAATTTTTTTTGAAAAAATACTTAAATATACTTTATCAAATATTTAGTTTCTATCTTTTCAAAAAATAATTTATTTTCTTTTCAAAAATAGTAAAAAAAATTGAACTTCCTCTTTTTGAAAAGTTTAACTTTGAAAAATAATGCCTTTAAAAAAACTAAAAAATAATGTATTAAACTTCTTTGCACTCTCCCTTAATTAATGCCAAAAAAATTTTAGAGTCCTAAAGTCCAATCATGAAAAAAAATATAAAAATTATTATTTACCTTCTTGATTTTCTATCTCACTCATTCTAGATTATCAAGCATGTTCAGCTTATGAATATGTGTGAGAGGGAGTTAAGTTTATCAATATTTTAATAATATTGAAATTGAGATTTTAAAATATAAATTTGAATTTTCAATGAGTTTGAATTTCAAATTTTAAGATATAAGTTTAGTTAGATTTAAATATTTGACAATAATTAAAATTTTGAAGATTTTGAAAATATATTGACAATTAATTAAGTTTAAAATTATAAACTTACATATTAGTTATGATTTAAAAATTAATTAGATTTTGAAATTAATAATAATTTGATTATTATTTTAAGGTAATTAACATTTTGAAATTTGGAAATAATTATAATTTAATTATGATTTGAGAGTAATTTACATTTTAAAAATAATTAGAATTTAATTATGATTAATAATCAAATAATTAGGATTTTTGAAATTTATTATGATTTTAAATAAGATTTTGAAATTAAGATTAAGATTTTAAAATTAATTAGAAGTTGCAATTAAGATTAATTAAAATTTATTAAGATATATTAATTAAGATTAAATTCATTAATTCTAAATTTTACCTAAATTCATCTCACCCTTTTCTAAATTATCAATCAGGAAACCTTATAGGTTTTTGTGAGATGGTTAATTTTTTCTTTGATTTAGATTATCATCTAAGAATTGATTTACATTTGAGTTAGACTCAGGTTTTAGAATTAGTGCATTAAATATTCATTTCAAAGATTAGTTTCGAGGCTATGGCGAGGCACTAGGCTTTCTTGGGTATGGGATCATCGACCACTTCTAGACAAAGTTTTTCAAAGAAATTGGATATTTAATTTCCTTTTTGAAACCCCTAGGTCTAACTAGTCAAGTGTAAATCACGCCTAGGTCCTTATCTATCCTAATCTAAGCATGAATAATAAAAGCAGTAAATCAAGCATCAGGCAATTCTATTTTATAATAAAAATGGTCTTTTTATTCGTTCCTTCTGGATCATAGTCTCGATAAGGTCTATCAAGGTAATAATTCTGATCCTTGGGGATCTAATATTGATCAAGTCCAACTTGATTAATCAAGTTTGACTTGGGGACCCATGCTTGGACTAAGTTTCTATTTGATCAATTTACTAATGATAAGTAGGATCTAAATCTTTGTTTGGCCTTGTATCCAAGTCCAGTTCAGTTGTATGCAGCCCTTTGTTTTCCAAGAATTAGGTTAAGGTTCTTGGAACCCAAGGTGAACCGTTCCAATGTTCCCTTAAGTTCCTTGACTTGATCTTTCAGATTGGAACTTTATTTCTCAAGTTGTTGAACCTAAGTTGAAGTTCCAGTTTGAATAGGTTCGATCAAGGAGCTTGGGCCAGTCACTTCCTTAAGGGTTGTTACCTCCTTTTGGAGTGACTTGACTTGGATATTTGACTTAGCTAATTTGCGAATTAAATAGTTAATTAAATTATACAGTTTATCTACTTGAGAGGATCTTACAACGGTGTTTGGCCCTTCAGAAACGGATATGGATTCGTGGCTTGTTTCATACTTGGCTTCGAATTCGCTCTCGGCTTCAGACTCGGAGTCGGTTTCGGCAACGTACGCTTGTACCGGTAGAGCGAGGAAGCTTTTTTGTTTGTGTTCTTCTTCGTCGGACTCTTTAGAGGACTCGGACCACGTTGCTTTCAAGGACTTCCTTCTTCGTTGCTTCTGGTTCGGATAGTCTGGCTTGTAGTGTCCCTTCCGGTTGCAGTCGTAGTAAGTAACTTCAGATTTAGCCTTCGTGCTCGATGGAGTCACCTTCTTCTTTTTGCACATTTTTCGTATCAGGTTGATGAGTTCGGTTGCTATCTCATCGTCATCTTCGTCTGAATTTATTTGGTATCAGAGTGGGTTTGCGATGCTTGCTTTTCGTGTTTAGGATTTTCGAGTTAATCTAATACCAATTTATTTGGTATCAGAGCAGGTTTGTGATACCTATTTGTTTTCCGTGTTCTAGATTTGCGAGATTATCTGATACCAATTTATTTGGTATCAGAGCGAGGTTTCGATTTTAGATTTTTGTGTTATGGAGTTTGTGAGCATATCTGGGTATTTTTGGATTGTACGGATTTCTGTCGATTTTTCGATTTGGAATTCCGAGGTATATTTGACGAGGTTCTATTTGGGGGACTAAGCAGTGACAGGACATCTCTAGACGACAAATAGGTAAATTTAGGTAATTTTATAGTTCTCATACCTGTAGTGATATCTGGGTAACATTTTGTTTACATATATGACACATACACGTATTCCAGTATCGAGACATGGCCGACCACGTAAAAGGGTGATAGATTCTCTGGAGACAAAGTCTAGAGAGAGATATACTGAGGTCGAGCCTGCCTGTCAGGAACAGACTCCTCAGGGTATTGTGAGCATGTCAGGTTATCAGACCCCGGCGGTTTCGACTTCAGAGGTACCTAGCTCGACAGTACCACCAGTGATACCCCCATCGGCATATCCGGCGCCTCCCCCATCAGTAGTATCTGTAGCATACCCTGCACCCCCTCTAGCCATGTCTACTACTGCGTACTCGGTACCATAGATACTTGTGCCAGTTACAACATACTCGGCACCCGTACCAGCAGTACCAGTTGTTTCTTACCCGGTACCGGCTACTGTACCTACAGTCGCCCCTACTTATGTCTACTCTGCAGTGCCGCCAGTGGTACCTACCCTGGTATATGCAACAGCACCAGTGGTACCTCTTCCGACCTATCCATCAATACCACCCATAGGATCAGCCCCAGTCATTCAGTTAGTTTTCGCAGTGATCCCTACTGATATGGTTGTGGCACGAGCACGGATCCTAGCCTTGGCAGAGTTGGTGTTCACATTGTTCCGTGGGGAGACTGATCCGAGCATAACTCAGTCCTGGATAGAGACTATGGAGCGAACATTCTTTTATATGGGTTGCTCCGAGTGGGAGAAGGCGGAGCTGGCTGCTTTCCACCTACGAGACGGGGCAGAGATCTGGTGGGACATGCAGCGCTCGATTATAGGCGAGCAACATATTATATGGGCAAGATTTAGGGAGGCATTTGAGAGTCAGTATTTTTCCCGGGCGTATCAGATGACATGTCGGCAGGATTTTCTAAGTCTTCGGCAGAATAACCGCTCAGTTATGGAATATAATGCTAAATTTAATCAACTAGCCAGATTTTATCCTGAGTTAGTTGTAAAGGATAGATCTCGTATGCTTCAGTTTGTCCAGGGACTAGACGGGCATCTTCAGGTAAAGATTCCCGGTTTTGATCATTCATCATACACAGAGGCACTTGGTAGAGCTCTTATGATTGATTATGCTTAGCAGAGAGTGAATGCAGACAAAAAGAGAAAGCAGACTGATCAGACTTCAGGATAGATCCAGAAGCCACAGGCTACCGGACAACAGCAGAGCAGTCGTACTCAGTCGGGTTGTCACGCCCCGGAGGAGTCCCTGTCCGAAGAAATTTCGGCAGCATCTCCCCTATACGGCGGATAATCTGAAACTTCCTACAATGCCCTCTGGGCCACATATACCTCGGCCAACACGGTCGAAATCACAACAGATAATAAAATAATATATATATATCCATCACCACGCAGTTAATAATAAATAAACTGTAACAGTGAATATATGACTCAAAAATAACCCTACTCAACTATACCCATAAAGCTCAAATCCGACGATAAGATCAACTTACCTCTTCTGCCGTCCAGGCAGGCATGTAGTAAAACAAATCCAAATAAAAACTCATCGACTATATCCATACAAAATCCAAATGTATCAAAATAGAACAAGTCTCAACATAGTTTAGTAAAAGACACCAAAAGACAAATAAACATCCTCGTGGACTGTAGGGGACTAACGACTGGAACTCTCTCCTGACAACATCAACCTGAAATAACAACGGAGGCGGGTGTGAGTCCAACACTCAGCAGGTACAACTGATATACATAGTAGGGAAATAATATCTAGCACTAATCATGCGTACAGTCTCCTGATATAAGAAGGAATAAATACAACTGAAGTAAACAGCAGAAAACTGTACTACCCGGTACAAGGATAAACAGTCTGAGAGGTATAGAAATCCTGTATGCATGTCAAGCATGGCCATCCAACCAAAATGCAGCAAATAAATGCAGCAAACACAATCACAAGAAATAAATGCATCAATGCATATGATGCCAATGATGCGTCCTGGTCACCCCTGACACCAGTCAACCATCTCACACACAATAGTGAGACAGAGTGGGTAGGGCTGTGACAACCGTGCACTCCATCGTCACTGCTCCTGATGAGTGACCGAGTGGACGAGATGCTGTCGGAGTACACCTATCCTCCTACCCCAAATCATAAATGGGGGAGCGCAATGCTCTTATCTCTCGGTACACAATGACGGGGAGGAATCTCTACCAGCTACCACGCTGCGTCACACTACCCATGAGGGGACCAACAGAGCCAAACAAAGTCCCTGCTGCAACACACTCTGCCTGAATCTACCACTAACCCATGAGTGGTGGTGTGTGCAGATCCATGTAACTGGCGATGTGCTCAAAATAATGGAGCGGACCATCGCACAGCATGCAATCATGCGAATGGTGCATGGCACTAACCATGGGAACATCCTGAGCTAATCCATATATATATAGAAGGTGCACCATAGGTCAATGAATCAAATCAAAGGTACACAGATCATATAAGGTATAAAACCTAGGTCCTGAGCATGGTGAAGCATGGTATATCGCTACCCCTATAAGCATGTATAAGTAGGTAAGGAATAACATGAGATGCAAAACAAGTATCAACCAAGCATGTAACAAGTATTGGGTAGTGACTAACCGAAACAGATAAGAAACATAATTATTGCAATTTGTTAAATTCACTACTATGCATATCAAACGACATAAAGTCAAAAGTACCCGCCTCCAAAAGAAAGGATCCAATCTGGTCCAAATCTGATGTCGAGATATTTGTCTCGCGTCAAAATCCTGTAATATCAAACATATACGGATTTAGCTAATTCCCTTGTATATTTAATTAGCTAACTAACCATTAATCCATATCCAACTAGATTTAACCTAACCCATTTCACAATTACAATGGATTAGGTATCCCCAATTATCTAAAATCAAATTGTATCAGATTAATACATGAACTAATACCTAACCATGTAAAACCAAATTCTTTACAGCATGTATCACGGTCTAAAATAATCAAACTACACTATGATCTACAACTAAGACCAAAAACCCAGTACCTTACCTGAATTCACAACTAAGGGTTGCGGCCAGAACAGGGATGCCGGCTACTGCAATCCAAGGTAAACAGCTGCTGTACAAGGAAACCCTAATCAACAAATTTTTCCTTTCCAAACTAAGTACCCAAATCCGAAATCGTTACCTCTACGGTGGCAGCAAGCAGCATAGAAGCTAGTAGTGGCACTAGGTCAAAATGGGAGGCTCGGCAGAACCTAGTGGCCGGCAACAGTGAAGCTGTAATGATGCGGCGGCGGCGCTGTGCCGAGATGTGGCAGAGAGGAAGAAGGGCACAGACTGGTGTCGGGGCAGAGTCGCCGCAAGGGAAAGGTGCTCGGCTCAGGGACTGCAGAGAGGCTAGGGCTCGCAGTAGACGGCGATCTGCGTCGGCGCGCAGGAAAGGAGGAGACAGCGGTGGTGGCTTCGGTGTCGCGGAAGGGAAGAAGGGCACAGGGACGGGGTGGAGAAGGAAAAGGAAGAAGAAGGAGATGCAACCCTCGACCACGGCTTAAATTGTGAGGAGAAGGGAACTGGCGCGGCGCCGGTTAGGGCAAGGGGAGAGGGCTTCGGGCGCGAGAGTTTCGACAGAGAAAGAAAAGAAACGAAGAAAATAAAGAAAATAAAAGAAAAAGGAAATATAAATATAAACATTTCCTAGCTTAAATGGGGTAGCCCAAACAGGCCTTCCCGGGACCCTGTTTTTATCCCTATAAACTCGTCCATACAAGCTACGAAAAATTTCAGAAAAATTTCCAGAAATTTCAGAAAATTCCCTTATCATTATTCGTCATTTTTTCGGTATTTTACATGGGTCAGGGTACTTGTGGGTCATCTGGACGACCCCAGATGTCAGGACGATCTTCATCTAGATGTTCCCGGTCTTCTCAGCAGAACTGGAAATAGTCCATCGGTAATCCTTACTGCACTCGATGTGAATCCCAAGATCACATCACCTCTGCATGCACCATGGGACAGTCAGTTTGCTATTATTGCAAACTGCCTGGGCACTTGAGTCGAGACTGTTCGCTGAAGGATCAGCATGTAGCTTCCAGAGTTCCTATTCTGGGAGGACAGTTTGGTCAGTCCAGGACTCAGCGAGGCAGGCCGAAAGCCCAATCTTCACATTATCAGCAGAGGATAGCTCCCCCTGTAGTGGCTGCATATGGCATGCACGGCCAGGAGCATTCTGGTGTCCTTATAGAGTCCCAGAGTTCTATTTCGGGACTTCAGTATCTGACACAGGGGCAGTATCAGTTGCAGCCTCAGCCGCTGGTGTAGTATCAGTCGCAACCTCAACCATTGGTACAATATCAGTTGCAGCCTCAGCCACCGGTTCAGTACCTACTGCAGCTCACGTGCCCATCCCTGGCTCAGTATTCAGTACCGAACCAATGGCAGGCTCAGGCTCAGACGCAGCAGCCTTTGGCAGTGCTACCACCTTTACCACGGTTAGATACTGGATGAGTTCACGAAGTCATCAAAGAGGAGGCACAGCGGGCCGATGGATCCGTTATTCGCAGTACGGTTTTACTTTATGCATTTTCTACTGATATGCTAATTGATACAGGTAGTTCACATTCCTTTATATCTTTTGCATTTATGAGGGAGATTGGTAGACTACCTACTCATAGACTGTGGCGACTGATCGTCTACTTACCGTCTGGTGATACTTTGGATGTCACTCAGGAGGTCAGAGGTTGTCCATTAGACTTTAGCAACATTATATTCACGGTAGATTTATTAGTACTGGAAATGGTCGAGTTCGACATTATCCTTGGCATGGATTGGCTATCAGTATACCATGCTACGGTTGATTGCCAGACGAGGGTGGTCACCTTCCGACCTCCGAACCAACCCTCGTGGGATTTCACTGGCATCCGAGACGATGGGATATCGACCATTTCTACGATATAAGCTCAGAAACTGCTATTACATGGATGTCAGGGATTTCTATTGTCATTGATTAATGCTGACAACAACAGTAGTCTTCAACTCTCCGATGTTCCAGTGGTCCGAGAGTATCCGGATGTATTACCAGATGAGCTACCAAGTTTGCCTCCCCGAAGGCAAGTGGAGTTTGCTATTGAGCTTATTCCGGGAACTGTGCCAACATCGAAAGCTCCTTATCGTATGGCACCGAAAGAGTTGGACTAACTAAAGGTTCAACTCCAGGAGTTATTAGATAGGGGATTTATTCGCCCTAGTGTTTCTCCATGAGGTTCTCCTGTATTATTCGTCAAGAAAAAGGATGGTACTCTGAGGTTGTGCATCGATTATAGGCAGCTGAATGCAGTGACTGACAGAAATAAGTACCCATTGCCACGGATTTAGAATTTATTTGATTAGCTCAGAGATACATCAGTGTATTCTAAGATTGATCTGCGGTCTGGATATCATCAGCTAAGAGTCAAAGATTCTGATATTTAGAAGACAACATTCCGTAACAGATATAGACATTACGAGTTTTTGGTAATGTCATTTGGGCTTACCAATGCTCCCATAGTGTTTATGGATTTGATGAACCGTCTCTTTCTGGAGTATCTAAATTAGTTTTTTATTGTGTTTATCGATGACATATTGATCTACTCGCATTCCGAGGAGGAACATACACAACATCTTCGTATAGTCTTGGAGATTCTTCAACGACATCATATGTATGCGAAGTTCAGCAAGTGTGCATTTTGGCTATCATCAGTTGGTTTTCTAAGATACGTGGTTTCAAGCCAAGGTATTTCAGTAGATCCTCAGAAGATCGAGGCTATCACAAGCTGGGAGCCGCCGAAGTCAGTCCAGGAGATTCATAGTTTCTTGGGATTGGCTGGATATTACAGATGATTTGTTGTGGGTTTCTCTAGCATTGTTATGCCATTGACACGTCTGACCAGGAAAGGCGTGAAGTTCACTTGGTCAGAAGCATGTGAAACCAGCTTTCAGGAGCTGAAGCGGAGATTAGTATCGGCACCAGTTTTAGTTTTACCTTCCGGAGAGGACGGATTCGTACTCTATACAAACGCATCTCTTCAGGGTTTAGGCACTGTTTTGATGCAGTACGGCAGGGTAGTCTCCTATGCTTCTCATCAGTTAAAGGAGCATGAGAAGAACTACCCAGTACATGATTTAGAGCTAGCTGCTATTATCTTTGCTTTGAAGATTTAGTGACATCATCATTATGGTATTACTTTTGAGATTCCTACTGATCATAAGAGTTAAATATATTTTCACTCAGAAGAAACTTAATCTCCGATAGAGGAGATGGATGGAGTTCCTGAAGGATTATGATTGTACTATTAGCTATCACCCGGGTAAAGCTAATGTGGTTGTCGATGCACTTAGCAGGAAGTCCAGAGGGACTTTAGCTTGCCATCGAGTTATAGTCACGGACTTGATTCAGGGTTTCTCTGAGTTGGGCCTTGAGGAGAAGGGATAGATAGAGCAGGGTATTTTTGTTACCATGGTTGCTCAGTCGTCGATCAGGATGAGGATTCGAGAGGCCCAGGCCGGATATCAGCATTTATAGTTCATTGGAAGCCAGATAGCTTCCAGGCAGCAGACTGGGTTTACACGAGATGATGAGGGTATTATTTATTTTCGAGGTAGATTATGTGTGCTTCAGTCTCACCCGGGCATGGAGGAGTTACTTTAGGAGGCTCATCGTTCTAGATTTGCTATCCACCCAGGTGGAACCCGTATGTATCGTGATTTGAGGCGTTCCTATTGGTGGAACAGTATGAAGAAAGACATCATGGAGTTTGTAGCTAGATATCTTGTTTGTCAGCAGGTGATGGCTGAGCACCAAAGACCTGCTGGATTACTTCAGAGGATCCCTATTCCAGAGTGGAAATGGGAGCACATTACTATGGATTTTGTGGTAGGATTGCCTAGGACCCGACGAGGCCAGGATGCGATTTGGGTAATCGTTTGCCGATTAACCAAATCCGCACACTTTTTAGCGATACGGAAGACTGATTCTCTGAATCGATTAGCAGAGCTATATTGTCGAGAGGTTATCAGATTGCATGGTGTTCCTTTGAGCATTATAGATAGAGACCCACGATTCACATCCCAATTCTGGCAAATTCTGCTGTAGGCTTTAGGCACGCAACTTTGTTTCAGTACGACATTCCATCCGCAAATAGATGGACAGTCAGAGCGGACCATTCAGAATTTGGAAGACTTACTAAGGTCTTGCGTTATGGATTTCGGAGGCAGTTGGGAGGATCATCTGCCATTGGTGGAGTTTACCTACAACAACAACTATCATTCGGCTATCCAGATGGCACCGTTTGAGACGTTGTATGGTAGACCTTGTCGGACACCCATCCTCTGGGAGGAGGTTGGGGAGGCCCAGCTGCTAGGACCGCAGAGAGCTCAGTAGGAGGTAGAGTTGGTTCATACTAGTAGACGGAGGATGTCAGAGGTGCAGGACCGCCAAAAGAGTTATTCTGATCGGAGACGGAGACCCCTAGAGTTCTCTATTTGTGACCATATATTTCTAAGAGTTTCATTCACAAAAGGGGTGAAAAGATTTGGTCTCTGTGGTAAGCTAGCTCCACGATATATTGGGTCGTTCCAGATCTTAGAGAGGATTGGAACAGTAGCTTACCGTCTGGCGCTACCACCATCTCTAGCTGGCATTCACGATGTATTCCATGTATCTATGCTGAGGAGATACGTATCCGACCCAGTACATGTTCTGTCAAATATATCAGTTCCTATTTAGCCTGACGTTACTTACAAGGAGGTGCCAGTACGAATTCTGGACTATAGAGAGCGTCAGCTACGGAACAAAACTGTCCAGCTAGTCAAAGTCAGATGGCAGTATCATTCTGACGAGGAGGCTACCTAGGAGCTTGAGGATACGATCTGAGCTCGATACCCTCATCTTTTTTACTTGAGGTATGTGGGTTAGAGTTCCTTTTAGCATTTATATTGTTTTGTTTATATTCTAGTGCTTACTGTTGGTTATAGCCAAATTTGGGGACCAAATTTTTATTAGTATGGGAGAATGTAAGATATCAAAAAATTTAAATAATAAGGTTATTTGGGAAATAGCCTTATAGAATTTTTCCAGAATTTTTAGAAATTTTTTGGAAATTTTTCGAAGCTTGTACAACAGGTTTTAAGGGGATGAATCGGTGGGTTTGGATAAAACCTGTTTAGGCTACACGTGAGGAAATCTTTTAATTATAAATTCCTTTTCCTTTATTTTTCTTCCCCCAAATCTTCGTTTCCTCCTCTCCACCCAACCCGACCTTCTTCTCGATCTCCTCTTCTCATCACCGAAGCTTCGCCATCTCACATCATCGCCGATCATAACCGCCTGCGTCAGTTGTCCGACCGTCGGCCGATACCCCCTTCCCATCCAACCGAAGCCCTTCTCCCTCTCGCTCCGATATCTTTTTTCTCTCGTGGATGAATCAAAGTCGACGAACCTTCGGCGATCATCGATGTCGCTTGAGGAGTGCACATCGCCGGAGCTTGCCGGAGTTCGAACAAGGAGTCGGATCATCCCGATCGACATAGCATCGCGTCTCCTCTAGCCGACTCTGTCGACCCTTTCTTCCCCGACCAACGCCACTGGATCGAGCTCGATCCACCGATCGCTGGCATGAAGAGGCATTTAGGGCTCCGAGGGTAAGCGACCGAACCTTCCTCTTTCTGTTCTCTGATTTGTGCCCTAGCTTCGAGTCTTCTTCCTCGATTATTGCTCTCTTCCTCTCTAATTGTCGGAGATCCCAGATCAGGTCTTGGATCCCTTCTTCATTGTTGCTGATTGAGGCCTGAGGTAAGGTTTTGTTTCTGTGGAGAGAAATAGTGTTTTCATAATTACAGTACGCTATTCAATCTTTCCCTCTAGCAACCAAACCAATTGTTGGTTGCTACTCGGAAAACCTATAGGTTCCACTGTACAAAAATTTTGTACAAAGGTCTGAACCTTTTCCTAGCTACCATGTGTTCTTTTAAATTAAATTTTGGATCATCTGCAGAACTTAACACGTTTGATCCAAAACTTAATCTATTAGTTCTTTTAGGTTTTGACTTGGATCTCCTGCGGAACTTTACACGTTCGACCCAAGTCTCCTTAAGTTATTAATTCCATTAAATATTAATTTCCATAATTGGTTCCCAGTACTGACGTGGCGAGGCACACGACCTTCTTGGATATGGGAGCAACCACCACCGACTAGACAAAACCTTTTATAGAAAGCTAATATTTAATTTCCTAAAATAACTTTAGGTTAACCGAAAAGAACAATCAAATCACAAGGAAAAGAAAAACAAAAGAACACTATATCGAAAACAAATTCGAAACTCTAGAATCGTATGCCTCTTGTATTTAGTATTATTTCCAAAAATAACTAGTATGATGCGGAAAGAAAAATTACTAGTTATACCTTTTAGAAAAACCTCTTGATCTTCTACCGTATTCCTCTTCTAACCTCGGACGTTGTGTGGGCAACGATCTTCCGAGATGAGAACCACCAAGCACCTTCTTCTTCCTTGCAAGTTTCGGCCACCACAATTCTCCAAGAGAAGTAGAGGTTCGGCCACCACCACTAAGCTCCAAGGGATGCAAGAAACAAAACCACCTTTCTCTCCTTCTTCTCCTAGCTAGAACCGGCCACCATCAAGAGCTCCAAGAAAGGTTGCCGCCGGCCATAAGAAGAAGAGAAGAGGAATAAGCTAGGGCCGGCCACCAAGGAGGAAAAGAGAGGAGAAGAATAATAGAGTTGATCACCCGTGAAGGCACCTCTACCCCCTCTTTTATAATCCTTGGTCTTGACAAATAAGGAAATTTTAATAAAAAATTCCTTAATTCTTTTGTCATAAAAAAGAAAAATTATTTTAATTAAAAAACAATTTTCTTCTTTTAATAATAATGCCCGGCCACTTCTAATTCCCCAAAACAAGGAAAATTTAATTCACACAAGAATTAAAACTTCCTAATTTGTTTCTAGAAATTTATAAAAATTTCTCCAATAATTTTTATCCCTTTATGATTGGTTAATAAAAAGGAAATTTTATAAATTAAAATTCTTCTTTTAAACATGTGGATAATTTCCAAAAGGAAAGTTATCTCTAAAAATTAAAATCTCTTTTCAATCTACAAATAAGGAAAGATATCAAATCTTTTCTTAATCTTTTGTAGAAACTAATAAAAGAGAATATTTAATTTTTAAACTTCTCTTTTAAATTATTATCATGGTTAAAAAGGAAAGTTTTTCTTAAAAATAAAATCTCCTTTCAATCTACAAATAAGGAAAGATTTCAAATCTTTTCTTAATCTTTTAGAAAGCTTTAAAAGGAAAGATTTAATTTTAAACTCTCTTTTAAAACTATGATATCCACATAAGAAATAATTTTAATAAAAATCCTTTTTAATATGATGTGGCCGACCACCTAAGCTTGGGCTCCAAGCTATTGGCCGACCACCAACTTTTAAGCTTGGCTTGGTCGGCCCCTATTGGTTGGGTAAGAAGGTGGTATGTGGTGGGTATAAATCTCTATATACAAGAGGCTACGATAGGGACCGAGAGGAGGAATTGGTTTTGGTCTCTGATAAACCCGTTTTGTCGTCCCGAACACACAACTTAATTCCATCAATAATAATTCATTCCACTAAAGAACTATTATTGAACTACCGCACCAATCCCAAATTACATTTTGGGCTCCTTCTTATTATGAGTGTGTTAGTCTCCCTGTGTTTAAGATAACAAATGCCCACTAATTAAGTAAGTTACTGACAACTCACTTAATTAATATCTAGCTCCAAGAGTAGTACCACTCAACTTCATCGTCATGTCGGACTAAGTCCACCTGCAGGGTTTAACATGACAATCCTTTTGAGCTCCTCTTGGGGACATTCTCAACCTAGTATCTCTAGGACACAGTTTCCTTCTATAATCAACAACACACACTATAAGTGATATCATTTCCCAACTTATCGGGCTTATTGATTCATCGAACTAAATCTCACCCATTGATAAATTAAAGAAATAAATATCAAATATATGTGCTTGTTATTATATTAGGATTAATAGCACACACTTCCATAATAACTGAGGTCTTTGTTTCTTTATAAAGTCAGTACAAAAGAAACGACCTCAAATGGTCCTACTCAATACACTCTGAGTGTACTAGTGTAATACCTAATTACACTAATGGTTTGTCAAGATAAACTAATACCTAATTACACTACGACCTTCTAATGGTTTGTTCATTTCCATTTTGGTCGTGAGCTACTGTTTATAATTTATAAGGTACTGATAACATGATCCTCTGTGTGTGACATCACACACCATGTTATCTACAATATAAATTAATTGAACAACTACATTTATCACAAATGTAGACATTTGACCAATGTGATTCTTATTTCTAGATAAATGTTTATACCAAAAGCTAGGCTTTTAGTATACACTCTAACAGAGGAGATACGTATCCGACCCAGTACATGTTCTGTCAAATATATCAGTTCCTATTCAGCCTGACGTTACTTACGAGGAGGTGCCAGTACGAATTCTAGACTATAGAGAGCATCAGCTACGGAACAAGACTGTCCGGCTAGTCAAAGTCAGATGGCAGTATCATTCTGACGAGGAGGCTACCTAGGATCTTGAGGATACGATCTGAGCTCGATACCCTCATCTGTTTTACTTGAGGTATGTGGGTTAGAGTTCCTTTTAGCATTTATATTGTTTTGTTTATATTCTAGTGCTTACTGTTGGTTATAGCCAAATTTGGGAACCAAATTTTTATTAGTATGGGAGAATGTAAGATATCAAAAAATTTAAATAATAAGGTTATTTGGGAAATAGCCTTATAGAATTTTTCCAGAATTTTTAGAAATTTTTTGGAAATTTTTCGAAGCTTGTACAACAGGTTTTAAGGGGATGAATCGGTGGGTTTGGATAAAACCTGTTTAGGCTACACGTGAGGAAATCTTTTAATTATAAATTCCTTTTCCTTTATTTTTCTTCCCCCAAATCGTCGTTTCCTCCTCTCCACCCGACCCGACCTTCTTCTCGATCTCCTCTTCTCATCACCGAAGCTTCGCCATCTCGCATCATCGCCGATCATAACCGCCTGCGTCAGTTGTCCGACCGTCGGCCGAGACCCCCTTCCCATCCAACCGAAGCCCTTCTCCCTCTCGCTCCGATATCTTTTTTCTCTCGTGGATGAATCAAAGTCGACGAACCTTCGGCGATCATCGATGTCGCTTGAGGAGTGCACATCGCCGGAGCTTGCCGGAGTTCGAACAAGGAGTCGGATCATCCCGATCGACATAGCATCGCGTCTCCTCTAGCCGACTCTGTCGACCCTTTCTTCCCCGACCAATGCCACTGGATCGAGCTCGATCCACCGATCGCTGGCATGAAGAGGCATTTAGGGCTCCGAGGGTAAGCGACCGAACCTTCCTCTTTCTGTTCTCTGATTTGTGCCCTAGCTTCGAGTCTTCTTCCTCGATTATTGCTCTCTTCCTCTCTAATTGTCGGAGATCCCAGATCAGGTCTTGGATCCCTTCTTCATTGTTGCTGATTGAGGCCTGAGGTAAGGTTTTGTTTCTGTGGTGCTGGAATTGTGATCGTGAGGTGATTTCCAGCAGCAACCTTTTTGGCTGTGGATCAAGAGTAGAGATTTGGAATTGAGGTAAGGTGTAAAGAATTTGTTCTTTGTTGTAGATCATAGTGAAATTGGGATTACTAGATGGTTAGTATGATTGATTAGTTGAATTTAGGTAATGGATCATATGTGGTTGATGATTTTAGTAGTTGATTGTGCTTAGATTTATTAGTTAGATTTATTTAGCTATTCTTTTGGTTTAGCTAAATATATATATATATATATATATATATATATATATATATATATATATATATATATATATATATATATATATATATATATATATATATTGTTGACGCAGGATTCTGATTCGAGACGGGCGTCTCGACTTTGGATTGCTTGACAGTACCTTCTATTTGAGGCGGGTATCCTTTGACTTATCTCTTGATAGTGTCTTATGATATGTGTAGTATATATATAATTACTCGTGATTGGTAGATTTATCACTTCCCTGGTTATAGTTTATTTGATACCTGTTACATGCTTCTACTGTTAGCTGTTATACATTAGACTTATATGCTCTTAGTTATTGTTATGTGTACCTATGCTCTTAGAGGTGATGATATGTTGTGCTTCTGTATACTGGATTAATTGCTAGACATATTGGATATGTGATCTTGGATTCATGTTGCTTATATCATTGTTATATATGCGTTTATTTTTCTGGCACATATATATATAGAGGAGGATATGTTCAGGTATGACATACTGTAGTATCATGGACCATCCCGCATGATTGCATGCTGGGCGATTGAGGACTCCATTATTGTTGAACTCGTCGGCCAGCTACATGGGCCTGCACACAAGGTGACCATTACATGGGTAGTGGCACAGCACCCATGGTGTGTATGGCAGTTGCTTTGTTCGGCTCCGCTGGTCCGCTCATGGGTAGTGATCCGGCAATAAGGACGTGGGACCCCCCCTAGAGGGGAGTTAATGCCACGTGGAGGTCAAAGGTCAAAAGGGTCAGCATGAGATTCGGCCGACCGGATAAGGGTCGGGTCAACCGGCCGAACGGGTCAGTGCAGAATCAAAGACAACCCGACGGGGAGTCGGGTTTCTGACGCTCATGTGAACACGGTCGCCGGGCTGAGCGGGCAGCCTGCTCAGCCTAGGCGTAAAGTAGCAATGGTGTGAAGGAACAGTCTCAGCCGAGCACACGATCGGGAATATCCCGAACGGACCAGTACCTGCGTCCGGTCGGACGTGATGGGATTGCCGAGCGGCTGAACGCTCGGCGTGGGTAGAGAAAAGACAAAAGGACAAAGGAACATTCTCTAACAACAAGCATGCTCGAAGACCAAGACGTGCACAGAATCCCATGACGGAAGGTTCTACTGTCCCATCAGAGAGGTACTCGGACTGTAGCGGTATGGTGTCAGGCAAGCTCCTCTGGCAAGCCCGTACTGAGGTATGGTGAGAGGACACGGTATGCCTCGGTATATGTGCATAAGCCTCCTCACAGCTCTATATAAGGGTCCTCATACTTCGCCGGAGGTACGCATTCTTGCATCTTGGGAGCCACTTCTACGCTTGCCTCTTGCCTGACTTGAGCGTCGGAGGGTCATCTTCGGGAACCCCTCCCCGACCCGACTTCCTTGCAAGTTCGCCGGAGATTGGTGTAGCTGATTGGAGATAGAGGAGAGCGCCACATCCCCAGCGTCCATCGACTCAGCGTTCGGACAGGATCAAATTGGCGCCGTTTGTAGAAACGCACCTGCATACGAGCGGAAGAGATGGACAAAGCTGGAAGACCGCACACCGTGATGCTCTCCCAAGAAGATCTCGACGCTCTAATCGAGGCAAGAGCGGCTAAGCTCGTGGAGCAACAAAAACAGAAGGCGCAAGCCGAGCGGCTGGAGCAACAAGCGACGTCAGCGTCAAGAGGCCGAGCGTCAAGAACATCTCAGCATGGTGCCGAGATAAGGATCCGATCGGCATTCAAGGGGAAGCACCACTTGCCCCGATCCCTTTTAACCGAGCCCTTTTTTCGTACGCCTCCGGAGTTAACGCCACCTAACACTTATCGGGTGGGGTGAAAGGTGCGCCAATGTAATCTGCTCTGTATACTTTCTGTTAGCCTGTATCCTTTCAATGCAGGAGCAAAGCGAAAAACTCAACTAACATTGTTCGCAGAACGACCGATTAACCGAAGACCCCGTGTCGTTCGGCCGGGCGTACGATATCCAAGCAACGGCTCAAAATCGAAGGCCCTGCGCCGTACGACCGAATATATTGTCCAAGTTAGGCTCAAAGACTGTCGAGCTCCGACGTTAAATATCGAGAATCGCGCCGGCGACTATAAACCCTCCGGCCGGAAGACAGTCGAGCTCCGACGTTAAATATCGAGAGTCGCGTCGGCGATTATAAACCTTCCGGCCGGAAGACCGTCGAGCTCCGACGTTAAAAATCGAGAGTCGCGCCGGCGACTATAAACCCTCCGGCCGGAAGACCGTCGAGCTCCGACGTTAAATATCGAGAGTCGCGTCGGCGACTATAAACCCTCCAGCCGGAAGACCGTCGAGCTCCGACGTTAAAAAACGAGAGTCGCGCCGGCGACTATAAACCCTCCGGCCGGAAGACCGTTGAGCTCCGACGTTAAATATCGAGAGTCGCGTCGGCAACTATAAACCCTCCGGCCGGAAGACCGTCGAGCTCCGACGTTAAAAATCGAGAGTCGCGCCGGCGACTATAAACCCTCCGGCCGGAAGACCATCGAGCTCCGACGTTAAATATCGAGAGTCGCACCGGTGACTATAAACCCTCCGGCCGGAAGACCGTCGAGCTCCGACATTAAAAATCGAGAGTCGCACCGGCGACTATAAACCCTCCGGCCGGAAGACCGTCAAGCACCGACGTTAAAATCGAGTCGCACGGCGATTATAAACCCTCCGGCCGGAAGACCGCCGAGCTCCGTTAAAAATCGAGAGTCACGCCGGCGACTATAAACCCTCCGGCGGAAGACCGTCGCTCAGGCATTAAAATCGAGAGTCGCGGCGACTATAAACCTCCGCCGGAAGACCGTCGAGCTCGACGTTAAATATCGAGAGTCGCTCGGCGACTATAAACCCTCCGGCCGGAAGACCGTCGAGCTCCGACGTTAAATATCGAGAGTCGCGCCGGCAACTATAAACCCTCCGGCCGGAAGACCGTCGAGCTCCGACGTTAAAAATCGAGAGTCGCGCCGGCGACTAGGCCGGAAGACCTTCGAGCTCCGACGTTAAATATCAAGAGTCGCGCCGGCGACTATTAACCCTCCGGCCGGAAGACCATCGAGCTCCGACGTTAAATATCGAGAGTCGCGCCGGCGACTATAAACCCTCCGGCCGAAAGACCGTCGACCTCCGACGTTAAAAATCAAGAGTCACGCCGGTGACTTTAAACCCTCCGGCCGGAAGACCGTCGAGCTCCGACGTTAAATATCGAGAGTCGCGCCGATGACTATAAACCCTCCGGCCGGAAGACCGTCGAGCTCCGACGTTAAATATCGAGAGTCGCGCCGGCGACTATAAACCCTCCGGCCGGAAGACCGTCGAGCTCCAACGTTTAAAATCGAGAGTCGCGCCGGCGACTATAAACCCTCCGGCCGGAAGACCGTCGAGCTCCGACGTTAAATATCGAGTCGCGCTGGCGACTATAAACCCTCCGGCCGGAAGAAAATAATAAAGAGGCCAACTTTTAAGTCGTTTGGCCGATCGGCCAAGTATCCAAAAGTACTTCGTGAGCATCTAGCGAAAATCCCATTTACGAAACAGAATATATTCAGCTGAGCGGACAAGCTACGCAAAATACTTCGTAAAAAACCCTCTTTCGAACACAAGAAAGGTGGGATAAGAGGCGAAGTGAAGGAATATGAATAACGGTAGTTGCCGAGCCGAGCGGACATCACTCGTATTTATTAACAAAAGAAAAACCAAGTAAAAGGATTGCATTAAAGAAATTAAGGTCGTGCGGCCTAATTACAAAAAGAGTAGTCCTTGGCCGAGCGGCCGAATTACACATATAGACTTCTATTCCAGATAATCGTAGAGGTCCTTCGGGATGGTGCCGAGCAGCGCCGCTTGGTCTTGAGCTGGGATGATGGCAGAATCGGAGAGATGGCCCTTGGACTTCAAATAAGTTGTGGTGGCCGTCATAGCGAGCTCAAAAGCAATATACATCCGCTCGCACACTTTTTCGGAGAATTCGACCGAACGGATGTAATTCTGCTCAAGGCGGCGACCCGGCCTGGCTCGGCCTCCTGGTATTCTTTGAGGGCCGCTCGGGAAGCCTCGGCAGCTCCCTGATGTTCTAGCAAGACAGCCTCAAGTTTATTCACTTCATCCGATCGGGCCGCCTTCTCGCCGGCCAACTGATCCATCAGCTCCTTAACTTTTTGCTCCAGGCCCCTAGCCTCGACGTTCTTTTTCTCCAGATCGGAGATAGCAGTGTTTTTCCGAGTGGTAGCTAGGCTTATTTTTTGGTCGAGCGTCTTGACCTGTCGATTGAGCTCGGCCAAAGTGTGGGCCTGATCGGTCGTCTTCTTCTGCTCGGCTGCCAACAAATCTTGGGACTTTTTAAGCTCTTTCTGCAGCTCGGCGTACGAAGGACCATGGGAGGGCGCGCCGCTAGAACTCCTTAGCCTTTTCAGCTCCTCGTCCACCATGGCCAGACGATTGGAGACAGCGATCTCCTCCACCCATCTCTGGCATAAACAAGATTGTTAGTAGCCAATCGGAAAGAATGCATAAAAAACTTCGGAAGAAAATGCACTTACCCCAGTGGCCTGCTGCATGTGACTGTTGGCCAGATTGCTGAGTGGAATCATAGCGACGCGTGCCCGAGCGTCGGCCCACATTTCGGCTAAAGGCCCCTTCAGTGTGATCATGTGCTCAGGCGCGGTTGGCCGAGCGGACTCGGGCATCAACTCTTCGGTGGGGAGATGCAGTGTGGCCCTGATCGTACGGCGTCGCCCGGGAGTTTTCTGAGCGGAAGCGGGGGAAGGATCGGAGATCGGCGCAGAAAACTGGGACAAAATGGTCGAGCGGTGGACTCGGCGGGGAGAGGGCGGAAAATCTCTGATAGGAATGGCCTCGAGAGGATCGGCAGATACATCTAGATGGGATGGGGTCCGATCGGACGAAATCGCCTCGACCGCTGGAGCTTTGCCGCGAGTATCAGCGGTGGTCCGTTCGGTCGGCTGGATCGCAGAAGTGGCCGAGCGGAGTGGTGTCTCCGTTCGGCGTCTCTTTTGTCGAAGAGGGGGCTCTTCCTCCTGAGCGGAGCCTTCCTCTTGGACTGTTGGTCCCCCGCTAGGGGTGGCTCCTCTGGCTATGTCCTAGGGAGAGGCCTGAGCGGTCGAATCCTGTTGAGTCCCACTCTCCCCTTCATGTGAGCCGACCGGCTCAATGCCAAGCGCCTCCATCTCTTTGGCAGCCGCGGCCTCGAGCGCCGCCGCCTTCCTCTTCAAAATTTCGGCCATCACCGACTCCATGACAATGTTCGCTGCAAAGGAAAAAGGAGAAAATCAGTTAGCAATCAAGGCAAATGTACAAGTAAGATTCTTACCAGAGCCGCTCGGGAGGGGGGTCCTGATCGGACTCAAGCCGAATATGTACATCACCCCTTCTGGTAAGAACTTGTTGATGTCGACCCTCAGACCGGCTAGCATGTTGGCAGCGTGAAGATAGTCCGGTCGGGTCTTGAACCTTTTGAGCTTTGGGGAGATTGGCGGTCCGACCTGCCACCGGGTTCGGAAGGAGGCCCGCTCGGGCATACGAAGGTAGAAGTAGAACTCTTTCCAATGCTTATTGGAAGAGGGCAGTTTATTAAAGAAAACTAAGTCGGGCCGAGCCTGGAACATGTAAGTGCCCAGCTCGGACTGTTTGGGGTAGTAGAAATAGTAGAAGACCTCCGGTCGGAGGGGAATGTTGTGGATTTTGAACAGAACGACAATGCCACACAGAAGGCGGAAAGTGTTGGGGACTAGGCTTCCGAGCGGAATGCCGAAAAAATTGCAAACTTCAGAGAGGAAGGGATGAATTGGAAATCGTAGACCGGCAGTGAACTGGTCGCAGAAAACACAAAAAGCTCCGCGCGGCGATTTGTGTGGCCGAGCGGAGGGGGTGGGTAAGATAATTTCAAAATCAGAAGGAATATCAAAAGTTTCAATCAGAATATCAGCGTCGCGCCGATCGAAGTGCGACTCCAGGGTGGTGTACCAAGGGTCGAGTGCTTGGTCTTGAGGCTGAGAGGAACTAACCATTGTCCGAACGGATGAAACAACAAAAGGCAGAGGATAGAAGAAAGAAGATGGCAAACGAAACAGTGCCCCGAGAACCAAAACTCGGGAAAGAAACGCAAAGAAAATGCAAATAGAACCAAAGATGGAAAAGAGAAAGAGCCTTACATGGAAGAATAAGGATCGACGAGGAATGCGGAATCGCCGGAAGGAGAAGAAGCAGCAACAAGATCACCGGAGCAAGAACGGCGAGGAAGCTTCTGGGTACGCGAGAGTAGAAATGCGGCGAAGGCGGAGAAGGCGAAGGCTTTATAGGGTTGAGCCCAAGCGGCCTCCACCGTCTGATGCAGGTCATGAGAACCGGAGCACGCATCGGGCCGTCCATTTCAAACCGCCTCGATCCCGTCGGACACCACGCCTCCGCCGTACGATGACTGCAGCAGCGCCACGGGGCACTCAACCACATGAGAGCATTTAAGGAGCACCTTCACGAGGCGCCGAGCGCATGCCCAGCCTTAATGACGAAGATTGATGCAAATTTCGAAAAGATCTGAGGAATGTTGGCGTTGACTGACGTTATAGCTGCCCAGGTGGAGGCCGAGCGGAGGGTATCAGAGGCCATATAAACGCCGCTCGGCACAACTGATGGTCCCGTCAGTCGGACTAATCGCCTCCTTCAACTAGACCTGAAGGGGAGGCAAGTGATCCGGCGATAAGGGCGTGGGACCCCCCTGGAGGGGAGTCAATGCCACGTGGAGGTCAAAGGTCAAAAGGGTCAGCATGAGGTTCGGCCGACCGGATAAGGGTCGGGTCAACCGGCCGAACGGGTCAGTGCAGAATCAAAGGCAACCCGACGGGGAGTCGGGTTTCCGACGCTCATGTGAACAGGGTCTCCGGGCCGAGCGGGCAGCCCGCTCAGCCTAGGCATAAAGTAGCAATGGTGTGAAGGAACAGTCTCAGCCGAGCACACGACCGGGAATATCCCGAACGGACCAGTACCTGCGTCCGGTCGGACGTGATGGGACTGCCGAGCAGCTGGACGCTCGGCATGGGTAGAGAAAATACAAAAGGACAAAGGAATATTCTCTGACAACAAGCATGCTCGAAGACCAAGACGTGCACAGAATCCCATGACGGAAGGTTCTACTGTCCCATCAGAGAGGTGCTCGGACTGTAGCGGTATGGTGTCAGGCAAGCTCCTCTGGCAAGCCCGTACTGAGGTATGGTGAGAGGACACGGTACGCCTCAGTATGTGTGCATAAGCCTCCTCACAGCTCTATATAAGGGTCCTCATACTTCGCCGGAGGTACGCATTCTTGCATCTTGGGAGCCACTTCTACGCTTGCCTCTTGCCTGACTTGAGCGTCGGAGGGTCGTCGCCGGGAACCCCTCCCCGACCCGACTTCCTTGCAGGTTCGCCAGAGATTGGTGTAGCTGATTGGAGAGAGAGGAGAGCGCCACGTCCCCAGCGTCCGTTGACTCAGCGTTCGGACAGGATCAGGTAGTGTGACTGTGGCGTGATAGCCGGCAGGGATCCCTCCCCGTCATCGCGTACCGGGAGATGAGAGCATTGCGCTCCCTCACTATGTTTGAGGTAGGAGGATAGGTGTACTCAAACAACATCCCGTCCACTCAGTCACTCATCAGGGGCAGTGATGGCAGAGTGCACAGTTGTCATAACCCTACCCACTCGGTCTCACCATCGCGTGTGAGATGGCTGATTGGAGTCAGGGGTGACCATGTCATATTGCATCATATGCACAGATTGCATTTATTGTGATTGTTGCATATTGGATGATGCATTTTGGTTCCTGCATATGATTGACATGCATACAGGATACATGCTTATTTGCTCTGACTATGTTTATCTGTGTATGTTCACAGTCATATGCTCAAGCCTCATAGGTGAGTACAGTTTATTTCAGTTATGCATTTCTTATTATTCTTGCTATAGACTGTATTACATGCATATTGTTAGTTACTACAGTTTATTCAGCTATGCATACATGTTATACTGTTAGGAGACTGTACTATAGGTTATTGCTGTTAGTTATTGTTAGTGAGAGTCCTAGAGCCGATCATGTGATGATTGTTGTATGGACTCGATGTATCATATTCCTATTTATAAAGGCATTTCTTTATGGTTATTATATTTACTTGTATTGGTGTCAAATAACGGAGTATAATAGCGTCCTTGAGTAGAAGGTTCTTATCTATATCAATCGATTGGTTGAATTGATAATGAGATGATATAGAGAACACTACTCTTAATGATTCCTAGTCAAGTATTAACATTCAGGAGCAATGTTAATGCGATGAGACTAGCATGTAGGTCAACTCGATGACTTGATCTCACAAGTCATGGATATTAGATATCAAGTTGACACATGGGTATGCATTGGAGAATGTATATTGAATGACCCACCATGAGAAAGTATCATGGATCGTTATATGAGTGTCATATACTTTCTCATGTGACTATTAGTATGACTATCAGTCCTTGAACCTGAAGTCACCATGGTTCCCTACATAAGGAGTTGCATACTTTGACTTCGTTAAACGTCACCTGTAAATGGGTGGACTATAAAGGTGACTACTGGGTATGTAACAAATTATGCGGAGGGATATGAGTAATGTAGAAGGGATCTATCCCTCCTATATGACAGGAGTGATATCATGATTCTTGATAGAGTGAGACCACTAAGTGCATGGTCATGCCCAAATAAGTCAATATGAGATATTGAGCTCATTTGATTAGAGTGAGTCTACTTAGAGTTCAAGACATAGATTGATTAGAGGATGACACGGTCTATACCTCAATTGATCAATTTAGATGTCAAGGATAGAAGGACATTGTCACATATTGTGAGAGTCACAATTAGTAGTCACAATGGTGATGTTGGATCTCAACATTCTTGTAACTTGGGTAGTAATAATGTGTTGCTAGATACCGCTCATTGCTTATGTTTCTAAATGGGTTTAGGAGCACTTCAACATTACAAGAACCTATAGGGTCACACACAAAGGGCAGTTAGATGAAGATTAGGTTCATATGATAGACCAAGAGGATTAGGTTCATGTGATGAACCAAATTGGATTAAGAGTAATCCAAATTAGACTAATTGAGTTGGACTCAGTTTGATTCATGTGTCGAATGAGTCTAATTTAGACTATGATTCATTGAGTCAATTTAAACCAATGAATAGAGATTCATTAAATTTAATTGGTTTGATAGATTTGATCAACCATGGGAGATAAGAGGTCAAGTTTGACTTGACTTGAGAGGGAAGATGAAGGGTCAAGTTTGACTTGACCAAATGCCACTTCATTGTGACTTGGCATGGGCCTGCCAATGATGATGTTCCACATCATCAAGGCTACATCATTGTGTGCCACCTCATGAGGAAGACCAAGAGCCATAACTCTTGGTATTATATGGAGGTATAAAATGCTCTAATAAGTGGCCGGCCACATGAGTGAGTGAAGCAAAGGTGTGCTTATTCAAGGTCTCTTCTTCTTCCTCTCTTCTTTTCTCTCCTTCTCCTCCATTGCCGAGACCTCTCAAGAGTGCTAGCACACTCTAAGTGGTTCTCTCCACCTTTTGTCCGTGTGGATACGTGTAGAGGAGTGTACACTTGACACTCTACGAGATCCGGCAACCATCTGGACGAACGGGATAAGCGAAGGGCATCACTATAAGGGTAATACTTCCTTTTCATGTAGATCTAAGGTAGATCTAGTGTAGACAAACATGTACATGAATACTTTTATCTATCTTCGCACGGATCCGTGGCTAGCTTCGAGGTTTCTGCAACGCAAAAAGCAGTTTTTGCAACTCGAAATTGCTAACAGTGGTATCAAAGTCATGTACAAAGCTTGTATATGTTTGTATTTGTTATTATGAAAAGGTTTCAGATCTGTAAGTTTCTATAATTTTTCTACTTTTATGGATTTTGTGAGTATTTTTCTTGTAGAGGCTAAGCAACAAGTGCTTGGACACTTGTTGGCTTCAAATACCGAGAAAAACCTTCTGAAACGGCAAGGTCTCGCCCAAATAAAATTATTTTTTTGGGACAATGACTTAAGGCACTATTAGATCAGTTTGGGACACTCGCGATATTCATTTCACGAGAAGGGGCGCTGCCCCTAACCCCGCAAGGGGCATTGTCTCGCGATTGCGCCCGAAAATCGTTAAACGGGAACCGAGGGGTTGTGACTCATAAAAGTGATAAAACTGTAGTAAAATTATAGAAATTTATGTAAAATACATAATTTGGAATTATGTATGATATTGTAATGGTCATGGCCCAAAAACCCCAATGTGATTGGTTAAAATTGTGTTGTAATTCATAATATGGCCTGCGCGCCATTTTAGTATTGTGCGTGTTGTATATGATATGCGACCTGCGCGTCGTGCCTCCCTTATTATGTTCCTACTGTAAATAGATTTTAGACTCGAATGTAACTCGAGTTTCATATTTCTAATGTATAAAATGAAGCGGTGGAAGGTCCACTCAAGGAGGATTTACGAAGAGGGTGTTGTCAACACATGGCGGTCAAAAGGAGGCGCTTGAAGAAGCCGTTAACCCTAGGTTGACCGTTCGATCTTTTCATTGGCTTGAGAAGATCATAGTTGGGCCATGCCCTCATCACAAATTAATTAATCAGTATATATGTATATATATATATATTGATATATATATATATATATATATATATATATATATATATATATATATATATATATATATATATATATATATATATATATATATATATATATATATATATATATGTATATATATATATATTGATATATATATATATATATATATATATATATATATATATATATATATATATCATTGCTTATGTGTATGTGATGCATGCTAATGTATGGTAATTAGTGCCTTAATGCGTATATGATACACATTCATGATTAGATTAGATCTTAATCAAGTCAACTCGAAATGTCTACCAAGTTTTGATACCCATCACTACCTCGATCATTTGTTGTTGTTGAATATGCCAAAGCAGAGCAACGCATATTATCTTGGTAGGGTGCGGAGGGGCAATCTTGGTCCTGCCTATCAAAGCTTGGGTGAGAACAAACTCAATTAGATTGAGTATAACTAGTTAACTCAATTGGATCGGGTAAAACTATAGGCATTTTCCAACGGTTGGGAATATAGTATAAACAAGAGTTGCATAAAGATGTAATTGGTAATTAGTTATCTGCCGATCATACTAAGTCTTGGGCGATTTAGCCAAAGCTAACTCAAGGCGTAGTATGATGTGGATCTTGTCCCGCGAGAATTATAGCTAATTGGTATGAATCTAGTAGTGTGGTTTGACCACATCCATGACTTGATTCTACAAAAGACTTATAATTCAGTGGGAGCATCATTTAGTTAAAGGCCTGATTAAATGATAAGTGGAATATGATATTTACTTTCTACTTTATTTATGTTGTAGATTGCCATGTCGACGAACACGAACATTTTCTCTCTGCGTTTTGTCCTTGACAAGGACAAGCTTAATGGAGCTAATTTCCTGGACTGGTACAGGAATCTGAGAATCGTTCTCACACAAGAAAGAAAACTGTACGTCTTGAAGCAGCCCATTCCGGAGGCACCTCCTACCACTGCCACGCGAGCTGACTGAGATGCTTATAAGAAGCATCAATATGATGCATTAGATGTGTCATGCCTCATGCTCGCAACCATGAACTCTGAGCTTCAGAAGCAACACGAGTTGATGAATGCTTATGATATGGTTGAACATCTTCGTCAACTATATCAAGGACAAGCAAGGCACGAGAGATTCGAGATCTCTAAGGCACTGTTTCAGTGCAAGATACAAGATGGGACTCCCGTAGGTCCATATGTACTTAAGATGATTGGGTACATATAGAACCTACAGAGGTTGGGATTCCCACTTGGCCAAGAACTGACCACTAACTTGATCTTGCAATCCTTGCCAGAAAGTTACAGTCAATTTGTCATAAATTACAACATGAATGAAATTGATAAGCCACTGCCTGAACTGCTAAGCATGTTGCGAACTACTGAGCTCAACCTTAAGAAGGTAAAGCCCAACTCCATTTTGATGGTGCAAAAGCATAAAGGCAAGGGCAAGCCTAAAAGTAAGGGAAAGTCTCAAGCCAAGGGAAAAGGCAAGGTAATGAAACCTAAAGGAGGGGTTGCCAAGGATGCTACCTGCTTCCACTACGGTCAGACCGGGCACTGGAAGAGGAACTGCAAAGGATACCTGGAAGATCTTAAGAAGAAGAGAAATGAGATTTCTACTTCATGTATATATGTTATAGAAGTCAATCTCTCTATTTCTTCATCGTGGGTATTAGATACCGGATGTGCTTCTCACATTTGTACTAGTTTATAGGCGCTGAGAAATAGCAGGGCATTGACAAAGGGTGAGGTGGACCTACGAGTAGGCAATGGAGCACGGGTTGCTGTTATTGCTGTAGGAACTTACTTTCTATCTCTTCTCTCTGGGCTTGTACTAGAATTAGATGAATGTTGTTATGTGCCTGCTCTCACAAAGAACATCATTTCAGTTTATAGTTTAGACAAGAAAGGTTTTTCATTTATAATAAAGAACAAATGTTGTTCCGTTTATTTGAAAGATATGTTCTATTGTAGTGCACCTCTGATGAACGGACTCTACATTCTAGACTTAGAGAACCCCATCTATAACATAAGTACCAAAAGGTTCAAGTCAAATGAAATGAACCGAACCTATCTCTGGCATTGTCGCTTAGGTCATATAAATGAGAATCGCTTATCCCAGCTCCATAAAGATGGTTTGCTGGACTCATTTGATTTTGAATCATATGAGACATGTGAGTCATGCCTACTGGGCAAGATGACCAAGACTCCCTTTTAGTGGACACAGCGAAAGAGCAACTGACTTGTTAGGACTTATACATAGTGATGTATGTGTTGGTTGCTACTCGGAAAACCTAGAGGTTCCACTGTACAAAAATTTTGTACAAAGGTCTGAACCTTTTCCTAGCTACCATGTGTTCTTTTAAATTAAATTTTGGATCGCCTGCGGAACTTAACATATTTGATCCAAAACTTAATCTATTTGTTCTTTTAGGTTTTGACTTGGATCTCCTGCGGAACTTAACACGTTCGACCCAAGTCTCCTTAAGTTATTAATTCCATTAAATATTAATTTCCATAAAAGGTTCCCAGTACTGACGTGGTGAGGCACATGGCCTTCTTGGATATGGGAGCAACCACCACCGACTAGACAAAACCTTTAATAGAAAGCTAATATTTAATTTCCTAAAATAACTTTAGGTTAACCAAAGAGAACAATCAAATCACAAGGAAAAGAAAGAAAACAAAAGAACACAACATCGAAAACATATTCGAAATATTAGAACGTAAGCCTCTTGTATTTGGTATTATTTCCATAAATAACTAGCATGATGCGGAAATAAAAATTACTAGTTATACCTTGTAGAAAAAACCTCTTGATCTTCTATCGTATTCCTCTTCTAACCTTGGACGTTGTGTGGGCAACGATCTACCGAGATGAGAAACCACCAACCACCTTCTTCTCCTCCAAGCAAGGTTCGGCCACAAAGGAAGAACTTCACCAAAGAAGAAAACCAAAATACTAACCAAGCTCCAAGAGATGCTAGTTTTCTCTCCTTCTTCTTCTTCTTCTCCAAGTAGTATCCGGCCACCACAAGAACTCCAAGAGAGATGAAGTATTCGGCCACCACAAGAGGAAGAGAGGGAGAGGATGATGGACGGCCACAACACCAAGGAAAAGAGGGAGAGAAAACAATAGAGATTGTGTCTCATGAAGGCACCCTCACCCCTTCTTTTATATTCCTTGGCTTAGGCAAATTAGGAAATTTAATTACAATAAAATTTCCTCAATTTCCTTGACATGATTTAATTTAGAAAAATAAAATAAATTTTCCAAATCAATCTTCAATGGTCGGCCACATCATTGGAGAACAAATTGGACAAGTTTTAATCAACAATTAAAACTTCCTAATTTGTTTCCGGAAATTTTAAAAAATAAAATTTCTCTTTAAAATCTCTTCATGGTTGATAAAAGGAAATTTCTATAATTTTAATTTTATCAACATGTGAATAATTTTTAAAGAAAAAATAAAACATCTCTCCAATCTACAAATAAGGAAAGAGATCTAATCTCTTTCTTTAATCTTTTATAGATTTTTTACAAGAGAGATATTTTAATTCTCTTTAAATTATATCTTCCACATAATAATAAAAATTAAAATTAAAATCCCTTTTTAATTTAATTTGGCCGGCCCCCACTAGCTTGGGTTCAAGCTAGGGCCGGCCACCCAATAATATACCTAGGCCGGCCCTAGCTTGGTTCCCAAGCTAGCTTGGTCGGCCCCTTATTGGTGGGTATAGAAGGTGGGTATAGGTGGGTATAGAACTCTACAAATAAGAGGCTACGATAGGGACCGAGAGGAGGAATTGGTTTTGGTCTCCCGATAAAATTAAGCATCCCGTGTTCGCCCCGAACACACAACTTAATTTTATCAATGATAATTCATTCCACTAGAGAACTATCATTGAACTACCGCACCAATCCCAAATTACATTTTTGGGCTCCTTCTTATTATGAGTGTGTTAGTCTCCCTGTGTTTAAGATATCGAATGTCCACTAATTAAGTGAGTTACTGACAACTCATTTAATTAATATCTAAGTCCAAGAGTAGTACCACTCAACCTTTTTATCACGTCGGACTAAGTCCACCGAGGTTTAACATGACAATCTTTATGAGCTCCTCTTGAGGACATTATCAACCTAGTATCTCTAGGACACAGTTTCCTTCTATAATCAACAACACACACTATAAGTGATATCATTTCCCAACTTATCGGGTTTATTGATTCATCGAACTAAATCTCACCCATTGATAAATTAAAGAAATAAATATCAAATATATGTGCTTGTTATTATATTAGGATTAAGAGCACACACTTCCATAATAACCGAGGTCTTTGTTTCTTTATAAAGTCAGTATAAAAGAAACGACCTCAAATGGTCCTACTCAATACACTCTGAGTGTACTAGTGTAATTATACAGTCAAGATAAACTGATACCTAATTACACTACAACCTTCTAATGGTTTGTTCCTTTCCATTTTGGTCGTGAGCTACTGTTTATAATTTATAAGGTACTGATAATATCATCTTCTGTATGTGACACCACATACTATATTATCTACAATATAAATTAATTGAACAACTACAACTAAATGTAGAAAATTTGACCAAATGTGATTCTTTATTCATAATGAATGTTTACAAAGCTTAGGCTTTCAGTATACACTCCAACAGTATGTGACCCTTTCAATGTCACTGCCAGAGGTGGTTATAGGTACTTCATTACATTTACTGATGACTTCAGTAGATATGGTTATGTGTATCTGATGACACATAAGTCACAATCCTTTGAAAAGTTCAAAGAATTCAAAAATGAAGTACAAAACCAGCTAGGCAAGAGTATTAAGATACTTCGATTAGATCGAGGTGGTGAATGCCTTAGCCATGAGTTTCATGACTATCTAGCTGAGTGTGGGATTCTATCCCAACTCACTCCTCCTGGAACACCACACTAGAATGGTGTATCCGAAAGGAGGAATCGTACCCTATTAGATATAGTACGATCTATGATGAGTCACACAGATCTTCCTATATCTTTTTGGGAATATGCTCTAGACACAACAGCCTTCACACTTAACCGTGTTCCATCCAAACCTGTGATAAAGACATCATATAGGATATGGACTAGAGAGATGCCTAGATATCTTTTATGAGGATTTGGGGTTATGAGGCTTACGTTCGACGTCAAGTCTCGGACAAACTGAGACCCAAATCCGATAAGTGCTATTTTATAGGATATCCCAAGGAAACGAAGGGATATTACTTCTGCATTCCCAGTCACCACAAAGTGTTTGTGGCTAAGACTGGGGTATTTCTAGAAAAGGACTTTGTTTCTAGAAAAACTAGTGGGAGTACGTTCGATCTTGAAGAAGTTCAAGATATGGACCATAGCACTGAAGCCTTGATGGAAGTTGAACTGGAACCACAAAATATTGTGGATGATGAGATTGTTGCACAAGGAGTTGAGGAACAACAACCAGTTTAAGTAGACCTACATCTTCACAGGTCTGACAGGGTACGTCGTCAGCCTGAGAGATACTCATTTCTCTTGTCTGATCATGATGATGTTATGCTCATTGAGAATGAGCCTACCTCCTATCAGGAAGCTGTGATGAGACCAGATTCTGAGAAATGGCTAGAGGCTATGAGAACCGAGATTGAATCCATGTACACCAACAAAGTATGGACTTTGGTTGATCCACCTGAAGGCGTCAAACCCATAGGGTGTAAGTGGATCTTTAAGAGAATGACTGACATGGATGGACTTATGCATACCTATAAGAGTCGTTTGGTAGCTAAAGATTTCAAGTAAATTCATGGTATTGATTATGATGAAACTTTTTCTCCAGTAGAGATGTTTAAGTCCTTTCGGATCATGCTTGCTATTGCAGCATACCATGATTATGAGATCTGGAAGATGGATGTCAAAACCGCATTTCTAAATGGAAACTTGCTCGAGGATATGTGCATTACACAACCTGAAGGTTTTGTAGATCCACTGCATACTGGCAGAGTATGCAAGCTACATAAGTCCATTAATGGACTAAAGCAAGCTTCTCGGAGCTAGAATCTTCGATTCGATGATGCGATCAAACAGTTCGGTTTCATCAAGAATGAAGATGAACCTTGTGTCTACAAGAAGGTTATTGGGAACACAGTTGTCTTCCTTGTATTGTATGTGGATGACATACTACTCATTGGAAATGACATCCCTTTGTTGTAGTCTGTAAAGACTTGGCTGGGGAATTGTTTCTCAATGAAGGACTTAGGTGAAACAGCCTGTATTCTAGGCATAAAGATCTATAGAGGTAGATCTAAAAGATTGCTTGGCCTAAGTCAAAGTACATATATTGACACGGTATTACTACGGTTTGCCATGCAGTGTTCCAAGAAAGGATTTTTGCCGATGTCACATGGTGTGAGTCTTTCGAAGACTCAAAGTCCCTCTTCTAGAGAGGAGAGAGACCGCATAGATAAGATCCCTTATGCTTCAGCCATAGGATCTATCATATACGCCATGCTATGTACTCATCCTGATGTTTCGTATGCTTTGAGCATGACGAGCAAATACCAGTCAGATGCAGGTGAGCGTCACTGGATAGCGGTCAAGAATATTCTTAAGTACTTGAGAAGGACTAAAGAATATATTTCTTGATATTTGGAGGCGATGGCGAGCTAGCTGTAAAGGGTTACAGTGATGCTAGCTTCCAAACTGACCAGGATGATTATAGATCGTAGTCTGGGTTCGTGTTTTGCTTGAATGGTAGTGTTGTGAGCTGGAAGAGTTCAAAGAAGGACACAGTTGTTGATTCTACAATAGAGGCCGAGTATATTGCTGCATTAGAAGCAGCAAAGGAGATAGTTTGGATTCGCAAGTTTATTATTGAGCTTGGGGTGGTTCCTAGCATAGCTGATCCTATAGAGCTCTATTGTGACAACAATGGAGCAATTGCGCAGGCTAAGGAATCTCGCTCACACCAGCGAATCAAACACATACTACGGCGCTTCCATCTCATTCGAGAGATCATCGATAGAGGAGATGTGAAAATTTACAGAGTACCCACAGAGGCTAACGTCGCTGATCCCTTGACCAAGGCTTTGGCACAGAGAAAGCATGATGGTCACACTAGGTCACTGGGTGTTAGAGCCTACACTGATTGGCACTAGTGCTAGTGGGAGATTGTTAATGAGAGCCCTAGAGTCGATCATGTGATGATTGTTGTATGGACTCGATGTATCATATTCATATTTATAAAGGCATTTCTTTATGGTTATTATACTTACTTGTATTGGTGCCAAATAACTGAGTATAATAGCATCCTTGAGTAGAAGGTTCTTATCTATATCAATCAATTGGTTGAATTGATAATAAGATGATATAAAGAACACTACTCTTAATGATTGCTAGTCAAGTATTAACATTCAGGGATAATGTTAATGCGATGAGACTAGCATATAGGTCAACTCGATGACTTGATCTCACAAGTCATGGATATTAGATATCAAGTTGACACATGGATATGCATTGGAGAATGTATACTGAATGACCTGCCATGAGAAAGTATCATGGATCGTTATATGAGTGTCATATACTTTCTCATGTGACTATTAGTATGACTATCAGTTCTTGGACTTGAAGTCACCATGGTTCCCTACATAAGGAGTTGCATACTTTGACTTCGTCAAACGTCACTCGTAAATGGGTCGACTATAAAGGCGACTACTGAGTATGTAACGGAGGGATGTGAGTGATGTAGAAGGGATCAATCTCTCCTATATGACAGGAGTGATATCATGATTCTTAATAGAGTAAGACCACTAAGTGCATAGCCATGCCCAAATAAGTCAATATGAGACATTGAGCTCATTTGATTAGAGTGAGTCTACTTGGAGTTCAATACATAGATTGATTAGAGGATGACACGGTCTATGCCTCAATTGATCAATTTAGATGTCAAGGATAGAAGGACATTGTCACATATTGTGAGAATCACAATTAGTAGTCACATTGTGATGTTGGATCTCAACATTCTTATAACTTGGGTAGTAATGATGTGTTGCTAGATACCACTCATTACTTATGTTTCTAAATGGGTTTAGGAGCATTGCCAACGTTACAAGAACCTATAGGGTCACACACAAAGGGCAGTTAGATGGAGATTAGGTTCATATGATGGACCAAGAGGATTAGGTTCATGTGATGAACCAAATTGGATTAAGAGTAATCCAAATTAGACTAATTGAGTTGGACTCAATTTGATTCATGTGTCGAATGAGTCTAATTTAGACTATGATTCATTGAGTCAATTTAAACCAATGAATAGAGATTCATTAAATTAAATTGATTTGAGTCAAAGGGTATATTTGATCAACCATGGGAGATAAGAGGTCAAGTTTGACTTGACTTGAGAGGGAAGATGAAGGGTCAAGTTTGACTTGACCAAATGCCACTTCATTGTGACTTGGCATGGGCCGGCCAATGATGATGTTCCACATCATCAAGGCTTAATCATTGTGTGCCACCTCATGAGGAAGACCAAGAGTCATGACTCTTGGACATGGAGGTATAAAATGCTCTAATAAGTTGTCGGCCACATTAGTGAGTGAAGCAAAGGTGTGCTTATTCAAGGTCTCTTCTTCTTCTTCTCTTCTTTTCCTTCTCCTCCATTGCCGAGACCTCTCAAGAGTGCTAGCACACTCTAAGTGGTTCTCTCCACCTTTTGTCCATGTGGATACGTGTAGAGGAGTGTACACTTGACACTCTACGAGATCCGGCAACTATTTGGACGAGCGGGATAAGCGAAGGGCATTGCTACAAGGGTAATACTTCCTTTACATGTAGATTTAAGGTAGATCTAGTGTAGACAAACATGTACATGAATACTTTTATCTATCTTTGCACGGATCCGTGGCTAGCTTCGAGGTTTCCACAATGCAAAAAGTGATTTTTATAGTTCAAAATTGCTAACAGTTATATGTTACTGTACATATCTATTGGTTACCTGCTGAATTCTTTGGACTCACACCGTTACTTTACTACCTTTCAGGTTGAGACTGTCGGGAGATTCCAATCGCTAGCCCCTTTGTCGCGACGATTTTCGGTTGTAGACTTTGATATTCGTTTCTATGTCGATATATACCTATGATGTGGGTTCTTGTATTTTGGACTTTGTGTTGAACATTCGGGTTTGCTACTCTTATTTTCTACTGCGGATATTTCATTTCTTCATGGATTTCATTTCCTTCGTTGTAGTGGAGTAGGATTTACATATATCTGTAATGATTTTTATATCATCTTTTCTTTTAGTTATATTTGTTGTCTGCCGGAGGCTGCATTATAAACTGCGTGGATTGATTATAAATTGCATGGATTGGTGTATTTCTGTATTGTATTGTTCCAGCCGTGTGGGCCGAGGTATGGATATATGTATATCAGGATTCATATCGTCACCCGTGTAGGGGAGATGCTGTCGAAATTTTATCAACAGGGACTACCTGGGGCATGACATTTTGTACATTTTTCGTATCAGGTTGACGAGTTCGGCTGCTATCTCATCATCTTCGTCATCTGAGTTCGGTTCATCTTCGAACTCAGGTTTGGTTCTGCGCTTTGCTTTTGGTTCTTGCATTCTGCTTGTTCCTGTAATAAGAGCTATACCTTTCTCGGCCAAACGTGCATTAGTCTGTTCATGCAATTTAAATTTTGAAAATAACTCATCTAGTCTAATTAAAGAAAGATCCTTGGATACTTTGTAAGCACATGCAATTTAAATTTTGAAAATAACTCATCTAGTCTAATTAAAGAAAGATCCTTGGATACTTTGTAAGCATCTACCATGGATGTGTTAGAATGTATACTAAAAGTCTAGTTTATTGTATAAACATTTATTTTTAAATGAGAATCACATTGGTCAAATGTCTGCATTTAGTTAAATACAGTTGCACATTTAATTTATATTGTAGATAACAAGGTGTGTGGTGTCACACAGAAGATCATATTATCAGTTCCTTATAAATTATAAATAGAAGCTCACAACCAAGATGGATTGGGACAAACTATTGGTATGGTTGTAGTGTAATTTGGTATTAGTTTATCTTGACTATAAAATTACACTAGTACACTATGTGTCTATAGACCAGGACCATTTGAGATTGTTCCTTTTATACTGACTGCATAAAAGAACAGAACCTCTGTTATTATGGATGTTGTTACTATTCCACAAGTGCATGGATTCGTCGTCAGTAATATATAAGATTGTCGAACCACATAGACTATTTACTAACCACTAGAGATGTTGCAAAGTAAGTTATCTAGACGGGCCAAAGTTGGCTTTGAAGCTTGTAAACTAACGAGTGTGATTTAAGAGAGGGAAAGAAGGTTGAGAAGAAGAGAGGGGAGAGAAAGAATTGATCTTGGAGGGAAATGAGATTTAGGAAATGGATTCTAGGATTTCAGTTTCATTATAATACTAAGAGATACTACAGAGATTGCTTAGTTTCTATCCTCTATGTCCATGCTCTTGCAGGAAGTTAGATTGGTCAGTATCCCTAAGTATCGTATAGAGACAATTCCTATGAAATCCTGTAACGGTTAACCCCTGTCACGAGGGCGCCTCGGTAGATCACAGGGATAAATGTCTAGTAAATAATAACAAGGATAAAGGTAGAGGTTTGGTACGGTTTCCTACTTCCTTACGGAGGAATTGCCTCTCCTTTCAAGAGAATGTCCTAGACATCCGTGAACGGGTTACCCTTTTCACTAGGGCCCCTCGGGTATATGATCTAGAGCACTCTCTCTACGAGAGTAGCAATTCCTAATGGATTGTTTCTCCTTTTAAGGGAGTATCTTAGACGTCCGGAAAGGGTTACCCCTGTCACGAGAGTACCTTGGTTAATACGCTCTAGGGCATCCCCTTGAGTGATCAACAATCCTCCACATCAATCGACAAAGCATGCAAAGAAATATAACTATGTCACACACACAATTCATCAAGTATGAACAAGGCATTAACAAGTCATTGAATAGAAACGCGGTGAATCTACATAGTTCTACATCTCCATCATATTACAAATACTTCCTAATCCTAGAAAAGGATGTCCACTCCATTGTGAGGGAAGAATAACCCCAAAACATAAAATAAAGCATACTTACAACCCTTGATGTGAGAAGAAGGGGAAGAAGAGATGCTTGCCGAGGTTTCCGATGTCTTGGAGATGCCCCCTTGCTCTGGAGATGGACGGAACGTTGAGGGACGGTAGTGGATGAAGCTCTAGGGTTTCCCCCAAAGGGGAAAATCCTTTCCCAAGGAGAGGGACGAAATCCCAAAACCAAAGATCCCCCAATGAATAGGGTTCTTGACCCTTTTATAGGGTAAGGTACGGGTGTCTCACAGCCCGTGTCACGGTCGTGTGAGATCCGTACGACCATGCCTATCTTCTGCACTAGTTAAGTGGCACAACCGTGTAAGTTGACATGACCATGCATATCTTCTGAATTGGTTAAGTGGCACGGCCATGCAAGTTGACACGGCCATGCCTATCTTCCGCACTAGTTAAGTGGCATGGCCGTGCAGAATTGGCACGCCCGTGTATCAAGGTCGTGTCTCTACTTGTAAGCCGGTTTAGTGCCTCTTAACGTGGTAATCTTGAGTTGGGGTCTTCATAAAGGTTGTATACCTTGAAGTTAGCTACAATTTAGTATAAATAACAGCCGAAAACTCCAATGGACCACAAAGTTATGCCTGTTTTACTCTTGGTGTGCAGTGCAGGATTTGACACGGCTGTGTGCCAAGGCCGTGTCTCATAGAAACGAACTTTAGACCTTCAACACTTGGTTTTATCTAGTTTAAGTCTTCATAAGAGTTGTAGATCTTGAAGTTCTCTACATTTTGTTATCTGGAATGACTCATAACTCCAACTTAACAGAAAGTTATGGTTATTTAACTTTTGGTCTGCAGTGTTGGAAATCCCACACGGCCCGGACACCTTGGAAGCTCTAGACTCCACTTAAGCTTCATTTTTGCTCCAAATCGCATCCTGTCAATAAGAAAACATACAAAGAGAATATCTCTGAACAAAAGAGTATTATGCAGAATATATGCTAAGAGAGGTGAACATGCATAGAATATACGTGAATAAATTAAGTGAATGTGCGTCAAAACATGTATAAATGGTCATAAGATCTACGCACATCACACCCCCAGACTTGAACCTTTTCTTGTCCTCAAGTAAAATACTGCAAACTATGTTCATGAGTTCCTATAGTGTTTCATAATCCCTAGTGCACTCGCCTAACTCTATCAACTAGTTTCATTGATAAGCATGATTGTGGAGTAACCTAAGTATGACCTCAACGTAAGTTTCTTGTGCTCGGTGTAATATGTGACTCAAGCTCTTCAAGTTTCAATTTTTTGTTCTAGTCAAGTCATCATACAATTAACTTCCTAATGTTCCCGGTGATAGACACTTACCTGCCACACACTTGACTCGTTTTTCTTAAATTACACAAGGTCTTAAAGGATACTACTCGGAATCAAGAGAAACATAACATTCATTTCCCCTGCAACCTAACTCGGTTTCAAAGGGGTGAATTGTTAGTTTTCACTCACGACAACTATTTTTTTATCCCTTATTCAACTCTTTTTTTTCCTTTTTTTTTATCATTTTTTTTGGTGCCATAGAAGAGTAGCACTAATCACAAATGCAAGATGCAAATGTTGGGATTTAGATTTTTCCGAATGAGCTTCCATGATCCGAGGTTATCCAGTAACCAAAATGTAACTAAGGATTCCCCATGGGAACACAAATACTAAACAAATTGGATTAATTATAACTATTTCAAGATATTTCTACTATTCAAGCTTAAGTACTTAAGTGTAGTGAAAATAAGATCCTTAAGGTTAGGCCAAGACTTATACCAAACTTCGTACAATACTTAGCTTATTTCATGCTACTAAAGATAGAGAAAGGAGGTACACCAAACATACTAACACTATCTCTATAACACATGAACTGATAAAATACACGTGCTAGTCATTTTACTATTGGACAAGTCAGCAGTAATGTGAGGATTGATATAACTAAGCAGATATTTAAAAGAAACAGAACTACCAAACATCCCCCCAGACTTAAATATTTCATTGCCCCAATGAGAACTGAAAATGAAATAAGGAAGAGGTTTGAAATAAAAGAAATTACCAAATGATGTGTACAAACGCCCAAGTCATTAACTTCTCCATCAGGCAGTCATGCTCTTCCTAATCTTTGCATCTTATATAAGAAGATAGACAAGAAAAAAAATTAAGTAGAGGACACATGTTTATTATGAAGAAAGAAAAGAAAACAAGAAATAACTAAAGACATAAATAAAATAAGAAAGAACTTGGGTTGCCTCCCAAGAAGTGCTTGTTTAAGGTCATTAGCTCGACCATCTCATTAGATTTATCGAAATCTCGCTCTTGGAGGGGTAAGATATTTCATCACCCTCTTACCAAGGGCTCTTATTATGAAGGGAGCTTTCATCAAAAAGTGAAGAATCTCTCTCTCCATCTTCGTCTTCTTGGAAATTCTTTCAGGAGGTCGAAAACGGTTCAGATCGAGCTTCCAATTATAGGCCCCAAGAAAATCTGCACACCCAAAAGAAAAATATACCTCTCCCAAGCATGCTATAGTAGATAGAACTAGAACCTTATTAAGATTAATTGAGTATGTATCACAAATTAAATCACATCCAACAAAATCTACTATTGGTACATCTATGAAATTTTCCAAAAGATCACAAAGGATACTAACTTTTCTTTGCTGAGAGATACCTGAAAGTTCTAAACATGTGGATGTGACTTCTGAATCTTGTATTGGCTCTAGCTCTAGCTCAAGTAGTGGTGCCTTTGAAAATGGTGATTTTTGGGGCTTTGCTTCCATTGCACAAGTCCCTACACATCGGTCCACATCATGTTCAATCCTTGCAACTCTCATAATCTCATAAGGTTGTGTGGATAAAGGAGGTGATTCTTGAGATGCTACTTCCACAACACAGCTCCCTACACTTCCTTTCATAACATCATCATCAACACAAGCATCAAAAAATAAACCAACATCAATATCCTCAGTGGGAGAATCATCTATAGGAGGATCACTAACTTCATTTACAGTTTTAAGTTGATTTACCACATCACATTCATCATCTGAAAATTCAATTTCATCATAACACCCTGTAAACCCAAAAGGTAGATCTAAAACTTGTTATCCACTGCATTATCATCATAATCCTCATCTGAAGAGTCCTCATCTTCATATACATCCAGAAATCTATACTCAACCATATTAGTGTCATAGAATTTGCCAAAGTCTTCATTTTCATTGACCCTCACTAGCCTTTGTGGAAAAGGAACCCTTAGTGAAGGTCTTGGGAAAGGTACTTTCTTTTTCCCATATGGGGTTGAGCTTGCAGAGGAGGTTCAACTTACTTATCTAGTGTTGATGTGATTAATCGTTGAGGAAAAGGTACTTGTGGACTTTGTGAACTTCCTAGAGTAATGGAACTGAGTTCTTGAGGTCTTCTACTGTTCTTCTCCTCAATTCTGTACAAGTCCTTTTTCAGAAGTTCTTCATGATTCTTACCACTTCTTAACTTAATATCATTATCATTTACACTAGATCTTGTCTGTGTAGGAGAAAGGTCATCTTTGAACCATTTTGAAACTATGCTATTAATCTTTTTCCCCAAATGTTTGAACTCCTCATTCTGTGACTTGTGAATTTCAACATTCTTGGGTGGTTGTACTGCATTTTGTTTGACAGACTCTCTTGTATATATGGCTTGTACTTCTTGAATTTCTGAGGGAGATTTCATCCAACTTTTGCTTGACCATTCATGGAGGTTCAATGCTACTTGATCAATCAATGTATATGCTTCATCTACACTCTTGTCCATAAAAGAACCTCCAGCTGATGAATCTAACAAACAATTATCTGAGAAATAAATTCTCCTATAGAATATATGCAGGGTCAGCCATTTTTCTAAACCATGATGAGGGCACTATCTTTGTAGACTCTTGAATCTATCCCATGCTTCGAATAATGATTCTCCATATGCATAAGCAAAATTTGTGATGCAATTTCTCATATAAATTATTCTACTTGGAGGGGGAAAATGATTCAGAAATTGCTTCTCCAATTGTTCCCAACTTGTGATACTTTGAGGATGGAGAGAATATAACCAAGTCCTTGCTTTATCCTTGATACTAAAAGGAAATGCCATCAACCGAACTGCATCTGCTGACACTCCTTCACAGTTCACCATATCACAAAGCTCTAGAAATGTCTCAAGGTGCAGATAAGGACTTTCTGATACTTCTCCTCCAAATTTATGATCTTGTATCATGAAAATTAACTCTGGGTCTAGTTGGAAATTTTCTGCTTTAATATGAGGCTGCACAATGGGAGACATAAATCTTGCAGAAATAGGTGTCGAGAAATCTCTTAAGGGTCTGCTTGACATGTTAGTGCTCATCGATATTCAAGAGTAAAAACAAAAATGAAGAATTAAAGATAAGAAATAAAATGTTATATGAAAAACAAGAAACAAAATGTAGAATTTAAATTGCTAGAAAAAAATGCAGCTTTTTTTTTTGGATTATGTATATGAAAAACAAATTGCAATATAAAATGGAAAAACAAAAACTATTCACAAGTCTAGGTTAACTAAATTGCTAATCTACTAATGTTAATGCGAACAGTCCCCGGCAACGGCGCTAAAAATTTGTTATGATTCCACAAGTGCACGGATTCGTCGTCAGTAATATATAAGATTGTCGAACCACAGGGACTGTTGACTAAGTACTAGAGATGTTGCAAAGTAAGTTATCTAGATGGTCGAAAGTTATCTTTGGCGCTTGCAAACTAACGAGTGTGATTTAAGAAAGGGAAAGAAGATTGAGAAGAAGAGAGGGGAGAGAGAGAATTGATCTTGGAGGGAATTGAGCTTTGGGAAATGGATTCTAGGATTTCGGTTTCATTATAATACTAGGAGATACTACATAGATTGCTTAGTTTCTATCCTCTATGTCCATGCTCTTGCAGGAAGTTAGATTGGTCAGTATCCCTAAGTATCGTATAGAGACGATTCCTATGAAATCCTGTAACGGTTAACCCCTGTCATAAGGGTGCCTCGGTAGATCACAGGGATACATGTCTAGTAAATAACAATAAGGATAAAGGTAGAGGTTTAGTATGGTTTCCTACTTCCATATGGAGGAATTACCTCTCCTTTCAAGAGAATGTCCAAGACATCCATGAACGGATTACCCTTATCACTAGGGCCCCTCGGGTATACAATCTAGAGCACTCTCTCTACGAGAGCAGCAATTCCTAAGGGATTGTTTCTCCTTTTAAGGGATCATCTTAGACGTCCGAAAAGGGTTACCCCTGTCACGAGGGTACCTTGGTTAATATGCTCTAGGCCATCCCTTTGAGTGATCAACAATCCTCCACATCAATCGACAAAGAACGCAAAGAAATATAACTATGTCGCACACACAATTCATCAAGTATGAACAAGGTATTAACAAGTCATTGAATAGAAACATGGCGAATCTACATAGTTCTACATCTTCATCATATTACAAATACTTCCTAATCCTAGAAAAGGATGTCTACTCCATTGTGAGGGAAGAATAACCCCAAAACATAAAATAAAGCATACTTATAACCCTTGATGTGAGAAGAAGGGGAAGAAGAGATGCTTGCCGAGGTTTCCAATGTCTTGGAGATGCCCCCTTGCTCTGGAGATGGACGGAACATCGAGGGACGGCAGTGGATGAAGCTCTAGGGTTTCCCCCAAAGGGGAAAATCCTTTCCCAAGGAGAGGGACGAAATACCAAAACCAAAGATCCCCCAATGAATAGGGTTCTTGACCCTTTTATAGGGTAAGGTACGGGTGTCGCATGGCCCGTGTCACGGTCGTGTCAGATTCGCACGGCCATGCCTATCTTCTGCACTAGTTAAGTGGCACGGCCGTGCGAGTTGACACGGCCATGCCTATCTTCTACACTGGTTTGGTGGCACGGCCGTGCGAGTTGACACGGTCATGCCTATCTTCTGCATTGGTTAAGTGGCACGGTCGTGCAGAATTGACACGGTCGTGCCTCTACTTGTATGCCATTTTAGTGCCTCTTAACGTGGTAATCTTGAGTTGGGGTCTTCATAAAAGTTGTATATCTTCAAGTTAGCTACAATTCAGTATAAATAAAATCTGAAAACCCCAATGGACCACAAAGTTATGCCTGTTTTACTCTTGGTGTGCAGTGCAGGATTTGACACGGCCGTGTGCCAAGGCCATGTCTCATAGAAACGAACTTTAGACCTTCAAGATTTGGTTTTCTCTGGTTGAAGTCTTCATAAGAGTTGTAGATATTGAAGTTATCTACAATTTGATATTTGTAATGACTCATAACTCCAACCGAGAAGAAAGTTATGGTCATTTAACTTTTGGTCTACAGTGTTGGAAATCCCACACGACCTGGACACTTTGGAAGCTCTAGACTACACTTAAGCTTCATTTTTTCTCCAAATTGCGTCCTATCAACAAGAAAACATACAAAGAGAAGATCTCCAAATAAAAGAGTATTTATGCAGAATATATGCTAAGAGAGGTGAACATGCATAGAATATACATGAATAAAGTAAGTGAATGTGCGTCAAAACATGTATAAATGATCATAAGATCTACGCACATCAGATGTGCATACTCTTAATCCCGATATAATAACAAACATATGTATTTAGTATTTATTTCTTTAATTTATCAAAGGGTGAGATTTATTCGTTAAATCAATAGGACCGATAAGTTGAGAAATAATATTATTTATATAGTGTGTTGTTGATTATAGAAGGAAACTGTGTCATATTTATTAGGATGATGATGTCCCCTTGAGGAGCTCTTAAGGATTGTCATGTAAACCCTGCAAATGGACTTAGTTCCGACATGACAATGAAGTTGAGTGGTACTACTCTTGGAGCTAGATGTTAATTAAGTGAGTTGTTAGTAACTCATTTAATTAATGGGCATTTGATATCTTAAACATAGTGAGATTAACGCGCTCATGATAAGAAGGAGCCCATAATGTAATATGGGATTGGTGTGATAACTCTTTAGTGGTATGAGTTATTATTGATGAACTTGAGTTGGGTGTTCGAGTCGAACACAGGAAGCTCAAGCTCATTAAGAGGCCAAAACCAATTCCTCCTCTAGGTCCCTGTTGTAGCCTCTATATATAAAGTCTCGCATCCACCCAAGTCATCCTTATGGCCGACCACATCCTTGCTTGGTACCCAAGAAAGGGGCTGACCAAGATGGGTTTAAAAGTGGATTTTTAATTTTTAAAATTTTTCTTTTTATAGCCATCTACAATGTTTTAAAAGAGAGATTTTAAATTTTAAAAAAAATTCTTTTTTGAAGCCATGCACATTGTTTTAAAAGAGAGTTTTAAATTTAAAAAATCTTTCCTTTTGTAGCCATCTATAATGGTTTAAAAGAGAGATTTTATTTTTGTTAAAACTTTCTTTTTTTGTATCCATGATTTAAAAGAGAAGTTTTAATTTTAAAAATCTTTCCTTTTTGTAGCCATCTACAATGTTTAAAAGAGAGATTTTTAATTTCAAAACTTTCCTTTTGTAGTCATCCACAATAGGAAATTTAAAAGAGATATTTTAATTATTGTTAAAATCTTTCCTTTTTAGCCATTATCAAGGATTATAAAAGAGGATAGATGGTACCTTAGAGAAAATAATTATCTACACAATTCCTCTCTTGTTAAGGGTCGGCTGCTCTCTTTTCTTCTTCAAGCTTAGGGTCGGCGACACACTTTTGATCCCATTGGTGGCCGGTTGCTTGAAGGAGAAGAAGAGAAGGAGGGATTCTATCTTATATATCCTTGGTGGCTGGCGGCTCTTTGATTCCTTAGTGGCCGAAACTTGTAAGAAAGAAAGACTTGGGTGGTTTTTGTGTCTTGGTAGATAGTCGCCCACACGACGCCCAAGAGGAGGAGAGGAATACAGTAGAAGATCAAGAGATTTTTAAGCTATAAAGAAAGGTATAACTAGTTAATTGTTCCGCTGTGTACTAGTTTATTTTTCCTTTGTATGGATCCTGAAATACCAACACAAGAGGCTAGTGATATTGTGCTTTGATTGAGGTCTCTGTAGTTTAACCTAGGGTTTACTGCAAGGAGTTTAAATATTCAATTTCTTTGAAAGACTTTAACTAGGAAGTGGTGGATGATCTCATACCCAAGAAGGTTGAGTGCCTCGCCAACGACCTGAAAGTCAATCCTTGAAATAGATATTTAATCAACTTCTGTAATATGGTTTAACTTCTGATGAACACATGGATTGAACTTGAATTAATAATGTTAAGTTTCGTTTGCAATCCAAGTTTAACTTCTGAAAAGCACATGGGTTGCTAGGAAAAGTTCTGTGCTTGTACAAATTTTTGTACAGGCGAAACAGAACGGAATTCCGAGTAGCGCCAACAGGATGCCCACAAGGTATTCTCGGAAAAGCATTAAGTGCATATCTTAATACGTCACGGTTCTCCACTTTCTGCCCGATCATGTGAAGTCCGTTCAGTAGATCTTGTATGCGAGCATGAAGTTGACTCGCTGACTCACCTTCCTGTATTTTTATATTATATAATTTATTCAAGATTAGATCTCTTTTACTTACCTTCGTGTCGGAAGTCTCTTCGTGGAGCTCGATTAGCTTTTCCCACAGATCTTTAGCACTTGAGAACGGACCGACTTGGTTCAATTCTTCTTTGGTTAAGCCGCATTGAAGAGTTTGTGTTGCTTTTGCATTGGCTTCAATTTTCTTACGAGTTGGTGCATCCCATTTGTCGTAGGGGACAAGTGTTTCGATGCTGTCAACTGGTAGGGAGAAGCTTGTTTGAATGATGATCCACATCTCTATCTCTGTCTTCAGATAGTACTCCATTCTGCCCTTCCAGTAGCTAAAATCTTCACCGGAGAAGAGCGGCGGGCGAGCTGTGTTGTAGTCTTCTTGGTGGGCCATTAAAACAAGAATCTCGCACACAAAAATAAAAAGAAACAAATGTCCTAACATTTGGTCTTGGATTAGTAATGCTAGAGGAAAATAAAAATAGCAATTTACTTATTTCGGAAAAAAATAATAAAATATTAATAAAATATAAAAAATATTATTACAAATTTTTGAAAATATAATATTTTGCTAATACTGACCAATGGTGAAAAGATGAAAATAAATTTTTTAAAAATAGTTTTGGAGGGGAAAATTAAAGGCGTAAGGTTTTATTTTTAACAAAAACGGAAGAAAAAGCGACGAATAAGAATACTCGAATGGTAGTTGTATCGATTCAGAGCGACCCCGCGCTGATACCAATTGTAGAATCGAAAGCGCTAGAGAGGGTGAATAGCACTCATGGCTTTCACGTTCGTTTTAAAACAATTGAGTAATACGCAACGAAAAAAATCAAAACAATACTAACACCAAGGTTTTTACTTGGTTCAGAGCCTGTGGCGACTCCTACTCCAAAACTCACACTCGTTGAGTGTTTACTTTGGGCAATCACTATCAATTCGAAATATTACAACTTTGAAGTACAATATAAAGCAATAATGAAAATTATACCGACAACGAAAAATAGGGTGTTTTAAAGCTTCTGATCGTCGGAGTCGAGTTACAACTTTGTCAGATCGTTCTTTGAGAAGCACACGGAAGAAGGGTTGCGATTTCAAGTGCTGTCTAAGCTGCTGCTTGAACCAGGCTTAAATAGTTCGTTGAGGGTGCCTCCAACTGCATGGAGGGCGCCTCCAGCCCGCTGAGTCAGCAGCGTTGATAACCTTCACAACGTTCGCTGCTTATCTGCCTGAGGGCGCCTCCAAGCTCCATGGAGGGCGCCCTCACGCCTTGCTACGGGGCTATCGATCAACTCACCCGAGCCGCCTCCAAGCTCCATGGAGGGCGCCTCGGGGCTGTTCATCTGAGGCTTTTCTTGTGCAACTTCCGTTCTACAAGGCATGTTAGTCTATAAACAAAGTATACCCTGTAAAATAAAGTTAGTACAATAAAATAAGATAAATAAAAAGTTATTTTGACAGTTTCCGGACTGTCCGGTTCTGACTTCAGATTTCATCCCCGAAAATCCTACGTCGAACCGACGCCTACTATTCCATCACCGGGGAACGTGTCCTCAGCTACTCTACTCAGGAGAGTTTACCTATTTGTCAGATTAATCCTCCAGGCCAACTGGACTTTTGCTCATCGTCCGAATCTCCAGGACTTTCTGCTTGGCGTTCGCTCCACGACCTGTCTAGTCTTCCACCCAGTTCGTGACACAAAGATTTCAACATAGAGTCCCCGACTTTAGGGTTTTTGCCCAAGCCTTCGACTCGCCAAGACTTTTCGCCTAGGGTTACCATCCCCTAAGACTTAGGGTTACCGCCCCCTAGGGTTTTCCACCTACCTAACCTCAGCTAGGACTTTTGCCTATGTACACTTAGGACTTTCCTGCAAACTCAACAAACCTTGTTAGATAACAAGACAACTTAACTTTGGACCCTTTAATATAATCAAAACACAGGTTCGATCGTCGGATGCTTCTCGCACCAATAAAATCTTTGTATTTTTATTCGAGCTATTAGTAAATTGTCTAACGAAAGCACTTAGCAAGTGCAGATCTTAGAGTAGGAGTTGTCAAAGACTCCAAACTAAGTAAAACCAATTTATGTTAGTAATTGTTTTTTTTTTACTTTTTTTTCTGCTATGTATTCTTTGTTTTTTAAAAAAGTAAAAAATCGACGCGCGTTATTCACCCCCTCTAACACTTTACGATCCTACACATTAACTCGACGTCAGAGGTGACTAGAGGTGAACCTCCAAAAGAATCTCATATGTGGTCCCTCGGCCCAAAGCTATTCGGGCTGCTTTAGGTCAAAAAGAAGGTTAATTGAGGACATTAGGCCTGGATAGGCCCACGGCCTCGTCGGGTTTAGTCGGGTGCCATCATAGATGAAAAGTATCACACTAGTAATTTGTTATGTAATATAGTAGTATCATTAATTGGGGTATAAATTGATGTACTTTAAAACTATGATGGGCACTTCAATATCTCAAATCTATAAGTATTTTTAAAAATACTAGTAAATTTGAAAAGACACTCTATTATATTATTTGTCTCAAAAATATCTTCCTTTTTTGTTATTACAGCAGCTATGAATTACTATGGCAAGTAGAATATACCAACTAAAACAATTTAGCTCGTACCTGTTTAATAATTATTATAACAGTACAGTAACTATATTTAAGTAATTATCATAATTATTTTAAAATAATATTAATCAATTTAAAATAATTTTAATGTAATTTAAGTAATTTTGATAAGTTGATAATGAATATTTTAATATAATAAGAAAGCGATTTTGATTAATTTAAAATATTTTTGATAAAATTTAATAAATTTTAGTTAAGTTGATAAAATTATTTTGATATAATAATATTTTATGTATAATAATTTTAATTAAAATAAAATAATCAAAATTTTATGTTACAGAAACTACTCCTAACTGTGGTGGGATGTATTTTATTTTAAATGAAAGGTGTCTTTTGTATGATTTACTTAATTTGAGGCCCTTTTTTATTTTTGCTTAACGACGAATTTAACAAGCGGATAAAATGTAAATCATCAAATTCCGAGGATAAATGACAAAATTTGATAAAAATCCCGGAACAATATAAACACGCTAGGGTTTTGGGGGCAGAGCAAATCGAAATATCCGTAGGAGAGACGATGAAGAGGCTACATTACTTCTCCTTCTTCTGCAAAACCGTGTCTTCCGCTCGTTCTCCTCGCCCCCACGATACTGCCCTCCTCTTTGCCGTCTTACCTTATTCGGCCTCAGCCACTGCCGCCGGTGCCGCATCCATCACTGGGAAGCATATGTTCATGGCCCAGTACCTCGTCGACTCATGTGGCTTCGACCAGGAGAAGGCCACCGAGGCCTCGAAGCTTCTCAACGGCATCCAATCCCGGCAGCAGCCCGACTCCGTGCTTGCTTTCCTCAAAAGTTACGGTTTTAACGATTCCACAGTCAAAAGGCTCCTACTTTTCTCCCCCAAATGTCTTCTTTTGGATGTAGAGAAGACACTTGCCCCAAAGTTCCAAGCTTTCGAAGATCTGGGTCTCTCCCCATCCGACATCGTCCACCTCGTCAGGTCGAATCCCTCCACCATCCAAATGAAACACGAACGCATTCGATCTAAGATCGAATTTTGGCAAGGCCTTCTCAGCTCCAAGGATGCACTGGTGAAGTTGATCAAGGGAAACCGAGGGATTCTTACGATCAGCATCGAGAAGAGGATCCAGCCCAACCTTGAGTTGCTTCTGGAATGTGGCGTGGACGGCCAAAAGCTCGCCTTTATCTTGAGGAATCGCCCAAAGATCGTGGCACAAAATGCTGATTGCTTAAAGTCCTTGATTAGTCGCGTGGAGGACTTGGGAGTGCCACGGACATCGGGGATGTTCCATTGCACTCTGAGTGCACTCTTCTCGGTCAGTCGAGAGAAGTTCAAGATGCAAATGGAATTGTTCCGGAGCTTTGGGTGGTCAGAGGACGATTTTGTTGTGGCATTCCAGAAATGTCCTACCTTCCTGCAAGGGTCTTTGACGACTTTGCAGAGAAAAATGGAGTTCTTGATAAATGAGGCTGGATATGCTTCTTCTTACATTGCTACACGTCCAGTAATATTGACACTGAGCTTGGAGAGAAGGATGATTCCAAGACATCGGATCTTGGCAACCTTGAAGTCTTGGGGGCACTGTGAAAGGAATTACAAAGAGATAGCATACATGCTGGATTCCGAGGCCAAATTCTTAGAGAAGTACATTATCCTCTACAAGGACAGGTATCCAGCTCTGACTAAACTCTATGCAAGCTTAAACCACTCCAATACTTCTGATTCTGGACTTCAATGACGTAAGTCATTTTTTTTTCCCTGCAAGTTATTGTTCATGTTACCATTCTTCACTGTATGGCTTCTCCTTTGTCAAACTCTAAAGCTAATATTTATGCCAACAAGCATGAATATGAGAAGAATTCACAGAATCATAATCTTGTGTTTGCATGTTAATATGCACGAAGATAAGAACAAATCACAGGATCATGATCTTGATGTTGTGTGTCTATTGAACTTAAAGCTCTCAGATTCATCACTTGCTATGTTAGACAATCGTTATTGCAAGAGACATCCTTACTTTATGAACATTCAGTAATCTCTCCTTGTTTGAGTTGTGGTTACGCATTGATAGGTTCTGTTGAAGTTGCACGGTTGTCTCCTGACATATTTTTATTAAAGGGTGAGTAACCGCTGCCACATGGATGAAATGTTTTGAACACTTCTCGAATTTTGTCAGTTGAAATGGTATTACATGTTTGATCTGTAATCTTTTAGAACACTACACTACTTGTGAGTTTGGGACTTGCAATCCTAGAATCGTAAAAGGCGACTTGGAACCCTTGGGAACACTACCCTACTTGTGAGTTTGTGACTTGCAATATGGATTAACTCAAGTCAAATTACTTTTATAAATTTTAATGATGTTTTATCTTACCTAGCTGACTTTTTTAGAAGGGTTTATTAATTTTAACTCATTTAAAATTATTTTTAAAATGCATAATAATTTTTATATTTTTATATAATAGCATATTGGCATTAATGAGATATCAAACCGTTACTTTGGATTTATAAGGTTGGATTTTTTCTTTATTTTTTTTTATGTCTAAGGGATTATTAAGTTCTCATATAATGAAAAAATATTATTTTTGTCAAAGGTTGAATTGAAAAATGAGGTAAATTTGGAAAAAGCAAGGTAAGGATTGAAGTTGGAGCTTTGCTTTAGAAGTTTTATAGACAATTATTTGATTTGTTGCCATAAATGTGGGTATTAAAGATAAAATGATAGTAATAAAAATTGTACTGTTTTTAAAGGAATTGATTTTCTTTTTACCAACTATAAATTATTATTATTATTTTAATATTCAAAGCATAATAATAAATATTGATCTCTAATGGGATTCGAATTCTAGTTCTTTGCTCCTCTAAGTGCTTTGTGAAGCACAGCGGAGCAAATAATAATACGATTCTCGCCTAGAGAAGTTGTCCATTCTCACGTAGAGAAAAGGAAATTATAAATTACATTAATTCAAAACGTAAAGAAATATATAAGATTATAAAAGGAACAATTCTCACCTATAAGATTATAACTCCTTTTTATAGTTTGAAGCTAATTCTCACCTAGAAAAGGAAATTGTAAATTGCATTAACTCAAAACGTAAAGAAATATATAAGATTATAACTCCTTTTTATAGTTTGAGGACACGACTTATTTTTTATAAGATAACAAAAAAAATAAAAAAATCCAATGTTTAAAATAAAAGTCTAACATACTTTCCTAAAAAAATGAAACAACATTTTAAAAAGTCCCTATTAATTTTAAAAATTAACGCAGAGAACTTTTTAATAAATTAAATTCTTGATTGCTTCATTCTCCCAAACGAAGAAAACTCGACTCCATCGAGTGAGAAGATGAACTAACAAAGTGTTTCTATCAACATAGTATATTGATGCAAGGTGGTGTCGCCTCTTCAGTTGGATCAAGTCGTTGTTGTTCCATTTCTTCTAGAAGCTTGGTGGAGTGGCTTGGAAGTTCATCTTCAGTGTTCCATGTGTCATCAATCTCTGAAAACCTTCTCCAATAGTCTGTGTATTTGTATGAACTTCTTTCTATATCCGTGGAACCGACAATAAAAGGACTGTTAAGATAACGGATCTATCTTTTCTGAAAACCCTCTCCAATAAACCAAGTATTTGGAGAGATCACTGTTTGATAGCATATAATGCTCTCAATCTTCAGTGATCCATGTGTTGTTGGACTAATGTTAAAATTAATAGGTAAGCCAACAACATCTGTATTAATCTCAATTTTTCTCACAATTTGAAATGGACAAGAGGAGGGAGCGTGAAGCTTTTTGAAGGAGTTATTAGGAAAACGTGGGTCAATGCTAATAAGTACATAATCCCCTACATTGTATTCCTTAAACTTACAATGTGCATTATTTTAAATTTTATAAGCTTCATTACTTAGTACAATTTCCCTCCTAACATTGACATGGATCTCTCTGATTTGCCTCATAAAACTCTCATAGGTCAATAGGTTGATGAGTTTTCAACCTATACATGATTTCAAATGCACTATGACCAGTAGATCGATTTACTGAATTGTTGTAAGCAAATTCAGCAAGGGGCAAGATTCAGTCTCAAATACTTATTTTTTGACTCGCTAAACACCTTAATAAATTTTCTAATTTGCCATTAACAACCTCAGTTTAACTATCAGTTTGTTGATGAAATGCATACGAAAATTTAAGTTGAGTCCCAAATAACTTTCGTATGGCTTTTCAAAAATAGCTGACGAACTTTATGTTGGTGCTGAAAGAATCAGCTAATCAAATCTGTGTTTTAATATTGGCAAAGGTTCAAAGTTAAAGTTTGTTGTTAATCCAAAGAGCTTAACTAAGTGTGTAGGAATGTTCTAGTTGAGGCTAGGCAAAAAAGTCCTAGTCAAGTGGATTGAGCAAAAAGTCCTGGTCGAGTGGATTGAGCAATGAAGTCCTAGTCGAATGGACTGACTAGGCAGAAGTCTTGGCAGATCGATGATATCGGGCAAAAGCCCTAGGGGTCGAGGACACTAGGTGGGAAGCCCTAGCAGTCGCAAACACCAAGCAGAAGTCTAGACATGAAATGTCCTAGATTTTTTTTTTCAGACGTCCCAAATCATAAATGCACTTACAACCATAACATACTTTCGATTTAACTGTGGTACTTAGATATGTTGGGACCGGAATGTAGCTAGAGGGGGGTGAATAGCTCGGTGCGACCTCGTGCTCGTCGTTGCTTACTTCTTGTGATGAAATGCAGCGGAAAATACAAAGAAACAAACACACAACGCTAACACTAGGGATTTACTTGGTATCCACCTCAAGAAGAGGTGACTAGTCTAAGGATCCACACACTTACGCACCCTCCACTATGAAAACGCTCCTTTACGGTAACTACCGAAGGCGGAGAAGCCCTACAATACTCTCAATACAACAAGAAACAAGGAGAAGCAAATACAAGAGAAAGCTTACACGGTTTACACAAGAAACCCTAACCCTAGCTTCTTCTTCTTGCTGTAGATTCGCCTCTTGACTTGGAAATGCCTCCAAGAACCTTCAAGATCTGGCGTGAGAGTGAAGAAGATCGCTGTGGAGAATTGCTGTCTGGATCAGAGCTGAACAGTGCGAGAGTTGGCGAAGAAAGAGCTCGACAATGACTATATCTTGCGCTAACGGTCAGATTCCAATCGATTGGATTGCTCCCAATCGATTGGGGAGGCTTTGGATCGATTGACCGATCGATCCAGAGCGTCTCTGTGCTCTTGGGAATTGCCTGGATCGATCAGCTGATCGATCTAGGGCTTATCGCGCAGAATCGCGACTCCCAATCGATCGACCGATCGATTGGAGGCTCCCAATCGATCGGGTGATCGATTGGGAGGCTTTCTGTGCGATCGGGAATTCTCCCTAATCGATCCACTGATCGATTGGAAGGTCTTTTTCGCGGGGACTCACCCAATCAATCATCCGATCTATTGAGCATGAGTCAATCGATCGGTTGATCGATCCAGCAAATGGTTTTTGCCAAAAACCAAGTCCCCTAAACCAACATCCGGTCAACCATGACCTGTTGGTACATCATGCCTAGCATCCGGCCACCCTTGACTTGCTAGGACTCTCTCACCAAGTGTCCGGTCAATCCCTTTGACCCACTTGGACTTCCACCAGATGTCTGGTCAACCTTGACCCATCTGGATTTCCTCGTGCCAAGTATCCGGTCAATCTCTTTGACCTACTTGGTCTTTCCAACACCAGATGTCCGATCAACCTTGATCCATCTGGATTTCCTGTGCCTGGCTTCACTCACCAGGACTTCCCTTTGTTAGTTAGAGCCCTAGAGCCAATCATTTGATGATTGTATGGACTCATGTATATCATATTCTTGTTTATTAATAAAGGCATTTGTTTGGTTATTATACTTATTTATATTAGTGTCAAATAGACTAAGTATAATAGCGTCCTTGAGTAGAAGGTTCATACCTATATCAATCGATTAGTTGAATCGATAGTGAGATGATATAGGGAACACTACTCTAAATCATTCCTAGTCGAGTATTAGCATTCAGGGACAATGTTAATACAATAAGACTAGCATGTAGGTCAGCTCGATGACTTGATCTCACAAGTCATGGATATAGAGATATCAAGCTGACACATGGGTATGCATTAGAGAATGTATACTGAATGACCCGCCATGAGAAAGTATCATGGATCGTTATATGAGTGTCATATACTTTCTCATGTGGCTATTAGTATGACTATTAGTCCTTAGACCTGAAGTCACCATGGATCCCTACATAAGGAGTTATGTACTTTAGTTTCGTCAAACGTCACCCGTGACTATAAAGGTGATTACTGGGTATATAACGAATTATGTAGAGGGATGTGAGTGATGTAGATGGGATCTATCCCTCCCATATGACGGGAGCGACATCGGTATTCTTGATAGAGTGAGACCACTAAGTGCATGGCCATGCCCAAATGAGTCAACATTAGATGTTGAGCTCATTTGATCGAGTGAGTCTACTTGGAGTTCAAGATTTAGATTGATTAGAGGATGACACGGTCTATGCCTCACATTGATCAATCTAGATGTCTAGGATAGAAGGACACTTGTCATTATTTTGTGAGTAGTCACAATTGGTAGTCACGAGGTGATGTCGGATCTCGACATTCTTGTAACTTGGGTAGTAATGATGTGTTGCTAGATACCGCTCATTACTTATGCTCCTAAATGGGTTTAGGGCATTGCCAACGTTACAAGAACCTATAGGGTCACACACTTAGGACAATTAGGTGGAGATTAGGTTCATATGATGAACCAAGAGGATTAGATTCATTTGATGAATCAAATTGGATTAAGAGTAATCCTAATTGGGCTAACTTGAGTTCGACTCAAGTTGATTCATGTGTTAAATGAGTCTAATTTAGATTATGACTCATTGAATCAATTTAATTTAATGAATTAGATTCATTATATTAAGTTGGCTCGAATCAAATGGTTGGATTAGATCCACCATGGTAGAGATTGTGTCAAGTTTGACTTGACATGAGAAGGAAGACCAAAGGTCAATTTTGACTTGACCTTTTGCCACCTCATTGGTGAGTTGGCATTAGGTGGACCAATAATGATGTTCCACATCATCATGGGTGCCACCTCATGAAAGTGACAAAGCCACTCTCTTAATGGTTTCATATTAATTGTAATTAATGCAATTAATGTGATTTTATGGTTTCACATTAATTGCAATTAATGCAATTAATGTGAATTTTGAAATGTGGCCGGCCACTTTGTTTTGAAATTCTTTTTCTCACTAGAGTGTATCTTCCTCTCAAGCTCTACCTCTCCCTCTCCTCCCTTGGCCGAACCACATAGGTGCTAGCACACCTTGGTTTTGGTCATCTCCATCTAGTGTGTCCGTGTGGATACTTCTAGAGGACCGACGCTTGACGGTCTTGAGATCCGGCATCATTTGGACGAGCGGGAACGCGAAGGGCATCGCATCAAAGGTATAAATGGTTTATCCTTATGTAGATCTACTGTAGATTAAAGTTTTCAAACTCGTACTCGTATTTTCGTTCGGTTTTACCTTGCACGAGATCCGTGGCTTGGGCGATTCGGGGTTTCCGCGACGCGAAAAGCGGTTTTCGCGGCCCGAAAAACCCAACACCCTTCTGCCTAGCTTCACTAACTAGGACTTCTCATCTGCCTGCTTCACTCACCAAGACTTTTCCTCTGCCTAGCTTCACTCACTAGGACTTCTCATCTGCCTGGCTTCACTCACCAGGACTTTCACCTAGCTTCACTCACTAGGATTTCCCAACTGTCTAGCTTCACTCACTAGGTCTTTCACTTGGCTTCACTCACCAAGACTTTCTTCTGCCTAGCTTCACTCACTAGGACTTCCCAACTGCCTAGCTTCACTCACTAAGACTTTCACTTGGCTTAACTCACCAGGATTTTCCAGTCAAGTATCCAGTCAACCTTGACCTACTTGACTCTCCATCACAATCTTCCCACATGAACAATCGCACCTACAATCTCCATGTGTTGTCTACATGTATTGTCAAACATCGAAACCCAAACATCAAGACTCGAGCTTGAATCAATTCAAGGTCAGTCAACCAGGTCAACCTTGACCTAAGGAATATTGCACTAACAATCTCCCCCTTTTTGATGTTTGACAATACCACTTGTAAGTTAGGATAATTCCATAGCCTTAACTCCCTTCATGCCAATATATGAATGATGGTTTCCTTCATTCTTCCCCTTTCCTAGAGGGCAAACTCCCTCTTCAGGTAATGAAGGCCTAACTTAACCACACATTCTCCCCCTATTGGCACACATCAAAAACTCTCCCCCTGAAGAGTTACCCAACGTTATTTACAACTTCACTCGTTGATCACAACACGATAACGAAGGTCCCATACCCTTCATTATTCTCAACGCTCATCCTTGAGCATATACCACTTGGTATATTCACACACGATTCAAATGAAGGTCTCATACCCTTCATTGTCATCAAATACTCATCCGTGAGCATACACCACTTGAATAATGAAGATATCTAACCTCCATTACATTCAAATGCCCAACCTTGAGCATTGTCGCTAAAGAAGGTTAACCACCTTCCAAGGTGTATGAAAAATTGATTTTCATGTCCCTAAAGGGTAACTCCCCTTAAAGACATGCACGTAACTTCTGTCATTGCACCAACAATGACTTGGAATCCCTAAACATATAGGAAACCCAAAATTTAGAAGTTTTGAGGTTCAAAAATTCAATATTGAAACCAAACCTCAACCTAAACCTCTACTTAGTCTTCCGTGATCAATCCATCCTTGTTTTCATCATGAAAACTCCCCCAAATGTATACAAATATGTTTTGAGGAGTAAGGAATGGTTACCAAGACTAAAGGTGGTTCAAAATGATAAAATCAAGCTTTCCCAGCCAAAATCAGCATTCCCAATCGATTGGAGTTGGGTCCCAATCGATTGAACCTGCGTGAATCGATCCACTGATCGATTCAAGGGTGGTGGATCGATCCAGTGAGCTTCTGTTCATGAGAAGCTCACTCTCAATCGATCGCCCGATCGATTGAGACCCTTCAATCGATCAGGTGATTGATTGAAGGTCTGAAGTTACTGAAATTCCATTTCAGTCAACTTCAGAAAACCCTAGAAAATTCTACAAAATTCCAAAAATCATGAAAATTCATGTAGACATTATTTAGGGCATATACTATCAAGGAAAAATAATTTTATATGAAAATACTTTTTATTTTCAATTATTGACACAAACTTGGAAACTTGTAAAAAGTTTAGTGTTTTCTTCCAAGTTTGTGCTCAACTATTCAATGATGATTACTATCAAAAGATAGTCTTCATCAAGGTTTTCCAAAGTATATTTAAAATCATTTTCAAAACCAATATCCAACCATATTCTTTGGGCTCAATGCACATGACTTGTACATTAGCTTTTCCAATGATTGGAATACACATAACTATGTGTTTTGATGAATTTAAAACTCAAAAGAATGCAGTAAGTCAATATCTTGAGTTTGTTCATCATCCTAACATCTCACTTGTATTTAATGTGTACGAAACCACATACAAGTCACCTTATATTTCTTAGTGAGATGTAAACTTTGGTTTTGCCCTAATCTAAGGGTCATGCATATCTATCTAGGCATTTTGAGGTTATGAACATCCACCAAGGATGTTACTTGTTAATAAATGTCATTTGTCCTTAATTTCAAGGAATTTAAAAATTATGCATGATGCGATATGACATACATCAAAGATAAATAATTTTCAAGAAAAAATTCCCTATGAGTACATGATGTATGTATGTCATGGTATTTTTGTATTTTTCATAATAAGGCATGAGTGCAAGAATAAATATGATGTCATGACATATGATGGGCAAACAAAGCATGACAAATTAGCATAAATAAAATACCTAGAATAACTATCTAAGTATCCTTAAACCTTAGCTAACTTAAAGTTTAAACCCTACATTGCCCAAAATGTCCCAAGAAAATGCCAAAACCCAATTTTGACATTTCTTTTACTTTTTCTAATTTGTGCCAATTTAAATTAAGCATATTCCTCAAATTTTGACACAAATTACTCTTTTAAAGAGTAACAAACATAAAACAAGGCTTAGATTTGCCTTTAACTTCCCAATAAAATGCCAAAATTCCAACTTGGCATTTCTTTACACTTAATTTCTTGTGCCAATCAAGATTATATTAAATTTCTCAACCTATGGCTCATCTTACTCTTTCCAAGAGTAGACCATCAATCCTTATCATTTTCAAAGGTTAACAACAACCTCGAAAATGCTCTTAGAGTGTCAACTTCATTATGATTGGGTTAACTACCCTTTCAATTAGAGTTGACACTCTCTAACCCATCTAAGGGGTAGAAAAAATGCTCCTAGGAACCAAAAACCTATTGGAGCTCCTTGGATGCTCTAGGTATTTACTAGGGATAACTTCCCTAGATACCTTCTTAGTGACCTTATTAGGCTTCTTAGAAGCCTTGGTCACTTTTGTTGGTGCAACATCCCTCAGGTCAAGGTTGACCTGTTTGACCAAGCTGAGTCTTGGTTTGGGTTTAGATGTTTGACAATAAGATGTTAATTGAAGAAGAGTCAAGTAGGTCAAGGTTGACCGGATACTTGACTGGGAAGTCCTAACTGGGATGTTAGGCAGAAGGAAGTCCTAGTGAGTGAAGCTAGGCAGAATGAAAGTCCTGGTGAGTGAAGCCAGGCAGAAGGAAAATCCTGGTGAGTGAAGCCAGGTGAAAGTCCTAGTGAGTGAAGCTAGGCAGATGGAAATCCTGGTGAGTGAAGCCAGGTGAAAGTCCTGGTGAGTGAAGTCAGGTGAAAGTCCTAGTGAGTGAAGCTAGGCAGATGGAAATCCTGGTGAGTGAAGCCAGGTGAAAGTCCTAGTGAGTGAAGCTAGGTGAAAGTCCTAGTGAGTGAAGCTAGGCAGATGGAAATCCTGGTGAGTGAAGCCAGGTGAAAGTCCTAGTGAGTGAAGCTAGGCAGATGGAAAACCCTAGTGAGTGAAGCTAGGTGAAAGTCCTGGTGAGTGAAGCCAGGCAAGGGAAAATCCAGATGGATCAAGGACGATCGGACATCTGGTGCTGGGAAGTCCAAGTAGGTCAAAGGATTGACTGGATACTTGGCATGAAAGAAAAGTCCAAGTAGGTCAAAGGGATTGACCGGATACTTGGCACAGAGAAAAGTCCAAGTGGGTCAAAGGGATTGACCGGACACTTGGTAAGGGAGTCCTAGCAGGTCAAGGGAGTGACTAGATGCTAGGCATGACATACCAACAGGTCAAGGTTGACCGGATGTTGGTTTGGAAGGTTTGGGACTTGGTTTGGACAAAAATCAAGTGCTGGATCGATCAGTGGATCGATCCAGGCTCTGGATCGATCAGTGGATCGATCCATACCTGTCCCAGCGAACAGAGAGCCTCTGGATCGATCCGATCGATTGGGACGCTGCTGGTTCGCGCGATAAGGGCTGGATCGATCCGTGGATCGATCCAAAGCCTCCCCGATCGATTGGGAACATTCGAATCGATCGGGATCCGACCGTTGGCATCGTTTATAGCTGCAGGCGTTCGATGGCTGCGGCAATCTCTTCTCCGATTCACTCCAGATTACTCGCCAGCTCCTCCACAGCGCTCTCAAAGATCAGATCGCCAGTTCTTGAAGGATCTTGGAAGCTTTCCAAGTCAAGAGGTGGATCAAAGGCAAGAAGATAACCTAGGGTTAGGGTTTTCTATACTCATTGTAAGCTTGTAAGCTTGTATTTCTTGTACCCTTTCCCTCTCTTCTTGTATTGAGTCTTGTAGGGCTTCTCCGCCCTTGGTAGTTACCAAAAAGGAGTGTTTTCATAGTGGAGGGTGCGTGCGTGGTGTGGATCCTTGGACTAGTCACCTCCGTTGGAGGTGGATACCAAGTAAACTCCTAGTGTTAGCGTGTTTGTGTTTGTTTATGTATTTTCCGCTGCGCATTCTTGAAGAAACAAGCAACACCGAGGAACGAGCACGCGACGAGCTATTCACCCCCCCTCTAGCTACTTTTGGTCCTAACAAGTGGTATCAGAGCAAGGTTGCTCTTCACCGGAATCACCGCCGGAAGGGGCAAACATATCAAGAAAAGCTAGAGGGTGAAGAAGTTGGAGCAAATTCTTCAAGTTAAAGACTTTATCAAGCTCAACTTCAAGATGCAATTCCAAGATGGACTTGGATTTGACACAAGGGTGGCTCCACCATATTCATCTACAAGCTTCGATTCTTGGAAATCAAGAATCGAAAATTTTCTTATGATGGAGATAGAGCAATGGTTTGCTCTCATGGAAGGTTTTGAAGCTCCCACAAATTCCAAGGGCAAAGTACTCAAAAGGAGCAAGTGGAGCAAAGACCAAATCCAAAGATGTGAGGTCAATGACAAAGTGACCAAGCTTTTGGTCAATTTATTGCCAAGCAACATCTTGGAACAAATTGGAGAGTTTGAAGATGCCAAGGAGCTTTGGAGCAAATTGGCAAGCATTCATGAGATCCCCTCCACTGTATCAAATCAAGGAGAATCCAAAGAGGGCGACTCATTGGATCAAGACCAAGAGGAGGACTCCGAGGTTGAGAGATGCTCAACCTCCGAAGAAGGGGAAAACCCAAGAAGCTTCATCCTCAAGGGAATGCAACGAAGGGAACAAGGAGGGAGCATACTCCTTGTTTCATATTCAAGATGATGAAGCCTCCACCTCTAGGATTGAGGGGGAGCAATCCTTGGTGACACCGGATCAAGAAGAAGGAGAAGCTTCTACATCCGGGTCAAGAGATGAAGAGGATGAAGAAGCTTCCACCTCCACAAGTCAAGAAAAATCAAATGGAGGAGCATCACTATCGGATCAAGAGGAAGCCCCTACATCCACATCACATGGAGGAGAAAGCACCACTCCTACACAAGAAGGTATTAATGTTTCAATTAAAAATAAAAATCATATAATATGTTTTGAGTGTAGGGAAAGTGGGCACTACAAGAGCAAGTGCCCTAAATTGGCCAAGAAGAAGGGCCAAATGGCACAAAAGGGCAAGGAGAAGCTAAAGAAGACCATCCCCGGAACAAAGAAGAGCAAGGAGCACATCATGTGTTTCTCTTGCAATCAAAAGGGGCATTACCGAAGTCAATGCCCTAAGGGGAAGAAGGTGGTCAAGGCTCAAGGAGGCACTAGTCAAGGGGGAGCCTCCAAGGTAAAAAGGAAGGTAACTTTCATTGAGCCTATTCCCTTGCAAAATGGTAAAAAGCATGCTAGGTCAAATTTTTATCATTTTAATGCGATTTACCATAAGAATAGGAAGCATGAGGGCTTTAAGGAAAAGCATGTGGCCCTACATGCCAAAACTACTATCCCTAAGGCTAGGAATGTAGATAAAAACCTAGGCGATAACTCTAAGGATTTAAGATACAAGCCTAGAAACAAAAATGCTCATGAACCAAATACTAAGGATTTAATGATAGAAAATCAAGTCTTGAGGTCAAGACTTGATACAATGGAAAAGACCCTAAAAAGGATGGAAAATATCCTATTAGGGCAAAATGAGCATAACCTAGGTTTAGGGGTACAAAAGCCATCCAATGGCCATAGAGGTTTGGGATACAAACCAAAGGCTAAGAAGGATGTGCCTAGTTATCATAGGGTTCCATATAGTTATGGAACGAACCCTAAGTCTAGAGGTCAAGTCAAGGATACAAGGGAAGATATCCCTAGAAGTATCTTTGCAACCAAAGTGACTAAGACTTCTAAGAAGTCTAAGAAAGTCACGAACAAGGTGACAAGGGAGGCTATCCCTAAAGTTGACCTAGAAAGTGTGACCAAGGCTTCCAAGAAGCCAAACAAGGTCACTAGGAAGGTATCTAGGGAAGTTATCCCTAGTGAATACCTAAAGCATCCAAGGAGCACCAATAGGTGTTGGGTTCCTAGGAGCATCTTCTCTACCCCATAAATGGGTTAGAGAGTGTCAACTCCTATTAGAAGGGTAGTTAACCCAACTTTGAGGAAATTGACACTCAAGGAGCATTTTCAAGGTTTTTGTTAACCTTTGAAAATGAAATGGAATTATTATTTACTCCTTGAAAGAGTAAAATGTGCCTAATGGTGAAAAGTTGATTTTATCTTAAATGACACAAATTTGGAAAACCTTGAGAAATACCAAGTTGGGATATTGGTATTCTCTTGGAAATTTAAGGCAATCCGGGCTTTGATTTATGTGATACTCTTGTGGAAAAATGGAATATGCCAACATTTGAGGACATATTTATTTTCAATTGGCATACATTAATCAAGGAAATTAGAAATGCCAATTTAGGTTTTGGCATTCTCTTGAAGCACTTTAGGGCAATCTAGGTTTAAGTTGTAAGTTTAGCTAAGACTTTAAGGATACTTAGATAGTTAATCTAGGTATATTTTATTAATGCTAAATTTTGTCATGATTGTTTGCCCATCATATGCCATGACATCATGTCTAGTTTTTGCATTCATGTTTTATTATGAAAAATCCAAAAATACCATGTCATGACATTCATACATCATGTAGCAATAGGATATTTTCTTTTGAAAATTATTTTCTTTTGATGTATGCCATAACATAATCATGCATTAGTTTAATTCCTTGTAATTAAGGACAAATGGCATTTAACAACACTTATTAACAAGTGACATCCTAGGTGGATGTCTAATATCTCTAAAATGCCTAGATAGATATGCATGATCCCTAGATTAGGGCAAAACCAAAATCTACATCTCACAAAGACTATAAGGTGACTTGTATGTGTTTTAGTGCACATCAGATACAAGTGAGATGTTAGGATGATGAACAAAACTCAAGATGTTGATTTAGTGCATTCCTTTGAGTTTTAAATTCATCAAAACACATAGTTATGTGTTTCCCCATCATTGGGAAGCTAATGTACAAGTCATGTGCATTATGCCCAAGGAACATGATGGGATATTGGTTTTGAAAATGTTTTCAAAATGTTTTTGGAAAATCTTGGTGAAGGCTATCTTTTGATAGTAATCACCATTGAATAGTTAGACACAAAATTGAAGAGAAACACTAAAGTTTTTGCAAGTTTTCAAGTTTGTGTCAATCTTTGAAAATATGAAGTATTTTCATAGAAAACTATTTTTCCGTGATAGTAAACGCCCTAAATAATGTCTTCACGAAATTTCATAATTTTTGGATTTTTGTAGAATTTTCTAGGGGTTTCTGAAGTTGACTGAAATGGAATTTCAGCAACTATCAGAGCTCCGATCGATCCATGGATCGATTGGAGTTCCTGAATCGATCCATGGATCGATTCAAATGGCAATTCCCGCGAGCAGAAGCTCGCTAGATCGATCAGCATCGACAGAGGAGTCTGAATCGATCAGTGGATCGATTCAGAAAGGTTCAATCGATTGGAACCCAACTCCAATCGATCCAAGTTGCTGATTTTGGCTGGGAAGGTTTGATTTCAGCATCTTTGAACCTCTTTGAGTCTAGGTAACCATTCCAAACCCCTAAAAATACATTTATATCCATAAAAAGGGTGTTTTCATGCGAAAACAAGGATGGATTGGTTAAGGACGACTAAGTAGAAGTTTAGGTTGAGGTTGTTTCAAATTTTGAATATTTGAACCTCAAAACTTCTAAATTTGGGTTTCCTAATGTTTTAGGGATTCCAAGTCATTGTTGGTGCAATGACAGAAGTTACCACCATGTATTTAGGGGGAGGGACTCTTTAAAGACATGAAAATTATTTTTCATGAACCTTGGAAGGTGGTTAACCTTCTGTTGTGAACTTGCTCAAGGTTGAGCATTTAAACTTGAAATGGGGAGAAATGGGGAGTGGATATCCTCATTATTTCAAGTGGAAACTCAAGTGGTTGAAAATGCTCAAGGTTGGGTATTTGTCTACATTGAGGGAGAAGTTAAGGATAAATGAAGGGTATGAGACCTTCATTATCGTGTTGATAACAACGAGTGATGTTGTGAACAACGATGAGCAACTCTTCAGGGGGAGAGTCTTCAACAAATGGATTGGTTGAAGTGTGCCCAGAATTGGAGCATAGGTTGATGTGTGTCCAACGATGGGTTGATGTGTGCCAATAGGGGGAGAATGTATGGTTAAGCTTAGTCCTTCATTACCTATGGGAAGGTCATAGGGGGAGAATGAAAGGACTCATGAAAGGGAGTAAGTTAGGGTTTCATTACCTAGAGGGAGTTTGCCCTCTTAGGGGGAGAATGAAGAGCTTAATTTATGCTTTCATTACCTAGTGGCATGAAGAAGGAGGCTATGGGATTAGCCTAACTTACATGTGGTATTGTAAGTGATAGTGTTGGTATTGTCAAACATCAAAAAGGGGGAGATTGTTGGTGCAACATCCCTCAGGTCAAGGTTGACCTGTTTGACCAAGCTGAGTCTTGGTTTAGGTTTAGATGTTTGACAATAAGATGTTAATTGAAGAAGAGTCAAGTAGGTCAAGGTTGACCGGATACTTGACTGGGAAGTCCTAACTGGGATGTTAGGCAGAAGGAAGTCCTAGTGAGTGAAGCTAGGTAGAATGAAAGTCCTGGTGAGTGAAGCCAGGCAGAAGGAAAATCCTGGTGAGTGAAGCCAGGTGAAAGTCCTAGTGAGTGAAGCTAGGCAGATGGAAATCCTGGTGAGTGAAGCCAGGTGAAAGTCCTGGTGAGTGAAGCCAGGTGAAAGTCCTAGTGAGTGAAGCTAGGCAGATGGAAATCCTGGTGAGTGAAGCCAGGTGAAAGTCCTAGTGAGTGAAGCTAGGTGAAAGTCCTAGTGAGTGAAGCTAGGCAGATGGAAATCCTGGTGAGTGAAGCCAGGTGAAAGTCCTAGTGAGTGAAGCTAGGCAGATGGAAAACCCTAGTGAGTGAAGCTAGGTGAAAATCCTGGTGAGTGAAGCCAGGCAAGGGAAAATCCAGATGGATCAAGGACGATCGGACATCTGGTGCTGGGAAGTCCAAGTAGGTCAAAGGATTGACTAGATACTTGGCATGAAAGAAAAGTCCAAGTAGGTCAAAGGGATTGACCGGATACTTGGCACAGAGAAAAGTCCAAGTGGGTCAAAGGGATTGACCGGACACTTGGTAAGGGAGTCCTAGCAGGTCAAGGGAGTGACTAGATGCTAGGCATGACATACCAACAGGTCAAGGTTGACCGGATGTTGGTTTGGGAGGTTTGGGACTTGGTTTGGACAAAAATCAAGTGCTGGATCGATCAGTCGATCCAGCTCTGATCGATCGCTGGATCGATCCAGCTCTGGATCGATCGATGGATCGATCGATCTCTAATGGTCGGATCGATCCGTGGATCGATCAGATGTCCCAATCGATCGATGGATCGATTGGGGGCCCTCAGCGATAAGCGCCGGATCGATCCGTGGATCGATCCGTGGTTCGAGCCAGCGCCCGGATCGATCCGTGGATCGATCCAAAGCCTCGATCGATTGGGAACATTCGAATCGATCGGGATCCGACCGTTGGCATCGTTTATAGCCGCAGGCGTTCATGTCCTGCGGCATCTCTTCACTCCAGATTACTCGCCAGCTCCTCCACAGCGCTCTCAAAGATCAGATCGCCAGTTCTTGAAGGATCTTGGAAGCTTTCCAAGTCAAGAGGCGGATCAAAGGCAAGAAGATAACCTAGGGTTAGGGTTTTCTATACTCATTGTAAGCTTGTAAGCTTGTATTTCTTGTACCCTTTCCCTCTCTTCTTGTATTGAGTCTTGTAGGGCTTCTCCGCCCTTGGTAGTTACCAAAAAGGAGTGTTTTCATAGTGGAGGGTGCGTGCGTGGTGTGGATCCTTGGACTAGTCACCTCCGTTGGAGGTGGATACCAAGTAAACTCCTAGTGTTAGCGTGTTTGTGTTTGTTTATGTATTTTCCGCTGCGCATTCTTGAAGAAACAAGCAACACCGAGGAACGAGCACGCGACGAGCTATTCACCCCCCCTCTAGCTACTTTTGGTCCTAACAACTTTTTCTAGATCAACTCTAGGGATTCCCTCCCTTGTGACCTTCTTAGTGACTTTCTTGGACTTCTTAGAAGTCTTAGTCACGTTTGTTATTGCAAAAATACTTTTAGGGATAACTTCCCTTGTATTTTTGACTTAACCATTTGACCTAGGGTTGGTTCCATGATGATATGGAACCATATGATAAGAAGGCACATCCTTTTCAGTTTTCGGTTTGTATCCCAAATCCCTATGGCCCTTGGATGACCCTTGTTGTCCTAAACCTAGATTTTACTCATTTTGTCCTTTTAGGATATTTTCCATCCTTTTTAGGGTCTTTTCTAATTTATCAAGTCTTGACCTGTTGGTGCAATATTCCCTAGGTCAAGGTTGACCTGGTTGACTGAGCTTGAATTGGTTCAAGCTCGAGTCTGGATGTTTGGTTTCAATGTTTGACAATACATGTAGACAACACATGGAGATTGCAGGTGCCATTGTTCATGTGGGGAGATTGTGAAGGAGAGTCAAGTAGGTCAAGGTTGACTGGATACTTGATTGGAAAATCCTGGTGAGTGAAGCCAGGTGAAAGTCCTAACTGGGAGGTTAGGCAGACTGGAAAATCCTGGTGAGTGAAGCCAGGTGAAAGTCCTAGTGAGTGAAGCTAGGCAGAAGGAAATCCTAGTGAGTGAAGCTAGGTGAAAGTCCTAGTGAGTGAAGCTAGGCAGAAGAAAATCTTGGTGAGTGAAGCCAGGTGAAAGACCTAGTGAGTGAAGCTAGGCAGAAGGGAAATCCTAGTGAGTAAAGCTAGGTGAAAGTCCTAGTGAGTGAAGCTAGGCAGAAGGAAAGTCCTAGTGAGTGAAGCTAGGCATAAGGGAAGTCCTGGTGAGTGAAGCCAGGCCCAGGAAATCCAGATGGATCAAGGTTGATCGGACATCTGGTGTTGGAAAGACCAAGTAGGTCAAAGAGATTGACCGGATACTTGGCACGAGGAAATCCAGATAAGTCAAGGTTGACCAGACATCTGGTGGAAGTCCAAGTGGGTCAAAGGGATTGACCGGACACCTGGTGAGAGAGTCCTAGCAGGTTAAGGGTGGGCGGATGCTAGGCATGATGTACCAACATGTCATGGTTGACCGGATGTTGGTTCAGGGGATTTTGGACTTGGTTTTGGGCAAAAACCATGAGCTGGATCGATCAGCCGATCGATTGGCTCATGCCCAATCGATCGGCTGATCGATTGGGTGAGTCCCCGCGATAAAGACCTCCTAATCGATCAGTGGATCGATTGGGGAGAATTCCTGATCGCACAGAAAGCCTCCCAATCGATCAGCCAATCGATTGGGAGCCTCCAATCGATTAGCTGATCGATTGGGAGTCGCGATTCTGTGAGATAAGCCCTGGATCGATCGGTCGATAGATCCAGGTGATTCCTGAGAGCACAGAGGTGCTCTGGATCGATCGACTGATCGATCCAAAGCCTCCCCAATCGATTGGAAGCAATCCAATCGATTGGGATTCGACTATTGGCGTCGTATTTAGCTGTTGGTGAGCGTTTCTCTTGGTAGAACTCTCAGCTTTCATCTCCGATCTTTACAGCGACATCACAGCAGTTCTCCACAGCGATCTTCTTCACTCTCACGCCAGATCTTGAAGGTTCTTGGAGGCATTTCCAAGTCAAGAGGCGAATCTACAGCAAGAAGAAGAAGCTAGGGTTAGAGTTTCTTGTGTAAACCGTGTAAGATTTCCCTTGTATTTGCTTCTCTTTATTTCTTGTTGTATTGAGAGTATTGTAGGGCTTCTCCGCCTTCGGTAATTACCGAGAAGGAGTGATTTCATAGTGGAGGGTGCGTGAGTGTGTGGATCCTTGGATTAGTCACCTCTTCTTGAGGTGGATACCAAGTAAATCCCTAACGTTAGCGTTGTGTGTTTGTTTCTTTGTATTTTCCGCTGCATTTCATCACAAGAAGCAAGCAACGACGAGCATGAGATCGCGCCGAGCTATTTACCCTCCCCCCTCTAGCTACATTTTTGGTCTCAATAAGTGGTATCAGAGCGAGGCCGCTCTTCACAGGAATCATCGCCGGAAGGGGCAACAAGCTAGAGGGTGAAGAAGTTGAAGCAAATTCATCAAGTCAAAGAATTCAATAAGGCTCAACTTTAAGATGGAATTTCAAGACGGACTTGGGTTCGATACAAGGGTGCCTCCACCATTCGCAATGATGAGTTTCGATCTTTGGAGATCAAGGATCGAGAATTTCTTGATGGTGGAGATAGAGCAATGGTTTGCTCTCATGGAAGGTTTTGAGGCTCCAACAAGTTCAAAGGGCAAAATTCTCAAGTGGAGCCAAGAACAAATTCAAAGGAGCGAGGCCAAAGATAAAGTGACCAAGCTTTTGGTCAATCTATTGCCTAGCCACATTTTGGAGCAAGTTGGAGAATTCAAGGATGCCAAGGAGCTTTGGAGCAAATTGGCAACGATTCATGAGATCACCTCCACTGTACCAATCCAAGAAGAATCAAATGAGGGTGATTCATTGAATCAAGATCAGAAAGAAGAAGAAGAGGACTCCGAGGTTGAGAGGTGCTCAATATCGGAAGAAGAAATCCAAGAAGCTTCATCTTCAAAGGAATACAATGAAAAGGACAAAGAGGGAGCATACTGTTTGTTCCTTATATAAGATGAAGATGATGAAGTCTCCACCTCTAGGATTGAGGGGGAGCGACCCTTGTTGACATCGGATCAAGAAGATGGAGAAGCTTCTACATCCGGGTCAAAAGGAGAAGAAGACGATGTATCCTCCAAAAGTCAAGAAACATCAAATGCAGGATCAAGTGTCATCCCTACATGTGAAGGTAAAAATAGTTCCATTAAAAATAAAAATCACATTATATGCTTTGAGTGTAGGAAACATGGGAACTACAAGAGCAAGCACCCTAAATTGGCCAAGAAGAAGGGCCAAGTGGCACCAAAGGGCAAGGAAAGGCCCAAAGTGTTATCTAGAGCCCTAGAGCCAATCATTTGATGATTGTATTTTTGGACTTGTTGTATCATATTCTATATAAATAAAGGCATTTGGTTTTTGGTTATTATACTTGCTTGTATTAGTGCCAAATAAACTAAGTATAATAACGTCCTTGAGTAGAAGGTTCTTACCTATATCAATCGATTGGTTAAATCAATAGTGAGATGATATAGGGAACACTACTCTTAATCATTCCTAGTCGAGTATTAACATTCAGGGGCAATGTTAATGCAATAAGACTAGCATGTAGGTCAACTCGATGACTTGATCTCACAAGTCATGGATATAGAGATATCAAGTTGACACATGGGTATGCATTAGAGAATGTATACTGAATGACCCGCCATGAGAAAGTATCATGGATCGTTATATGAGTGTCATATACTTTCTCATGTGGCTTTTAGTATGACTACTAGTCCTTAGACCTGAAGTCACTATGGTTCCCTACATAAGGAGTTATGTACTTTAGTTTCGTCAAACGTCACCCGTAACTGGGTGGACTATAAAGGCGATTACTGGGTATGTAACAAATTATGCGGAGGGATGTGAGTTATGTAGATGGGATCTATCCCTCCTATATGATGGGAGAGACATCGGTATTTTTGATAGAGTGAGACCACGAAGTGCATGGTCATGCCCAAATGAGTCAATATAAGATATTGAGCTCATTTGATTTAGTGAGTCTACTTGGAGTTCAAGATTTATATTGATCAGAGGATGACACGGTCTATGCCTCACATTGATCAATCTAGATGTTTAGGATAGAAGGACACTTGTCATATTTTGTGAGGAGTCACAATTAGTAGTCACAAGGTGATGTTGGATCTCAACATTCTTGTAACATTGGGTAATAATGATGTGTTGCTAGATACCGCTCATTACTTATGCTCCTAAATGGGCTTAGGGGCATTGCCAACGTTACAAGAACCTATAGGGTCACACACTAAGGACAATTAGATGGAGATTAGGTTCATATGATGAACCAAGAGGATTAGATTCATTTGATGAATCAAATTGGATTAAGAGTAATCCTAATTGGGATAATTGAGTTAGACACAAGTTGATTCATGTGTTTAATGAGTCTAATTTGGATTATGACTCATTGAATCAATTTAATTAAATGAATTAGATTCATTATATTAAATTGCCTTGAATTAAATGGTTGGATTAGATCAACCATGAGAGAGATTAAGTCAAGTTTGACTTGACTTGGGAGGAAGATGAAGAGTCAAGTTTGACTTGACTTTATGCCACCTCATTGGTGAGTTGGCATTGAGTGGGCCAATGATGATGCTCCACATCATCATGGTTGCTTAAGTGGGATGCCACCTCATGGGAGTTACCAAGAGTTGTGACTCTTGGCATTCCATGGGAGTTACACACCCTCTTAATGTGGCCGGCCACATGAATGAGTTGATGAGTTTTCATTTGTGAATTAATCTCATTCATTCCTTCATCTTCTCCCTTGCTCCAATTTTGCTCTCCCTCTCCTCTCTTGGCCGAACCATCCAAAGGTGCTAGCACACCTTTTGTGTGGTTTTTCTCCACCTACTTGTTTGTGTGGATACATATAGAGAGTTGTCTACGTTGACAACTTCGAGATCCGGCATCATTTGGATGAGCGGGAACGCGAAGGGCTTCGCTTCAAAGGTATAACCTTTCTTTTATAGATCTAAGTGTAGATCTAGGTAGAAACTCGTATTCGTATGTTTTTCGAAAAATTTTCTTTGCACAGATCCGTTGGCAAGGGGCTTTCGGGGTTTCCGCGACACGAAAAAGTGATTTTCGCGGCCCGAAAAACCCAACAGTGGTATCAGAGCCACGTGCGAAGACGAATACGAGTTTATTTTGTGTTTTATGAAAACCTTTCAGTTCTGTAATATTCTGTAAATTTATGATTTTTATAGTTTTTAAGGGTATTTTTCTCGTAGAAGCGAAGCACAAGTGTTTCGGCACTTGTAGGCTTCGACTACCGAGAAGTTTTTCCCAAAACGGCTAAGTTTCCCCCCAAAATTTTTGGGACAGTGGGCTAAGGCACTGTTAGATCGCCAATGAACCCTCGTGATGGTTAGATCGCGGGTAGGGGCGCTGCCCATGGCCCCACAAGGGATTCGTTCCGCGATTGCGCCCGAAAATCGCTAAACGGAACCGCCGGGAAATTGTACTCGTAAAAATTGTAAAAAAATTATAGAAAAAATTACAGAAAATTATAGAAATATATAATTTCGAATTATATATTATTTTTGTGATATTCATGGCCCAAAGACCCAATTCGATTGGATAATTTGTGTTGTAATTCATAATACGGCCTGCGTGTCGTGATGTGATGTGCGTGTTGTATTTTTATTTTTCGCGACCTGCGCGTCGTGCCTTTCTCTTTTATTCTTGTTGTAAATTAGTTTAGACTCGAATGTAACTCGAGTTTCAAAATGTAATGTACAAAATTTGAAGCGGTGGAAGGTCCACTCAAGACGGAGTTACGTGGAAGGCGCGAGCAACACAAGGTGGTCAAAAAGGAAGGCGCTTGAGAAGATGTTGACCTTAGGTTGACCATCCGATCTTCTCATTGGCTTGAGAAGATCGTAGTAGGGCCATGACATAATCACAAAATTTAGTTAATTACTTGTGTATGTGATGCATGTTTAATTAAGTAATTAATTAGTGCCTAACGATTAAGATTAGATCTAAATCGTGCACAAGATGCACCCTTATGATTAGATTAGATCTACATCGTGTACAAGATGCACCCTATCGATTAGATTAGATCTATATCGTGTATATGATACAACATCGATGTTTAGATTAGATCTAAATCACGTCAACTCTAATGCCTACCGTGCTGTGATACCTACCACTACCTCGATCGCATGCTGTTGTTGAATCTGCCAAAGCAGAGCAACACATATTATCTTGGTAGGGTACGGAGGGACAATCTTGGTCCCGCCTATCAACGCATGGGTGAGTACAACTCAATTAGATTGAGTATTCCTAGTTAACTCGGTTGGATCGAGTACAACTATAGGCATTCTTCCAATGGTTGGAAAGATAGGACATAAATCATATATATATTAATTCTTGGGCGTATTAGCCAAAGATAACTCAAGTCTTAATATACATGCGGATCTTGTTCTATAAACAAGAGTTGCATAGAGATGCAATTGGTAATCGTTACCTACCGATCATACTAAATCTTGGGCTTATTAGCCAAAGCTAACTCAAGGGTTAGTATGATGTGGATCTTATCCCACATGAATTATAGAATTCAGTGGGAGCATCATTTAGTTAAAGGCCTAAAAATGATTAAGAATATGATATTTATTTCTGCATTTATTTCTGTTGTAGATTACCATGACGTCGAATACGAACACCTTCTCCCTACTATCTGTCCTCAAGAAGGACAAGCTCAACGGAGCAAACTTCTTGGACTGGTACAGGAACTTGAGAATAATTCTCACCCAAGAACGTAAACTGTACGTTCTGGAGCAGCCCATTCCGGAGGCTCCTCCTGCCAATGCCCCGCGAGCTGACAAAGATGCTTACAAGAAGCATCAAGATGATGCATTAGATGTGTCCTGTCTAATGCTCGCGACCATGAACTCTGAGCTTCAGAAGCAACACGAGTTAATGGGCGCTTACGATATGGTTGAACATCTTTGTCACCTATATCAAGGACAAGCAAGGCACTGGAAGAGGAACTCCAAAGAATACTTGGAGGATCTTAAGAAGAAGCGAAGTGAGACTTCCACTTCAGGTATATATGTTATAGAAGTCAATCTATCTATTTCTACATCATGGGTATTAGATACTGGATGTGCTTCTCACATTTGTACTGATGTGCAGGCGCTGAGAAATAGCAGGGCATTGACAAAGGGCGAGGTGGACCTACGAGTAGGCAATGGAGCACGGGTTGCTGCTGTTGCTGTAGGAACTTATCATCTATCTCTGCCCTCTGGGCTTGTACTAGAATTAGATGATTGTTGTTATGTGTCTGCCTTAACTAAGAACATAATTTCAGTTTCTTGTTTGGACAAGAAAGGTTTCTCTTTTATTATAAAGGACAAATGTTGTTCTGTTTATTTAAAAGATATGTTCTATTGTAGTGCACCTTTGATGAACGGACTCTACATTCTAGACCTTGAAAGCTCTATCTATAACATAAATACCAAGAGGTTCAAGTCAAATGACTTGAATCAAACCTATCTCTGGCACTGTCGCTTAGGTCATATAAATGACAAGCGCTTATCCCAGCTCCATAAGGATAGTCTGTTGGACTCATTTGATTTTGAATCTTATGAGGCGTGCGAGTCATGCCTACTAGGCAAGATGACCAAGACTCCCTTTAGTGGGCACAGCGAGAGAGCGACCAATTTGCTAGGACTTATACATAGTGATGTGTGTGGCCCTTTCAATGTCGTAGCTAGAGGCGGTTATAGATACTTCATCACATTTACTGATGACTTCAGTAGATATGGTTATGTGTACTTGATGACACATAAGTCTGAATCATTTGAAAAGTTCAAAGAATTCAAGAATGAAGTACAGAACCAGCTTGGCAAGAGTATTAAGATACTTCGATCAGATCGAGGTGGAGAATACCTTAGCCATGAGTTTCGTGACTATCTAGCTGAGTGTGGGATCCTATCCCAACTCACTCCTCCTGGAACACCACAGTGGAATGGTGTATCCGAAAGGAGGAATCGTACCTTATTAGATATGGTACGATCTATGATAAGTCACACAGATCTTCCGACATACTTTTGGGGTTATGCTCTAGACACGGCAGCTTTTATACTCAACCAAGTTCCATCCAAGGCCATGATAAAGACACCATATAGGATATGGACTGGGAGAGATGCCCAGGTGTCTTTCATGAGGATTTGGGGTTGTGAGGCTTACGTTAGACGTCAAGTCTCAGACAAATTAGGACCCAAATCTGACAAGTGCTACTTTATTGGATATCCCAAGGAAACTAAGGGATATTACTTCTACATTCCCTGTCAGCACAAGGTAGTTGTGGCAAAGACTGGGGTCTTTCTGGAAAGGGACTTTGTTTCTAGAAAGACTAGTGGGAGCACGTTCGATCTTGAAGAAGTTCAAGATGCGAACAATAGCACTAATGCCTCGATGGAAGTTGAACTGGAACCACAAAGTGTTGTGGAAGATGTTGTTCCACAAGGAGTTGAGGAACAACAACCAGTTCAAGTAGACATTCCTCTTCGCAGGTCTGATAGGGTACGTCGTCAGCCTGAGAGATATGCATTTCTCTTGTCTGACCATGATGACATTGTGCTCATAGAGGATGAGCCTACCACCTATCAGGAAGCTGTGATGAGACCAGATTTCAAGAAATGGCTAGAATCCATGAGATCCGAGATGGAATCCATGTACACCAACCAAGTATGGACTTTGGTTGATCCACCTGAAGGGGTAAAACTCATAGGGTGTAAGTGGGTCTTTAAGAGAAAGACTGACATGGATGGACTTATCTATAAGGGTCGCTTGGTTGCTAAAGGTTTCAAGCAGATTCATGGTATTGACTATGATGAAACCTTTTCTCCAGTAGCGATATTTAAGTCCATTCGGATCATGCTTGCTATTGCAGCCTACCACGATTACGAGATCTAGCAGATGGATGTCAAAACCTCATTTCTGAATGGAAACCTACTCGAGGATGTGTACATGACACAACCTGAGGGTTTTGTAGATCCAAAGCATACTAGCAGAGTATGCAAGCTGCATAGGTCCATTTATGGACTAAAGCAAGCTTCTCGGAGCTGGAATCTTCGATTCGATGATGCAATCAAACAGTTTGGTTTCATCAAGAATGAAGATGAACCTTGTGTCTATAAGAAGGTTGTAGGGGACATAGTTGTCTTTCTCATATTGTATGTGGATGACATACTGCTCATTGGGAAAGAAATCCCTTTGCTACAGTCTGTCAAGACTTGGCTAGGGACATGTTTCTCAATGAAGGACTTAAGTGAAGCATCCCGCATTCTAGGGATACAGATCTATAGAGATAGATCTAAGAGATTGCTTGGCCTAAGTCAGAGTACATATATTGACAAGGTACTCCTTCGGTTTGCCATGCAGAACTCCAAGAAGGGATTTCTGCCGATGTCACATGGCGTGAGTCTTTCGAAGACTCAAGGTCCCTCTTCTAGAGAGGAGAGAGACCGCATGGATCAGATCCCTTATGCTTCAGCCATAGGATCTATCATGTACGTCATTTTATGTACTCGACCTGATGTCTCGTATGCTTTGAGCATGACGAGCAAATACCAGTCAGATCCAGGTGAAAGTCACTGGATAGCGGTCAAGAATATTCTTAAGTACTTAAGAAGGACTAAAGAATATTTCTTGATATATGGAGGCAATGATGAGCTAGCTGTAAAGGGTTACAGTGATGCTAGCTTCCAGACCGACCAGGATGACTATAGATCGCAGTCGGGGTTCGTATTTTGCATTAATGGTGGTGCTGTGAGCTGATTCTACGACAGAGGCCGAGTATATTGCTGCATCAGAGGCAGCAAAGGAGGCAGTTTGGATTCGCAAGTTCATCTTTGAACTTGGAGTGGTTCCTAGCATTGTTGAACCTATTGAGCTCTATAGTGACAACAATAGAGCTATAGCACAGGCGAAGGAACCTCGCTCACACCAGCGGACCAAACACATACTACGGCACTTCCATCTCATTCGAGAGATTATCGAGAGAGGAGATGTGAAGATTTGCATAGTACCTACAGAGGCTAACATTGCAGATCCCTTGACCAAAGCTTTGGCACAGAGGAAGCATGATGGTCACACTAGGTCATTGGGGCTTAGAGCTTACACCGATTAGCACTAGTGCTAGTGGGAGATTATTAGCTAGAGCCCTAGAGCCAATCATTTGATGATTATATTTTTGGACTTGTTGTATCATATTCTATATAAATAAAGACATTTAGTTTTTGGTTATTATACTTGCTTGTATTGGTGCCAAATAAACTAAGTATAATAGCGTCCTTGAGTAGAAGGTTCTTACCTATATTAATCGATTGGTTGAATCGATAGTGAGATAATATAGGGAACACTACTCTTAATCATTCCTAATCGAGTATTAACATTCAGGGACAATGTTAATGCAATAAGACTAGCATGTAGGTCAACTCGATGACTTGATCTCACAAGTCATGGATATAGAGATATCAAGTTGACACATGGGTATGCATTAGAGAATGTATACTGAATGACCCGCCATGAGAAAGTATCATGGATCGTTATATGAGTGTCATATACTTTCTCATGTGGCTATTAGTATGACTACTAGTCCTTAGACCTGAAGTCACCATGGTTCCCTACATAAGGAGTTATGTACTTTGGTTTCGTCAAACGTCACCCGTAACTGGGTGGACTATAAAGGCGATTACTGGGTATGTAACAAATTATGCGGAGGAATGTGAGTGATGTAGATGAGATCTATCCCTCCTATATGACGGGAGAGACATCGGATTCTTGATAGAGTGAGACCACGAAGTGCATGGCCATGCCCAAATGAGTCAATATGAGATATTGAGCTCATTTGATTTAGTGAGTCTACTTGGAGTTCAAGATTTATATTGATCAGAGGATGACACGGTCTATGCCTCACATTGATCAATCTAGATGTCTAGGATAGAAGGACACTTGTCATATTTTGTGAGGAGTCACAATTAGTAGTCACAAGGTGATGTTGGATCTCAACATTCTTGTAACATTGGGTAGTAATAATGTGTTGCTTGATACCGCTCATTACTTATGCTCCTAACTGGGTTTAGGGGCATTGCCAACATTACAAGAACCTATAGGGTCACACACTAAGGACAATTAGATGGAGATTAGGTTCATATGATGAACCAAGAGGATTAGATTCATTTGATGAATCAAATTGGATTAAGAGTAATCCTAATTGGGCTAATTGATTTAGACTCAAGTTGATTCATTTGTTTAATGAGTCTAATTTGGATTATGACTCATTGAATCAATTTAATTAAATGAATTAGATTCATTATATTAAATTGGCTTGAATTAAATGGTTGGATTAGATCAACCATGAGAGAGATTAAGTCAAGTTTGACTTGACTTGAGAGGAAGATGAAGAGTCAAGTTTGACTTGACTTTATGCCACCTCATTGGTGAGTTGGCATTGAGTGGACCAATGATGATGCTCCACATCATCATGGTTGCTTAAGTGGGATGCCACCTCATGGGAGTTACCAAGAGTTGTGACTCTTGGCATTCCATGGGAGTTACTCACCCTCTTAATGTAGGACCGTTGGGCCGGCTAGAAGGGGGGGGGTTGAATAGCCCTGAATTAAACACAACCCTTTCTCGAACAATTAAGCTAACACTTGAAAAATATATTAAGCAGAAAATAAAGCATAAAAACAAGGCACCGGATTTGACTTGGTTACAACCGGGAAGGTTGTTAATCCAAGGATGATGATTGCACTAAGAACTCCTTCAGGCGGAGAAGCCTCGTTTACAGCAGTGTAGGCACAAAAAGAAGGAAGCTAATCAAAGCAGTGGAAGCACACAAGTGTTGTTTATAATTTCTGAACTGATTGAAAGCTTCTGGACCAAGACTATATTTATAGCCTTGGTCGGGGCGCCTGGAAGGGTTCCGGGCACCCTGGGGGGGATAAAATTTATCCCCCAACGTTCAGATCGAGATAATTCTCGATCTGGTTAAAATTACTGTTCCGGGCGCCCCGGACCCTGAAAGTCAACACAGTTGACTTTTTTATCCGGGACCGCTTCTCTGGTTCAATCCCGCCTCGGTCCGGTTATTCCGCTCCGGATCCGCTCGTTTGGGTGATCTCTGCCTTCCGGAAAAAAGGGCTCACCCGAACCCAACTTCCGGTCTTCTCGAGCGTGCTTCCCTCCGGCTTCTCGTCCCTCAGAATTACCGCGTGTTTCCTTCTCGTCCGCCAGCGTACTCATCCGCAGTCTTCGTTCCTCAGTCGTCGACCTTCTCCCTAGCTGCGTCTCTTGCTCCCCGAGCAATCTTCCGCTCCGGCTTTCGTACCTCGGAACCATCGCGCGCACTTCCTTCTCGTCCGCCGGTGTACTCTTCCGCAGCGCCTCGTCCCTCGGACGCACTGCGTGCCGTCCTTCTCGCTAGCTGCGTCTTCCGCTCGAGTACCTGTGCTCCTAAGCTCCTGCACACTTAGACACAAGGTTAGAAACAAACAGGACCTAACTTAACTTGTTGATCACACCAAAACCACCTTGGGGTTCCAACAATCTCCCCCTTTTTGGTGTGATCAACCCAAGTTAAGCTAGGGCTAAAAATAGACATTAAATAACATTAAGTAAATTAACTTCATTTTTAATTTAAGTGCAAAAAGATAAAGAAAGGATAAAAATCAAATTAAATCTATCTACCTCCCCCTAGACTTATACTTTCCCTTCTCCCCCTTTGATCACAAAAAATGGGGTTCCAAGAAAAACAATCTAAGGGTTAAATACTTAGAAAAAGTAAAAAATATTTCTAACTTTTTAAGAAATTTAGAAAATTTTCTAAGTCATTTAAGCTGAGATTTCTTGTTTAGAAAGATTCTTAACTTACAAAAATGATTTTTGAGAATATAAAAAAATCCTAAGTAAATTTCTAATTTGACATAAAATGTTTTGAATAACCTTTTTCAAGCATTAATTAATTCTTGTATTAATGCTTCATTAGTAAGTTAATTAAACATTTATTTCAATATTTTGACTTCCAGGTCGTGGCGAGGCACTAGGCCTTCTTGGTTATTGGAGCAACAACCACTTCCTTAGACAAAGCCTCATAAAGAAATTATTTGTTTAATTCTCTCACTTAAAGCGCTAATTTTAATTTTAAAATTAATTTAAGCATGATTTAGGAACCCAATACAGGTTCCAACCTACTGGATTAACTAAAAGGTTTTTAGGGACATGTTTTCTTGAGATGTTCCTGATTTGTCCCGGGTGATATTTAAAGTACCAATTTAAATTATTAAATCTTCTAAAACTGGTTTTAGATGAACATGCATAGTTCTTTAAGTTATCTATTTGAATTTTCAAATTTTGATTTTCTAATTCCAATTTTTCATTTTTCAATTTTAATTTATCTAATTCTTCTAAGAGACAAGACTTAGCTAGAATTACTTTTAAATTTTTATTTTCACTTTCTAATTTGCAGCAGTCTTTTGTTAAAAGTTTAACGAACTTAAACATTTTATCGGGAGGAAGAGATCGTACCTGACTTACCTTGTCGATCTCGTTGTCTGTTTCTCCCCCTGAGCTGCTGCTTTCTTCCGACGTGTCTCCCCCTTCATCGATGCTTTCGATGCTCATTTCAGAAGAACTTGAATCGCAGTTGTCGTCTTGGTGACTCACCATCAGTGCGAGTCTAGAGAATGCTTCGACTTCCGATTCGGACGTCGTATCGTCCCACGTCGCCTTCAGGTCCTTTTGTTTCTGGATATGCTTCTTACCCTTCTCCTTGTCTTTGTTCTTCAGCTTGGGGCAGTTGTCCTTGACGTGCCCTTCTTCATCGCAATAGTAGCAGCGGATCGTCCTTTTCTTCTTCCCTTGCAGATGGTCAGTAGATCTAGATTTACAAAGTTTCTTGAATCTTCTTACCATCATTACCATTTCCTCGTCATCGAGAGAGGATTTCGACTCAGGTTCGTCTCTCGAAGCTTTGAGGGCAATGTTGTTCTTGGGCTCCTTCATTCCTGCACATCTTGACTCATGGACTTCAAATGTTGAAAAAAAAATCTTCTAATGAAATTTTTTCTAAGTCCTTTGAAATGTAAAAAACATCTACTAGTGATGCCCATTTTGAATTTCTCAGAAATGAATTTAACGCGTACCTGAGCGAATCTCGGTTACTTACCTTTTCTCCGAGATTCGTGAGTCCGGTGATTCTTTAATTTCGAGTGCAGATGTGCGACTGTCTCGTCTTCCCAAGTCGCGGTTTGTGAGTGATTCCGGATCTCTTCGCGAGCTTGGCGACGTCCTTCGTGCCTCAAGGAACTTTTCCCAAAGTTCCTTTGCTGATTAGTTTACGATCCTGTTGACTTCTTGAGGCGAAAGTACGCTTAGCGGATGGTACTCCGAAGTCAGCCTGCTCCTCTTTTGTCCATTTATCTATTTCCTTGTCCTCGGAGCTTCAAAGCCAAATTTCATCGTTAAAAATAGTTCAATATCGGTTTTAAGAAATACCGCATCAGTTTTTTCCATGTGGTGAAATCCCCTTCGTATTTCGGTGGTGGATGCTTGGTCCGCCATTTCGTTGCTTCGTTCGGCGGTTAGTCCTCCTGGCGCCTCGGCTCTGATACCACTTGTAGGGGTTGAATAGCCATGAATTAAACGCAACCCTTTCTCGAACAATTAAGCTAACACTTGAAAAATAGATTAAGAAGAAAATAAAGCATAAAAACAAGGCACCGGATTTGACTTGGTTACAACCGGAAGGTTGTTAATCCAAGGACGATGATTGCACTAAGAACTCCTTAGGCGGAGAAGCCTCGTTTACAGCAGTGTAGGCACAAAAGAAGGAAGCTAATCAAAGCGGTAGAAGCACACAAGTTTACAATTTGTTATCTGAACTATTGAAAACAGAGCTATATTTATAGCACTATTCCGAGCGCTTGGAAGGGTTCCCAGCGCTTAGAGTGGGATAAAATTCTATCTTCAACACGTCGGTCAACATGCACATCGACTCTGATAAGAGTTGAGTTCCGAGCGCCCGGAAGGATTCCGGATGCTCGGACACACAAAAGTCAACACGATTGACTTTTTTGATCCGGGCCCTCTGCTTCGGTTTTGCCCGCCTTGGTCCGGTTCTTCCGCTCGGATTCCGCTCGTTTGGGTGATCTCAGCCATTCGGAAAAGGGCTCACCCGAACCCAACTTCCGGTCTTCTCGAGCGTGCTTCCCTCCGGCTTCTCGTCCCTCAGAATTACCGCGTGTTTCCTTCTCGTCCGCCAGCGTACTCATCCGCAGTCTTCGTCCCTCGGTCGTCGACCTTCTCGCTAGCTACGTCTCTTGCTCCCCGAGCAATCTTCCGCTCCGGCTTTCGTACCTCGGAACCATCGCGCGCACTTCCTTCTCGTCCGCCGGTGTACTCTTCCGCAGCGCCTCGTCCCTCGGACGCACAGCGTGCCGTCCTTCTCGCTAGCTGCGTCTTCCGCTCGAGTACCTGTGCTCCTAAGCTCCTGCACACTTAGACACAAGGTTAGAAACAAACAGGACCTAACTTAACTTGTTGATCACACCAAAACCACCTTGGGGTTCCAACACTTAATGTGGTCGGCCACATGAATGAGTTGATGAGTTTTCATTTGTGAATTAATCTCATTCATTCCTTCATCTTCTTCCTTGCTCCAATTTTTCTCTCCCTCTCCTCTCTTGGCCGAACTATCCAAAGGTGCTAGCACACCTTTTGTGTGGTTTTTCTCCACCTACTTGTTTGTGTGGATACATATAGAGAGTTGTCTACGTTGACAACTTCGAGATCCGGCATCATTTGGACGAGCGGGAACGCGAAGGGCTTCGCTTCAAAGGTATAACCTTTCTTTTGTAGATCTAAGTGTAGATCTAGGTAGAAACTCGTATTCGTATGTTTTTTGAAAAATTTTCTTTGCATGGATCCATTAGCTAGGGGCTTTCGGGGTTTCCGCGACGCGAAAAAGCTGTTTTCGTGGCCCGAAAAACCCAACACAAAGAATCCGCTCCCGGAACAAAGAATAGAAAGGAGCACATTGTGTGTTTTTCTTGCAATCAAAGGGGACACTATCGGAGTTAATGTCCCAAGGGAAAGAAATCGGTCAAGGCTCAAGGAGGAAGCATGAGTCATGGGGGAGCCTCCAAGGTAAACGAAAGATATCAGTTATTGAGCCTATCCCTTTAAATAATGGTAAAAAGCATGCTAGTTCTAATTTATATCATTTTAATGCTATTTACCATAAAAATAGGGAGCATGATAGCATTAAAGAAAAACATATGGCTCTCCATGCTAAGACTACCACACCTAGGTCTAGGAAGGTAGACAAAAATTTAGGCAAAAATTCTAAGGATTTTAGTTACAAGCCTAAAAATAAAATTGCTCAAGGATTAAATGAAAAACCAAAAACTAAGGATTTAATGAGAGAAAATCAAGTCTTGAGCTCAAGACTTGATAAATTAGAAAAGATCCTAAAAAGGATGGAAAATATCCTAAAAGGGCAAAATGAGCAAAATCTAGGTTTAGGACAACAAGGGTCATCCAAGGGTCATAGAGGTTTGGGATACAAACCTAAAACAAAAAAGGATGTGTCTTCTTACCATAGAGTTCCTTATAGTTATGAAACTAACCTTAGTGGACAAATCAAAAATACAAGGGAAGTTATCCCTAGAAGTATTTTTGTAACAACAAACGTGACTAAGACTTCTAAGAAGTCCAAGAAAGTCACTAAGAAAGTCACAAGGGAAGCAATCCCTAGGGTTGAACTAGAAAATGTGACCAAGGCTTCAAAGAAGCCTAACAAGGTCACTAGGAAGGTATCTAGGGAAGTTATCCCTAGTGAATACCTAGAGCATCCAAGGAACTCCAATAGGTTTTGGGTTCCTAGGAGCATTTTCTCTACCCCTTAGATGGGTTAGAGAGTGTCAACTCTAATTGAAAGGGTAGTTAACCCAATCATGATGAAGTTGGCACTCTAAGAGTATTTTCAAGGTTATTGTTAACCTTTGAAAATGATATGGATAAATGAGTTACTCTTGGAAAGGGTAAAATGTGCCATAGATTGAGAAATTTGATATAATCTTGATTGGCACAAGAAATTAAGTGTCAAGAAATGACAAGTTGGGATTTTGGCATTTTATTGGGAAATTAAAGGCAAATCTAAGCCTTATTTTAACTTGTTACTCTTTAAAAGAGTAATTTGTGCCAAAATTTGAGGAATATGCTTAATTTAAATTGGCACAAATTAGGAAAAGTAAAAGAAATGTCAAAATTGGGGTTTGCCATTTTCTTGGGAAATATTGGGCAATCTAGGTTTAAATTTTAAGATTAGCTAAGGTTTAAGAATACTTAGATAGATAATCTAGCTATTTCATTTATGCTAATTTACCATGCTTTGTTTGCCCATCATATATCATGACATCATGTTTATTTTTGCATTCATGTCTTATTATGAAAAATACAAAAATACCATGTCATGTCATACATACATCATGTAGTCATAGGAAATTTTCTTTTGAAAATTATTTATCTTTGATGTATGCCATAATACATCATGCATTATTTTAATTCCTTGCAATCTAAGGACAAATGGCATTCATTAACAAGTAACATCCTTGGTGGATGTTCATAACCTCAAAATGCCTAGATAGATATGCATGATCCCTAGATTAGGGCAAAACCAAAGTTTACATCTCACTAAAGAACTATAAGGTGATTTGTATGTGGTTTTGTACACATTAAATACAAGTGAGATGTTAGGATGATGAACAAAAGTCAAGATGTTGATTTAGTGCATTCTTTTGAATTTTAAGTTCATCAAAACATATAGTTATGTGTTTTCCAATCATTGGGAAAGCTAATGTACAAGTCATGTGCATTGAGCCCAAAGAATATGGTTGGATATTGGTTTTGAAAATGATTTTAAATATGCTTTGGAAAACCTAGATGAAGACTATCTTTTGATAGTAATCATCATTGAATAGTTGAGCACAAACTTAGAAGAAAGCACCAAACTTTTTATAAGTTTCCAAGTTTGTGTCAATCTTTGAAAATAGAAAGTATTTTCATAGAAATCTATTTTTCCTTAATAGTATATTCCCTAAGGAATGTCTACATGAATTTTCATGATTTTTCAATTTTTGTCGAATTTTAGGGGAGTTTCTGAAATTCACTAAAATAAATTTTCAGATTTTTAGAGCTCCAATCGATCACCCGATCGATTGGAGTGCCTCAATTGATCAGAAAAACGATTGAGAAGAGTTTTCCCATGAGTAGAAGCTCACTGGATCGATCAGCCGATCGATCCATGTAGTCTGAATCGATCAGTGGATCGATTCAGCAGGGTTCAATCGATTGGGACCCAACTCCAATTAATTGGGAATGCTGATTTTGGCTGGAAAAGCTTGATTTCAGCATTTTGAACCACCTTTAGTCTAGGTAACCATTCCTTACTCCTCAAAACATATTTGTATACATTTAGGGGAAGTTTTCATGATGAAAACAAGGATGGATTGGTCACGGAAGACCAAGTAGAGGTTTAGGTTGAGGTTTGGTTTCAATATTAAATTTTTGAATCTCAAAACTTCTAAATTTGGGTTTCCTAAAGGTTTAGGGATTCTAAGTCATTTTTGGTGCAGTGACAGAGGTTACGTGCATGTCTTTAGGGGGAGTTACTCTTTAGGGACATGAAAATCTATTTTTCATACACCTTGGAAGGTGGTTAACCTTCTTTAGTGACAATGCTCAAGGTTGGGAATTTGAATGTAATGGAGAGTGGATATCTTCATTATTCAAGTGGTGTATGCTCACAGTTGAGCATTTGATGACAATGAAGGGTATGGAACCTTCATTTGAATCGTGTGTGAATATACCAAGTGGTATATGCTCAAGGATGAACGTTGAGAATAATGAAGGGTATGAGACCTTCGTTATTGTGTTGTGAACAACGAGTGAAGTTGTAAACAACGTTGGGTAACTCTTCAGGGGGAGAGTTTTTGATGTGTGTCAATAGGGGGAGAATGTGTGGTTAAGTCAGACCTTCATTACCTGAAGAGAGAGAGTTTGCCCTCTGGGAAAGGGGAAGAATGAAGGAAACCATCATTCATATATTGGCATGAAGGGAGTTAAGGCGATGGAATTAGCCTAACTTACAAGTGGTATTGTCAAACATCAAAAAGGGGGAGATTGTTGGTGCAATATTCCCTAGGTCAAGGTTGACCCGGTTGACTGAGCTTGAATTGGTTCAAGCTCGAGTATGGATGTTTGAGTTTCAATGTTTGACAATACATGTAGACAACACATGGAGATTGCAGGTGTCATTGTTCATGTGGGGAGATTGTGAAGGAGAGTCAAGTAGGTCAAGGTTGACTGGATACTTGATTGAAAAATCCTGGTGAGTGAAGCCAGGTGAAAGTCCTAACTGCGAGGTTAGGCAGACTGAAAAATCCTAGTGAGTGAAGCCAGGTGAAAGTCCTACTGAGTGAAGCTAGGCAGAAGGAAATCCTAGTGAGTGAAGCTAGGCAGAAGAAAATCCTGGTGAGTGAAGCCAGGTGAAAGACCTAGTGAGTGAAGCTAGGCAGAAGGGAAATCCTAGTGAGTGAAGCTAGGTGAAAGTCCTAGTGTGTGAAGCTAGGCAGAAGGAAAGTCCTAGTGAGTGAAGCTAGGCAGAAGGGAAGTCCTGGTGAGTGAAGCCAGGCACAGAAAATCCAGATGGATCAAGGTTGATCGGACATATGTTGTTGGAAAGACCAAGTAGGTCAAAGAGATTGACCGAATACTTGGCACGAGAAAATCCAGATGGGTCAAGTTTGACCAGACATCTGGTGGAAGTCCAAGTGGGTCAAAGGGATTGACCGGACACCTGATGAGAGAGTCCTAGCAGGTCAAGGGTGGTCGGATGCTAGGCATGATGTACCAACAGGTCATGGTTGACCGGATATTGGTTTAGGAGATTTTGGACTTGGTTTTGAGCAAAAACCATGAGCTGAATCGATCAGCCGATCGATTGGCTCATGCCCAATCGATCGGCTGATCGATTGGGTGAGTCCCCGAGACAAAGACCTCCCAATCGATCAGTGGATCGATTGGGGAGAATTCCCGATCACACAGAAAGCCTCCTAATCGATCAGCAGATCGATTGGGAGCCTTCAATCGATCGGCTGATCGATTGGGAGTCGCAATTCTGTGCGATAAGCCCTGGATCGATCGGTCGATCGATCCAGACGATTCTTGAGAGCACAGAGGCACTCTGGATCGATCGACTAATCGATCCAAAGCCTTCCCAATCGATTGAGAGCAATCCAATCGATTGGGATTCGACCGTTGGCGCCGTATTTAGCTGTTGGCGAGCGTTTCTCTCGGTAGAACTCTTAGCTTTCATCTCCGATCTTCACAGTGACATCACAGCAGTTCTCCACAGTGATCTTCTTCACTCTCACGCCAGATCTTGAAGGTTCTTGGAGGCATTTCCAAGTCAAGAGGTGAATCTACAGCAAGAAGAAGAAACTAGGGTTAGGGTTTCTTGTGTAAACCGTGTAAGCTTTCCCTTGTATTTGCTTCTCTTTGTTTCTTGTTGTATTGAGAGTATTGTAGGGCTTCTCCCCCTTCGGTAGTTACCGAGAAGGAGTGATTTCATAGTGGAGGGTGCATGAGTATGTGGATCATTGGATTAGTCACCTCTTCTTAAGGTGGATACCAAGTAAATCCCTAGCGTTAGCGTTGTGTGCTTGTTTCTTTGTATTTTCCGCTGCATTTCATCACAAGAAGCAAGCAACGACGAGCACGAGATCGTGCCGAGCTATTCACCCCCCCCCTCTAGCTACATTTTCGGTCCCAACATTAGTCATGTTTGTTATTGCAAAAATACTTCTAGGGATAACTTCCCTTGTATTTTTGACTTGATCATTTGACCTAGGGTTGGTTCCATAATTATATGGAACCATATGGTAAGAAGGCACATCCTTTTTAGTTTTAGGTTTGCATCCCAAACCCCTATGGTCCTTTGATGACCCTTGTTGTCCTAAACCTAGATTTTGCTCATTTTGTCCTTTTAGGATATTTTCCATCCTTTTTAGGGTCTTTTCTAATTTATCAAGTCTTGACCTCAAGACTTGATTTTCTCTCATTAAATCCTTAGTTTTTGGTTTTTTATTTAATCCTTGAGCATTTTTATTTCTAGGCTTATAATTATGGTCCTTAGTGTTATTGCCTAAACTTTTACCTACCTTCCTAACCCTAGGTGTGATAGTCTTAGCATGGAGAGCCATATGCTTTTCTTTAATGCTATCATGCTTCCTATTTCTATGGTAAATAGCATTAAAATGATATAAATTAGAACTAGCATGCTTTTTACCATTATTTAAATGGGTAGGCTGATTAAATGATACCTTTCGTTTTACCTTGGAGGCTCCCCCTTGACTCATGCTTCCTCTTTGAGCCTTGACCACTTTTTTTCCCTTGGGGCATTGACTCCGATAGTGTCCCCTTTGATTGCAAGAAAAACACATAATGTGCTCCTTGCTCTTCTTTGTTTCGGGAGCGGTCTCTTTGGGCCTTTCCTTGCCCTTTAGTGCCACTTGACCCTTCTTCTTGGCCAATTTAGGGCACTTGCTTTTGTAGTGCCCATGTTCCCTACATTCAAAACATATGATATGTTGTTTATTTTTATTTGAAATATTTATACCTTCGTGTGTAGGGATGACATCTTCTCCTTTTGATCCGGAGGTAGAAACTTCCTCTTGTTCCGACAATGATGCTCCTCCAATAGATTTGACTCGACTTGTGGAGGTGGAAGCTTCTTCATCCTCTTCTTCTCTTGACCCGGATGTAGAGACTTCTTTTTCTTCTTGAACCGGTGTCAACGAAAATTGCTCCCCCTCAATCCTAGAGGTGGAGGCTTCATCATCTTCATCTTGTACATGGAACAAAGAGTATGCTCCCTCTTTGCTCTTTTCATTGCATTCCTTTGAAAATGAGGCTTCTTGGATTTCTTCTTCGGAATTTGAGCATCTCTCAACTTCGGAGTCCACTTCCTCTTGATCTTGACCCACGGAGTCGCCCTCTTTGGATTCTTCTTGAATCGGTACAGTGGAGGGGATCTCATGAATCGTTGCCAATTTACTCCAAAGCTCCTTGACATCCTTGAATTCTCCAGTTTGCTCCAAAATGTGGCTAGACAATAGATTGACCAAAAGCTTGGTCACTTTATCATTGGCCTCGCTCCTTTGAATTTGTTCTTGGCTCCACTTGCTCCTCTTAAGAATTTTGCCCTTTGAACTTGTTGGAGCTTCGAAGCCTTCCATGAGAGCAAACCATTGCTCTATCTCCATCATCAAGAAATTTTTGATCCTTGATCTCCAAAGATCGAAGCTCATCATTGTGAATGGTGGAGGCACCCTTGTGTCGAACACAAGTCCGTCTTGGAATTCCATCTGAAGTTGAGCTTGATGAAATCTTTGACTTTGATGAATTTGCTTCAACTTCTTCACTCTCTAGCTTTGTTGCACCTTTCGGCGATGATTCCGGTGAAGAGCGGCCTTGCTCTGATACCACTTGTTGGGACCGAAATGTAGCTAGAGGGGGGTTGAATAGCTCGGAGCGACCTCGTGCTCGTCGTTGCTTGCTTCTTGTGATGAAATGCAGTGGAAAATACAAAGAAACAAACACACAACGCTAACACTAGGGATTTACTTGGTATTCACCTCAAGAAGAGGTGACTAGTCCAAGGATCCACACACTCACGCACCCTCCACTATGAAAACTCTCCTTTACAGTAACTACCGAAGGCAGAGAAGCCCTACAATACTCTCAATACAACAAGAAACAAGGAGAAGCAAAAACAAGGGAAAGCTTACACGGTTTACACAAGAAACTCTAACCCTAGATTTTTCTTCTTGTTGTAGTTTCGCCTCTTGACTTGGAAATGCCTCCAAGAACCTTCAAGATCTGGCGTGAGAGTGAAGAAGATCGCTGTGGAGAACTGTTGTCTGGATCGGAGCTGAATAGTGTGAGAGTTGGCGAAGGAAGAGCTCGACAACGACTATAACCTGCGCCAACGGTCGGATCCCAATCGATTGGATTGCTCCCAATCGATTGGGGAGGCTTTGGATCGATCGGCCGATCAATCCATAGTGCCTCTGTGCTCCTGGGAATTGCCTGGATCGATCGGCTGATTGATCCAGGGCTTATCAAGTAGAATCGCGACTCCCAATCGATCGGTCGATCAATTGGAGGCTCCCAATCGATCGGGTGATCGATTGGGAGGCTTTCTGTGCGATCGGGAATTCTCCCCAATCGATTGGGAGGTCTTTGTCACGGGGACTCTCCCAATAGATCAGCCGATCGATTGGGCATGAGCCAATCGATCAACTGATCGATCCAACTCATGGTTTTTGCCCAAAACCAAGTCCAAAGTCCCCTAAACCAACATTCGGTCAACTATGACCTGTTGATACATTGTTAGTTAGAGCCCTAGAGCCAATCATTTGATGATTGTTGTATAGACTCGTTGTATCATATTCTTATATATATATAAAGGTATTTGTTTATGGTTATTATGTTTACTTGTATTGGTGATAAATAACTAAGTATAATAGCATCCTTGTGTAGAAGGTCCTTACCTATATCAATCGGTTAGTTGAATCGATAGTGAGATAATATAGAGAACACTACTCTTAATCATTCCTAGTCAAGTATTGGCATTCAGGGACAATGTTAATGCGAGGAGATTAGCATGTAGGTAAACCTGATGACTTGATCTCACAAGTCATGGATATAGAGATATCAAGTTGACACATGGGTATGCATTGGAGAATGTATACTGAATGACCCGCCATGAGTAAGTATCATGGATCGTTATATGAGTGTCATATACTTTCTCATGTGGCTATTAGTATGACTAGTAGTCCTTGGACCTGAAGTCACCATGGTTTCCTACATAAGGAGTTACATACTTTGGATTAAGAGTAATCCTAATTGGGCTAATTGAGTTAGACTCAAGTTGATTCATGTGTTTAATGAGTCTAATTTGGATTATGACTCATTGAATCAATTTAATTAAATGAATTAGATTCATTATATTAAATTGGCTTGAATTAAATGGTTGGATTAGATCAACCATGGGAGAGAAGTGGTCAAGTTTGACTTGACTTGAGAGGAAGATGAAGAGTCAAGTTTGACTTGACCATTTGACACCTCGTTAGTGAGTTGGCAAAGAGTGGACCAATGATGATGCTCCACATCATCATGGTTGCTTGAGTGGGATGCCACCTCAAGGGCGTTACCAAGAGTTGTGACTCTTGGTATTCCATGGAGGTTATTAACCTCTTAATGTGGCCGGCCACAATTCATTCAAGAGAGGAGTTTTTCATTTGTGTGTAACTCTCATCTTCTTCCTCAAGCTCTCTTCTCTCCCTCTCTTCCTCCATTGCCGTGAGCCACAAAGGGTGCTAGCACACTCTAGTGTCTTTTCTCCATCTCCTTGTTCGTGTGGATACACATAGAGGAGTGCCTACTTTGACATTCTCGAGATCCGACATCATTTGGATGAGCGGGATTAAGCGAAGGGCATCGCTTCAAAGGTATACCTTCTGATCTTGTAGATCTAATGTAGATCTAGGAGTAGAGAAACTCGTACATGAATTTTAAACTTCGCACGGATCCGGTGGCATGGGATTCGGGGTTTCCGTAACGCAGAAAGGCGGTTTTTGCACCCCGAAAACCCTACATACATTATGCCTAGCATCCGGCCACCCTTGACCTGCTAGGACTCTCTCACCAAGTGTTCGGTCAATCCCTTTGACCCACTTGGACTTCCACCAGATGTCTGGTCAACCTTGACCCATCTGGATTTCCTCGTGCTAAGTATCCGGTCAATTTCTTTGACCTACTTGGTCTTTCCAACACCAGATGTCCGATCAACCTTGATCCATCTGGATTTCCTATGCCTGGCTTCACTCACCAGGACTTCCCTTCTGCCTATCTTCACTCACTAGGACTTCTCATCTACCTGGCTTAACACACGAGGACTTTCCTTCTGCCTAGCTTCACTCACTAGGACTTCTCATCTACCTGGCTTCACTCACCAGGACTTTCACCAAGCTTCACTCACTAGGATTTCCCAATTGCCTAGCTTCACTCACTAGGTCTTTCACCTGGCTTCACTCACCAGGACTTTCACCTAGCTTCACTCACTAGGATTTCCCAACTGCCTAGCTTCACTCACTAGGTCTTTCACCTGGCTTCACTCACTAGGACTTTTTTTGCCTAGCTTCACTCACTAGGACTTCCCAACTGCCTAGCTTCACTCACTAGGACTTTCACCTGGCTTCACTCACTAGGATTTTTCAGTCAAGTATCCAGTCAACCTTGACCTACTTGACTCTCCTTCACAATCTTCCCACATGAACAATCGCACCTGCAATCTCCATGTGTTGTCTACATGTATTGTCAAACATCGAAACCCAAACATCAAGACTCGAGCTTGAACCAATTCAAGCTCAGTCAACCAGGTCAACCTTGACCTAAGGAATATTGTACCAACAAGATAGTCCTTAAAACATTTAACTACTAGCCACATTAGGCACTGGTCATATAATTTCAGAATTTATTCTACAAAAGGAAGCACCCAACTGATGCGGAAACTAAACTGGAATGTCTTCAGGTTGTACTGTCATTGTCCCGAGCTGGCCCACTTGTCAACGCCTCCTGCCTCATTCGTCTCATTACCTGAAATAGTTAAAATCTGTGAGTCGAGAGACTCAGCACATTCAAATCATATTATGCATTAATTAGTTCTTATATCCATGCGTCCTATCGAGAAACCTATACTAACTAATTTATCCTCTAGTTAATTATTTTGCATAGACATAAGAAGAGCATAATCGTGAGCATACTCTTGCCAAACATATATGTTATCATACTTTTTACCCCATTTAAATAATTGCATAGATAAAGCATAACATGAGCATAGCAAAATATAATCTTAAGCATTACTAATGCAAAGATCTAAAACCTAACAAGAGCATAACATAAGCAAGAACAAAATTAGGACGCATAGAGTATAAACTTACTTTACAGAAAGGAAAACATATGCATAACTTAATAAGGGGCAAACATAACGCAGGTGTGGTAACCATCATTAGAGGCCATTCATTTGGTCCATGATCATGTAATTAGTTGCGCAATAAACATATGACTTATGGTACAACTCACACTAGTCGAAACCAATGTGTTGCACCATCATTCATTTTTTTGGAAAGGCCCTCCCCGAAGCTCATCCCAATGCACCAATCCCGTATTGTCACCACACATGCACATATTCCTCTAATTATCCATATAACTCTTTCATATCATACATCACAAGTATACATGCATGGCTCTTAAACTGTCTTCGTAAAGAGAACTACTTATAACTTCACATGGTATTAGTTACACATTGGAACCACATTACACATGCATATTATCATCAATTTCATAACATACATGTCCCTAAAATAACGAACTAATCTAACATACTAAGTTATCAAAACATAATTGAATGCATATATTAAATCCCAAAAGTCTGAAACACATAAAATTAGTATATGAGTCATTAAGTTTACATGATGAAGAGAAAGAAGAAACATGGGTATAACTAGATCCAACATCCTAATTCCCTAACATTAACATGTGACTCATTAGTTAGCATGATACAACAACAACAACCAAGCCTTTTTCCCATTAGGTGGGGTCGACTGTATGAATCTTTTTACGTTATTGAGCTCTATCTCCTATTATATCATCATCTATATTTAAATAAATTTTATCTTATTTTATTGTTACTAACCAAGTATTTTTTGGTCTTCCTCTTCCTCGTTTGATATGCATATTTATCATAGTTTCACATCGCCTAACTGAAGCATTTATTGATCGTCTAAGTACATGTTTGTACCATCTTAAACGTGTCTCTCGGAGTTTTTCATCAATAGATGCAACTCCTATTTTCTCTCTAATACTCTCATTTCTTATTTTGTCCATCCTATTTTCAATGAATGGATCCATTAGTTAGCATGATAAAAAAGCAAAAATAAACAAAGGTATAACAAAACCAAATTTCAAAAATTTACATATATCTTAAGCACAAGATGGTTAGTTTCATGGTAACTTAACCCCTAAGATCCAAACCTACACATGACACAAAGTAATCATAAACTTGGGTTCAACTTTATGGTATCAACTTCTAAGTAATAAAAGAGCATGAGGACTTATACAATCCAAACCCTACAAATCTATAAAAGCTAACATGGTATCATCTCCTTAACACATACATACAACCAAAACCGAAACTTACATGGGGTACCCTAAACCTACATGAACTTAAGAGACTAAAATAAGTCAAGCTATGAGATAGACATGAAGGAACTTGTAGTGCAACATCGTAATAATTAACCTTTAACAACAGTTTAACCATACCTTCATAAATCTGAAATTTACTAGTTTTGCAAGTTGAATTAAGTATGAAAAAGTTTCCTATCTTCTAATGGAAACAACTAGAAGCATGGAGCTAAAAATGTAGTGAAACATCCATATACATATATCTTAAGAATAAAACTTAAACCTACTTTTATCATGCCAAACTTACAAGGTTTATAACTTATTTTGAACATGCACAATTCCCCAGTTCCCAAGAGTATGCAAATAGAAAGAATGTGGAACAACTTGTAGAGCAAGATCATGATGACTAAGGTTCTAGACAGAATTTAAAACTCACCACAAACAACCTGAAACATGGGAATCCTACTCTATAATTTGATCATGCAAGGTACTCCCCCTTCTAGGGATAAACGCATAGAAAACATGGAGTCATTCTAGAGATATTATTAGGATGAACTATCCCCTAAAATCAGTGCCTAAATTCAAATATTTAGAATCCAAAATCCACACTGGCCAGAACTTGAATCAAGTTAGGGAACTTGCACAATTTATCTAGGCCGAAACATGTTATCCTTAGCAAGGAAAACAAGCCAACCTTACAATCTATAAAATTCCAAAACTTCACAAGACTATAGAAGCTAATCTAAAGGATTATCATAATTGAAAACATGCCTAATTCATATGATCCGAAACATGATATCATAGCAAGGAAAATAATCCAACCTTACAAGCTATAAAATCCAAAACTACACCAGACATAAAGGCTAATTAAAATAATAACATGGTTGAGAACATGTCTTTAAATCTTAGCTACCAACCCCTCCTTAAGTTGTCTTCTCTTGGAGCTCTAGAACTGGTGGAGTTGGGCGAGGTGAGGGTATAGGGCCGGTGGAAACAAGAAAATAAGGTGGAGTTCTAGGTCAGGGTTTAAATAAAAGAGGGAACTTAGGACTTGGTCACAATTTCTAATTCCTACAAATTTTATAAATGTTAAGTCCTATATATTATTTTTATAAAACTTAATACTAAGTCTAAATAGAAACATATATCCATGGTTATATAATTCCATATATATTTTACTTAGTCATATAAATTTTATTCGTGATATATATAATTTATAATACTATAGTTTCTTAATTAGTTTATATGCACTATATATTTTTACACGTTCTATATCTTATAGCTTCCTTATTTAATTTTATTTATTATCATTTATATTATATATTTTATATTATATAATATATTATTTATATAAAAATTTTGCACGTTCTATATCGTATATTTTCCTTATTTAATTTTATTTATGCTTTATAATTTATATTATACATTTTATATTATATTATATATATATATATGAATTTATATCCTTATGTTATATAAATTTATGTATACATACAAAGTCTTATCGCTTTATAGATGCTAAGTCCTATAATTCCTATATACTAAATTTTATCTATTTATAATTCACAAATTATAGTTTCTTAATTATTAAATACACGTTACATTAAATTTATACTCTATAATTTGTATTATATATATAATATATATTATTTATATTTCATTTCCAAATTGATTAGATGGATAATTTATACACAAATTATATAAATACTAAGCCTTTATATATTTGTATTTTACTATTTTCTTAATATAATTCACTAATCCAAATTTTCTAATTGTAGGTTAACTTAATTAATTAAATCTATTTATGTAAATAAATTCTTAATTAAATCAAGTGAACAATTACAATTAACCCAATAAATATCCTAAATTAAATAAATTTAAAATCTAATTAAATTATAATTAATCCAATAAATCCCTTTAATTAAATAAATCCAAATTTTAATTAAATTGTAATTTAATCCAATAAATCCCCTTAATTAAATAAGTGGTTTAGAACACTATAAGATGGGTCAAGGATCGAACATTTAGCGGGAAGTTCCGAAGGTCAAGATCAGATGCTAAGCAAAAGTCCAAATAGGTCTAGAGGACCGGATGTTTGGCAATAAGTAAAATCTCCTCTAGGTAAGGACGTGTTCTCCGTTGAGGGAACAGTAGGCGTCGGTTTGACCTAAGGTTTTAGTAAAATCTAAAGTTAGAACCGGATAGTCGTGTGTAATATTCTAAATGCATGAAATTAAAACGTAAACTGTAAACACTTAAAGCAATCTCCCGCAGATCTGCAATCAGCGATGACAGAATGTGATCTCCAGATTTGCTGTCGGAAGAGCAATTACAAAATCAAAAAGCTCTCCACAATTTCATAACTCTTTCAACTCCCATAGCCTAGGATGCTACAACTCCTCAACTCTTTCACACCATGTGAACCACCCTTGGATGCACCCTTCATAATGGGAATTATCCCAGGGGTAAAAGGGATTTTTTTTTCCAAAAGAAAGTGGGCAACGTGGGCATGCCCATGTTCCCATTTCCTACATCTCTCTCTCGTTCAAGATAAGTTACTAAGACTAATTCATTTAGGTAAGTCACTAAGACCAGTTAATCACAAAGACTAAATAAGTCATATAGACTATGTAAGAGTTTAGTCACAGAGACCGTATCAAAACATCCAATCCATACTTAGAGAAAATGGGTCATGCGACAGTAAGCACATTGAGCGATAGATGCTAAGAAGATTGTTACACCTTACATAGCTGCTCTTTGAGCAATCAATGCTAACAAAATTGTTATACTCTATTTAGCCACTCTTCTAAATGAATCAGAGACTTTATCATAATGACACATAGCCTCTCTGTCCTAGTGGCACATAGCCTTTATCCAGGGAACATTTAATTTTCTAGTGGCATATAACCATTATCTTGGAGATATCTATGTTTTGCTATTTACCCAGATTAAATAATTTTTATTTAGATCAATATAAACATCTCTAATCCCTTATTATGACTATTATGTCAAGAGTATGTTTCATATTCAATATTCACAATCATTTCTATACATAACAGAAATGGATCGACCAGTGAATAACATCAAAATATATAAATCTATTTATTTTTTCTTTTTAGCTGGAATCTATTTATTCTAATCAGTCACTTTCCTAGTTATGCTCCATAAATCGAATCATCCATAGTATAGGATACATGCTAAAGTAACAGTCACTGATTAAAACTTCAAGTAATCAGCTAAATAGTCACTTAAGGTAAAACTGAGATTAAACTCTAATCTCAAAGGTCTCACATAGTATAAAAATAGGGATCCATTCTCCTACAACCTTTATTGTTGCAATAGCATATGTGGTATGAATCACATGCTACAATATTATTCTCTTTACTAAAAAGAGTGTATGTTTTCCTCAAATTTAACATTGCACATATTTTGATCTAGACATACCTAATGTCTAACCCTGAATTCAACATATGAATTTCAATCTGGCTTTCAATAGGTTCAATAAATAGTAGGTTCATTTACTTAGATCATTATTCAGTATAAATAATCTCATCTTGATACAATTATCAAGGCACCTTAACTTATGACTCTGTCTCTATTCACAGCTACGTAAGTTGTCTCATAAGTAATGATCTTACCTCTATTTGTACTTAACAAATAGAGATAATTGTTCATGTGAGTGGACCAATCTCAACCTGCCACATGCTCACCGAGATCTTATATGAATGTAACAAAATCACATACATTGAATAAATTATGGCAAAGTACACAATCAAATCACAATATCTGATTGTTATTATAATATTTTTACATTCTACGAAGTCCTAAAGACTTTACATATTTTTTAAATGACTCTTTAGTCATTGACTTAGTAAAAGGATTTGCAAGCACAGCACATATAGGAACATACTCAAGAATTACTTTTCTTTTAGCCATAATATCCCTCACAAAATTATACTTTATAGCTATATGATTGCCTTTGTTGTGATATTTGAGATCCTTGGGAAAAGCTATTACAGCTTGACTGTCACAATAGATAGTTATTGAACTCTCACTATCCTCAGCAATCTTCAGATACTTTAGAAACCTTCTCAACTAGACTGCTTCTTGTATAACCACTGAACATACACATATTTAGCTCCCATAGTTGACAAAGCTACACAAGCTTGTTTCTTGCTGTTCCATGAGATGACGCTACCATTTAGTAAGAATTCATAGCCTGATGTGAATTTTCTATCATCCAGGTCCTTGGCCTAATCTGCATCTAAATAACCTTTCAGACTCATATATGATTCTTGAAAATAGAGACAATAATTTATTGTCACGTTCAGATATCTAAATATCCTTTTTACCACCTTCAAGTGTTTCAACCCTGGGTTTGACTGGAAGCGACTAACTAAGCTAACATCATAGCTGATATCAGGACGTGTACACAACATAATGACATATGATTTTTTATTCATTCAGCTATTTCTTCTAGAGTTTTGGGATGCATGCTCCTGCTCAAAACAGTACCTTTCACAATAGGTATATGTTCTATGTTACAATTAGATATGCTGAAATGATGTAATATCTTATTTATATAAGACTTGTAACTGTTGGTTGCTACTTGAAAAACCTAACGGTTCCCCTGTACAAAAATTGTGTACGAGGTCTGAACCTTTCCTAGCTACCATGTGTTCTTTTAGATTAAATTTGAATCGCAAGTGAAACTTAACACTATTGATTCTAAGTTTAACTTATATGTTCTTATAGGTTTAGACTTGGATCGCCTGCGGAACTTAACACGTTTGACCCAAATCAATCTAGGTTTCAAAGTCGATTAAATATTAATTTCTAAAATTAGCTTCCAGTACTGCATGGTGAGGCACTTGGCCTTCTTGGGTATGAGATCATCCACCACCGACTAGACAAAACCTTTTAAAGAAATTTAATATTTAATCTCCCTATAGAAACCCTAGGTTTAACCACTAAGAACAATCGAATCACAAGATCGAAAAAGAAAAGAAACACGTATCGAAACATAAATTCGAAACCTAGAATCACATGCCTCTTGTATTTGGTATTTTTACAAAGAAAACTAGCATGATGTGGAAAACAATTACTAGTTATACCTTTCTTTGTAGATAATGACCTCTTGATCTTCTATCGTATTCCTCTCTTTATCTCAGACGTTGTGTGGGCAACAATCTTCCGAGATGAGAACCACCAAAGCACCTTCTTCTCCTTGCAAGGTTCGGCCACCACAAAACTCCAAGAGAAGATGAGGTTCAGCCACCTCCACCAAGCTCCAAGGGATGCTAGAACAAAGCCGTCTTTCTCTCCTTTTTCTCCAAGCTAGAACCGGCCACCACAAGGACTCCAAGAGAAGATGAAGTTTCGGCCACAAGAAGGAGAAAAGAGAAAGGAAAGGGTCGGCCACACCAAGGAAGAGAGGAGAGGAAAATAGAATAGAGTTATGTCTCATAAAGGCACCCCTACCCCCTCTTTTATAATCCTTGGTCTTGGCAAATAAGGAAAGTTTTCGCCAAAATTAAAAACTCCTTATTTCCTTGCCAATAGTTAATAAGAAAAATTTAATTAAAACTTCCTTATCTCCATACAATGGCCGACCCCTTCATGATGCTCCAAATAAGGCAAGTTTTGAACACAAAATTAAAACTTCCTTATTTGTTTCCGGAAATTTTAAAATTAAAATTTCCTCTTTTTATATCCCTTCATGGTTGGTTATAAAAGGGAAATTTTATAAATTAAAATCTCTCTAATAAACATGTGGATGATTTACAAATAAGGAAAGTTTTCGCTAAAATTATAATCTTCCTTTTAACTACAAATAAGGAAAGGTTTCAAACCTTTCTCTTAATCTTTTGTAGAAAACTATAAAAAAAAAATTTAAATTTTAAACTCTCTTTAAAAATAATGTCTTCCACATAAGGAAAGATTTTTAATTAAATAAAAATCCCTTTTATTTTATATGTGGCCGGCCACACCAAGCTTGGACTCAAGCTAGGGCCGGCCACATTCAATCCCACCTAGACTTGGTTTGGCCGGCCCTTGCTTGGGCTCCAAGCAAGGCTTGGCCAGCCACCTTTAGGTGGGTATTGGTGGGTATAATACTTTATAAATAAGAGGCTACAATAGAGACCGAGAGGAGGAATTGGTTTTGGTCTCCCGATGAAATTAAGCATCCCGTGTTCATTCCGAACACACAACTTAATTTTATCAATAATAATTCATAGCACTAAAGAATTATTATTGAACTACCGCACCAATCCCAAATTATATTTTGGGCTCCTTCTTACTATGAGTGTGTTAGTCTCCATGTGTTTAAGATATCGAATGTCCATTAATTAAATGAGCTACTAACACTCACTTAATTAATATCTAACTCCAAGAGTAGTACCACTCAACTTTATCGTCATGTCGGACTAAGTCCACCTGCAAGGTTTACATGACAATCCTTATGAGCTCCTCTTGGGGACATTATCAACCTAGCTCACTAGGATACAGTTTCCTTCTATAATCAACAACACACACTATAAGTAATATCATTTCCCAACTTATCGGGCCTTTTGATTTATCGAACTAAATCTCACCCATTGATAAATTAAAGAAATAGATATTAAATATATGTGCTTGTCATTATATTAGGATTAAGAGCACACACTTCCATAATAACCGAGGTCTTGTTCTTTTATTCAGTCAGTATAAAAAGAACTACCTCAAATGGCCCTACTCAACACACTCTAAGTGTACTAGTGTAATTATATAGTCAAGATAAACTAATACCTAATTACACTATGACCTTCCAATGGTTTGTTCCTGTCCATCTTGGTCGTGAGCTACTGTTTATAATTTATAAGGAACTGATAACTTTATCTTCTGTGTGTGACACCACACACTATGTTATCTACAATATAAATTAAATGAACAACTATATTTAACAAATAAACACAGACATTTGACCAATGTGATTCTTTATTCAAAAATAAATGTTTACAAAAGCTAGGCTTTTAGTATACACTCTAACAATCTCCCACTTATACTAAAAGACTAAGTTGTCATATCTGTTGTCATACATCTGATTCCCATCCCCTCAACATGCCGATCAAAAGCTTTCGCCGGAAGGGCCTTAGTGAAAGGATCTGCCAGGTTATCTGCTGATGCAATCTTGGCGACAACAACTTCTCCTCGCTTTACGATGTCTCGTATCATGTGGTACTTGCGTTCTATGTGTTTACTTGCCTTATGGGCTCGTGGTTCCTTCGAGTTTGCTACTGTACCACTATTATCACAATAGATTGTGATAATTTTGGGAAAACCAGGAATCACATCTAAGTCCATTAAGAAGCTCCTGAGTCATACTACTTCTTTGGCTACCTCTGAGACTGCCACATACTCAGCTTCCATGGTGGAGTCCGAAACACACTTCTGCTTAACACTCCTCCATGATATGGCTCCACCTCCTAAAGTAAACACATAACCTGAGGTAGACTTACTATTGTCTCTATCCGATTGGAAGTCCGAATCCGTGTAACCCACAGGGAGCAAATCGTCTGCCTGGTAAACTAGCATATAATCCCTAGTCCTTCTCAGGTATTTCAAAATATGCTTTACCGCAGTCCAATGTCCTTGTCCAGGGTTACTTTGATATCTGCTAATCATGCCCATGGCAAAGCAGATATCCGGTCTCGTACATAGCATTGCATACATTAAGCTTCCTACGGCCGAAGCATAAGGAACTGCCTTCATGTCTTCTATCTCCTTTGATGTCTTCGGAGACATCTCTTTAGATAAAACTACTCCATGCCTAAAAGGTAAAAAACCTTTCTTAGAATTTTGCATGCTAAAATGAGCAAAGATTGTATCTATATATGAAGCTTGAGATAGGCACAACATCCTTTTCTTACAATCCCTTATAACTTTGATCCCAAGAATGTGTGCACATTCTCCTAAGTCCTTCATATCGAATTGTTTGGACAATCATACCCTTACGTTCGATAACACCTTGACATTGTTGCCAATTAACAAAATGTCATCTACGTATAGTACAAGAAATACCACCACATTTCCGTTACACTTCTTATATACACAAGACTCATCCGGGCACTGAATAAATCCACAAGACTGGATTACTTCATTAAACCGGATGTTCCAAGATCTTGAAGCTTGCTTTAGTCCATAAATGAACCGATTAAGCTTACATACTAGATGCTCTTTGCCCTTTGCTATGAATCCTTCTGGTTGCTTCATATGGATGTTTTCTGTTGGTGCAGCGGAGACTGGCAAGAGGGGGTGAATTGCCTGCAAATTAAAATAACCCTCCTCAAAGCGTTTCAACTCTTAAAATAAAGCAACACTTAATAAAACAAAAAGACAGAAAGGAAATAAAACTTAGAACTTATCCTCGTTACAACCAAGAGGGTTGTTAATCTAGGGCGATGAAAAGCGCAGTAAGAAAACTCCTTCTCTGAAGGCGGAGAAGCCTTTTACACTTTGAAATCACAGAGGTTGCTTAAACAGGAATTACAGAGTTACTTTTTTCGTATCTAATCGTTGTTCTTTAAAGTTACCCGAGACCCTCTTTATATAGGGGTTCTCGAGCTTATCAGATCACCTGATCCTTCGGGATCAGGTTTGACTCGAGAGGGATCGATCGACCGATCCCCAGGTTCGGTCGACCGAACCTGCTGTACCTGCCTAGTCTTTCGTCCAGGTGCAGTCTCTGAGGATGAGCTTTAGTTCGGTCGACTGATCCTTATGTTCGGTCGACCGATCGGCCAACGGTCTTCCAGCTGAGTTGGCCCGATCATCTTGCTCGACTAAGTCTCTGGATTAGCTTCGGTTCGGTCGACCGATCAGTCTGTTCGGTCGACCGATCAGCTCCACCAACGGTCAGCCTCTGACGTGGCATTCGACGTGTCTGCTGCGGTTGGCTTCGGCTATAGAAGGGTTCGGTCGACCGATCAATAGGTTCGGTCGACCGAACCGTTGACAAGTCAACTTCCAGTTGACTTGCTCCAGTTCGGCTCCTTGGATGATTGCGGCCATCCGGAATAGAGCTCACCCGAACCCAGTTCCCGGCCTTCTCCTCGAGCAGGCTTCCGTCCGGCTTCTCGTCCCTCGAACACCGCGTACGTTCTTCTCGCTCCATCGGAGTACTCTTCCGCAGCTCTCTCGTCCTTCGGACACACCGAGCCCGTCGGCTCCCTTTCCGTGCCGTCCTTCTCGCTAGCTGCGTCTTCCGCTCGACTTCCTGCACTCCTAAGTTCCTGCACACTCAGACACAGGGTTCAGACAAAACGCAGTACCTAACCAACTTGGTTGATCACATCAAAACTACCACGGGGTCCAACAATCTCACCCTTTTTGATGTGCATCAACCCAAGTTCAAGTTAGGGTTAAACATAGACAAACGTAATTTTAAGAAAATTACTAAACTAACAAGTATAGCATAAATTTGTAATAAATAAAATTGCAACATAGTTTAGAGAGACAACAAATTTAATTTTTCTAACTCCCCCTAAACTTGGACTTTTCTCTCCCCCTTTGATCACAGCAAAAACGGGGAAAAAAGTTCTTAAGATAGAAAAAAAATTTCTAAGCAAGGTAATTTCTTAGAATTTTCAAAAAGAATTTCTAAGTAAAAATGAAGAAACATTATTTGAATAATTTTCGAAAGCATTATTCAACTGTTATGAGAATTTTTCTAAGTTAAAATATATTTTAAAAATTTCCAAAAAAATCTAAAACTTAGTAAAGCTAATAAAAATGTTTGTACACTTTCAAAGCATTTTAATCCTACTTTTAATGCTTTTTCAGAAAGTTAATTAAACATTTTTGTTTCAATATTTCAGCTTCCAGGTCATGGCGAGGCACTAGGCCTTCTTGGTTATTGGAGCAACAACCACTTCCTTAGACAAAGCCTTCATAAAGAAAATGTTTAATTTTCTCTCTATAAAGCTTTTAATTTTAAGAGATTAGTTTAGCACAGATTTTGGAACCCAATAGAGGTTCTTTCCTACTGAATTAATCAGGAATTTAGGTGGTACATAGTTTCTTGGTATTTTCCTAATTTGACTATGATGATGTTTAACATACCAGTTTAATTTTCCATATAACTTTATTTTTGATTTTGGAAAAATATTTACTCTTAAACATGCATCAGATTTCATTTCTTGAATTTCATTTTTTAACTTTGCATTTTCTAATTTCAAATTTTCATTTTCCTTTTCAAATTTATCTAATTCTTTAGAAAGTGCTTTTATAAATTTAAAGGACTGAGTCGGGGTTAGATTGCGTACCTTACTTACCTGACTCGGTGATGCTCCCCCTTCACTGCAGCTTTCCTCTTCTGACGTTCCTCCCCCTTCATCGATGCTCATCTCTGAGCTAGACGTTTCTTCTAGCTGATGGTTGGCCATCAGTGCTAGTCCCGAGAATTCTTCGACTTCCGATTCAGAGGATGACGAATCATCCCACGTAGCCTTTAGGTTGTGTTTGGTTCGAGCTGGCTTCTTGCTCCTTGCCTTATCCTTCTGTTTGCTCTTCAATTTTGGGCAATCATCCTTGATGTGCCCTTCTTTGTTGCAATTGTAGCAACGGACTGTCCTTCCTTTTTGATGACGTTTACTTGATTGCGATCTAAACTTGTTAGATTTAAAAAACTTATTAAAACGTCTTACCATTAACGCAGCTTCGTTTTCGTCGATTGATGCTTCGGAGTTGAGATCGTCCTTTTCAGCTCGTAGGGCAATGTTGAGGTTCGACTTCTCTACTGGTTTTTCTGCAAGTCGAGACTCATGAAGTTCGAAAGTTGAAAACAAGTTTTCTAAACTACTTACCTCAAAGTCCTTAAAGATGTAGTAAGCATCTACTAAGGACACCCATTCTGAAGTCCTCGGGAAGGCATTGACCGCATATCGAATGGAATCTCGGTTGGTTACTTATTCTCCAAGGTTCGTTAGTTGCGTTATCAACTCCTTGGTTCTTGCTTGGAGTTGCGCTACCTTCTCGCCGTTGTTCATCCAGAGGTTTGTTAGTTGTGTCCGGAGGATGTCACGTCGTGCCAGCTTCGCTTCAGAGGTACCTTCGTGAAGCTCCAGGAATTTCTCCCAGAGATCTTTCGCTGAGTTGTAGCTTCCGATCCGACTTACCTCCTGAGGTGACAAAACGCTGAGGAGGTGAAATTCAGCTTTTCCATTGGCGACGAAATCAGCTTGCTCCTTCTTGCTCCATGTGTTTTCTTCTTTGTCTTTAGGAGCTGCAAAACCATATTTCATAGTAATTAAAATATCAAAGTTTGTTTTAAAGAATACCTCCATTTTTCTCTTCCATGTAGCGAAATCTCCGTCGAACTTTGGGGGATGAATGTTCGCGCCGGCCATTGTCTTGATCTTAGTGCTTCAGACGACGGTTAGTCCTTCTGAGGCTGTCAGGCTCTGATACCACTTGTTGGTGCAGCGGAGATCGGCAAGAGGGGGGTGAATTGCCTGCAAATTAAAATAACCCTCCTCAAAGTGTTTCAACTCTTAAAATAAAGCAACACTTAATAAAACAAAAAGACAGAAAGGAAATAAAACTCAGAACTTAACCTGGTTACAACCAAGAGGGTTGTTAATCCAGGGTGATGAAAAGCGCAGTAAGAAAACTCCTTCTCTGAAGGCGGAGAAGCCTTTTACACTTTGAAATCACAGAGGTTGCTTAAACAGGAATTACAGAGTTGCTTTTTTCGTATCTAATCATTGTTCTTTAAAGCTGCCCAAGACCCTCTTTATATAGGGGTTCTCGAGCTTATCAGATCACCTGATCCTTCAGGATCAGGTTTGACTCGAGAGGGATCGGTCGACCTATCCCCAGGTTCGATCGACCGAACCTGCTGTACCTACCCAGTCTTCCGTCCAGGTGCAGTCTCTGAGAATGAGCTTTTGTTCGGTCGACCGATCCTTATGTTCGATCGACCGATCGGCCAACGGTCTTCCAGCTGAGTTGGCCCAATCATCTTGCTCGACTAAGTCTCTGGATTAGCTTCGGTTCGGTCGACCGATCAGCTCCACCAACGGTCAACCTCTGACGTGGTATTCGACGTGTCTGCTGCGGTTGGCTTCGGCTATAGAAGGGTTCGGTCGACCGATCAATAGGTTCGGTCGACCGAACCGTTGACAAGTCAACTTCCAGTTGACTTGCTCCGGTTCGACTCTTTGGGTGATTGCGGCCATCCGAAATAGGGCTCACCCGAACCCAGTTCCCGGCCTTCTCCTCGAGCAGGCTTCCATCCAGCTTCTCATCCCTCGAACGCCGCGTGCGTTCTTCTCGCTCCACCGGAGTACTCTTCCGCAGCTCTCTCGTCCTTCGGATGCACCGAGCCCGTCAGCTCCCTTCCCATGCCGTCCTTCTCGCTAGCTGCGTCTTCCGCTCGACTTCTTGCGCTCCTAAGTTCCTGCACACTCAGACACAGGGTTCAGACAAAACACAGGACCTAACCAACTTGGTTGATCACATCAAAACTACTACAGGGTCCAACATTTTCTTCAAGACTTCCGTTTAGGAAGGCTGTCTTGACATCCATTTGCCAAATCTCATAATCCATATGAGCAACAATGGATAAGAGAATCCTGATAGACTTAAGCATGGCTACCGGCGGAAAAGTTTCCTCATAATCGATTCCCTCTCTCTGAGTGTACCCTTTCGCAACAAGCCTTTCTTTGAAGGTTTCCACCTTCCCATCTGTCCCTCTTTTCCTTTTGTAGATCCACTTGCATCCAACGACTTTTACACCATTGGGTGGTTCTACAAGCTCCCAGACTTTATTAGAATACATAGACTCTATTTCGAAATTCATTGCTCTTTGCCAAGATGCTACATCTTTATCTTGGAGCGCTTCGTCATATGTCCGGGGATCAGGTTCATGTTCACTAGGGATCAAGTCCGAAGACTCTCCTAAGAACATGAATCTTTCAGGTTGCCTAACAACCCTCCCACTACGACGAGGCGCCGTCTGTAATTGTGTATCATTTGTAACACGTGTTGTAGTTTCATATGATACTTCATCTTGTACTGTTGGCACTAAACTAGACGTGTCCTCTCTCATTTCTTCTAGATCTATCTCACTCATGGGCTTATGATTTAATACATAATCTTCTTCTAAAAATTGAGCATTTATGCTAACAATGATCTTCTAACTTTTAGGATTATTAAACAAACCACCTTTCGTTCCTTTAGGATATCCCACAAACAGACAAACTTCTGTACGTGATTCCAACTTGTCAGTATCCCCTTTTAGCGCATGTGCTAGACTACCCTATATCCGAATGTGTTTCAGACTAGGCTTGCACCCATTCCACAATTCTATGGGAGTAATGGGTACTGATTTAGAAGGTACCATATTCAGAATGTATACTGTTGTTTCCAGTGCATATCTCCAAAATGAATTTGGTAATTCTGAATAACTCATCATCGATCTAACCATTCCATAAGAGTTCTATTCCTTCATTCTGCCACACCATTCTGTTGGGGCGTACCAGGTGCAGACAGTTGGGATTGAATCCTAGCCTTTGATAAGTAATTCCTAAATTCTCCAAAAAGGTATTCGCCACCATGATCTAATCGTAGTGTCTTGATACTTTTACCATGACATTTCTCCACATCAACCTTGAATTCTTTGAACTTATCAAAGCACTCAGACTTGCAGCGCATCAAGTAAATGTACCCGTATCTTGAATAGTCGTCAATAAAAGTGACGAAATATTCGAAACCACCTCTTGCCTGGATAGACATAGGACCACACAAATCAGAATGAACCAGTTCCAACACATCTTTGGCTCTATACCCCTTGGCCTTAAAAGGTCTCTTGGTCATTTTACCTTCCAAGCAGGATTCACAGGTTGGAAAATTTTCCAACACTAATGAACCCAAGAGTCCATCAGCTATTAGCCTTTGAATCCTACTTAAGTTAATATGACCAAGTCTTAGATGCCAAAGATATGTTTGGTTCGTTTCGGAAGGTTCTTTTCTCTTATTAGAGTTAGAAGATATGTTATTAATTTCCATTTGTTGCCTTGTGAGAGTTATTGGATTTATAGTATATAACTTGTCAACCAATGTACCAGAACAGATAATTACTCTATTTTTCTTGATAATAACTTTATTATCAAAAGAAACAGAATATTCATCTGAAAATAATTTAGAAACTGAAATTAAATTCTTTCTAAAAGTGGTTACAGAAAGATAATTTCTTAAAACTAAAACCCTATTCCTATCAAATGATAAGTAGACGTCTCCCACTACAACAGCCGCCACTTTTGTAGCATTGCCCATGTAAACGGTTATCTCTCCTTCATATAGTCGTCGGGTTTCCTGGAACCCTTGCAATGAATTACAGACATGATCAGTGGCTCCCGTATCTACACACCAGGTGCCGGTAGATAACACCGCTAAACATGTCTCAACTATAAGAGAAAAAGATATACCTTGATTGTTCTGCTTCCTACGAGGACAGTCTGCCTTCCAATGTCCAGCCTACTTGCAAATGAAGCACTTGCCTTTTGGCTTCTTCACTCCTGCTTTAGGTCCAGTACCTAGAGGTCGATTCACTTTCTTTACTGAACCAGCTTGTTTCTTCTTCTAATTGCCTTTCGGTTTAGAAGTAGAAACATTTTCAGTAAAGTGAATCTGAGAACATTGACGAAATATCCCTTCTGCTGCCTGAAGTTCTGTCAAAAGTTCTGCCAATGTATATGACCTTTTGTTCATATTGTAGTTCAAGCGGAACTGCTTAAAACTTCTAGGTAGTGTCTGGAGGATAATATCGACCTAGGTTTCCCCATCGATTTCAGCTCCAAGGATTTGTATTTCGTTCAAATAGGCCATCATTTTGAGGATATGATCCCTTACGGGTGTCTCCTCTATCATGGTGGCTGTCATTAATTTTCTCATAGCTTCTTGCCTTACAGCCCAATTCTGGTGTCCGAAGAGATCCTTGAGATTGTACATCATATCATAGGCTATAGGCATTGACTGATGCTGATGTTGCAATACATTTGACATAGATGCCAAAATGTAGCATCGTGCCATCTCATCTGCCTTCATCCACTTTCTATGATACTCAACCTCCTCTTCACTAGAATCATTATTAGGAGCAACAGGGCAGGCCTCTAACAGTACAAACTTATAGCATTCAGCAGTAAGGACAATGTCGAGATTTCGTTTCCAATTTATATAGTTGGGACCAGTAAACTTATTCTCTTTGAGAATAACTGCAAGTGGGTTGAAGGCCATTTGAAATCCTAAGAATCACAAAAAGACTTTGGTCAATACTCTAAATTTAGAATAATATTGATTCCTCAAAATAATATTATTTTAAATTAACCAACACCTCAAACACCGGGAATTTTGCATACCACGTTAGTGTGGACGTATACAAAATCAAACATTTGTAAGAAGAGGTTTTACCCATTAATTTTATCTTGTCAACCTAACTTTTTAACAAATAAAATTAATAGTTGGTATTCGTTTGGTCACACAAATAATAGCAGTGACTCCGTTGGGGAGGATAATATTAAATGTGCCTAAGTGTGTACCATTACTTGATACGTAGTCCATTAAATAGGATTGTGCCCCTTCAGTTGGAGAAGATCACACGCTCCTAAATAATTTCCTATAATAATCCATTTAGGAAGTTTGATCTAGTGATATGCAAATAAACTCATCCATTGTGGAGGAAGGCACTCAGAGCCAACACGCAAGCTTGTTTGCATCACTTACAAACCAGTAATGGAGACCGTGGAATTTATTTAAAAATCCCTCTCCCACTTAGTTATTTAAGGTGAGGAATTTTAACCTAGCTAGCACACATCATACACATCACAGTAAATAAAAGTAATAAATATGGAAATTAATTTTTCAACTATTATGGCCTTTTCCATCACCATCCATAGTGTGCTGCCACCCCTAGGGTTCATGTCGTCGGGTCCATCAAGCTTCCTTTTCCGCTGCTCCTCTGGTCCTCCAATAGCACCACGCCTTGCAAGGATGCGATCCGCGATAAAAAATAAATTTTTTTACATATATCGATCATATATTTCATAAGGGAATGTACATGAGATCTAGATCGAACAATAAGTAAAAATAAACCCTAGGTCTAATACAGCTCCTGCTGTATTAGTTAAATACAATCATGCACACACATAATAAAATACCCTTGACATGTCCAAGGGTCCAATCACACACAATATCAATAAGTCATAATAGTTGGAGTCTGCAACCACAGAGTTAGCACATCCTACTATTATCCTGCCTAAATTATGTATGACATGTGCATAATTAAACTAAATACCAAATACACAGAGGCAAACCCTAGCTCTAATACCAATTGTTGGTTGCTACTCGGAAAACCTAACAGTTCCCCTGTACAAAAATTTTGTACAAGGTCTGAACCTTTCCTAGCTACCATGTGTTCTTTTAAATTAAACTTGAATCGCAAGCGGAACTTAACACTATTGATTCTAAGTTTAAATTATATGTTCTTATAGGTTTAGACTTGTATTGCCTGCGGAACTTAATACGTTTGATCCAAATCAACCTAGGTTTCAAAGTCGATTAAATATTAATTTCTAAAATTAGCTTCCAGTACTGCATGGCGAGGCACTTGGCCTTCTTGGGTATGGGATCATCCACCACCAACTAGACAAAGCCTTTTAAAGAAATTTGATATTTAATCTCCCTACAGAAACCCTAGGGTTAACCACTAAGAACAATAGAATCACAAGATCAAAAAAGAAAAGAAACACGTATCGAAACATAAATTTGAAACCTAAAATCACATGCCTCTTGTATTTGGTATTTTTACAAAGAAAACTAGCATGATGCGGAAAACAATTACTAGCTATATCTTTCTTTGTAGATAACGACCTCTTGATCTTCTATCGTATTCCTCTACTTATCTCGGACATTGTGTGGACAACAATCTTCCGAGATGAGAACCACCAAAGCACCTTCTTCTCCTTGCAAGGTTCGGCTACCACAAAACTCCAAGAGAAGATGAGGTTCGGCCACCTCCACCAAGCTCCAAGGGATGCTAGAACAAAGCCTCCTTTCTTTCCTTTTTCTCCAAGCTAGAACCGGCCACCACAAGGACTCCAAGAGAAGATGAAGTTTCGGCCACAAGAAGGAGAAAAGAGAAAGGAAAGGGCCTGCCACACCAAGGAAGAGAGGAGAGGAAAATAGAATAGAGTTGTGTCTCATGAAGGTACCCCTACCCCCTCCTTTATAATCCTTGGTCTTGGCAAATAAGGAAAGTTTTTGCCAAAATTAAAAACTCCTTATTTCCTTGCCAATAGTTAATAAGGAAAATTTAATTAAAACTTCCTTATCTCCATTCAAAGGCCGGCCCCTTCATGATGCTCCAAATAAGGCAAGTTTTGAACACAAAATTAAAATTTCCTTATTTGTTTCTGAAAATTTTAAAATTAAAATTTCCTCTTTTTATATCCCTTTATGGTTGGTTATAAAAGGAAAATTTTATAAATTAAAATCTCTCTAATAAACATGTGAATGATTTACAAATAAGGAAAGTTTTCGTTAAAATTAAAATCTTCCTTTTAACTACAAATAAGGAAAGGTTTCAAACCTTTCTCTTAATCTTTTGTAGAAAACTATAAAAGAAAATTTTTAAATTTTAAACTGTCTTTTAAAATCATGTCTTCCACATAAGGAAAGATTTTTAATTAAATAAAAATCCCTTTTATTTTATATGTGGCCGGCCACACCAAGCTTGGACTCAAGCTAGGGCCGACCACATCCAATCCCACCTAGACTTGGTTTGGCTGGCCCTTACTTGGGCTCCAAGCAAGGCTTGGCCAGCCACCTTTAGGTGGGTAGGAAGGTGGGTATTGGTGGGTATAATACTTTATAAATAAGAGGCTACGATAGGGACCAAGAAGACGAATTAGTTTTGGTCTCCCGATGAAATTAAGCATCCCGTGTTCGCTCCGAACACACAACTTAATTTCATCAATAATAATTCATACCACTAAAGAATTATTATTGAACTACCGCACCAATCCCAAATTACATTTTGGGCTCCTTCTTACTATGAGTGTGTTAGTCTCCCTGTGTTTAAGATATCGAATGTCCATTAATTAAATGAGCTACTAACACTCACTTAATTAATATCTAACTCCAAGAGTAGTACCACTCAACCTTATCGTCATGTCAGACTAAGTCCACCTGTAGGGTTTACATGACAATCCTTATGAGCTCCTCTTGGGGACATTATCAACCTATCTCACTAGGACACAGTTTCCTTCTATAATCAACAACACACACTATAAGTAATATCACTTCCCAACTTATCGGGCCTTTTGATTTATCGAACTAAATCTCACCCTTTGATAAATTAAAGAAATAGATATTAAATATATGTGCTTGTCATTATATTAGGATTAAGAGCACACACTTCCATAATAATCGAGGTCTTGTTCTTTTATTCAGTCAGTATAAAAAAAACTACCTCAAATGGTCCTACCCAACACACTCTAAGTGTACTAGTGTAATTATATAGTCAAGATAAATTAATATCTAATTACACTATGATCTTCTAATGGTTTGTTCCTATCCATCTTGGTCGTGAGCTACTGTTTATAATTTATAAGGAACTGATAACATTATCTTCTGTGTGTGACACCACACACTATGTTATCTACAATATAAATTAAATGAACAACTGTATTTAACAAATAAATGTGATTCTTTATTTAAAAATAAATGTTTACAAAAGCTAGGCTTTTAGTATACACTCTAACAGTAACAGACCCAAAAGTCTTTTAAGATTATCTCTAATGATCTTCACCCCTAAGATGTACTCAGCTTCTCCCATATCCGTTGTATTAAATTGTGATGATAGTCACTTCTTGACTTCATTCACATACCCAGTGTCATTTCTAGCTATGAGCATTTCATCAATATATAATGATAAGATGATATACTTTCCTTTTTCTCTTTTCAAGAAAACACAATGATCCTCATTGATCATCTCGAAACCATAAGATAAAATGACTTCGTTATATCTTATGTTTCATTGTCTTGATGCTTGCTTTAGCCCATATATAGACTTTTTAAGTCTATATATCAGATCCGACAATTAAATATTAAGGTTTAATAGGCAAATAGCCTTAACGAAATTTCAAAAACTTTTAGAAATTTTCTGGGATTTAATCGAATCACGTATGGTGTATTTTGAGGGAATGCATTTATGGGCTCGAGAAAAAACCTGTTTGGAATACCCAAAGATGGGAGTTGATTAAGGAATTGATCTAGGGTTTAATTTACAAATCCCTAAGTTATAAGAGAAAATCTTCTCGTGCCCTAACTCCCACACCGCCAAACCCTTCTTCCTCGAGCCCTCACCTCGTGACGCCGCCTCCCCTCCTCCACCGAACTCCTTCTTCCCTCTCCCTCGCACGAGAACCACACAGCCGACCTCTCCTCCTCCTCACACGAGCACCACAGCCGCCCATCCTCTTCTCTCCGAACCGTGCCCTAACCATCTCACCCGACGTCGTATCCATCTCGATCCCCTCTTCTCTATGCCGCCGTCGACCACCACGGCTCGATGTCGGCCTCCAGCCGCCATGAGACCTGACCATAGAACGTTGGTGCCCTACACTTCCAACCACCTCGCCTGATTGCGTCACTGATTCCGGGAGAAGGAGAATCAACAAGGGGATTAGGGCAATTCTTTGCCTTGCTCGTGGAGTTGGGAAGAGCTGCGGATCTTGGGTTAGGGAGGTCCATCACTCCTCATCACCCGATCTTTCCTTCCCATCGTTAGTTATTTCTTCGTCACTTGTGTTTTCAGTTGATGGCAGAAAGAAGGCTGTGGGCACAAGCTTAAGGTAAGTGGCTCTGTCCATGGTTTTCCGATGGTGGTTTCTCCTAGCTTCGACCATGATTGCAATGGACTTGGAATGTTTGTAGTTGTGGTTAGCCATTAAGCTCCAGCAGTGCTGTTCGTGAGTGATTCACAGCTCTAGCCACTTTTCCAGCAGTAACCTTCCCCGGTCATGGGTCAACGCCTCCGCAATTGGATTTGGGTGAGTATTGCAGGGATTTGTGCATAGGGTTAAACCCAATTGAATGGTGAAAATAGTTAGGATTGTTTAATCTATTGGATTATGGACTTGATTAGTTGATATGAGTATTTTAAGCTTGGCATTGATTAATTTAAAAGATGTTTGTGTTAATTGAGGATTAAATGGATACATGACTGATTATATTAGTTGGATTGTTAGTTTATATCTTGATGGATAATTGAAGCATGTTAACAAGAGATCCTCTTCTCTCTGAGTCGTACCCTAACCCTCTCACCCGACGCCGCATCCATCTCGATCCCCTCTTCTCTATGCCGTCGTCGACCACCACGGCTCGATGCTGGCCTCCAGCCACCGTGAGACCTGACCATAGGATGTCGGTGCCCTACATTTGCAGCCACCTCGCCTGATCGCGTCGCTAATTCCGGGAGAAGGAGAATCAACAAGGGGATTAGGACAATTCTTTGCCTTGCTCGTGGAGTTAGGAAGAGCTGCGGATCTTGGGTTAGGGAGGTCCATCACCCGATCTTTCCTTCCCACCGTCAGTTATTTCTTTGTCACTTGTGTTTTTAGTTGATGGCAGAAAGGAGGCTATAGACACAAGCTTAAGGTAAGTGGCTCTGTCCATGGTTTTCTGATGGTGGTTTCTCCTAGCTTCGACCATGATTGCAATGGACTTGGAATGTTTGTAGTTGTGGTTAGCCATTATGCTCCAGCGGTGCTGTTTTTGAGCGATCCACAACTCCGACCACTTTTCCAGCAACAAACTTCCCCAGTCATGGGTCAACGGTTGCGCAATTGGATTTGGGTGAGTATTGCAGGGATTTATGCATAGGGTTAAACCCAATTGAATGGTGAAAACAATTAGGTTTGTTTAATCTATTGGATTATGGACTTGATTAGTTTATATGAGTATTTTAAGCTTGGCATTGATTAATTTAAAAGATGTTTGTGTTAATTGAGGATTAAATGGATACATGACTGATTATATTAGTTGGATTGTTAGTTTATATCTTGATGGATAATTAAAGTATGTTAACAAGAAGGGATAACTAATTGAAGTTAATCATTAATTAGAATTAAGTAATGATCGTTAATTAGGGTTTTCCCTAATTAGGCTTGAGAATTTTAGTTAGTTATCTTATTCATGTGAATTTAGCTAAATAAAATCCATTGATGCAGAACTCTAATTTGAGACGGACATTTCGACTCGGGGTTTATTTGGGCATGGTTTACGTATAAAGGCGGGTACTTCTTACCTTGATTATGTAGTTCTTTGAACTTAGTGCATGAGCTATCTTTGGATAGAAACTACGTTTACCTTGACTCCACTCTTATTTTTCCTGCGCTTGATACTTCCATACGATCTTTGAGATATTCGTTTCCATATCTATACAGTCTCTCGTTATTGTCCATGATAGATAGCAGATACTAGATACCATGGTTGTATGCTTTGACTATTGTTTATTTATGTACCGTATTGAGCATGCTGACTTCATGTAGCATACCTAATTTCTTCTTATATTTATATGATGAATGTTGTTTATTTATGTACCATATTGAGAATGCTGGCTTTATGTAACATACCTGATTCCTGTTTATATGTATATGATGACTATTGCATTTTGCGCATCATATCATTGCTTGCATGTCAACGACAAATTCTCCCTTGCGGTCGAGAGAGTCGTTGACCAGGGTCGCAGCTAGGCCACTCGAGAGAGTGGTAGCTAGAGCAGATGCCGCTTATCTTGTCGTGCCCTCACTCGCTCACTCATAGGTAGTGATAGCTGGAGTTACGAGCAACAGGGACCCCCATCGCAGACGTAGCAAGTTAGCTACTATGCAACTGTCCCCTCGACCACTCGAGAGAGTGGTAGCTGGAGTGGTGTACAGTCTATCACTGACCTGGTCTTTCAACCATACAGGGGTCATGGTACAGAGAGGTGGGTGGGAGTGGCCATCCGTGCATACACTGTTGGTTTTATACTTGCTTTCGCTACTGCTATATACATATGCTGTTATTACTTACTTGTGTTGTTGTTGTATACTTATGCTGCCATTACTTTCTGCTGTTGTTCTCATATGTTGTTATTGCTTACTTGTGTTGCTGTGGTATACTTATACCGCCATCGCTTACTGCTGTTGTTCACTTATGCTGATATGCTTGCTTATATTGAGATATACACTCGTTGTAGGTGTTTAGACATTGGTTCATTTATTGGAAATTTGTATACACCTTACATATTCCCTCTGTAGTTATGAGCAGTACTGTAGAAGATTAATACTACTTCTGACCTTCTATTACTAGCCTAGGAAAGGTTTTCAGGTATGAACGTTATTATATTATCAGGATGGTATTTGCTATCTTTTCATTAGGAGACTATATCGCTTTTGGCATTCTCTATTTATTTATTTTGTTCATGCATTATCTGTTTATTACTCGATGAGTCCCTGTATTCACCACCTCGCAAACTGGTATTCTTTCACTAGGTAGCAGGTAGATGATCGAGGAGTTGCTTGGAGGTTCCTGGCTGTCAGTCCCACGTCGCATCTGAGATCAGTTTTTATGTTATTTTTTATTATGCTTTCGATACATTGTGTTTGGTTTTGATATTATGTGATGTTGTTTTTGTTGGGAATATGCCCATAAAACATATATTTATTATTAATTGCTGAATTAAATAAAAGAACCATTTATTTTATTATTTGATTGTTTTATGCTTATTTGTATAAAAATGAATATCTGTATAAAATCCATAATATATTGATGTAACTATGATTTTAGTATATAAGATTATTATATACAAGAGGATTAAAATCATAGATAATATATTTAAAATGTCCATGATTGATTAAAGTATGGATCTTTAATTGGAAAACATGATGGAGTTTGCTGACATTATGAATATGATAGTCTTATCCGGACAATCAGTGTAATGACACTAAGCAGAGGCATTTTATATAATATGATTATATAGGACAAGGACCAGATGTAATTTAAGTGTCTATGTTTAAGTACCGTTACAAAGACTCGAATCAACATCGCTAAGATGATCATATGTAGATCAATCTAAATCCTGAGTTGTCATAGACTCCTTGTTTGTATTAACAAGTCACTTGATTTGTTTGTTAAAATCTTGATGTGCGTAGATTATATACTCTTTTATGCATGTTTTTACGCACATTTACATACTTTGAGCATGCTTGATCTATGCATTTTTATACTTCCAGCTTTCCTTTTAGCATATTTACTCTTTTGGTTCGGATATCTGCTTTTTGTGCATTTTCTGTACACAGGAGTCGATTTGGTGAAGAATCTACATCTTTGGGCAAGCATTGGAGGAAACAAAGGGAGAAAGGACCGGGTCGTGTACCTCACACGGCCCTGCACTGGTATGGAGCTCGGGCCGTGTGGAGTTTGGCACCAACAGAAGTGGAGAATGACATGGCCGTGTGAACTTCACACGGTCGTGTCAAGATTTGAAGCCAACCAGAGCAGAAGCCTTACATGGTCGTGTGGATCTACACGGCCGTGTGAGGTTTCCAGAGACTAAGCAGGCTGTGGCTGTGTGCACCACACGGCCGTGTGAGGTTTCCAGAGACTAAGCAGGCTGTGGCCGTGTGCACCACACGGCCGTGTAGCATTTCCAGAGACTAAGCAGGTTGTGGCCGTGTGAACCACACGGCCGTGCAGCTTTGGCAGAGAAGGAACTGGACATGGCCGTGTGAATCTCACACGGCCGTGTCACGGGGCCGTGTGGCGCCCGATTCCCTCCTCTATTTAAACCCTCCTTCATGAATTGAAAGGGGATCTCTCCCCCTTTGGGAGAAGGCAAGATTTGGTGGTTTCCTCCCACTCTTGGGAGGATTTCTGGGCGATTCTAAGGGAGCTCTTGACGATTTCGGCTCCGGAGCGAGGATTGGATCCGAAGACGAAGCTTCTTCGTAGATAAGTTTTCTCTTTCCCCCTTTTCTTGGTTTCTTGGATTGGGGATTTAAGAAATGCTTGTATTCTCTATTTCTTCGGGTTTCTTCCTTGATTCATGGAGTAGATCTTGTATTCTAGGATGAAGGGAGTATTTGTATGATGGATTGATGTAATCTCTTATGGATTTGTCATTTTCTTGTTTCAATGACATTATCTTGCTTGTATCAATTAGATCTTGAATGATTAAAGGTGATTCGTGCTTAATTCTCATTCTTGATTAATTGTTTGGGTTTCTTATGGACTTTGTAAAGATAAACTCTCACTCGATCATCCGAGGAATCCACGTGACAGGTGCAAGCCCGTGTAAGGATGTTTGAGAGACAATATTGAAGAGGAAATAGGAATATTCAAGAGAGTAGGATGGATTTTGTGATTAGTTTCTCGTATCTTGATAGATTGATAAGTCGTGGGCTTCTACGTTGATATCCGAGGAAGGCATAGTAATAGGTGCACTTCTGTGTAAGGACAACATAGGTTCATGTCTAATTAATCCTATTTAGATACATTTCTCAGTCCTTAGCTGGTTGTCTATTGCAAGAGAGAACCGGCAACTTTCTACATGTTTGGAAATTGAGAGATAAGAATTGGTGAACCATTTACATTCGAGAAATCCTACAAAGAAACCGAAACTCCTAGAATCTCCCTTTATCATAACCCAAAACACTAAACTCTTGTTTGTTGATCTTTAAGATTAGATTTGTTACCTTAATTCACATTGAGACATTTCTAGTGCTTATTCCAGTCCCTGTGGATACGATAATCTTTTATATTACTTGCGACATTTCCGTACACTTGCGGAGAGCGAATAAGTTTTTGGCGCCGTTGCCGGGGACTGCGCTATAACATTAGGAATTATCAATTGAGTTAGACTAAACATAACATTTGTTTTCCTTTCATATTGCATAGTTGTAACTAATCATTAGATTTCTGTTTTTACTTTCTTGTATAACTTTCACTTCTTGTTAGTTCTTTTTGTTCAAATTCAATTCTGCATTTTTTATTCTTCTATTTTTCTTTTTTTGTTGAATTGTCATTTGCCATCTTGTTCTTGTGTATGCGAAGATCTAACTTTGCAGGGGAATTCTTTCCTTTTGACCCTGAGATTGATAGAACTTTCCATAAAAGAAGAATTCTGCAAAGGCAAATTGAAGAACAGGAACATTTGAACATGGCAAATAGACCACTTAAGGATTATGCAGCACCCTATGCAAGAGGTTTTCGATCTAGTATTTCAAGACCTTCAGTGGAAGCTAACAACTTTGAGATCAAACCCGCAATCATATCTATGGTGCAGCAGAACCAATTTGGTGGAGGACCTCATGAAGACCCCAATCAACACTTAGAGGTCTTTTATGAAATATGTGGAACCATGAAAATGAATGGAGTTCCTTCAGATGCAGTTAGATTATTATTATTTGGGTTTTCTCTAATAGATAGGGCAAAGCAATGGCTGAATTCTTTGGCCCCTAATAGCATCACCACTTGGGAGCAGTGTGAGCAACAGTTTCTTGATAAGTTCTATCCACCAAGCAAAACAGCTCATATGAGGAATTTAATTGCAAGCTTCAAGCAAACTGACTCAGAATCTCTTTTTGAAGCATGGGATAGATATAATAGTATGCTCAGACAATGCCCACATCATGGGTTGGAAAGATGGTTAGTGTTGCATACTTTTTATAATGGTATCAATTATCATACCAAAGTGTCCCTTGATTCAGCTGCTGGAGGGGCACTTATGAACAAAAGCTTAGATGAAGCCGAAGAAATCATTGAAAGTGTAGCACAAAATCATCATCAATGGGCAAACGAAAGAAGTGGTGGCTATTCCTCTGTAAACCCAACAATTAAAGCATCAGGGAAGTTTGATGTAGATGCAGTCACTCTTTTGTCTGCAAAATTGGACGCTCTTACAAAGAAATTTGAGAATATGGGGACTAGTGCTAATATGGTCAATGCTATTAGTACATCTTGTGAAGTATGTGGGAGTTCAGAGCATTCAAATGACTCATGTCCATTGGGAGCTATCACTGCACAAATCAATCAACTTGAACAATGTGATGCAATCATGAGTTACAATCAAAGGCAGAACAACCCATACTCAAATACTTATAACCCTGGATGGAAGAGTCATCCAAATTTTTCTTACAGAAACAATCAAGATCAAGGACCATCTATGGGGGCAAGACCAAATTTTCAAGCTGGGCAACAAAATTTTCAACATCTATCTTCTCAAGGCTTACCAAAGGCAAATGTTGAAAAGATGCTTGAAGAAATTATCTCAAGTCAGAATGAAATGAAGCAAGATTTAGCAAAGCTCATTCAGAGAATGGATAATTCTGAAAAGCATCAAAAGATCCAGGATAGTTAAATCGCCCAACTAGCTTCCTCATCATCCAGAGCACCAGGACAGCTTCCAGGAAAACCTGATGTGAATCATATGGAGCATTGCAATAGGATTGAGCTTAGGAGCGGACGGACCTTGGGAGACTCCCAAGTGACTGCTTCAAAAGGGATACAAAAAGAAGAAGAGCTCTCTCCTCCTATACCAAATCAGATTCAAGCTAATGAGGAGAGTACCATTGAGGTTGAAGAGACTCTTCCACTGAACCATCAGAGCAAAGCTGTCCCTTTTCCTCAGAGACTTACAATGCTCAAGAAGGATGAAGAATTTGGCAAGTTTCTAGAAAAAGTTAAGGAAATTTGTGTAGAGGTACCTCTTATTGATGCTATTCTACAAATGCCTAGATTTGCCAAATTCCTGAAGGATCTCATGTCAAATAAGAGAAGAAGAGGAGAGGTCGAGACCATTGCGCTTAGTGAGGAATGTAGTGCTATTTTTGAGAAGAACACTTCTCCAAAACTGAAGGACCCAGGGAGCTTTTATATTCCTTGCAACATAGGAAAAGAATTTTTTGAAAAAGCTTTTTGTGATTTCGGGGCGAGTGTTAGCCTCATTCCCTATTCAATTTGTAATAAATTAGGTCTCAAAAACATTAAACTTACTACTATGGCACTTCAACTTGCCGATCATTCCTGCAGGTACCCTTTGGGTATTATAGAAGATGTGCCAGTAGAGGTGGATGGGAATGTTATTCCCACAGACTTTGTCGTGTTGGACATGGAAGAGGACCCTAGGATTCCTATCATATTAGGAAGACCTTTCCTTGCTACAGCTGGAGCTATAATTGATGTCAAAAATCATAAGCTTTCTTTGGTAATTGGTAAGGAAAAGTTGGAATATGATTTATCTAATATCTCTAACCATGTCTCGTCTCTTTTAAATGCTTGTAGCAGGACAAGCATTTATAAACTTGAGGAATGGAATTTCCATCCTCATGGAAGGCCACCAAATGAAGGAGACAATGTGGTGGAAGATGTTGGAAGAAGATCTCCCAACAAAAACGAAAAGTATATCTATCCTCCAAGGGCGAGGAAAAGAAGCGAATGATAAAGTTTGGTCGAGCTAAAGACCTTAAACAAGCGCTTCTTGGGAGGCAACCCAAGGGTTCTTTTAGTTAGTTTTGATTTGTATTGTAATTTCTTTTAGTTTGATGCATTCTTTTGATTTTGTTTTCAGGTTAGGTGCAAAACAGAGTTAGGCCGTGTGTTATACACGGCCAGGAAAAGGTTGCAGAGAAGGGAAGTGCTTGGGCCGTGTCATCCAGACACGGCCGTGTGGGATCTCCCGAGGAGAAAAAGGTATATGTCGTGTCCTAGACACGGCCGTGTAAAGAATCCCGAGAGGAAAGATGGAGAGGTCGTGTCCCAGACACAGCCGTGCGAGGAATCCAGAGAAGGAAGAGGTGGAGGCCGTGTAGATCTACACGGCCCGTGTAGGAGAACTATTAAAGTCTTCTTCCTACCTCGCACGGCCAGATCTTGGTCGTGTTCCGCACACCCCCAGCTCTCCAAAACATATCTTTCTCTCCCAATTTCTTAAAAACTCCTCTCTAATCTCTCGAGATCTCTTAGATCCGATTCTCCTCCTCTCTAAGACTTGGACTTTTTGTTCTCTTAACCTAAGATCTGTTGTTCTTTGAAGTTTTGTTCTTTGAGTTCCACAACTCTAGATAATTCTTCCCCTATCTAAACTCATCAAGATGTCCAATATTTTGAAGAGACTTCGCAAAGGAGGTGGTGGATCTAGTGGAGACAAAGAGAAGGAGCCATCAAGAGACAAAGGAAAACAACCAGTGAAGGGCAAAGGTAAAAGGACTTCACGCAACGAAGGTAATGATAATGAATTCAATATTGTGTTCAGAAATGATGATCAAGTAACTAGATTTGCAATTCTTGTCAATAGAAAGATAGTGTGTACTAGATATATGGACCCAACTGTTCTTGATATGCTTGGAATTAGGGAAGATGTAGATTTGATGATTGGGTTTTTGGATTGGAGTGATATTATGTACACACATTTGCCTACATATCCTCTCTTGTTTTGAAATTTTTAAGTTCATTGGATGTCCATTTTACTAATGAAGATGATTATTTTGGAAAAATCTCTTTTAGATTAATGAATCAAGAATTTCTATGGGCATTTAGTGACTTTAATTCTTGTTTTGGAATAACCACCGGTAGCCCTCGTAGGTTTGATCCAAGGTTTAATTGGAATCATTTTTGGAATGCAATAACTGGGTTAGATCAACCTTATGAGCCTTCAAGAGCTAAGGCCTCCCATATGCAAAACCCCATCTTTAGGTATCTACATAGAGTCATGAGTAAAACTATTTTTGGTAGGGGAGAGAGTGATGGGGTGGTTAAGAAGATAGAGCTTTATGCTTTATGGGCTATGCTTTATAAGGTTGAGTTTGACTCTGGTTTTCATTTTGTTCAAACCTTATTGAGATCGGCTAGGGCATCATCGGGATCGATTGTTTTTGGTGGTTTGATTACCCGAATAGCTTGTAATTTAAATCTTGATGTTGATGGGTTGGAAATAATTCATGGTAATGACATGATTGACATTGATACATGTCTTGCTATGAAAATGATCATTCGGGATGAGAATGGTTTCGTGTTTCCTAGGAGGAGTGGTTCTCCTTTACCCCTTCCTTTTCCTGAACGAACTACTATTCGTAACCGGGCTAATTGGGTAATTTCTGAGCTAGATTTTGAGGATAACCCTTCTATACCTGGAGACACTGAGCCACATCATGAACCCTCGTCATCTGGACATACACAGCCTTCTAGTTTTATGGAGCCTGCTAGGCATTCTTTTGCATATGGCACGGGATCTTCTAGGTTTGATTTTTCAGATTTTCGTACGTCTCTAGAATCACTTCATGAGAAGCAAGATTCCCAACAAAAAATGTTGGAGGGGCGCTTCTCTTTATCTGATGATCAGTTTAGGGAGGTACAAAATCATTTTTAGTTTACGAGGAATTTTCAAGGTCAAGTGGCTGAGTTTGTGCAGGATTATGATACTGATCAGGCTAGGATGAGAGATTTTATGCAGAGTATGACGCTTACTAGCCAACAAGTTGATGCTTTATATGAGTATCATAGATCCTTGGGTGAGATTTCAGGTTTTCCTAGTTTTCCTATTGGCCAACCACGTCGTAGACCTCCTTTCCCTCGTCCACCTCCACCTCCTCCACCATACTGATTTCATCGGGACGATGAAAAGTTTAAGTTTGGGGGGGTGTCATGTACTGTTTAGTTTGGTTTTTAGTTTTTAGTTTTTGATTAGTTTTTCATGTTGGTTCTTATTTTCATTGCTTGTTGCTTATTTTGCTTGTTTTTGAAATAATCATGGTATTTTGCTTGTTTTTGAAATAATCATGGCAAAAATTCTTGAGAACATCAAAACTTCTCACTTTTATGCTTTCTTGTCTTCAAGATAAAATGTTAGCACGATTATTGTCTTGATTCATGATGTTCGAATGATGCTAGTAGTAAACTTTATGTACTTCTTTTCTCTATCTTGGGTAGCATGAAACAAGCTAAGAATCTTATGGTGATGAGTTTTAGTTTTGGTTCAACCTTAAGGATTTTATCTTCACTACACTTGTGCTTGATGCTTGAATAGTTATGTCATTGAAATAGTCATGATTCATCTTGTTTGCTTAGTACTTGGTTTCCATGGTGATTTCTCAACTTTCATTTTGGTTACTGGATGAGGCTCAAATCATTAAAGCTCATTTGGAAAAATCAAAATATCCCAACATGTGTGCTAAAAGTACATTTGTGAATAAGTTTTGCACAATGCAAACACTTATAAAAAAAAAAGAATAATAAGAGATATAAAAAACAGTTGTCATGAGTGGAATCTAGCAAATCACCCCTTTGAGACCGAGTTAGGTTACTGGGGAAATGACTGCTTAGCTTCCCTTGAGATTGAGCACACCTTTGAGACCTTGGGTTAGTTGAGAAATATGAACCAAGTGAATGGTGAGTAAGTGCCTATCACTGGTTACTTGTCATTCACTAGAAACACTAGGAATTCAAATTTGATGACGACTTGACTAGGACATGGATTGAAACTTGAAGAGTGTTGAGTTACTTTTACACTGTGCACAAGATTCTTATGCTTGAACCATACTTTACTTGTTTCTATGATCATGCTTTCTAATGAAACTTTTTGATAGAGTTAGGAAAGTGCACTAGGTTTTATGAATGTGTTGTAGAAGATATGAATTTAGACTGCGGCATTTTGCTTGAGGACAAGCAAAGGTTTAAGTCTGGGGGTGTGATGTGCATAGATTATATACTCTTTTATGCATGTTTTTACGCACATTTACATACTTTGAGCATGCTTGATCTATGCATTTTTATACTTCCAGCTTTCCTTTTAGCATATTTACTCTTTTGGTTCGGAGATCTGCTTTTTGTGCATTTTCTGTACACAGGAGTCGATTTGGTGAAGAATCTACATCTTTGGGCAAGCATTGGAGGAAACAAAGGGAGAAAGCACCGGGCCGTGTACCTCACACGTCCCTGCACTGGTATGGAGCTCTGGCCGTGTGGAGTTTGGCACCAACAGAAGTGGAGAATGACATGGTCGTGTGAACTTCACACGGCCGTGTCAAGATTTGAAGCCAACCAGAGCAGAAGCCTTACATGGTCGTGTGGATCTACACGGCCGTGTGAGGTTTCCAGAGACTAAGCAGGCTGTGGCTGTGTGCACCACACGGTCGTGTGAGGTTTCCAGAGACTAAGCAGGCTGTGGCCGTGTGCACCACACGGCCGTGTAGCATTTCCAGAGACTAAGCAGGCTGTGGCCGTGTGAACCACACGGCCGTGCAGCTTTGGCAGAGAAGGAACTGGACATGGCCGTGTGAATCTCACACGGCCGTGTCACGGGGCCGTGTGGCGCCCGATTCCCTCCTCTATTTAAACCCTCCTTCATGAATTGAAAGGGGATCTCTCCCCCTTTGGGAGAAGGCAAGATTTGGTGGTTTCCTCCCACTCTTGGGAGGATTTCTGGGCGATTCTAAGGGAGCTCTTGACGATTTCGGCTCCGGAGCGAGGATTGGATCCGAAGACAAAGCTTCTTCGTAGATAAGTTTTCTCTTTCCCCCTTTTCTTGGTTTCTTGGATTGGGGATTTAAGAAATGCTTGTATTCTCTATTTCTTCGGGTTTCTTCCTCGATTCATGGAGTAGATCTTGTATTCTAGGATGAAGGGAGTATTTGTATGATGGATTGATGTAATCTCTTATGGATTTGCCATTTTCTTGTTTCAATGACATTATCTTGCTTGTATCAATTAGATCTTGAATGATTAAAGGTGATTCGTGCTTAATTCTCATTCTTGATTAATTGTTTGGGTTTCTTATGGACTTTGTAAAGATAAACTCTCACTCGATCATCCGAGGGATCCACGTGACAGGTGCAAGCCCGTGTAAGGACGTTTGAGAGACAATCTTGAAGAGGAAATAGGAATATTCAAGAGAGTAGGATGGATTTTGTGATTAGTTTCTCGTATCTTGATAGATTGATGAGTCGTGGGCTTCTACGTTGATATCCGAGGAAGGCATAGTAATAGGTGCACTTCTATGTAAGGACAACATAGGTTCCTGTCTAATTAATCCTATTTAGATACATTTCTCAGTCCTTAGCCGGTTGTCTATTGCAAGAGAGAACCGGCAACTTTCTACATGTTTGAAAATTGAGAGATAAGAATTGGTGAACCATTTACATTCGAGAAATCCTACAAAGAAACCGAAACTCCTAGAATCTCTCTTTATCATAACCCAAAACATTAAACTCTTGTTTGTTGATCTTTAAGATTAGATTTGTTACCTTAATTCGCATTGAGACATTTCTAGTGCTTATTCCAGTCCCTGTGGATACGATAATCTTTTATATTACTTGCGACATTTCCGTACACTTGCGGAGAGTGAACAAATCTATTTTAAATAATAGGTGTAACACTTACATTTTGGAGTCTCAGTTATACATTCAGCTGGGAATATGATTTATAGATACGGAATCCGTAACTTCCAAAAGGATGCTAAAATGGTTCTCTTGAGTGTTGATTCTAGCACTGAATAGTTTGAGCTCTCTAATTCATAATTAGATTATGAATTAACTATTCACTAGTGAATCAATGGTACTTAAGGTTTTAGATATAAATAGAGAGGAAAAACGGTAATTTCGCCTAGCTCTATTTGTGAACCATGAACGGAGGGTTGATCGACATTTAATGATTATATCAAGGGACTGTTCAAATCTTTTGAGTAAATATGTTCCATAATTCTCAAGAGTGCAATTCCGGATTTTAGTGGAATAATCTCGGAATTAATAAATTAGATAATTAGTTAAAGAGCTTTAATTAATTGTATCTAAATTTATTGGAGCTTGAAATTATGGATCCATGGTCCCCAAACTATCTTCGTATAATCCTGATGGATACTCTTAAATAATTAATTTGATTAATTATTTATTCTCATAAAATTTATTAACTAATAAATTATTTATTATTTTAACTAAAAGGAGATATTCTATTTGTAATTTGATTACGAATAAAATATAAAAGAGAGAAATCAGATATTTGGATATTCTATTTGTAATTTGATTACAAATAAAATATATATAAACGAGAGAAATCAAATATTTAGATATTCTATTTGCAATTTGATTACGAATAAAATATAAAAGAGAGAAATCAAATATTTGAATATTCTATTTGTAATTTGATTACAAATAAAATATATATATAAGAGAAAAATCAAGTATTTAGATATTCTATTTGTAATTTAATTATGAATAAAATATAAAAGAGAGAAATCAATATTTGCGAATATTATAAATTTTCTCTCTCACTTTATAATACACGTTCCCATTTTTTCTCTTCCACTTTTGTATACATGGTCCCCTCTTTTCTCTCCCATGTTCATAATACACGTTTCCCTTTTTCTCTCCCATGTTCATAATACACGTTTCCCTTTTTCTCTCCCATGTTCATAATACACGTTCCCCTCTCTCCTTACTATATAATACATCTCTCTTTCTCTCTCGAAAGAAAAAGAATAAAAAAGAGAATTTTTGGTAAAAAATTCTATAGTTCATTTTGTGAGAAAAGTTAAAAGAGTTAGACCACTTTTTTCCATCCATTGATTCGAAGAATTGGAGAGGAAGATCGTGGCATTGGAAGAACTCCGGCGACCTGCGAATCTTAGGCGCGAACTCAAGGTAAAGATTCTATTTTGTAGAATTATAAAGAAAATATTATAATGTTTGCATGTTTAATTATAAGAGATTTTATAATTAAACAAGATCTTTTGTTCGATCTAAACAAAATTGTTTTGTTGTGAAAAATTTTAAAAGACGTTTAATCTATTTTTCACACCTTCCATTGCGCATCGAACAATTAAATACTAACAGTTTTGTTTTATGATTTTGAGCCTTGTGGCTAGATTTATTATATTTTGTATTGTGGTACAAGTCGTGCCGGCATGCAGTAAGTTATTATATGGTATGGTTTGTGTTTGTACTAGCCGTGTAGGCTGAGTATTTATTGTTTTTTCTTTCGCTGTGTCTTTAGTACAACCATGTGGGTTGTATATTGTACCACTGCGTGGGTATGTTTCCTTTGGTTCCAGCCGTGTGAGCTGCGCTTATAAACTACGTGGTTGTATTTATCTCCAGCCGTCTGGGCTATTATTGCTTATTAGTAGTCGTGTGGTAATGTAGTCTTGATCCATTTGTCACTGTTATAGGGGAGGTGCTGTCCGATTTTCGTCGGACAACCTTACCCTCGGGGCGTGATAATTTTTGGTATCAGAGCCAAATTTACGATGCCTATTTTTTTTCGTGTTCTGGATTTTCGAGTTAATCTGATACCAATTTTTGGTATCAGAGCCACAGGTTTACGAGGCCTATTTTCTGTGTCTTGTATTTCGTTATTTGGTTTCTCGATGTGATTTTCCGGTTTTGGGACCAGACAGTGGCAGGACATCTCCAAGCTATTGAGGTATATTTGTATACTATTATCATACATTTTATTAGTACTGGGCTAGTTGTTGATTTCATATGTACTTGTTTAGATTATATGTACCATGTTATATGAGAATAATTTGATTTTAACCGTTCACTCTGTTATTCCTCAAAAGAAGAGTATTTATTCGCCCCTCTATCCACATCACACAATCTAACATCTCATTCCATCTTATGGTTTAATTTCCAACTTCAAAGGCCTTGGCATATTTTGGCCTTCAGTCTGTACTGAGTCCTTCCTAGTTTATCTTCACATTTCCCTTGTCTTGGAGTCGGCCTTATTCTGCCCTTGAGTGGTTGAGTTGAGAAATTAAGTTTCCTTGTTATGTACCCTTTGAAATCACTGACCATTCAGCTCTCTTTTTTCACATTTTTGTTGTGAGATTTGCCACAGCTACCCCTTCTGGAGTATGGAACTTTAATGCCAAATGGTAGATGGACGCCATGACCTTCATCTTGCTAACAATAGGATTGACTCATCTTGAATCTCTATGATAAAAGGGGGTTCAAACTTGTGTTTTGGCTGTAGTTCTTTCCGTGGTGCATTATCATCAGTCCACCTTGATCCAACTTCTATCGCCATCTCTTGCTCTTGTAGTTTGTCTCTTTTCATCTGATTCTTACATTCCATTAGATCATCCAATGCCCCAGTCTTTCCTTCTACCAAGAGAATATCTCTTCATCAACTTGTCATAAATCTTAACTGTGAGTTTTTAAGCTAGTTTGATTTCCACTGCCAACGTTTTAGGAGGCTCAGTGTTTGCCATGCTAAACAAAATGGGAGTTGGATACTTCCCCAAGACATGGTATCCACATCCATTCTGGATATTCAAAATTCAGACCTTAATTACTTTTGTAGGTCTTTCGATGTCTAACCACCCCACACTTAGCGCATCGATATGTTATGGTATGATTACCAGATCTAGAGACCTTCTAACAGAATTATAGATTTTATGTACGATCCTGTTGGAGGTTTCACCAAGTTTAGCTGGAATATAGTCCAGGTTGGCCAAATTGTTGGAAGCATGTGGCCTCTGGTCTCTATTTTTAGGCTCTGGGATAGACATCGTCCAAGTGATTGACATGTGATAGTGTGATAAGCTGATGCATGGTACCAACACTGATGCTGTGTTGGTCCCTCGGTCACTGCCACTGGTGTAGCGTCGGCCCCGGTTAGTTTTGTTAGAAATTATAAATGGAATAATAATCAAAAAGATTTAAATACTTTTTGGATGATTAAAAAGTGCATCTAATAAAAAGATAGTATGCCTCTTAGGAAAAGATGTGATATATATCATCCATTTTGAAATGGATGGATGAGATCTAATTGAACCAAGAGGTTCTTATACCCTTTCATATGTATAAATAAAGTCCCTCACATACTCATTCATTCATTCACTCACTTGGATTCTTGCATTAGAGAGTTTAAGAAGCTTTCTCGGTTCGGAGGTCTTGCGATTTGCAGTGCTGCTATCGCAAGACAAAAGTCGTTGTATCTTAGGAGACGATTGCTACATTCGGTGAGCACCATGTGCGGGACAAATTCGTCTTAAAGAGATAGAGTCTAACTCTAGCCTCGACTTAGCCGAAAACGGTGGTATATCGTCATTTTACCTGCGCTCAGTTTGCATTAGCAATAAAGCACCCAACATTTTTAAGACGAATTTTCTTCATGCAAACTGATGGCTGCAATCAACGACGTTCCAACTGTCATTCCAACCGGAGAGAAGTCGGAAAAGTTCAATGGAGCTGACTTCAAAAGATGGCAGCAGAAGATGCTGTACGATTTTTGCATGAAGACCCGCCAGCCGCTACGGAAGGTAATTTCGATAGTAAGGCTGCATGCGATGCGTGGTCGCACGGAGATTTTCTGTGCTACAACTACGTTCTCAACGCATTAGACAACATGTTGTATAACGTGTATTGTTCAATAGAGACGACAAAATCTCTATGGGAGTCACTTGAAAAGAAATACAAAACCGAAAGCGCCGGGTTGAAGAAATTCATCGTCGGCCGGTTTCTGGATTTCAAAATGCTGGATTCCAAGAGCATGACATCTCAAGTCCAAGACATGCAACTGATAATGCATGATTTGGTTACCGAAGGCATAATGCTAAACGAGTCGATCAAAGTAGCCATGGTAATCGAGAAATTCCCTCCGTCGTGGAAGGATTTCAAAAATTACCTAAAGCATAAGCAAAAGGAGATGAGACTTAAAGACCTAATCCTGAGGCTACGAATAGATGAAGATAATCGAAAGATGCCTGACTCCAGAGGAACGAAGCGGGCAGTCGACGAGATGTTCAACCTGGCTGAGTCAAAAGCCAAAAAGCTGAAGCCATCCAAAAAGAATGCTCAAGGCAAGAAATTCAAGGGCACATGCTACAACTGTGGAAAGCCTAGACACATGTCCAAGGATTGCAGACGCCCGAAGAAATCAACCAAGAGTCAGAAGGATGCTGCGAACCAAGTAGTAACCTCTGACGACATGGAATTGGATCTCACTGCGGTCGTGTTTGAAGCCAACACGGTGGTGGATAACCCGAAGCAGTGGTGGATCGATACTGGAGTAACCAAACATATCTATTCTGATAAGGCGATGTTCTTCAAGTATACTTCGATAAGTGGAAGAAATCTCTATATGGGCAATTCCATGACATCCCCGATTGTCAGACTTGGGAAAGTTGTTCTGAAAATGATGTCTGGGAAAGAGCTAACGCTTATTGATGTGCTCCATGTTCCCGACATCAGGAAGAACCTAGTTTCTGGATCAGCACTTGTTAAGGCCGGTTTCAGACTAGTGTTCCAGTCAAACAACTCTGTACTTACGAAAAATGGTGTATTTGTAGGTAAAGGGTACTTAGAACAGAGTCTGTTCAAAATGATTGTAATGTCTGTACACCGTGAATTTGATGGTAATAAAATAAAAGCTTCCAGCTATGTTGTTGAGTGTTTTAATTTTTGACATGATCGACTTGGGCATGTCAATAATAATACTCTAAAATGTCTCATTAAGTTAAATTTATTACCAAACGCCAATGTTGACGAAACACACAAATGTGAAGTGTGCGTGGAAGTAAAAATGACGAGACTACCTTTTCATTCGGTGGAAAGGTCAATGACTCCTCTAGATTTAATACATAGTGATTTATGTGACTTAAAATTCGTGCAAACTAGAGGAGGTAAAAAGTATTTTATTACTTTTATCGATGACTGCACGAGGTTCTGTTATGTCTTTCTTTTACGAAGTAAAGATGAAGCCTTAGAAGCTTTCAGAACCTATAAAATAGAAGTTGAAAATCAACTTGATAAACGAATTAAAATAATTCATAGCGATAGAGGAGGAGAATATGGTGCACCGTTTGATGAGTTTTGTTCAGAATCTGACATTATCCATCAAACAACGACGCCTTACTCGCCTCAATCAAATAGTGTTGCTGAACGTAAAAATCGGACACTAAAAGAGATGATGAATGCCTTGTTGATAAATTCAGGCTTACCCAAGAACTTGTGGGGGGAAGCTATACTATCAGCAAACCACATTCTCAACAAAATCCCTCATAAGAAAAATGATAAAACACCATATGAATTATGGAAAGGCCGCGAGCCATTGTACAAATACCTAAAGGTATGGGGGTGCTTAGCAAAGGTCGAAGTACCTAAGTCAAAGCAAGTTAAGATCGGACCTAAAACATTCGATGCGATATTTGTCGGATATGCCCATAACAGTAGTGCATATCGATTCATAGTTCACAAGTCAGACATTCCTAATATTCATGTGGGAATAACCATAGTATCTCATAATGCGATATTCTTTGAAAACATATTCCCGAATAAGAAGGAAAACATTCAAAGTGATAACAACGGAAGTTCTAATGAAAATGATGTTTCTGAACTTAGTTGTCATAAAAGGACTATTGACAATCAAAGTGAAGAGCCACGTCGGAGCAAACGAGCTAGAGTTAAGAAATCGTTCGGGCAAGACTTCATGACTTTTATGTCGAAAATGGACCCAAGAACATTAAGCGAAGCTCTCTCTAGTCTCGACGCCCCAATGTGGAAAGAAGTCGTCAATAGTGAAATCGAGTCCATCATGAATAACCATACTTGGGAACTAGTAGAACTTCCTTATGGTACCAAACCATTAGGTTGTAAGTGGATACTAAAACGCAAGTATAAAGCTGATGGATCAATTGACAAGTATAAGTCCAGACTTGTAGCCAAAGGGTACAAGCAAAAGGAAGGCCTTGACTACTTTGATACCTACTCACCGGTGACAAGGATTATATCCATATGAGTGCTGATAGCCATTGCAGCACTGTATGACCTTGAAATACACCAAATGGATGTTAAGACTGCGTTATTAAATGGTGAGTTAGAAGAAGAAATTTATATGGAGCAACCCGAGGGGTTCGTAGCTCTAGGGAAAGAGAAAAAAGTGTGTCGACTTGTTAAGTCGTTGTACGGACTTAAACAAGCGCCTAAACAATGACACAAAAAATTTGACAAAATAATGCTATCAAACGAATTCAAAATAAATGAATGTGATAAATGCATTTATGTCAAAAACAAACTTGAAGGTCATGTAATGATCTGTCTATACGTAGACGACATGCTTATAATGGGCAGTAATCATGAGGTAATCATGAGTACAAAGGAAATGTTGACCAAGAATTTTGATATGAAAAACATGGGTCTAGCAGATGTTATATTGGGAATTAAAATTCTCAGGACATCCGATGGGATAGTTTTGACACAATCCTATTATGTAGAGTCAGTATTGAAAAGGTTCAATGCGAACGATCTCTCTACAGTAAAAACACCTATGGATCTAAGTCAACACTTAGCGAAAAACCATGGTGAGCCCATATCACAATTGAAATATTCTCGGATAATAGGCAACTTGATGTATCTCACAAACTGCACACGTCCGAATATTGCATGTACGGTCAACAAGCTGGGTCATTTTATGAGTAATCCAAACGGCATCCATTGGAAAGCACTGATGCGAGTTCTTAGATATTTGAAATATACTATGAACTATGGATTACATTACGGAAAGTATCCCGCTGTCTTAGAGGGATATTGTGATGCTAATTGGATATCAGATACAAAAGATTCCAAATCCACTAGTGGGTATGTATTCACAATCGGTGGAGGAGCGGTATCTTGGAAATCCACAAAGCAGACATGCATAGCTTGGTCAACTATGAAATCCGAGTTTATAGCATTCGACAAAGCAGCTAAAGAAGCTGAATGGTTGCGGAATTTCTTGGAAGACACGGTCTTGGGGGTGTGGTCGACACGGCCTTGGCACGGCCATGTCTTATAGACACGGTCAGGTCAGGATGCTCCACACGGCCGTATAGATCTATACGGCCCAAGCAGTCCTCCTCTCGGTCAGAACCACATGGCCATGCCAAATGGCATGGGCACTGGTGTCTCCTTCTTGGCTAGGTTTACACGGCTAGTGTGTGTCACACGGCTGAGTTCATTTTCTTCTCTGTTGGCCTCACACGGTCGTGTGTGTCACACAACCTCCTTCTTCTTCTTCTCGGATATTTTCACACGGTCATGCGAAATCACATGACCAGCTGCTTCTCTCCCTCTGTAAGTGTCACACGACCATGTATGGTACACGGTCGGGCTCTGTTAGGTCCAATATTGCTGAATTTCCTCCTTTTCGACTTCTCCAATGCCTCCATACCCATGAAATAATCATGGTCAGCTCATGGAAGCAATGTACAACCTGAAAAAAAAACATCAATTTAAAAATATTAACTAATGAAAAAGAAAGCTAAAATTGAATCTAATTAAAGGAACCCTTGGGTTGCCTCCCAAGAAGTGCTTGTTTAAGGTCATTAGCTCGACCCCGTCTCCGTTTTCACTGCTATACCCAAGGAGACACAGATTTCCCTTCTAGGATTGAGTGTGCTTCTTCTTCCCTCATTCTTGCCCTTGGAGGGCAGATGTACTTTTCATTTTTTATTGGGGGCCTTCTCCCAACACTTGTCGGATCATGTTCCTCATCCGCCGGCCTCCCATGAGGATGGAAGTTCCAATCCTCCAATTCATAAGGATTCGCCTAGTTGCAAATGCTCACTAAGAAAGAAGAGACATGGTTAGAAGAATTAGATAAATCATACTCCAACCTTTCCTTACCGATTACCAATAAAAGTTTATGGTTTTTCACGTCGATTATAGCTCCAACTATTGCAAGAAAAGGTATTCCCAGTATTATTGGAATCTTCGGGTCTTCTTCCATGTCAAGCACAACAAAACCTGTGGGAATAATGCTCCCACCCACTTCTACTGGCATATCTTCAACAATACTCATAGGGTACCTACAAGTATGATAAGCTAATTGCAGTGTCATAGAAATAAGTTTAAAGTTTTTGAGACCTAGTTTATTACAAATTAAGTATGGAATGAGGCTAACACTTTCCCTCAAATCATAAAAATCTTTTTCTATAAATTCATATCTTATAGTGCAAGGAATATAAAAGCTTCATGGGTCTTGGTGTTAGAATGTATACTAAAAGTCTAGCTTTTGTATAAACATTTATTTTGAAATAAGAATCACATTGGTCAAATGTCTACATTTATATATTAAATGTAGTTGTCCATTTAATTTATATTGTAGATAACATGGTGTGTGGTGTCACACAGAAGATCATGTTATCAGTTCTTTATAAATTATAAATAGCAGCTCATGACCAAGATGGATAGGGACAAACCATTGGAATGGTCGTAGTGTAATTTGGTATTAATTTATCTTGACTATAAAATTACACTAGTATACTATGAGTGTATTGAGCAGGACCATTTGAGGTAGTTTCTTTTTATACTGACTGCATAAAAGAATAATGTCTCTGTTATTATGGATGTGCATATTATTAATCCTGATATAATAACAAGCACATATACTTAGTATTTATTTCATTAATTTATCAATGGGTGATATTTAGTTCGTTAAATCAATAGGCATGATAAGTTGGGAAATAATATTACTTATATGGTTTGTTGTTGATTATAAAAGGAAACGGTGTCCTAGTGATCTAGGTTGATGATGTCCCCAAGAGGAGCTCATAAGGATTGTCATGTAAACCCTGCAGGTGGACTTAGTCTGACATGACAATGAAGTTGAGTGGTACTACTCTTGGAGCTAGATATTAATTAAGTGAATTGTCAGTAACTCATTTAATTAATGGACATTCGATATCTTAAACACAGAGAGATTAGCACACTCATGATAAAAAGGAGCTCATATTGAATATGGGATTGGTGTGGTAGTTTAATAATAACTCTTTAGTGGTATGAGTTATTATTGATGAACTTGAGTTGGGTGTTCGGGGTGAACACAGGAAGCTCAAGCTCATCAGGAGACCAAAACCAATTCCTCCTCTTGGTTCCTATTGTAGCCTCTTATTTATAAAGTCTTATATCCACTTAAAGTCCAGCTTTTTATCGATCTTAATGTGGCCGACCAAGCTAAGCTTGGATCCCAAGCTAGGCCCGACCAAGCCTAGGATGGAGCCAAGTTGTGGCCGGCCAAGCTTGAAGCTCAAGCTAGGTGGCCGGCCACATAAAATTAAAAGGGGTGTTTTAAATTTTAAAATCTTTCCTTTTGTGGAATCCATGGTTTTAAAAGAAAGTTCTAAACTTTTAAAATCTTTTAAGAGAGGAATTTTAATTTTTAAAACTTTCCTTTTCTGTAACGATCCACATGTTTTTAAAAGAGAGATTTTAATTTCTAAAATTTTTCTTTTATAGCTAACCAACCATGAAGGGATTTAGAAGAGAAATTTTTATTTTAAAATCTTTCCTTTTATAGCTATCCTTAAAAGGATTTAAAAGAGAGATTTTAATTTTTAAAATTTTTGCCGGAAACAAATAAGGAAGTTTTAATTTTATGTTTAAAACTTTCCTTGTTTGAGGCACAAGAGTAGGGCCGACCATGCTATTGATTAAAAGGAAGTTTTAATTTTTTTTTTGTTTTAAAATTTTCCTTTTTAGTCATTAGCAAGAAAAATAAGAAAGTTTTATTTATGTTTAAAACTTTCCTTTTTTTTCCATGACCAAGGATTATAAAAGAGAGGGAGAGGGTGTCTCATGAGATATAACATCTTCTTATTCCCTCTCTTATTCCTTGGTGGTCGGCCCTTCCTCTTCTCCTTTTCTTCTTCTTTGTGGCCGGCAGCATCAAGCCTTGGAGAGACATTGGTGGCCGGTTTTTGCTTGGAGAAGATGAAGAGAAAGGAGACATTGTTTCCTAGCATCCCTTGGAGATTGGATTGGTGGCCGAAACCCTTAATCCTTTGGAGATTGGTTGGTGGCCGAAACTCTTGGAAGGAAGAAGAAGCTTGGGTGGATTTCATCTTGGTAGATCGTCGCCCACATGGCGTCCAAGATAAGGAGAGGAATACAACAGAAGATCAAGAGGTCTATAAGCTACAAAGAAAGGTATAACTAGTTATTTGTTTCCACATCATAACTAGTTCATCTTTTTGTATAGATCTTGAAAAACCAAACACAAGAGGCTATCGATTTTATGTTATCAATTTTATGTTTCGATTTTATGTTTCAATATCGTGCTTCTATTGAGGTCTCTGTAGTTAAACTTAGTTTACTGTAAGAAGTTTAAATATCCGATTTCTTTGAAAGGCTTTGTTTAGGAAGTGGTGGATGATCCCATACCCAAGAAGGCCTAATGTCTCACCATGTTTAACCTGAAAGTCGATCTTTGAAATAAATATTTAATCAACTTCTGTAATATGGTTAACTTATGAAGAACACATCGGTTAAACTTGGAGTAATATTGTTAAGTTTCATTTCCAATCCAAGTTTAACTTCTGAAGAATAACTTGGATTAATAATGTTAAGCATCGTTTGCAATCAAAGTTTGACTTCAGTAGAGCACATGGGTAGCTAGGAAAAGTTCTGTGCTTGTACAAAATTTTTGTACAGGGGAACAGAACGGAATCCAAGTGTAGCAACCAACACTTGGAGCTTCAGGGAAGTGTTTTTCTCAAATAAAGCGCTACATTCTTCAGTTAGAGTTACGGCCTCGATCTCTCTTTTTTTTTTCTTTTGTTGGACATAATATCCTTCAGAAATTTGACAAACTTCAGCATTTGTTGAATGACATCGATTAAAGTGACCTCAACACATATATCTTTAACCTTGTCAAGAAATCTGCCAAATTCTTCATCCTTCTTCAACATGACTAATCTTTGAGGAAAAGGGATTGCTTGGCTTTGAGGGTAAAATGGAAGAGTCTCTTCAACCTTCTTGGTATTCTCCTTATCATCTTGAATCTGAATTGGTTCAAGTGTTGGAGGAGAGAGCTCTTCTTGAATTTTCATCCCTTTTTGAGTAGTCACTTGAGGATCTCCCAAGGTCTATCCGCTCCTAAGCTCAATTCTGTTGTAGTGTTCCATTGGATTGACATTAGGTTTTCCAAGAAATTGTCCTAATGCTCTTGAAGATGAAGAAACTATCTGGGCAATTTGGCTATCTTGCATTTTCTGGTGTTTCTCTGTATTATCCATTCTCTAATTTAATAGCTTGATTTATTGCTGTTATTGTCAAATGCTTCCCGCACCAACAATTGCTTCAATTCGTTTTGACCAGAAATGACTTCTTCAAGCATTTTCTCCAATTTAAAAAATTGATAGCCTTGAGAAGGTTGTTGTTGTTGAAAGTTTTATTGCCCATGCTGGTAGCTTGGTCTAGCCCCCATGGATGGTCCTTGTTCTTGATTATTATGATAAGAGAAGTTTGGATGATTCTTCCAACCAGGATTGTATGTGTTGGAGTATGGATTGTTCTGTTTCTGATTGTAACTTATGATAGCATCACACTGCTCAAGTTGATTAATTTGTGTAGAGATGGATCCCAACGGGCATGAATCTTGAGCATGATCTGTGCTTCCACATGTTTCACAAACACACACTATGACATTGACCACGCTAGAATTTGTTCCCATATTTTCCATCTTTTTAGTAAGAGCATCCAGTTTTGTAGATATCAAAGTAATTGCATCTACATCAAATTTTCCTAATGCTTTAACTGGGTTTGGATACGAATAGTTTCCACTTCTTTCTGTTGCCCATTGATGATGATTTTGTGCTACACTTTCAATAATGTTCTCGGCTTCATCTAGGCTTTTGTTCATTAGTGCCCCTTCGGCTGCAGAATCTAGAGACATCTTTGTATGATAGTTGATGCCGTTATAAAACGTATGTAGAACTAGCCATTTTTCTAGTCCATGATGTGGGCATTGTCTAAGCATATTGTTGTATTTATCTCATGCTTCAAATAATAATTTAGAATATGACTGTCTGAAGCTTGCTATCAAATTTCTCATATGAGCAATTTTACTTGGAGGATAGAATTTGTCTAGAAATTGTTGCTCACATTGTTCCCAACTGGATATACTATTTGCAGGCAAAGAATTTAGCCAGTGTTTGGCTCTATCTTTCAAAGAAAATCCAAATAATAATAATCATACTGCTTCAGCTGGAACACCATTCATTTTCATTGTACCATAAATTTCATAGAAAACTTCAAGATGTTGATTAGGATCTTCATGTGGTCCGCTTCCAAACTGATTTTGTTGTACCATAGTGACTATCGCAGGCTTGATTTCAAAATTCTTGGCTTCAACAGATAGCCTTGTGATGCTAGAACGAAGTCCTCTTGCATACGGTACTGCATAATATTTCAGTGGTTTGTTTGTCATATTCGAATGTTCTTGTTCTTCTAAATGTCTTTGCGAGGTTTTTCTTCTATGAAAAGTTCTATCAATTTCTAGATCAAAAGGTAACAAATCACCTACAAAGTTAGATATTCACATACAAAAAACAAGATCACAAGTTTTGTTTTTCAAGAAAAATTTTCTATTTACTTGAAAGACAAAGGAAAAAAAACTAAACTGAAATACTGAAAATATAAAATACAGAATTTAGATTTCAAAAAGGAAAATTGTAGAAAAAGTAATAAGAAATGTAGGGTAAGATTGCGAAAACAGAATTTCTAAGTCTAGTTATAACTATGTAATATAAAAGAAAAGAAAAATTTAGTTTAACTCAAATGATTATATCTAATGTTATAGACGCAGCCCCCAGCAATGACACCAAAAACTTGTTACTCAATCGTAAGTGCATAGTTTCATCGTCAGTAATAAAAGATTATCGATCCCACAGGGACTGATTATGTCTCACATAGAATTAGCTAAACAATTAACAAGGTAGGGAATGTACTAAGTAAACAACTAGAAATAGAAATAGGAAAGTAAATGAAGTATTTTGTTTTGTGAGTGTTCTAGAAATTCAGTTTCATTGTGATATTCACTGACGTAACATGGTTCTCCAATTCATATCCTCAATTGACATGCATTGTGGCTCACACGGCCTAGCTAATCTTGGCCACTAGAAATCTTGCACGGTCGTGTGACACACACGACCTAGACTTGCTTTCTCTTTGGAAGTGTTGCATGGCCGTGTAGATTTACACGACTGTGTTATGGATACGCTGCTAGGATGACACGGTCATGTGGATCCACATGGTCATGTCATGTTCCTCCTTTGGTGAAGCTACAAGGGCTGTCTGCACCACACGGCCAAAGTTATTTTTCTCCTTGCTTCTTTAGCATGGTCGTGTGACTCACATGGCCAGTGTTGTCTTCCTTCTCTTGTTGACAGGATCGACCACGAACATCATTTTCTCTCCAAATTCGACTCTTGTAAATAGAAAATGCACAAGAGTAGATCTCTGAATAAAGAAGAGTAATTATGCTAAAAGTAAGACTAAGAGTATGAAAGTGCATAGACTAAGCATGCTTAAAATATGTGAATGTGCATCAAAACATGCTAGGTAAATGTATATAATCTACGCACATCAAGATTCTAGTATATGATCAGCCAAGTGAAGGCCGAACGAGCACAAGTATGACTGTATGCGCTCGACCGGGGAAAGCCCGATCAAGCTTAAAGGCACTCAGCCTTAGAAGCTTCTAGTATACGATCGGCTAAGTGAAGTTCGAACGAGCACAAGTGTGCCTGTATACGCTCGATCGGGCAAAGCCCGACCGAGCTTAAAGGCACTTAGCCTTATGAAGTTTTTAGTATATGATCGGCCAAGCGAAGGTCGAACAAGCACAAGTGTGGCTGTATGCGCTCGACCGGGCAAAGCCCGATCCAGCTTAAAGGCACTCAGCTTTATGAAGCTTCTAGTATATGATCGGTCAAGCAAAGGTCAAATGAGCATAAGTGTGTCTGTATGCGCTCAACCGGGCAAAACCCGACCGAGCTTAAAGGTACTTTAGCCTTATGAAGTTTTTAGTATTCGAGCTATTAGTGAATTGCCCAACGAAAGTACTCAGCAAATGCAAGTCATAGAGTAGGAGCCGTTGAATACTTCGAACTAAGTAAAATCAATCTGTGTTAGCGATTGTTTTCTTTACTTTCTTTCTCACTGCGTATTCTTTGCTTTTTAAAAAAGTGAAAAACCGATGTGCGCTATTCACCCCCTCTAACACTTTATGATTCTACACATTGACTTGGCGTCAGAGGTGACTAGGGGTGAACCTCCAGAAGAATCTCAGATGTGGTTGCTCGACCCAAAGCTATTCGGGCCGCTTTAGGTCAAAAAGAAGGTTAATTGAGGACATTAGGCCTGGATAGGCCCATGGCCTCGTCGAGTTTACCCGGGCAACATCATAGATTAAAAGTATCACACTACTATTTTATTAGGTAATATAGTAGTATTAGTAATTGGGGTATAAATTGATGTACTGTCAAAACTATGATGAACACTTCAATATCTCAAATCTATAAGTATTTTAAAAAATATTGGTAAATTTGAAAAGACATTTTATTATATTATTTATCTCAAAAATATCATTCCTTTTTATTTTTATTTTTATTATAGCAACTATGAGTTACTAGGACATGTAGCATATACCAACTAAAACAATATTATTATAATATTTTAGCTAGTATCTGTTTAATAACTATTATAACCTGCAATAACTATATTTAAGAAATTACCATAATTATTTTAAAATAATATTAATCAACTTAAAATAATTTTAATGAAGTTTAAGTAATTTTGATAAGTTGATAATGAATATTTTAATATAATAGTAAAGTGATTTTGATTAATTTTAAATATTTTTGATAAAATTTAATAAATTTAAATTAAGTTGATAAATTATTTTGATATAATAATATTTTATGTATAATAATTTTAATTAAAATAAAATTATCAAATTTTTATGTTACAGAAACTACTCCTAACTGTGGTGGGATGTATTTTATTTTATTTTAAAAATAGAGGTGTCTTTTGTATGATTTACTTAATTTGAGGCCCTTTTTTATTTTTGCTTAACGACGAATTTAACAAGCGGATAAAATGTAAATCATCAAATTCCGAGGATAAATGACAAAATTTGATAAAAATCCCGGAACAATATAAACACGCTAGGGTTTTGGGGGCAGAGCAAATTGAAATATCCGAAGGAGAGACGATGAAGAGGCTACATTACTTCTCCTTCTTCTGCAAAACCGTGTCTTCCGCTCCTTCTCCTCGACCCCACGATGCTGCCCTCCTCTTTGCCGTCTTACCTTATTCGGCCTCAGCCACTGCCGCCGGTGCCGCATCCATCACTGGGAAGCATATGTTCATGGCCCAGTACCTCGTCGACTCATGTGGCTTCGACCAGGAGAAGGCCACCGAGGCCTCGAAGCTTCTCAAGGGCATCCAATCCCGGCAGCAGCCCGACTCCGTGCTTGCTTTCCTCAAAAGTTACGGTTTTAACGATTCCACAGTCAAAAGGTACCTACTTTTCTCCCCCAAATGTCTTCTTTTGGATGTAGAGAAGACACTTGCCCCAAAGTTCCAAGCTTTCGAAGATCTGGGTCTCTCCCCATCCGACATCGTCCACCTCGTCAGGTCGAATCCCTCCACCATCCAAATGAAACACGAACGCATTCGATCTAAGATCGAATTTTGGCAAGGCCTTCTCAGCTCCAAGGATGCACTGGTGAAGTTGATCAAGAGAAACCGAGGGATTCTTACGTGGAGCATTGAGAAGAGGATCCAGCCCAACCTTGAGTTGCTTCAGGAATGTGGCGTGGACGGCCAAAAGCTCGCCTTTATCTTGAGGAATCGCCCAAAGATCGTGACACAAAATGCTGATTACTTAAAGTCCTTGATTAGTCGCGCGGAGGACTTGGGAGTGCCACGGACATCGGGGATGTTCCATTGCACTCTGAGTGCACTCTTCACGGTCAGTCGAGAGAAGTTCAAGATGCAAATGGAATTGTTCCGGAGCTTTGGGTGGTCAGAGGACGATTTTGTTGTGGCATTCCAGAAATGGCCTACCTTCCTGCAAGGGTCTTTGACGACTTTGCAGAGAAAAATGGAGTTCTTGATAAATGAGGCTGGATATGCTTCTTCTTACATTGCTACACGTCCAGTAATATTGACACTGAGCTTGGAGAGAAGGATGATTCCAAGACATCGGATCTTGGCAACCTTGAAGTCTTGGGGGCACTGTGAAAGGAATTACAAAGAGATAGCATACATGCTGGATTCCGAGGCCAAATTCTTAGAGAAGTACATTATCCTCTACAAGGACAGGTATCCAGCTCTGACTAAACTCTATGCAAGCTTAAACCACTCCAATACTTCTGATTCTGGACTTCAATGACGTAAGTCATTTTTTTTCCCCTGCAAGTTATTGTTCATGTTACCATTCTTCACTGTATGGCTTCTCCTTTGTCAAACTCTAAAGCTAATATTGATGCCAACAAGCATGAATATGAGAAGAATTCACAGAATCATAATCTTGTTTTTGCATGTCAATATGCACGAAGATAAGAACAAATCACAGGATCATGATCTTGATTTTGTGTGTCTATTGAACTTAAAGCTCTCAGATTCATCACTTGCTATGTTAGACAATTGTTATTGCAAGAGACATCTTTCCTTTATGAACATTCAGTAATCTATCCTTGTTTGAGTTGTGGTTACGCATTGATAGATTCTGTTGAAGTTGCATGGTTGTCTCCTAACATATTTTTATTAAAGGGAGAGGAACTGCTGCCACATGGATGAAATGTTTTGAACACTTTTCGAATTTTGTCAGTTGAAATGGTATTACATGTTTGATCTGTAATCTTTTAGAACACTACACTACTTGTGAGTTTGGGACTTGCAATCCTAGAATCGTAAAAGGCGACTTGGAACCCTTGGGGAACACTACCCTACTTGTGAGTTTGTGACTTGCAATATGGATTAACTCAAGTCAAATTACTTTTATAAAATTTAATGATGTTTTATCTCTTACCTAGCTGACTTTTTTAGAAGGGTTTATTAATTTTAACTCATTTAAAATTATTTTTAAAATGCATAATAATTTTTATATTTTTATATAATAGCATATTGGCATTAATGAGATATCAAACAGTTACTTTGGATTTATAAGGTTAGTTTTTTTCTTTATTTTTTTTTATGTCTAAGGGATTATTAAGTTCTCATATAATGAAAAAATGATATTTTTTCAAAGGTTGAATTGAAAAATGAGGTAAATTTGGAAAAAGCAAGGTAAGGATTGAAGTTGGAGCTTTGCTTCAGAAGTTTTATAGACAATTATTTGATTTGTTGCCATAAATGTGGGTATTAAAGATAAAATGATAGTAATAAAAACTGAACTGTTTTTAAAGGAATTGATTTTCTTTTTACCAACTATAAATTATTATTATTATTTTAATATTCGAAGCATAATAATAAATATTGATCTCTAATGGGATTCGAATTCTAGTTATTTGCTCCTCTAAGTGCTTTGTGACTGAGCACTGTGGAGCAAATAATAATACGATTCTCACCTAGAGAAGTTGTCAATTCTCACGTAGAGAAAAGGAAATTATAAATTACATTAATTCAAAACGTAAAGAAATATATAAGATTATAAAAGGAACAATTCTCACCTATAAGATTATAACTCCTTTTTTTATAGTTTGAAGATAATTTTCATCTAAAGAAGGAAATTGTAAGTTGCATTAACTCAAAACGTAAAGAAATATATAAGATTATAACTCCTAGTTTGAGGACACGACTTATTTTTTATAAAATAACAAAAAAAAAATCTAATGTTTAAAATAAAAATCTAACATACTTTCCTAAAAAAATGAAACAACATTTTAAAAAGTCCCTATTAATTTTAAAAATTAACAACGCAGAGAACTTTTTAATAAATTAAATTCTTGACTGCTTCATTCTCCCCAAAGGAAGAAAATTCGACTCCATTGAGTGAGAAGATGAACTGACAAAGTGTTTCTATCAACATAGTATATGATGCAAGGGGATGTCGCCTCTTCAGTTGGATCAAGTCCTTGTTGCTCCATTTCTTCTAGAAGCTTGGTGGAGTGTCTTCGAAGTTCATCTTCAGTGATCCATGTGTCCTCAATCTCTGAAAACCCTCTCCAATAAACCAAGTATCGATGAGTGCTTCTGTTTGGAGAGATCACTGTTTGATAGCATATAATGCTCTCAATCTGATGAGATGGTGGTGTTATGGATGAGAATGTCGGAATTAGTGTAGTAGGTACACAATCTGTAGACAAATCAACAGACAAAGAAGGGCTTGAATGTTCCCCGATATGGCAGTAAGTCCTCAATATTGAACATTGGACTACTGTTAAAATTAGCAGGTAATTTTTCTCACAATTTGAAATGGTTTAGAGGAGTGAGCATGATGCTTTTTGAAGGAATTTTAAGGAAACCGTTCTACGTGAATGCGGATAAGTACAAAATCCCTTAGATTGTATTCTTTAAATTTACGATTTTCATTAGCTTGAATTTTATAAGTCTCATTACTCAGTGCAATTTCCCTCCATGTTACGCTTGATTTCCAGACTCGTGGGCACATAGACTAAACAGCCAACACACTCATCGTTTATCATTCTTTTAGGTGCTAATTAATTATAATCCGCCCCAACAATTAAAGCTATAAATATTTTTTCTGTTACATGCATGATTCCAATCATTTAATTAAATCATTAAAGATGCATTTGGTCAATTCGAATACTTACTTTATGTCATATGAATTCAAATAATATAGTTATGATTGTGAAATTATATAAGCAATTGCGTAAGAAAAGAAAATATTATTGATTTTTTCTTTTTCTATATTTGAAAAGAATATATACATGGGTATTTATAAGTATATAATCATCTTAAAATCTCCATACTCATGCATTTACATAAATTAGGAGGTTATAAGAGATGATGGATTATAAAACAATGAGGGTGTTTATGGAGTATTGAGGGTTTATGAGCATCCACATACATATGTTATTTTATAATACTCCCCCTTGGATGTCCATAATTAAGGAATCCGTCTCATTAAAACCGTATCAGGAAAAATCCGATGGGGAAAAAAAATCTGGTGAGGAAAAAGAGTATGTCATTTCATAACTGTATCATTATAAATTTATCGAATAACATAGGTGAGAATTACTATCCCTATTTGAAATATTATTTGAGATCTCTGTACTATCGCATTTCAATAACATGTATTAATTTCTTAAATGTTGTTATAGGTAATGTTTTAGTTGCTAAATCTGTCAAGTTATCACTAGAACGAATCTGTTGAACTTTAATATCGTCATTCTTTTATAGATCATGAGTGTAGAAGAATTTTGGTGAAATATATTTAATTTTATCCCCTTTGATGTACCCTCCCTTTACTTGAGGTATACATGTCGTGTTGTCTTCGGACAATATTGTTGGAATTCTTATTAGCAGCTAAACCTCATTTTTCCTTGATATGCTGGAACATTGTTCTCAACCAAACACATTCTCGACTTGCTGCATGTATTACAAGTATTTTGGAATGATTCAATGATGTAGTGACTATGGTTTGTTTGGTAGATCGCCAAGATTGTTCCACTATATGTAAATAAATAACCAGTCTGAGATCGATCTTTTTGTGGATCAGATAAATATCCTGCATTTGCATAACCAATTAACTCCGAAGTAGACATATTAGAATAAAACAATCCCAAATCGATAGTACCTTGAAGAAACATAAATATATATTTAATTCCATTCCAATGCCTATGTATTGGAGAACAACTATATATTGCTAATAAATTTACACTAAATGTTATATCTGGTCTTGTATTATTAGCCAAATATAGTAATGCACCAATTGTACTTAAATATGGTACTTCAGGACCAAGTAGTTCTTCACCATTTTCACTAGGTCGAAAAGGATCTTTGTTCACATCAAGCGAACGAACAACCATTGGAGAACTTAATATGGATGATCTTTATCCACACAAAATCATTTTAAGACCTTTAGTGTATAAGCTGATTGTAGGATAAAAATTTCTTTTGAAAAATATTAGATTTGTAATCCAAGACAAAATTTCATTTTTCCTAGATCTTTTATCTCGAATTCCCTTTTCAAGATATCAATTGTATTTAGAAGTTCTTTAGGACTTCCAATGATATTCAAATCATCAACATATAATCATAAACTCTGGTCCATCTTTTTTTATAAAAACACATGGTGATATTGGATTATTTTGATATTTGTGTTATACCAATAATCTTAGATGTTTATACCAAATACATCTAGATTGCTTCAATCCATACAAAGATCATTGTAATTTAATCGAATAAATATTTTTAAAATTTGAACTTGATGCTTCTGGCAGCGAGAGTCTTTCAAGGATTTTCTTATAAATAACATTATCAAGTTTTCCATACAAATAAGCTATTGCTACATCCATCAAACACATTTCAAGCTTTCCTTGTGCTATCATACAAAGAAGATATCGAAATTTGATTGCATCCACTACAAGGGAATATGTTCCTTCATAATCAATACCAGGTTTATGAGAAAAACCTTGTGCCACTAAATGAGCTTTATTTCTTATGATTTCATTTTTCTTATTTTTCTTTTGTACAAAAACTCATTTGTACCCTAAGGGGTTACACCTTTTGGTGTTTGGACTATAGGTCCCAAAACTTCACGTTTTGCAAGTGATTTTAATTTATCTTGAATTGTATCTTTCCATTTTGGCCAATTATGCATACTACGACATTGTTCAATAGATTTAGGTTTTTGATCCTCATTTTCATAAATAATATCAAGTGCTACACTGTATGCAAATTTATTATCGACAACTTATTTTGATCAATCCAATTTCTTCCCTATCCTGATATAATTTATTGAGATCTCTTCATTATGTTCAAGTATCTAGATCTCTTCTGGGGTTTTATCAATAGTAATGTCAGTCGTCTCTATAAGAGATTGAGCCCACTTCAAAATGAACATCTTGATTAGTTACTCTTTTTATTTTCCAGAAATTTTTATCTTTAGAACTGATTGGTCTACCACACTTCAGGTGAGTAGTAGTTTCATTAATTGATTGTTCAATTGATACATCAAAATGAGTCGGAGCATTAATAGCTGGTATATGTGACTTGTTACTCTTTTCAGGTGAGTGAATATGTAAAATATCGGAAATAGGCGAATATGAATAAGGGAATTTTCCGGAATTTTTGGATATTTTTTGGGAATTTTTCAGAGCTCGTATGGACGAGTTAACGGAGATGAAAACGGGGCCCGGAGAAAACCTATTTAGGCTACCCATTTAAGCGAGGAATTTTTTCTTTTATAATTCCTTTTTACTTATTCTTATTTCTTTTCCTTATTTCTCTTCCTCGCCAAAACCCGTTGCCCTCATCCGCTCCTCTCTTCTTCTCTCGCGCCCGACGCTGGCCCTAACTGTCGTGGCAGTTCCTTTCCTCTCCACATCGCGCTGACTTCTTCTTCCTTCCCCCGACTCGAACTCCTCCTATCTTCTGCCCTAGCCTTTGCACAGCGCCACTGCCGCCTTCTTCTGCCGATTGCCGATCTTCCCTTTTCCCTCTGTGCTGCCAGAGCCGATCGCCACAGCTGACGCCGAAAATCGGCCACAGAAGCTTCAGCGTCGCACCCTGCCCTAGCGTCGACCTTCTGCCAGCGACGCCGGTCTCACTTTCACCTCCTTCCTGAGCCGCATCGTGCCCTAGATTTCCTCTTGTTGTCGGATTAGGTATTATTCAGTCATCATTAGATTTTTCTTTCACCGAATCTTCACTGTCATCTCCTTACCGTGCCTTAAAGTTTCATGCGTGCGTTGTTCAGATTCAAGGAGGAGGGCCGATAGAGATTAGAGGGTTGATGCTTGATCAGTGACATCCTGCTGGGTTCGGTTGATATTTGTGAGGTGAAGTAGTATTTGTTGTGGGCTATTCCTATTCCGGCAGTGAAGTTTCAGCAGGAGGTCTTGACTGTGGAGGACCTTTAGTCCAGCAGCCACCCTAGGTCCAGCAACAATGATCTTTGCTATTGAGCCGCAGTGGCTGTGATTGAAGGTGAGGTGCACAGATTGATCTAGAATTATGTTATCATTAGTATGATGAATGAGGTTTATGTATAGAATTGGATTGGTATTGAATTTAATCCATTGCTTGTTTTGTTACATGAGATCAATCCATTTCTAAGGAAGGATAAGGTTATTAAATAGGTTGGAGATTTTTATTTAGCTATATAGCTAAATATATTATCTGTTTGATAAACGCAGGACTCTGATTCGAGACCGTATCTCGACGAGTATCTTGATTACCGGATTGGACCATTTTATCGGAGGCGGGTACTTTTGACTTATGTCATTTGATATACATAGTAGTGAATTTAACAAGTTGCATTAATTATGTCCTTTATTTGTTTCGGTTAGTCACTACCCAATATCTGATACATGATTGATTGATTGCTTGATTTGCATCCCATGTATACTTTATTTGTTTATACATGCTTATAGGGGGTAGTGATATGCCATGCTTCACCATGTTCAGGACCTAGGTTTTTATACCTTCTATGTACCTTTGATTCGATAGGATTCGTTGACCTAGGGTGCACTTTTCTATATATATGGATTAGGTCAGGATGTTTTTATGGTTATTGCCATGCACCATTTGCATGATTGCATGCTGTGTGATAGTCCGCTCCATTATTGTTGAGCACATCGCCAGTTACATGGATCTGCACACACCACCACTCATGGGTTGGTGGTCGATTCAGGCAGAGTGTGTTGCAGCAGGGACTCTGTTAGGCACCGTTGGTCCGCTCATGGGTAGTGTGACACAACGTGTTATCCGACAGGGATTCCTCCCCGTCATCGTGTACCGGGAGTTGAGAGCATTGCGCTCCTCCATTTATGATTTGGGGTAGGAGGATAGGTGTACTCCGACAGCATCCCATCCACTCGGTCACTCATCAGGAGTAGTGACGACAGAGTGTACGGTTGTCCCAGCCCTACCCACTCGGCCTCACTATTGTGTGAGATGATCGACTGGCGTCAATGGCATCATATGCATGATGCATTTATTGCTTGTGTTTGTGTTTGCTGCATTTATATGCTGCATATTGTTTGGGTACCTATGTTTGACATGCATACAGGATTTCCCTATACCACTCGGACTGTTTGTCCTTATACCCAGGTCCTGGTTAGTACAGTATATCTCCTGTTTACTTCAGATGAATTTTTATCTTTCTTATATCAGGAGACTATACGCATGATTAGTGCTAGGTGTTATTTCCCTACTTTGTATATCAGTTGTACCTGCTGAGTGTTGGACTCACCCTGCCTCCATTGTTGTTATATTTCAGGATGATGCTGTCAGGAGAGAGTTCCAGTTGCTAGTCCCTTGCAGACCACCAGCTGTAGTTGTCTTTTGGTTTTGTTTTGTTTCTTATTTGACTATGTTTGGACTTAGTCTTGTGTTGGTTTTACTTATGGATTTTGTATTGATTCTTATCGTTGATGGTTTTGGTATGATTTGGTTTTATTCTACTACATGCCTGCCTGGACGGCAGAAGAGGTGAGTTCGTCGGATTTGAGCTTTACGAGTGTAGTGGAGTAGGGTGGATTTGAGTCAGAGTACTATTATTTTTGTTTACTATTATTAACTGCATGGTTATGACAGCCAGAGGCTGATTAAATTATATTAACTGCGTGGTGTTTGCTATTATTTATTGTTATGATGTCAGCCGCCTGTGGCTGAGGTATATGTGTTATGTAGAAGTTTCAGATTGTCCGTCGTACAGGGGAGATGCTGCCAAAATTTCTTCGGACAGGGACTCCTCCGGGGCGTGACAGAATACATTAGGCAATTGATTTGCAATATTTTGCAAATGTATTTTTCTTTGCACTTCAAGTTCACATTAATTTGTACGAGGATCAAATTGCGATAATGATGCATGCCAAGTGACTTCTTTAGGAAACTCTTTATTTTCTTCCCTAACTTTGGAAAAATTATTTCATTAAAGTGGCAGTCGGCAAATCAGGTCGTAAAGACATCTCTCGACATTGGTTCCAAATATCTTATAATTGAAGGAGAATCATATCCGACATATATTCCCAATTTCCTTTGGGGTCTCATTTTAGTGCGTTGTAGTGGACTAATTGACACATATACTACATATCCAAATATTCTCAAATAGGATATATTAGGCTACTAACCAAAGTTAATTATAAAGGGGAGATATATAATAACTGGTTGGCCTGTTAAGTATAAGTGTTGCTGCATGCAAAATAGCATGTTCCCAAATGGATATAAGGAGCCTAGTTCTCATAATTAATGGTCTAGCTATTAATTGAAGGCGTTTACTAAATGATTTAGTGTTGTGTACGAATCCGCAAGTGCACAGTTGTCGTCAAGTAATAAAATATCGATCATATAAGGATTGGGTTGAGCACTAGTGATTTACCATGGTGATTTATCTAAATTATCGAAGTGTTTGTAGTTTGTGAATTAAAAGGAAGAGAAAGAGAAGTAAGCAAGAAAAAGAGAGACAGAGAATTGGTTTAAGCAAATTGGTCAAGAATGATGTTCTAGGGGTTCGGTTTTATTGTGATGCTAATTAATGTACTATGAATTATCCACCTTCCATTCTTTATCCTTATGCACATGTAGGAAGTCTAACTAAATACCGACACTATTATATGACGGTCATGTCGGAGTGCTACCCCTATTGGTATCCAATATCATTAAGTAGAAGAGGTAACCTAGAAAGTTCGGTTAAAAGGATACCCTTGTCACTATGACCCCCAGCCATACAATCACTAGATTACACAGGACACTTATTAAAATAGGATTAGAAATAACCCATTAAGCCTAATTAGATACTTCTTTGTAGAGAATTATTCTCCCTTTCAAGACAATACTCTAGATGTCCGATTAAAGGGATACTCTTGTACAAGGGTCCCTCGGTCATCTGATCTTGAGCATCCCCTCTATGGGATGAACAATCAATACATCTATTCAACCAAATGAAGCATACAAGCATATAAGCATTCACACAAACATTAAGTCAAACAAGAACAAGACATAAACATGTTATTCAAATGGAAAATTGGCAAATCCAATGAGTTTACATTAGTCACATATCACAATTACTTCTTTAATAGTAGAACAAGGAGGATCTACTCCATAAAGCAAGGAAAAGAATAAGAATACAATCTTCAACCCAAATCTAAAGAGAAGAGAGGAAGAAAGCTTATCCAATGCAGTGAGTGGTCTTCGGATCCAATCTCAAGCTTCTGGAGGTGGATAAGCGGGCGTAGATGACTTCAGATCGTCGAAGAGAGTGCGGATATGAGCAAATCTTGACCAAGTGGGTCTCCCTTGTAGGATTGTTGCGCTAGAAGGGGGTGAATATCGCTCGTAGCTAATTCGTTTCGAAAAACATGATCAAAGATAATGCAGCGGAAAGAAAGACAGAAAGAAAAACAAACAAAGCTAACATAGTTTGTTTTTTACTTGGTTTGAAGTCTATGACGACTTCTACTCCAAGACCCGCGATTGTTGATCGCTTTCATCGGGCAATTCACTATTAGTTCGGCAAATCTTTTACAAAGTTGAGTACAATAGATTTATAATTTAAGTGTTGTAATTAAAAGTATACCAACAACTTCTGTGGATTTGGAAGGTTGTGTTTTCAGTTGTTGGAGTCGCGTCACATAGTCACCGGAGTTGTGTTGTTCGGTGGTCGGAGCAGCGTCACTCAGTCGTCGGAGTCGCGTCGTGGAGTCGCAGGAACATCTTTGGAGCAGCGCGCAAGAAAGCAATCGCGAATCTGAGTTGTGTCCTTGTCTATTGGTGGAATGTTGCTTATCTAGGCTATTTCGGGCGCTTGGATCCCTTCAGGGCGCCTGGACCATGATGTCAACTCATCCAATCAGTGCACTCCAAGTTGGCAAAGAGATAACTCTTGGCATTCCAGGCACCCAGACCAGGTCCAAGTGTTTGGACCAGCTCCGGGCGCTCGGACCAATTTTTTCCAGCACTTTATTTTTTGCAAAATAAAGTTAGTCCAGACAATAACCAATATCCAAAATATGAATTTTACTATGAATTTGACAACCTCGGATTGTCCAGCTCTGAATTTGAGTTTCGTTGAAAGTCTAGGTTGAACCGATGCCTACTGTTCCCTCCTCGAGGGAACGTGTCCTCACCTACTCCTCTCAGGAGAGTTACCTTTTGTTAGATCGATCCTCCACGACCGTCTGGACTTTTGCTTAGCATTCGAGAATTCAGGTTTTCATGTTGAACGTCCGCTCCATGACCTATCCAGACTTCCACCTAGTCTACGACCACCAAGATTTTCACCTAGAGTCTTCGACTCTAGGATTTCACCCAAAGTGCTCGACCCGCCAAGAATTCACCTTGCCTAACCACAATTAGGACTTTCCTTTGCCTAGGGTTACCTCCCCCTAGGACTTAGAGTTACCTCCTCCTAGGGTTTTCACCTACCTAGATGCCTAGAATCCACTAGGACTTTTACCTAAGCACACTTAGGTCTTTCCTGCAAGCTCATTCAAGGTTGTTAGACAACAAGTAATCTTAACTTTGGACACTTTACCATAATTAAAACTTAGGTTTGATTGTCTAGTGCACCCTGCACCAACAATCTCCTCCTTTTTTATTATGACAATCTGATTCAAAGTTAAGTAAAATATACCAATAATGTAAAGAATTTAAGCATGAGTATAAGTGAAACAATTAAAAGAACTTATGCATAAGTAAAATAATTTAAATAATTTCCCTTATGCTCCCCATTAATCAAAAGTTATATGTTTAACTTAACTTTAGCCTTTCTTTCCCACTTTGACATACATAAAAAAAATACTAAGTTAGAGAGAGAAAAAATTGATTTGTAAAGATAGTAAAAAAAAACTTCTAATTGCGATCATAATTACATCACTAAGATCCCCCTTAAATAAATAATTTTAGTTTTGAAAGGAATTTAAAACACTTAGTTAAGTTTTTAGAAAAAACTTTTAAGGACCTAATTGGCTTTAAAAGGAAAAAAAAAATTAACAACTTTAAAGCTTAAACCGTTATCTTTAAAAAGTCTTTAGTTAAAACTTTTAACTAAATATGTTAGCTTTCGAAGGATTTCTTAAAAAAAAAAATACTTAGCTTTTGAAAGATGTCTTAAGAATAATTAAAATTTGAAAGATTTCTTAATAAAATTTTACTTAACTTTAGAAAAATTTCTTAAGAAAATTTAAATACTTAACTTTTGAAAGATGTCTTAAACTAAATGCTTAGCTTTAGAAAAATTTGACTAAGTACTTAGCAAAAATAGCAAAAAAAAATCCTTTTAAAAATTTAACTAAAGATTTTCTTTTAAAAAATTTAACTAAATACTTAGCTTTAGAAAAACTTCTTTAAGATTTTAACTAAAGAAAAAATTAAATATTTTTCCAAAACTAATTGAAAAATATTTAAAGTTACTTTTTAAAAATGGTTAGACTTTCTTTTTCAAAAATAGTTAAACAAAAAAAAACTGAACTTTCTTTTAAAAATACCTTGAACTTTTCAAAAAACTTTATTTTAAAATTTTGAAACGAATACTTTAAATTTTGAAAAAAAAATATTTTTTTTAAAAAAATATTTAATTTAACTTGAGTTCTTTGACTCTCCCTTGATCAATGCCAAAAAAATTTAAGAGAATTATTTAAGTTTTGAGGATCCTAGAGTCCAAGAAAATAAAATAAGATAAAAGTAATTATCTATTTTCCTGATTTTCATCTCACCCTTTCTTGATTATCAAACATGTGAATTTTATGGATGATAGTGAGATGGTGAGAATTCTGAAAAAACAAATTGAACTTAAAAAATATTTAATATTAAATTTTAAAATATTTGGGTTTGAAAAGTAAAAAAAAATTAACTTTGAGAAAATATTTAACTTAATGCCTCAAGTCTTGTCACTCCCCCTTGATTAATGCCAAAATTAAGTTTAGGGTCCTAGAGTCCAAACATGAGTATTTAAAGCAACAAAGTCTTCAAAAACAAACATCTATTTTTTTTTAAACAAATATCTAACCTTTAACTACTAGCTGTTTACCATGAGCTAGTAGCTTTCACTTGGTTAGTCAAGTTAAGTAAGTGTTCCAAAAATGAATAACTTAACTTAATCACTGTAACTTGGAAGTTTAGGTAGTACCCTATGCATCTCATATCATTCTAAGTGTTTGTCATACACAAGCAAGGTATTCCTAATGTGCTTGTGAGATGCTCTAGCTGAAACCTAGGGGTACATGCTTTTTAGGGGTAGATACCTAGACTAAGTCCAATCTTTTGAAAATGCTAATAGAATAGGAATTTTGGAAACATTTTTCCTAGAATTTTAAAACTAAGCTGATTTTGAAAAAAAAAAAAAAGCATAACTTTTGAAAGAGAAATAACTTTGAAAGTATTAAAATCTATTCTACTAAGCGCATACCTAATTGTCTTCTAAGTGCACTGGAGTCAAGTTCAGATAAGGATTTTGTAAAAATATAGGCTAGGTTTGACTTAGACTCAACATAGTCAAGTACAATGTCACCCTTAGTTACATGGTCCCTTACAAAGTAATGTTTTACTTCTATGTGTTTAGTACTTGAGTGGTGCATTAGATTTTTAGTTAAGTTGATGGAGCTTATGTTATCAATTAAAATTTTTATATTTTTATAATCTAATTGATAATCCTTTAAAGTGTGCATCATCCATAGTAATTGAGATGCACATTCTCCCATTGCTATGCACTCTGCTTTAGTAGTGGATAGAGCAACACAGTGTTACTTTCTGCTTGACCAGCTTACTAGGCATTGACTTAGAAGTTGGCAACTTCCATTTGTGCTTTTTCTATCTAGTTTGTACCCAGCATAGTCTGACTCAGAGTACCTAAGTCAAACATGCTAGTCCTAGGGTACCAAAGTCCTACACTTAGGGTTCCCTTAATGTACCTAAGTATTCTTTTTACATTAGTTAGGTGAGATTCTTTTGCACAAGATTGGTACCTAGCGTATATACCTACTGCAAACAAAATATCAGGTCGACTTGTAGTTAGGTATAGTAGACTCGCTATTGCACTTCTATAATATTTCAAGTTTACTGATTTTCCTTCTAAGTTAGAGTTAATTTTAACATTAGTTGTCATTAGGGTATTTATATTTTTAGAATTTTCTATTCCAAACTTTTAATTAATTCTTTAGCATATTTTGTTTGAAAAATATATATTTCTTATTTTGTTTGTTTTATTTGTAAGCCTAAGAAAAACTTAAATTCTCCTACTAGGCTCATTTCAAATTCACTTTTCATTAATTTAGTAAATTCTTTTAAAAATTTAGTATTAGTTGAGCCAAAAATTATATCATCTACATAAATTTGAGCTATAAAGATATATTTTTCTATGGTTTTAACAAATAAAGTTTGATCTATTTGTCCTTGGTTGAACCCCTTGGATATTAGGTAGGTTGATAGTCGTTCATACCAGACCCTAGGTGTTTGTTTTAGTGCGTATAAGGTTTTTTTTAACCTAAAGACATAGTTTAGGTGGTATAAATCCTCAAATTCTGGGGGTTGATTTATATAAACTTTTTTTTTATGAACCCATTTAAGAATGCGGATTTTATATCCATTTGGTATACTTGAATCCTTTATGTGCTGCATAGGCTAGCAGCATCCTGATAGATTCAAATCTAGCCACAGGTGCATAGGTTTCATCATAATCTAATCCTTCTACTTGGTTGAATCCCTTTGCTACTAGTCTAGCCTTATTTCTTACTATTTCACCCTTATATGTTAGAGTGTATACTAAAAGCCTAGCTTTTGTAAACATTTATTTGTTGAAATAAAAGAATCACATTGGTCAATATCTGCATTTACTTATTAAATGTAATTGTTCAATTAATTTATATAGTAGACAACATGGAAATGTAATTGTTCAATTAATTTATATAGTAGACAACATGGAGTGTGGTGTCACACTCAGAAGATCATGTTGTCGATTCTTTATAAATTATAAACAGTTGCTCGCGACTAAGATAGAAAGGAACAAACTATCAGTATAGTCGTAGTGTAATTAAGTATTAGTTTATCTTGACTAATAAATTACACTGATACACTTTAAGTATATTGAGTAGGATCATTTAAGTATGTTCTTTTTATACTGACTTAGTAAAGGAATTAAACCTTATTTATTATGAAAGTGTGTGCTCTTAATCATAATATAATACCAAGCACATATATTTTATATTTATTTCTTTGACTTATCAAAGGGTGAGGTTTAGCTCGATAAATCAATATGCCCGATAAGTTGGGAAATTATATTACTTATAGTGTCTATTGTTGATTATAGAAGGAATCTGTGTCCTAGTTATCTAGGTTGAGAATGTCCCCACGAGGAGCTCATAAGGATTGCCATGTTAAACCCTGCAGGTGGACCTAGTCCGACATGACAATAAAGTTGAGTGGTACTACTATTGGAGCTAGATATTAATTAAGTGAGTTGTCAGTAACTTACTTAATTAGTGGACATTCATAATCTTAAACACAGGGAGACTAACACACTCATGATAAGAAGGAGCCCATAATGTAATTTGAGATTGGTGCGGTAATGCGGTAATGCGGTAATAACTCTCTAGTGGAATGAGTTATTATCGATGAACTTGAGTTGTGTGTTCGGGGTGAACACGGGATACTCAAGCTCATCGGAAGACCAAAACCAATTTCTCCTCTAGGTCCCTGTCGTAGTCTCATTATAGCCTCAAGTCCATCCAAATGTAAGGCTCTTCTTGGTGTTCAAGAAGTGGGCCGGTCCAATGCTTGGTGACCAAGCAAGGGTCGGCCACATCCTCTTTAAAGGGGCCGACCCTTTGCTTGGTGACCAAGCATGAAGGGGCCGACCACAATATTCAAACAAGGAGGGTTGTTTTTGAATTTTAAAATTTTCTCTTTGTAGAAAACTATAAGTTTTAAAAGAGAGATTTTAATTTTAAAAACTTTCCTTATTTGAATTTGGTCACATGTTTTAATAGAGTTTTAAAAGTTTTAAAACTTTCCTTTTTTAACCATCCTCATGGTTTAAGGAAAAAAAAGGGAGATAAGTTTTAAAATTAAAATTTTCTATCATCATGTTAAAAAAGGAAATTTTATTAGAGAAGTTTTAAATTTTAAAACATGGTTTTAATTTTTTAAAACTTTCCTTTTTTAACTCTAGGAAAGAGAGCTTGTAAAATTTTATAAGAGTTTTTTCTCTTGTAAAATTTTATAAAAAAAATTATTATTCCTTTCCTAAAAAATGGTGGCCGACCACCTTGCTTGGTGCCCAAGTAAGGGGCCGACCAAGCTTAATCCTAAACCAAATAGGATTGATCTCAACCATTGATTGATGATTGATTCAATCAAGAGGAAAGAAAAGGAAAAATAAAAAGGGAAAAAGAAAAAACTCTTGGATGATTTTATTTTTTGTAAAAGGTTTTTCCTTATTTACCTTGGGCAAGTAATATAAAAGAAGGGGTGAGGGGGCTTCATGAGACACAACTCTTATTCTTTTGCTTGGAGGATCTCTTGGTGGCCGGCCCTCTCACTTCTTCCTTTCCCTTTGCTCTCTACTCCTTGGTGGTGGTGGTGGCCGGATTTTAGAAGAAGAAGGAGGAAGCTTTTTGGTGGTGTTCATCTTGGAGGATCGTCACCCACACGACGTCCAAGGCGAGGCGAGAAATATAACAGAAGATCTTGAGGTCATTAGCTTACAAAGAGAATGTATAACTAGTATTTTTCTTCCGCATCATACTAGTTATTTTTCTTTGTATGAATTCTAAATACAAGAGGCAATTAGATCTAGTTTTTCGAATAAGTTTTTTTGAGTTTGTGTTTTCTTCTTTTTCAAATTTGTGATTCGATTGTTCCTTTTGGTTAACCTAGAGTTATTTAAGGAAATAAATATTAGCTTTCCTTAAAAGGCTTTGCCTAGGCGGTGATGGTTGCTCCCATATCCAAGAAGTCCATGTGCCTCGCCATGCAGTCCTGGAAGCTAATTTTGGAAATTAATATTTATGGAATTAATAACCTAGGTAAATTTGAATCAATAGTGTTAAGTTCCGCTTGCGATTCAAATCTAAACCATTAAGAACAGAAAAGTTAAATTTGGAATCAATGATGTTAAGTTCCGTCTGTGATTCCTAATTTAACTTCTAAAAAACACAATAGGTTATTTAAGGAAAGGTTCGACACTTGTACAAAAATTTTTGTACAGTGGAACCGGTACGTTTTCCTAGGACTAACCAACAATTAAGGAAAGGTTTGCCTCTGTGTTTTTTTAGAATTCAAATTGGTTATGCACATGTCATACATAATTTAGGCAGGAAAATAGTAGGATGTGCTATCTCTTTGGTTGCAGGCTCCAACTATTATGGCTTATTAATATTGTGTGTGATTGGACCCTTGGACATGTCAAGGGCATTATTTGTGTGCATGATTGTATGTATAAAATATAGCAGGAGCTGTATTATTTTTAGAATTTTATTTTTGTTCGATCTAGAATACATGTACATTCCCTCGTGGAATATAGGATCGATATATGTAAAATTCTATTTTTGTTGTGGATCAAATTCTTGCGAGGCGTGGTAGTTTTGGAGCACCAGAGATGCAGCAGAATAAGAAGCAAGATGGATGCGACAACTCGACCCGATGGCGGTGGCTAAAGATGACAGTAGCTAGGGTTGGAGCATACTGAAGATAGTGATGGAAAATACCATAATAGTTGGAAAATTAATTTCTAAATTTATTGCTTTTATTTACTGTGATGTTTATATGCATGTGATGTATGATAGGATAGTTTAAAAGTCCTCATTTTAAATAACTAAGTGGGAGAGAGATTTATTTTAATAAATTCCACGGTCTCTATTACTGGTTTGTAAGTGATGCAAGCAAACTTGCGCGTTGGCTCTGAGTGTCTTCCTCCATATCAGATGAGTTTGTTTGCGGATCACTAGATCAAACTTCCATTTAGGATGACTATAGGAAATTAATTAAGAGCGTGTGATCTTCCCCATCGGAAGGGGCATAATCTTATTAATGGACTTAGTGTCAAGTAATGGTATACACTTAGGCACGTCTAATAGTATCCTCCCCATCAGAGTCACTACTATTATTTGTGTGACCAAAGGAAACCAACTATTAATTTATTTGTCAAAAAGTTAGGTTGACAAGATAATAAAATTAATGGGTTACACCCTCCTTTTACAAAAGATGAATTTGTATACGTCCACACTATCGTGGCATACAAAATTCACGGTGTTTTGAGGTGTTGGTTAATTTAAAATAGTATTGTTTGAGGAATCAATATTATTCTAAATTTAGAGTCCTGACCAAAGTTATTTTTGTGATTCTTAGGATGACTTTCAAATCACTGGCCATTATACTGAAAGAGAACAAACTTACTGGTCCCAACTATATTGATCGAAAAAGAAACCTGTACATTGTCCTTACTACTAAAAGCTATAAGTTTGTACTGACTGAGACTTGCCCTGATGCACCTGACGGTGACTCTACCCCAGAGGAGATTGAGTATCATAAGAAATGGATAAAAGCTGATGAGATAGCACGGTGTTACATTTTGGCATCTATGTCAAATGTATTGCAACATCAGCATCAAGATTTACCAACAGCTTATGATATAATGAACAATCTCAAAGAACTCTTTGGGCACCAGAGTCGGACTGCTAGGCAAGAGGCAATGAGGAAGCTAATGATAGCCACCATGACTGAGGGGACACCCGTAAGGGATTATATCCTCAAAATGATGGCTTATCTGAATGAAATACAAGTCCTTGGAGGAGAAATCGATGGGGAAACCCAGGTCGATATAATTCTCCAAACGCTACCCAAAAATTTTGAGCAGTTCCGCCTGAACTATAACATGAACAAAAGAGAGTATATGTTGGTAGAACTTTTGACAGAACTACAGGCAGCAGAAGGAATATTTCGTCACAGTTCTCAGATTCACTATGATGAAAATGGTTCTACTTCTAAGCCGAAAGGCAAGAAGAAGAAGAAACAGGTCTTTTCAGCAAAGAGAGTGAATAAACCTCAGGGACAAAAAGCTGGAATGAAGAAGCCGAAAGGCAAGTGCTTCATTTGCAAGCAGACAGGGCATTGGAAGGCGGACTGTCGTCGTAGGAATCAGAACAATAAAGGTATATCTCATGCTCTAGTAGTTGAAATATGTTTAGCGGTGTTATCTACCAGCACCTGGTGTGTAGATACGGGAGCCACTGATCATGTCTGTAATTATTTGTAGGGGTTCCAGGAAACCCGGTGACTATTTGAAGGAGAGATAACCGTCTACATAGGCAATGCTACTAAGGTGGCGGCTGTTACAGTGGGAGACGTTTACTTATCTTTTGATAGGAATAGAAATTTGATTTTAAGAAATTGTCTTTATGTACCCAGTTTTAGAAAGAATATAATTTCAGTTTCTAAACTGTATTTGGATGGATATTCAGTTTCCTTTAGTAACAATGTGGTTATAAAGAGAAATAAGGTGATTATCTGTTCTGGTGCATTAGTTGGCAATTTATATACTTTAAATCCAATTTCTCCCACAAAGCAAGATATGGAAATTAATAACACATCTTCTAACTCTAATAAGAGAAAAGAACCTTCGGAAATGAACCAAACGTATCTTTGGCATCTAAGGCTTGGTCATATTAACTTAAGTAGGATTCAAAGGCTTGTAGCCGATGGACTCTTGGGTTCATTAGAGTTGGAAAAATTTCCTGTTGGGATCCTTTGGATGGCTAGAGAGGGGGGAGTGAATAGCCTCCACCAAAATCTTAATCTTTTCATAAAAATTCTAAGCGAGTTTGTTAGCGCAGCGGAAAATAAGCAAACAAAAAGAAATTATACGAGAAAAGAACCAAGCACCACTAACACAAGATATACGAGGTTCGGGGATAACTTGCCCCTACTCCTCGGCATGTCCGTAAGGTGGACGAGCCCTTGATCTTCGGTAGATCACACCCCGGATGACTCCGGCTAATGAAGCTCTCCTTCTCGGTGGAGAAACCTCTCCACAAAGTCTTCGAACAGATTTAAAATGAAGCACACAAGACTTACAGATCACAGTGGCTCAAAGAAAATCGAAGTAAGCTCACAGCCACGAAGATGATGAAGACAGAGTCCAAGAACACAGCAAGCTCTCAACCGAAACACACACAGCTTTTTACTTACTTCTCGTTCTCTTCTTCTTTCCAGCATACACTGCTTCTTATGTCTCTGCATTCGATCAGCCTGCACCGGATCGCTACCAACCTGCACCGAATCCCTGCTGCAAGCTACGGCGTCGCCAATCGCTTCTCTTCCTCTTTTGATTCTCTGAGCTCACACCAATAGAACCACGATCTTCACTGGTGCCTCTGAGCTCGAACCAATCACCAGGAGTTAAGCCAATCGCCGCCTGATCACTGCCAGAAACACAGCCAATCGCAACCTGTAGCTGTTGCTGCTTCAAATGCATTTGACGCAGAGAAAGCAGTGGAAAGATCCTTTGTCTCATTCCTTTGATGAGGCTTAATTTAAAACTAAGCACTGGTATGGTACCTGCAACTTGTATCTCCAAAAGACTCACAAGGTTAAACGAGATGGGCAAAAGAAGTGCGAATCGTAAAATATCGAGAAAGCGCATGCACATGAACTTAATCGTGGATCGGCAGACCGATCACAGATTGGACCGATCGCAACACCGATCGGTTCGAGGTTGGTCCGATCGGTCATGGCGGCCGATCGAGTTGATGTGGATCGGTCCATAGACCGATCCAACGCCTTTTCTTCGCGATATTTTCTCCGATCGGTCTACGCATCGACGATTACTCAGATGTGCTATCGAGTGTTTCCTGATCGGTCTACTGCATCGAGATTACTCCGGTGCTATCAGTGTTTCGATCGGTCACCGCACCGATCGTAAAATTTAGTCTCACTAGATCGGTCTGCGGACCGATCGGTCATCCAGACATCGATCGGTCTGTTGACCGATCCGACGCCTATGTGATACTAGGATTGGTCCGAGAATGAGCTACCGAGCCCTCTCTGACCTAATCCGGTCCAGAGAACGAGCTCCCGAGCCCTCTCTGACCTAGTCCGGAGAACGAGCTGCCGAGTCCTCTCTGACTTTGTCTGGTCCAGAGAACGAGCTACCGAGCCCTCTCTGACCTAGTCCGGAGAACGAGCTACCGAGCCCTCTCCGACTTCGTCCGGTCCAGAGAACGAGCTACCGAGCCCTCTCTGACCTGGTCCAGAGAACGAGCTACCGAGCCCTCTCCGACCTGGTCCGGAGAACGAGCTACCGAGCCCTCTCCGACCTAGTCCGGAGAACGAGCTACCGAGCCCTCTCCGACTTCGCGTGCCAAGTTTCCAACTTGGACTTTTTCCTTCCACATGATCAACCTTGATCAGTAATCAATCCGAGTTCAATTAACATCTGATACAAACTTAAATCAGTGTCAACATCAAAACAACTGCCAGGTCAGACTATATCAACATTTCCAACATGTGAATCTTGCTTGGAAGGTAAAATGACCAAGAGACCTTTTAAGACCAAGGGGTATAGAGCCAAAGATGCATTAGAAGTGGTTCATTCTGATTTGTGTGGTCCTATGTCTATCCAGGCAAGAGGTGGTTATGAATATTTCGTCTCCTTTATAGATTATTATTCAAGATACGGATACATTTACCTGATGCGCTGTAAGTCTGAATACTTTGACAAGTTCAAAGAATATAGGGCTGATGTGGAGAAATGTCTTGGTAAAAATATCAAGACACTACGGTCTGACCGTGGTGGCAAATACCTCTTTGGAGAGTTTAGGAGTTACTTATCAGAAGTCGGGATTCAATCTCAATTGTCTGCACTTGGTACACACCGATAGAATGGTGTGGCAGAACGAAGGAATAAGACTCTTATGGAGATGGTTAGATCGATGATGAGTTTTTCAGAATTACCAAATTCGTTTTGGGGATACGCTCTGGAAACAGCAGTGCACATTCTGAACTTAGTACCTTCTAAATCAGTATCTTCTACTCCCACAAGATTGTGGAATGGGCGAAAACCCAGTCTAAGACATATTCGGATTTGGGGTAGTCCAGCACATGTGCTGAAACCAGATGCTGATAAGTTAGAATCTCGTAAAGAAGTTCTTATGTTTGTGGGTTATCCCAAAGGAGCGAAAGGTGATTTATTTTATAGTCCTAAAGACCAGAAGGTCATTGTTAGCACCAATGCCCAGTTTTTAGAAGAAGACTATATAATGGATCACAAGCCTAGTAGCAAAATTGTTCTAGAAGATATTAGAGAGGACACGCCTACTTTAGTACCAACAGTACAAGATGTAACGCCCAAAAATTCTCAAAATAATTATTAAAAATATTCTAGTATATTTCTGAAATTTTAGGATATTTTTATAGAATTTTTAGAGTAGCAGAAGTAGCAAAAACAAATAGAACCGTAAAATAGCCTACGCGGGAATTGAACCCGAGACCTATTGGGTCCTACGACCTATAGATAGCTTTAGTAACCAAGTGAACCCAGCAGGGCCGTGCTCAAAGAAAAGGGAATCAATTAAATTTATATTAAAGTTGGGTGAAATTACCCACTTAATATAAATAGGGAATTAATAAGTGAAGAGTTATTTTAACGTGACTTTTCCTTCTCCTCACCCTAGCCACGCCGCCCCCTTTCCCTCTCCTTCTCTCGGCGCCAACCACAAGAACAAACCTAAGGTTCCTTTCCTAGGGCTTCAAGGACACCTTCCGGGCACGACTCCGACACGAGGACGTTTCTCTCCGTGAGAGGAACGCGTAGACGCAAGAGAATCGTCGAGATGATCGTCTCCATCGGAAAACTAGCGACTAGATTCGTAAGAAAACTAGCGCAAGAGGTAAGAAACCCCTCACCTGCAGTATAAGTAGCTTCTGTATGAATTTTAAGCTTCAGTTTGGTAGTATGTAGACTTCCGGCACAAAGGATGCGAACTAGCGCATACCAGGTGTTCGAATAAATTGTTAGCACAGTTAAAATCCAATTTAGGCATTTTATTAGCTTAGACAAATGCAATAGAAGCATTTTTACAGCTTATATAGTCTTGCTACAGTTTTTATTGACTAGACGTCTAATGGGTGGGCTCCCACAGTCGCCTCTAGGTTCAGACAACCTAGTTCTAGGTTTAGATAACCTAGTAAAAGCAAGACAACAAATATTAGCTATGTTCAGTATTTTACTTTTCAGTGGCACTGTACAGGATTAGATATCCATTGGGTTGGGCTCCCATAGTCGTCCCTAGGTTCAGATAACCTAGTAACCCTACTAAATTCGGGACTTGCAAACCCGGGTCTAGTTAGGGATGTGCGCACAGCAAGTACAGTTGTTGGGCCCAAACAGCAGCATGATTACTATTTTAGTCTATTATGAATATAGTTTTCAAAACCTCACAAAATAGTTATGTGAATTCAGTACAACTTTAGCATCAGATCAGTATTAGTTTAGCTCAGTTTTTGTATCATTTAGTTCTCCTATTGATACAATGTGATAGTTATGATTAGCTTTATTGCCATGATCAGTTTTGTTTTCTATGTATTGTATGCCATGCCATGCTTAGCATATTCAGAATGTATTTCAAATAGCATGTTTTAAAAACATAATTTGCATCGTATGCATGTTTTAGTGAGGTAGATGGTTTCTTACTAAGCTCTCAAGCTTACAGATACTATTTTCCTTATACTGCAAATAAAGGTAAAGGGAAGATGGACTAGTGGAGGCTGGAGGTCAATGCAATGATGAAGATGTGTGTGGATGGAACTTGGAACAAAGATCTTAGGGAATTGCAGCGAGTTTTGTTTCGAACATTAGAACTGTTAGCTTTTCATTATTCCGCACTTTAGTATGTTAAATGCCATGAACTAGTAAATTATGCACTCTACCATGCTTGGAACATTAGTTATGTGATGTTAGAATGTTTCCCAGTCACTTTAGAACTTGTATGTGTGATTTTGCACGAGATAGTGCTGAAATCAGACCTTAGGCACGAAATCAGAAACCCCAATCGATCAGCTGATCGATTGGGGGCTTCCCAGTCGATCGGTTGATCGACTGGGCAACTTGTTTCGCGAACAGTAAGCCTCTGGATCGATCAGCCGATCGATCCAGCAAATTCTGTCGCGAACAGAAGGCTCTGGGATCGATCACTGGATCGATTGGCCAGTCTGGATCAATCAGCCGATCGATCCAGAATATTGCCCCGAGCACAGTAGCGTGCTGGATCAATCACTGGATCGATCCAACCTGAGTCCCGCATACAGTAGCCTGCTGAATCGATCACCGGATCGATTCGACCATTCCAATCGATCTGTGGATCGATTGGGAGGGCTGAAATCAGCCGAGAAACCTTTAGTCCAGCTCCTTGACCATGAGGGATGTAAAATATATTATGAATAGCTTAGATTACACCCTCTAGCACATATAGAATAAAGAAATGATAATAGTTTAGCAAAATTTTGATTAGTACAGCTTCCGCACTTAGATTTAATGATGGTCATGGAATAGTTAGCACAGCATAATGTGACGGTCTGGCCTTACAGCCTAGCCAGTAGAAGGCGGGTCGTTACAGAGTGGTATCAGAGCAGAAAGTTTCCATATTTCCTACACACACATCAGCATTGAACCTGCAGCTTCCAAGTAAGAAACGTCTCTCACTTTATTATGTCCTTTCTTTCATGTTTATAGATACTGTAGCATGTTGATTGATGATAGTACTTAACATGATAGTGATAGTAGTTGTATAAACATGATTGCTTTAGTTATGTATGTCCTTTGTTCCTTTAGAGATGGCACGAGGACGCCCAGCTAGAAGGGCACCAGCCACTGAGCCCCAAAGATGAGGCAAGCAGCCTGCCTCCACCGGACTGACAAGTATTAGTGGCTCGATTCTGACGAAGATAGCATTTGAAAATGCAACAGAGATAACCACCTTAAAGGCTAATCTGAATACTCCCACAGTCACCCCGGAACCAAACTTAGCGCCATGAGTTTTAGAGGTTCCACAGATCCAACTCTGACAGACAGTGGCTCCAAAGATGGAGGCAAGAAGAAGCCTATCCGATCCAAAGGCGGAGAGTCGCGAGAATTTCTCAAGCACCGGTGAACCATGGGATGCTCAAGCTCGGTTCAAAACATTTGAGAGTAATCGATGGAGCTTACGGGTGGCGAACATGAGAAGGTGAAGTGTGTCTCCTTCATGGCGGGAGATGCACGATGTGGTGGGAGAGAATCGAGCGGCGCCCGGTGAACCGGATGTCATGGGCACTTGAGAAAGAATTCTTGAGGAATTCTTTCACATGCGGGTCACAAACCGCCACTACGACGAGTTCACCGAGTTTCGTCGGGGCAACCTATCGAGAGAGGAAGTGAAGAAATTCAACAGATGGCCTCGTCATGCCTGAACTAGTCGGCACGAAAAAGAACGTGTCTTGTTGATGTTCAAGATCCGAGGCGAAATAGCGATGAACGTGGTGGCGGTATTCATAGGCCACAAACCATGAAGAACTAGTCAGGCTCGACCACCGAGCACTACGAGCAAGATCAAGCAGTGAGCAAGTCCTCTCAGAGTCCAAAGGGCAAGGAGGCTCAAGTACTCAGAAACAACAGGGCCACAGCTCCAACTGGAAAGGGAACTCCGGCAACAAGTGCAAACCAGGGAGTTACCCAAAGGGAGGACCAGTCAGCAAACAGCCTAGCCATCCCAAATGTGCTACTTGTGGGAAATTTCACCCAGGAGTTTGTCGCAAGGGCACACGAGGATGGTTTGAGTGTGGACAGGAAGGACATATGGCTAAGCAGTGCCCAAACAAGACTAGTCTTCCTCAACCATAGCCGATTCAGTACGGAGGCCAGCCAGCTCAGTTACATCAAATGCAGGCCGCTCTAGAAGGTCCCCACATCAGCCAGGGCAGATTAGAAGCCCCTCCAGCTACAACGAATGCGAGGATCTACTCACTCACCAGAGAGGACGTAGCAAATGCCTCGACAGTTGTTACAGGTCAGATTAGTATTTTACAGCAAAGTGCAACTGTCTTATTCGATACTGGGGCAACCCATTCTTATATATCCAGGGTATTCGCCGAAAAGTTAGCAGTACCCCCAGAGGTATTCAATGGTCAGTTTTTGACGACGCTACCTTCAGGAGAAATTATGGCATCTATGCACTGGCTTAGAGCAGTGCCAGTCATTATAGCAGACAGAGAGCTGTTTGGCGATCTGATAGTGCTAGATATGGCTGACTACGATGTCATCATGGGAATGGACTTCCTGATCAAGTACGGTGCTTCCATAGAGTGCCGTAAACAGAAAGTTATATTCCAACCCGAGCAGGAGTGCAGTTTGAGTACAGCGGAGAGCCCAAGAGAAAGGCCAAGAAGTTTCTCTCAGCTGTGAAAGCACAGAGATTAATGGATTCAGGATGTACGGGATTTTTAGCACACGTAGTCAGTACCAGTCAGGACAAGGACCAACAGCTAGCAGAGGTCCGAGTCGTATGTGACTACCCCACAGTCTTCCTGGAAGAATTACCAGGCTTAGCACTAGACAGGGAGATTGAATTCGAGATAGAACTCATTCCCGGTACAAATCCTATCTCCAAAGCACCCTACCGCATGGCTGCAGCATAACTGAAGGAACTTCATGAGCAACTACAGGAGCTGCTTGACAAAGGCTTCATACGCCCTAGTCACTCACCATGGGGAGCGCCTGTATTGTTTGTGAAGAAGAAGGACGGGAGCATGTGCCTGTGCATAGACTACAGAGAACTGAACCAAGTCACCATCAGCAGTATCCTCTTCCGATAGAATGACTGTACGATCGCTGGGAGCAAAATGTTCTCTAGATAGACCTCGCAGACAGGTTATCATGGTGAAAGTTAAAGAGGATATACCCAAGACATCATTCAGGACTAGATACGGACATTATTCATGCCTTTGGCATGACAAATGCTCCAACTACTTTCATGGACCTCATGAGCAGTATTCAGGGACTACATAGATAGATTTGTTATTGTGTTTATCGATGACATTCTTATCTATTCAGAACTCGGGAAGAACACGTAGAGCACACGAGAATAGTATTGCAGACCCTCCAAGAGAACCACTATATGCCAAGTTCACGAAATGTGAATTTTGGCTCGATCAGTAGCCTTCCTGGGTCACATCATCTCAAAGGATGGTATCATGGTAGACCCGAAAGATAGAAGCGTGAGTAGCGAAAAGACCGGGAAGGCCGGTGAGATCGAAGCTTTTGGGATTAGCGGTTATTACGAGAAAGTTTGTAGAGGACTTTCAGGATAGCCTCCCAAATGCTCTTACCGGAAAGAATGGAAAATTTCGGTGGGCGGAGGATCGTGACACAATGAGCTAAAGAGGAGATTGACCGGTGCTCTATTTTGACTCTACAGTAAAACATGAACAACTTTGATATTTATAGTGACGCCTCTAAATTGGGACTAGGAGCAGTACTGATGCAAAATGGCAAGGTGATCGCCTATGCCTCCAGACAACTCAAGGACTATGAGAGGAATTACCCTACTCATGACCTTGAGCTTGCAGCAGTGGTGTTCGCTCTCAAAATTTGGAGACATTACTTGTATGGAGCTCAGTGCAGAGTGTATACAGATCATCAGAGTCTGAAATACTTCTTCACTCAGAAGGATCTGAATATGCGACAGCGCAGATGGCTAGAGCTGGTCAAAGACTATGACATAGACATCCTCTACCACCCAGGAAAAGCTAATAAGGTGGCGGATGCACTTAGCAGGAAGTCCGATGCTACCTTACTATCCCTAGCAGCCATGTCACTGCCCCTACAGAAAGAGATCGCAGATTTTGGTCTCGAACTTATAGTGGGATAACTCTCTACTATGACATTAGCATCTACCCTGCTTGATGACCTTCAGACAGCTCAGGAGCAGGACCCTGAAATTCAGAAAATCAAGCAGGGGTTAGCAGAATCAGAAAGTAGAGAATTCAGAGTGTCCGATAGTGGGGGTACTATACTTCAGTGACAGACTCTGTGTTCCAGATCAGGAGGAACTAAAGAGGAAGATTTTGGACGAGGCTCACAGGACTCCTTATGCGATGCATCCAGGTTCCACCAAGATGTACCAAGACTTAAAGAAACGTTTTTGGTGACCTGGGATGAAAAGAGACATCGCTAGATATGTTAGCACCTGTCTGACTTGCCAGAGGGTTAAGGCAGAATATCAGAGACCAGGAGGAGTTTTGCAGCCTATCCAGATCCCAGAATGGAAGTGGGAAGACATTTCTATGGATTTCATAGTGGGATTACCCAGAACCACGAGTGGTTTTGATACCATCTGGGTAATAGTCGACAGATTGACTAAATCAACCTACTTCTTAGCTATCAGGATATCCTACTCCATGAAGCAGCTAGCTCAGTTGTATCTCAAGGAGATCATTAGATTACATGGAGTCCCACGAACCATTATTTCAGACAGAGACAGTAGGTTCACATCACACTTCTGGGAGTGTGTACAGTCAGCATTGGGCACTAAGTTAAAGTTCAGCACAGCCTTCCATCCTCAGACAGATGGTCAAACGGAGCGAGTAAATCAGGTACTCGAAGATACGCTCCGAGCATGTGCCTAGATTTCAAAGGAAGTTGGTGCAAATATCTGAGCTTAGCAGAATTTGCATACAACAACAGCTATCAGGCCACTATCGGCATGGCACCTTACGAGGCTCTCTATGGGCGGAGGTGTAGATCTCCAATCTGAGAGTGGTGAGCAGAAAGAACTAGAACTTCGAGACGGATCTAGTGGCGAGATACCACAGCTATCTGAACAGATCCGCCAGAGGATAGAGACACTCGAGGCCGGAGAAAAGCTATGCTGATACATGGCGCATACCTTTAGAGTTTTTAGTTGGGGATTCAGTGTTCCTCAGAGTAGATCCCATGAAGGGAGTAATGCATTTTGGGAAGAAGGGCAAACTAAGTCCCAGATATGTGGGACCATACCTTATCACTAGAAGAGTTGGCAAGGTAGCATATGAGCTAGAGCTACCACAGGAGATGTCAGCCATCCATAATGTATTTCATATCTCTATGCTGAAGAAGCATATCCCATATGCCACCCAGGTGATTGAGCCCCAGTCGGTACCAGTCCGCGAAGACCTCAGCTATGATAGTCGGCCTATTCAGATAATAGACCGAGCAGTTAAGAAATTACGGAACAAGGAGGTACCATTAGTAAAAGTCATCTGGCAAAGTCACACAGCAGAAGAGGTAACTTGGGAGACAGAAGCCAGTATGAGACAGAAGTACCCAGAGTTATTCTAAGTTTGAGGACGAACTTTTTATAAGGTATGGGGGATTGTAACGCCCGAAAATTCTCAAAATAATTATTAGAAAAATCCTAGTATTTTTCTGGAATTTTAGGATATTTTTATAGAATTTTTAGAATAGTAGAAGTAGCAAAAACAAATAGAACCGTAAAATAGCCTACGCGGGAATTGAACCCGAGACCTATTGGGTGCTACGACCTATAGATAGCTTTAGTAACCAAGTGAACCCAGCAGGGCCGTGCTCAAAGAAATGGGAATCAATTAAATTTATATTAAAGTTGGGTGAAATTACCCACTTAATATAAATAGGGAATTAATAAGTGAAGAGTTATTTTAACGTGACTTTTCCTTCTCCTCACCCTAGCCACGCCGCCCCCTTTCCCTCTCCTTCTCTCGGTGCCAACCACAAGAACAAACCTAAGGTTCCTTTCCTAGGGCTTCAAGGACACCTTCCGGCGACGACTCCGACATGAGGATGCTTCTTTTCGCGAGAGGAACGCGTAGACGCAAGAGAATCGTCGAGAAGATCGTCTCCACCGGAAAACTAGCGACTAGATTCGTAAGAAAACTAGCGCAAGAGGTAAGAAACCCCTCACCTGCACTATAAGTAGCTTCCGTATGAATTTTAAGCTTCAGTTTGGTAGTATGTAGACTTCCGGCACAAAGGATGCGAACTAGCGCATACCAGGTGTTCGAATAAATTGTTAGCACAGTTAAAATGCAACTTAGGCATTTTATTAGCTTAGACAAATGTAATAGAAGCATTTTTACAGCTTATATAGTCTTGCTACAGTTTTTATGGACTAGACGTCCAATGGGTGGGCTCCCACAGTCGCCTCTAGGTTCAGACAACCTAGTTCTAGGTTTAGATAACCTAGTAAAAGCAAGACAAGAAATATTAGCTATGTTCAGTATTTTACTTTTCAGTGGCACTGTACAGGATTAGATATCCATTGGGTTGGGCTCCCATAGTCGTCCCTAGGTTCAGATAACCTAGTAACCCTACTAAATTCGGGACTTGCAAACCCGGGTCTAGTTAGGGATGTGCGCACAGTAAGTACAGTTGCCGGGCCCAAACAACAGCATGATTATTATTTTAATCTATTATGAATATAGTTTTCAAAACCTCACAAAATAGTTATGTGAATTCAGTACAACTTTAGCATCAGATCAGTAATAGTTTAGCTCAGTTTTTGTATCAGTTTAGTTCTCCTATTGATACAATGTGATAATTATGATTAGCTTTATTGCCATGATTAGTTTTGCTTTCTATGTGTTGTATGCCATGTCATGCTTAGCATATTCAGAATGTATTTCAAATAGCATGTTTTAAAAACATAATTTGCATCGTATGCATGTTTTAGTGAGGTAGATGGTTTCTTACTAAGCTCTCAAGCTTACAGATACTATTTTCCTTATACTGCAGATAAAGGTAAAGGGAAGATGGACTAGTGGAGGCTGGAGGTCAATGCAATTATGAAAATGTGTGTGGATGGAACTTGGAACAAATATCTTAGGGAATTGCAGCGAGTTTTGTTTCGAACATTAGAATTGTTAGCTTTTCATTATTCCGCACTTTAGTATGTTAAATGCCATGAACTAGTAAATTATGCACTCTACCATGCTTGGAACATTAGTTATGTGATGTTAGAATATTTCCCAGTCACTTTAGAACTTGTATGTGTGATTTGGCACGAGACAGTGCTGAAATCAGACCTTAGGCACGAAATTAGAAACCCCAATCGATCAGCTGATCGATTGGGGGCTTCCCAATCGATCGGTTGATCGACTGGGCAACTTGTTTTGTGAACAGTAGGCCTCTGGATCGATCAGCCGATCGATCCAGCAAATTCTTTCGCGTACAGAAGGCTCTGGGATCGATCACTGGATCGATTAGCCAGTCTGGATCGATCAACCGATCGATCCAGAATATTGCCCCGAGCACAGTAGCATGCTGGATCGATCATTGGATCGATCCAACCTGAGTCCCACATACAGTAGCCTGCTGAATCGATCACTGGATCGATTCGACCATTCCAATCGATCTGTGGATCGATTGGGAGGGCTGAAATCAGCCGGGAAACCTTTAGTCCAGCTCCTTGACCAAGAGCGATGTAAAAGATATTATGAATAGCTTAGATTACACCCTCTAGCACATATAGAATAAAGAAATGATAATAATTTAGCAAAATTTTGATTAGTACAGCTTCCGCACTTAGATTTAATGATGGTCATGGAATATTTAGCACAGCATAATGTGACGGTCCGGCCTTACAACCTAGCCAGTAGAAGGCGGGTCGTTACACAAGATGAAGTACCACAAGAGACTACAACACATGTCACACATGATACACAACTACAGACGATGCCTCGTCATAGTGGGAGGGTTGTTAGGTAGCCTGATAGATTCATGTTTTTGGGAGAGTCTTCGGACTTGATCCCGGGTAAACATGAACCTGATCCCCGGACATATGATGAAGTACTCCAAGATATAGATGTAGTATCTTGGTAAAAAGTAATGAATTTCGAAATAGAATCTATGTATTCTAATAAGGTCTAGGAGCTTGTAGAACCACCTAATGGTGTAAAAGCCATTGGATGCAAGTGGATCTACAAAAGAAAAAGAGGGATAGAAGGGAAGGTAGAAACCTTAAAAGCAAGGCTTGTTGCGAAAGGATATACTCAGAAAGAGAGAATCGATTATGAGGAGACTTTTTCGCCGGTAGCCATGCTTAAATATATCCGGATACTCTTATCCATTGCTGCTCATATGGATTATGAAATTTGACAAATGTATGTCAAGACAACTTTCCTTAACGAAAGTCTTGAAGAAAATATCCATATGAAGCAACCAGAAGGGTTCATTGAAAAGAGCAAAGAGCATCTAGTGTGTAAGCTCAATCGGTCCATTTATGGACTGAAGCAAGCTTCAAGATCTTGGAACATCCGGTTTAATGAAGTAATCCAGTCATATGGATTTATTCAGTGTCCGGATTAGTCTTGTGTATATAAGAAGTGTAACGGAAACGTGGTGGTATTTCTTGTACTATACGTAGATGATATTTTGTTAATTGGCAACAATGTCAAGGTATTATCAGACGTAAGGGTATGGTTGTCCAAACAATTTGATATGAAGGACTTAGGAGAATGTGCACACATTCTTGGGATCAAAGTTATAAGGGATCGCAAGAAAAGAATGTTGTGTCTATCCCAAGATTTATATATAGATACAATCCATGCTCGTTTTAGCATGCAAAACTCCAAGAAAGGTTTCTTACCTTTTAGGCATGGAGTATTTTTATCTAAAGAGATGTCTCCGAAGACATTAAAGGAGATTGAGGATATGAAGGCAGTTCCTTATGCTTCGGCTGTAGGAAGCCGTATGTATGCAATGCTGTGTACGAGATCTGATATTTGTTTTACCGTGGGCATGGTTAGCAGATATCAGAGTAACCCTGTACAAGGACATTGGACTGCTGTGAAGTATATTTTAAAGTAACTGAGAAGGACTAGAGATTATATGCTAGTCTACCAAGCAGACGATTTGCTCCCTGTGGGTTACACGGATTCAGATTTCCAATCAGATAGGGACAATAGTAAGTCAACATCAGGCTATGTGTTTACTCTAGGAGGTGGGGCCATTGCATGGAGGAGTGTTAAGCAGAAATGCGTCTCGGACTAAACCATGGAAGCTGAGTATGTGGCAGCCTCTGAGGTAGCCAAAGAAGCTGTATGGCTCAGGAACTTTCTAATGGACTTAGATGTGATTCCTGGTTTGCCCAAGATCATCACAATTTATTGTGATAATAGCGGTGTAGTTGCAAACTCGAAGGAACCACGAGTTCATAAGGCAAGTAAACATATAGAGCGCAAGTACCACCTGATACGAGACATCGTCAAGCGAGAAGAAGTTGTCGTCGCCAAGATTGCATCAGAAGATAACCTAGCAGATCCTTTCACAAAGGCCCTTCCGGCGAAAGCTTTTGATCGGCATGTGGAGGGGATGGGAATCAGATGTAAGGCAACAGATATGGCAGCTTAGTCTTTTAGTATAAGTAGGAGATTGTTAGAGTGTATACTAAAAGCCTAGCTTTTGTAAACATTTATTTGTTGAAATAAAAGAATCACATTCGTTAACATCTGCATTTACTTATTAAATGCAATTGTTCAATTAATTTATATAGTAGACAACATGGAGTGTAGTGTCAGACTCAGAAGATCATGTTGTCGGTTCTTTATAAATTATAAACAGTTGCTCGTGACTAAGATAGAAAGGAACAAACTATCAGTGTAGTCGTAGTGTAATTAAGTATTAGTTTATCTTGACTAATAAATTACACTGATACACTTTAAGTGTATTGAGTAGGATCATTTAGGTATGTTCTTTTTGTACTGACTTAGTAAAGGAACTAGACCTTAGTTATTATGGAAGTGTGTGCTCTTAATCCTAATATAATAACAAGCACATATATTTAATATTTATTTCTTTGACTTATCAAAGGTGAGGTTTAGCTCGATAAATCAATATGCCCGATAAGTTGGGAAATTATATTACTTATAGTGTCTATTGTTGATTATAGAAGGAATCTGTGTCCTAGTTATCTAGGTTGAGAATGCCCCCAAGAGGAGCTCATAAGGATTGCCATGTTAAACCCTGCAGGTGGACCTAGTCCGACATGACAATAAAGTTGAGTGCTACTACTCTTGGAGCTAGATATTAATTAAGTGAGTTGTCAGTAACTTACTTAATTAGTGGACATTCGTAATCTTAAACACAGGGAGACTAACACACTCATGATAAGAAGGAGCTCATAATGTAATTTGGGATTGGTGTGGTAGTACGGTAATAACTCTCTAGTGGAATGAGTTATTATCGATGAACTTGAGTTGTGTATTCGGGGCGAACACGGGATACTCAAGCTCATCGGAAGGCCAAAACCAATTTCTCCTCTAGGTCCCTGTCGTAACCTCATTATAGCCTCAAATCCATCCAAATGTAAGGCTCTTCTTGGTGTCCAAGAAGTGGGTCGGTCCAATGCTTGGTGACCAAGCAAGGGCCGACCACATCCTCTTTAAAGGGGTCGGCCCTTTTCTTGGTGACCAAGCATGAAAGGGCCGGCCACAATATTCAAATAAGGAGGGTTGTTTTTGAATTTTAAAATCTTCTCTTTGTAGAAAACTATAAGTTTTAAAAGAGAGATTTTAATTTTAAAAACTTTTCTTATTTGAATTTGGCCACATGTTTTAATAGAGAGTTTTAAAAGTTTTAAAACTTTTCTTTTTTAACCATTCTCATGGTTTAAGGAAAAAAAGGGAGATAAGTTTTAAAATTAAAATTTTCTATCATCATGTTAAAAAAGGAAATTCTATTAGAGAAGTTTTAAATTTTAAAACATGGTTTTAATTTTTTAAAACTTTCCTTTTTTAACTCTAGGAAAGAGAGTTTGTAAAATTTTATAAGAGTTTTTTCTCTTGTAAAATTTTAGAAAAAAAATTATTATTCCTTTCCTAAAAAATGGTGGCCGGCCACCTTGCTTGGTGCCCAAGCAAGGGGCCGACCAAGCTTAATCCTAAACCAAATAGGATTGATCTCAACCATTGATTGATTATTGATTCAATCAAGAGGAAAGAAAAGGAAAAATAAAAAGGAAAAAGGAAAAACTCTTGGATGATTTTATTTTTTGTAAAAGGTTTTTCCTTATTTGCCTTGGGCAAGTAATATAAAAGAAGAGGTGAGGGGGCTTCATGAGACACAACTCTTATTCTTTTGCTTGGAGGATCTCTTGGTGGCCAGCCCTCTCCCTTCTTCCTTTCCCTTTGCTCTCTTCTCCTTGGTGGTGGTGGTGGCCGGATTTTAGAAGAAGAAGGAGGAAGCTTTTGGGTGGTGTTCATCTTGGAGGATCTTCGCCCACACGACGTCCAAGGCGAGGCGAGAAATACGGCAGAAGATCTTGAGGTCATTAGCTTACAAAGAAAAGGTATAACTAGTATTTTTTCTTCCGCATCATACTAGTTATTTTTCTTTGTATGAATTCTAAATACAAGAGGCAATTAGATCTAGTTTTTCGAATAATTTTTTTGAGTTTGTGTTTTCTTCTTTTTTGAATTTGTGATTCGATTGTTCTTTTTGGTTAACCTAGAGTTATTTAAGGAAATAAATATTAGCTTTCCTTAAAAGGCTTTGCCTAGGCGGTGGTGGTTGCTCCCATATCCAAGAAAGCCATGTGCCTCGCCATGCAGTCCTGGAAGCCAATTTTGGAAATTAATATTTATGAAATTAATAACTTAGGTAGATTTGAATCAATAGTGTTAAGTTCCGCTTGCGATTCAAATCTAAACAATTAAGAACAGATAAGTTAAATTTGGAATCAATGATGTTAAGTTCCGTCTGCGATTCCTAATTTAACTTCTAAATAACACAATAGATTATTTAAGGAAAGGTTCGACACTTGTACAAAAATTTTTGTACAGTGGAACCGGTACGTTTTCCTAGGACTAACCAACATTATCATCTAGTTAATTCTAAATACCCACTTAGTGTCAATTATGGATTTGTTTATGGGTTTTGGTATAAGTTTCTAGATTTGGTTTTTTCAAATTGAGCTAGTTCCTCTGCATTGCAATTATCCAGTCTAGGTCAGGTAGGGATTCTTCTATAGTCTTTGAGTTCAATTTTGGAAATTAGAGCAATTTGATTTAGGTTTCTATATGATGATCGAATTTGAATTCCTAGGGTTGGATCACCCAAAATTTGATTAAACGAGTGATTAGAACTTATTCTAGAATGCCTTATGTTAGAGTCAACAATTGATTCTTGTGATTCTCTAGGTTTAGGTTTAATTTGAATATCTTCATCATTATCTATATTTCTTGTATTTTGATTAATATTTTCATTTATTGAATTAGGTAAATTATTTTCTTCATCAAAAATCACATTGGTTGTTTCTTCAACTTTTAGGGTATTTTTATTATAGACTCTATAAGCCCTATTGGTTGTGGAGTACCCTAAAAAGATTTTTGTTGTTGATTTTCATGTAAATTTTTCTAAATAGTCCTTAGTGTTTAGTATGTGGACTTTATATCCAAACACCTTTAAATAATTTAAGTTAGGAAATTTATTATAATATATTCATACGGAGTTTTATTATTGATTAATATTCTATTTTGAATGTAACATGTCGTATTTATTGCTTTGGCCCAGAATTGATTACTTAGGTTATATTTGTTTAAATAGTTCTAGCAGCCTCTTGTAGTGTTCTATTTTTTTCGTTCTACTAGACCATTTTGTTGGGGGTTCTAGGAGATAAAAATTCATGATTGTATCCATTTGTTTGACAAAATTCGCTAAACCTATGATTGTCAAATTCCCCTCCATGATCACTTCTAATTCTTTTGATTTTGGTGTCTTTTTAATTTTTCTATTAATTTACAAAAAGTCTTAAAGATCTCAAGGGTTTTATCTTTGGTTTTTAAAAATTTTACCCAAATAAATCTTGAGTAATCATCAATTATGACTAAGCTGTATTGGTTTTTGCTTAGTGACTTGGCTCTATGTGAATCAAATAGGTCTAAGTGTAGGAGCTCAAGTATTGAGTTAGTCTGCTTTAGGTTGGTTAACTTGTGGGTTGACTTAGTTTGTTTTCCTTGTTGACAAACATTACATATTGTATTTTCTAAATTTTTTAATTTGGGTAGACCTCTAACTAAGTCATTTTGACTCATTTATTAAATGAGTCTAGTGTGAGTGTGACCCAATCTTCTATGCCATAATTTAGTCTCCTCTTGTTGTGTCAATAGACACTTGAGTGAGGAGATTGGTAGGTTCATTGTGTAGATATTCTTTTTCCTAGTTCTCTTAAGTGTTATTTCAGGATTTTTGATATTTTTAATTAAACATTTAGAGTCTAAAAATGTTACTAAGTACCGAGAGTCACACAGTTGACTTATGCTAAGTAAGTTAAAATTTAATTTATCAACCAATAGAACTTTTCGAATAAAAAAATTGAAACTCAGTTCAATATTACCTGTTCCGATTACCTTAAGTGTACCGTTGTTGCCGAATGCAACTGACCCTAAGTTTTAGAGTTTTAGCTTGATGAATTTCAATTGGTCTCCAGTCATGTGTCTGGAGCATCCACTATCCAACATCCGTTGATCCAAATCATTATGTTCATATACATAAAGTATTTAATTTGGATCCAATTTAAAAGGATTGTAAGATAAATTGATTGAGTTCATCCCCTTATTCTCCATCTCACCAAGTTTAGGTTGTGAATCATGTTATACCTATGGATGATTGATTGAGTTTTACTTAATTTTGATTTAAGATTGATTTTAATTAATTTTAATTTTGATTAATTGATTGTTCTAGTTGGATTTATTGATTTAATTAATTTTGAATTAGGTTTATTGATTAATTAATTAAGTTTGAATTAATTAAGTGATTAAGTTAATTGATTAAGTTTGTATTGGATTGATTAAGTTTAATTAATTGAGTTTAATTGATTAAGTTTGAATTGGATTTATTGATTAATTAATTAAGTGATTAAATTGATTAAGTTTAACTAAGTTTTTTTTTTACCTAAGTCAATCTCACCCTTTTTTAGATTGTCAATCAGGGAACCTTATAGGTTTTTATAAGATGGTTAATTTCACCTTCAATTTTAATTAATGTCTAAGAACTAATTTTTGGGGGAGTGGAAATCCATTCCTCCTAAGAAAACTAAAATCATTTTCATCCCAACAAATCATTTTCATGGCTAAACACTACAAGAAAATTGGGATTCTACAACACTTAAACGACAACGCTTTTTATAAAAAGTGTTGTCTATTTTGTTTTAACAACGCTTTTAGTGAAAAGCGTTGTCTATTTCATTATTTTCTTATTAATAGACAACGCTTTTCTAAAAACCGTTGTCTATTAGTGATTTTTACGGGTCAAAGACAACGCTTTGTAAAAAGCGTTGTCTATTAGACTGATTTTTAGTGTCTACGACAACGCTTTTTAAAAAGTGTTGTCTATGTTTAAAATCTCATCTAATTCTTGATTAATACAAACTGTTGGATCTAAATCTTGATTAATACAAACCGTTGGATCTAGGTAAGGAGTAAAAAACCCAAACCCTTCTCCCAACTTCTATCTTCCGATCATTTTCAAGTCCCGAACCCTTCTCCCAAGTACTCCTCATCTCGCGCAGCCTTCTCCATCTAAGAGCGAGATCAGATACGAGGGCATCCTCTACAGCATCAACACCGAGGAATCCAGCATAGGCTTGTGCAACGGTATAGTTTACTTTATGTCCAATTCCTCGCGTCTTCGCTTTTCTCCACTCCCCTTTGCGCTGTTCCTCATCAAAGGGAACATTTTTTCGAGTTTTTTTGGCTGGATTTTAGGGATATTATCTTTGTTTGTGGCAACGGAATAAAATCTCGATCACATTTTTTCTTCGGATCTGACCTTTGCACGCCTGCCTCTTCTTCCTCCTTCGCAGGAACTAGGGTTTCGTCGAGACTCCTCCGCCACGATGTCTAGCTTCAGCGGCGACGAAACTGCCCCTTTCTTCGGATTCCTTGGCGCGGCCGCAGCCCTCGTCTTCTCCTGTAATTTCCCCCAATTTCGGCGACCTTTATCTCGGACTCCTATTCCGTTCGAATCAAAAGGTTCGTTTCTTGAAATGTTTTTCATTCTTTTGCAGGCATGGGGGCGGCGTACGGCACGACGAAGAGCGGCGTCGGGGTGGTGTCCATGGGTGTGATGCGGCCGGAGTTCATGATGAAGTCGATAGTTCCCGTTGTCATGGCCGGAGTCCTGGGGATTTATGGTCTCATCATTGCGGTGATCATAAGCACCGGGATCAACCCCAAGGCCAAGTCGTACTACCTTTTTGATGGGTATGCCCATCTCTCTTCTGGCTTGGCTTGTGGTCTTGCAGGACTTTCAGCTGGTATGGCCATTGGCATCGTGGGAGATGCTGGAGTCAGGTAGTTGTTGTTTGAGATCCTTTCTAGATTCGATAGTGCTCTCTATTCCTCTTTTTTTTTTTTGTCTAATTATTGACTACGAATTCTCTCTAACCTTGTCTTCTGTTATCGCATATTTAGTCCATTTTTCCTCTGATAGTCCTTTCATAAAAGAGCAATTTATTTTTCTAGGTCATGTGTGTAAAATTTATTTACAGTCGTATTCCTATTGTGTATGTGTCTTTCATCCATTCTTTGCACTATCTATCTATATAGGAGTCCTGGAGGGATCGTGCCTTAGCTTGTTGTTGTTGTTATTGAGAGAGCTAGTTATTGACTAAAAAAATTGGAATATTTACTGAGATGCTTGTAGTTTCATATGCAGATCCCACATGAATCCTTAGATCTATCGATTTCAATGATTACTACAAAATTTTCTATGTTTTAGTCACTTTGAAAGGGTAACAAACAATGTTTGTGCCCATATTTTGATTACTTACTGCGTTTAGTTTCACTACATAAAATATTGAGTCTTATTTATGGATACAAATAGCATAGACATATATGTGCTTTATTTCTATGGAATTTACCAAAACATATACAATCAAAGCACTTTTTCTATAATTGTTTTTTAATAAAAAAAAAGTGTCAGCTTTGCATTGTGCTTACAAAACCATCTTGCAAATTTAATTTTTTAAAGATGTAGAAATAATAAAAGGTCAAAAGAGCTATTTTGAACTACATGTAATTTGATGAATCAAAATGCATGTATAGGTAGTTATGTAGATAACGTGTATTGACCAACTAGACATCTGCAGTAGTAAGGTTGGAGAATATTGGTTCTTCCATTATGGTTAGATTTATCACATTGAGTTTGAACAAATGAGTTTAATGAAAATATGAAGCAAATGTGAAGCGGTTGTTACCTTAGGAGTACGTGTGAGTTGCATCTGGGATTCATGAGTAAGGTTATGGTTAGATTTATCACATTGTTATAATAGTTGTCAGTAGTTTTTTAAGTCAAATGGTTTGAGCTAATGGCCTTGTATTACATTTGCAATTCTAATATCTATTTGTAGTTTATCATCTACGTGTTTGAACAAATGAATTTAATGAAAATATGAAGCCAATGTGAAGCGGTTGTTACCTTAGGAGTACGTGTGAGTTGCATCTGAGATTCATGAGTAAGGTTATGGTTAGATTTATCACATTGTTATAATAGTTGTCAGTAGTTTTTTAAGTCAAATGGTTTGAGCTAATGGCCTTGTATTACATTTGCAATTCTAATATCTATTTGTAGTTTATCATCTACGTGTTTGAACAAATGAATTTAATGAAAATATGAAGCCAATGTGAAGCGGTTGTTACCTTAGGAGTACGTGTGAGTTGTATCTTGGATTCATGGGTACATCTTGTAAGAATAAGATAAGCATCTAAGGTTAGTATTATTTACATGGGTAGTTTATTGTTAAAGCCACAAGCTATTTGGATTAAGATCATTTGTTGTTGTGTCAGATCTTCAACCTTTTGGAGTTTGGATGAGCCAAGTTCTCCAAATTTGCTCCAAATTAAGTGTCATCTTATATTGTTTATAACCAAGTACATCAATCCACATGAATTAGGAATTATGAGTTTGATGCTTGTAAAGCCTGTTTTCACTATGGAATATAACTTCGTAAACTGTTCCAGTTAAGATCAACTTGTGGCTGGTGTTTAAAAAGTTGATTTTATTACCTGAGAAAAAGAAAATTGAAAAGTCCAGTAAATTTGTATCTTCGTTGTAAATTGTATAACTAAAAAGTTGAAAACTTGGGAGAGCAAAGAACAAGCTGCATGAGATCAGTTTAATAAAGCAGTCAGATAGCTGCATGCAATTTGAAAACTATTTTACATCAAGGATCTGAAAATCTTCATTAAGATTAGTGTAAATTTTGTTTCTTTTGGTAGAAAGTCATGATGATTGTTTTGTTTCTTTTGAGAGCCATCAGTAATGCTCATATATGAACTTGAAACATATTATTGTTACTTTTGTAGGTGAATACAGGACAGTCGAGATCAGTACACTAAGGAGCGTCTGGATTCAGTAATTGATCAGTACACTAAGCGTATGGATTCAGTAATTACTGTACTATTTTGAGTAAACAAATTGTTGGCTACTTCAATATTAAGTATTAAGTATTCAGTAAACAGATTGTTGGCTAAACAGATTGTAGCTGTTCAAAACAGATTTTTTGTGCTCTTTTGTTTTATATGTGAATATCACTATATACTTTGAAACAGAATTAGTGTAAATTTTGATATTTACTAGCTTTTCATGTAATTAATATTACTTCAACGTCAGATTTCTATTATTTTTATGAGTTTGAAATCATTAACTGAGTTGATTATATGTAAATTCGAATCTAGACATGGTAAAAAAAAATAATAGTTTCGTAAATATAAAAATAATAATTTTTAAATATTTTTTTTTATTTTTTTCTTTAAAACGACAACGCTTTTAAAGCGTTGTCTTTTCTATCAAAAACAACGCTTTAAAAGCGTTGCAAAATGTTGCCTCTGCATAAAACGACAACGCTTTTAAAGCGTTGCAAAAGCGTTGTCTTTAGTACAAACGACAACGTTTTAAAAGCGTTGTCGTTGAGCAGACTTTTTACAACAGTGCCTTTAACAACGTTTTTTCAGGCAAAAAGACAACGCTTTAAAAGCGTTGTCTATTAGCTTTTTTCTTGTAGTGGCGCATGTATCAATATCAATTTTAGAATTGCCATGAATAATGTCTAAACCAAAAAGTTTGCATTCTAAGTTTAAAGCAATATGTGTTATTAACCCGCCAAAGACTATTGTACTCATAGTAGCCTTCTCGGATCTTGCAAGGGTTTGTAGAAAATAGAACCCTGAAACAAAGTCAATTTTATTCACCATGACCCAAAATGAGTAAAGCTCCACTTTTCTTATCACCCCGTCACTCTCACCTCTACTGAAGATTGTCTTGCTCATTACGCAGTTGACGTATTGAAAGATGAGACTTTGGATATGTCAAGCTTTAGATCATGATGAATCATAGGGTTCCTCTAAATCGGTGATTGAATTCCAAAATGAATTGCTATTAAAAGTATAATCAAACTTGTGAGATCGTCTAGGTAAGCCAAAATAATTATTAAAGTCATAGAGGTTCCATTGGTAATCATGATTCGTTAATCGAAAGATAATTTTCCTATCATGATCTTTATCCGAGGTAAAGTGGTCTCTAACAAACTCAAAAATTCTAGGGTAAGGCAGCGATAGGTAGGATGAATTGTGTACATCATGTCATACCAATCAAAGATGCTAATCTTCCAATCAATATCATCCCTAATTCCTAAAATATCCATAGTTGTTATATCTAAATAACGAGTGCAAACTAATTTACCAGAAATAAGATTGTCAAATCTAGCCTTTTGTTCTTCATTTCTAAAATTAATACTGAATTCATTCTCGTTACCTTCATTGTGTGCCACTCACTTTCCTTTGTCTTTACTTGGTGCCTTCCCTTTCCCTTTGTTTAGGTCTTTACCTCTGCTAGATCCTCCACCGAGACAAAGTCGCTTCATGATGTGGGGCATGGCAAAAGTTAAGAAGGATGAGAAGATTTATTGGAGGAAAGAGGTTGTTGGGATCTTGAAGAGAAAGAAGAGAGATCTTGAAGAAGGGAGGTGAGATCTTGGAGAATATAAGAAGAATCTTGGAAGAGAAGAGGTCCTAGATCTAGATCTAGGAGATAGAGAGAGAGAAGAGTGAGCTCTTGTAGGATACTTGAGAAGGATCAAAATAATAGGATGTTGGATTGAAGAAGGTTGAAGAAAGAAGAAGGGAATTTGGAGGAAGGAGAAGAGATTTGAGAGGAAGGAGAAAGAAGAAGAGGGCACTTGAGTCACACGACCATGGCCAGGGTATTAATACCCTGGCTCAATTTCACTCCCAAAGCCATGCCTTTTGGCACGAACGTGTCAAAATAATATGACCATGCCATTCTTCTTTTGGCCAATTTTTTTTTTAGGAAGCATTGCCTCAAATATGGTCATGTCTAATGACATGACCATAAAATTACTTCTCCCAGCCATGGCCGTGTGGAAAGACACAGACTAAGTATGTTCCCTTTGGCCAGTGAGACACGACCGTGTCTATGAGACACGACCAAGGCGAGAGAAACTGCTACCATGGTTCTGTTTTGGGAACGACCATGCCAAAATGACACGGCCCCTCCGTGCTCTCCACTGGACAGTAGACATGGCTATGTCTATAAGACACGGTCACGCCATGTGGGCTGCTGCCCTTGCTTTCTTTTCCATGACCTTTCTTCATTTCTTCTTCAACGATACCTCCATGCCCATGGGAAGGACATGACCAGCTGGTGGAGGGCGAAATAAACCTAAAAATGAAAATAGATATGCGTTAGAATCAATAAAAAGGAAAACCAAAATAAAAAGAAAGCAAAGAAACCCTTAGGATGTCTCCCAAGAAGCGCTCGTTTAAGGTTATAAGCTCGACCCCAACTCAACTCAACTAGGAGTTGTTTTGTAAAATACCGAAAATAGGCGAATATTAATAAGGGAATTTTTCGGAATTTTTGAAAATTTTTCGGGAATTTTTTGGAGCTTGTATGGACGAGTTAACGGGGATCAAGACGGGGCCCGGAAAAGCCTGTTTAGGCTACCCAGTTTTAATAAGGAAATGTTTTATTTTCTTTTTCATTTTTCCTTTTCTTTTTCTTTATATTTTTTCTTAATTTTCTTTAAATCCTTCGTTTCTCTCCCTACTCGCACCCGAGCCCTCCCGACGCCGCCTTCCTTTCTCCTCCTTGCCCTAACCGCCGGTGGCGGTTACTCCTCGAGCGTACAACCCTAGCGCCGGCCACAGCGTGCCCTCGCCGAGCCTAGGAGCCGACGCCCTTTTCGCACTCCTCACATCAGAGCCGAACCCTCCTTTTCTTTTCCTCATCCCTCGCGACGCCGACCCTCTACACACCGAGCTCTGCACAGAGCCACCACCGACCGAGCCCCATTCCTGTCCTCTCCTTCGCGCGGGCTGCGCCCCTTATTCCTCTGCCCTAGAACTCGAGCCGCTGCTATCGACCGAGACTGTTCTTCCCTAGCGCCGGTTGCCACCACCTCTGTGCCAGCCACTTAGCGCCGACGTCTCTGGATCTAGCACCGCCGCTGAGTTTGCTTCGCCGACGCTGTGCCCTAGCATTGTCGCCGGCCACAGGTTCGATCCATCACAGAGTGTAGGCTCTATACCCTAGCTTTGATTGGAGTTGGGGTTGTATGATCCGTGATCTTCATTGCTTGAGCTTCTGTTTGATCAGTTTTGTTCCAGCAGCAATTTATCTTTGCTGGCCGTAAACAACCCTAGTTGGACAGCAACTTTGTGACTTCCAGTAGCGGTTGACTTGAGGTAAGGTTTAGGGTTGTGGTATTTGTTGTAGATGATGTCTAGTAGTGTTAGTAAAAGTTGTTAACTTAAGTTTAGAAATAAATCTGAAGGTGGAACGATTAGGGTTAATTTCATTAACCCTAATTGATCAATGGATTAGGATTTAGTTTAGTTAATAAATGCATGATAGAATTAACTAAACTAAATATTATGACACAGGACTTTGACGCGAGACGGTATCTCGACGAGTATCTCGATTACCGGATTGGACCACTTTATTGGAGGCGGGTACTTTGACTTATGTCTTTTGATATGCATGATAATATGTTTAACATATAACAATAATTGTGTTATCTGTTTGTTTCGGTTGGTCGCTACATGATTAGTTACATGTTTGTTTGTTTATTTATGCTGCACTGCATGATATCTACCTGATCACATATGCTTTAGGTAGTGAACCAACCACATGCTATGATATGTTCTGGATCTAGGGTTTATTTGATACCCTATTTGATTGGTGTAACTTCTATTTGATACTTCTTCCAGTGGTACACACTTGTATCTAGTTATATGGACTATGCCATGTTTTTAGTGTCATGCATCATGATTGCATGCTGTGCGATTGTCGGCTCCACTTTGGTTGAGCCCATCGTCATTGTACTGCACACACCACCCATGGATTAGTTGTATATCTGGGGAGTGTGGCGGTTATTTGCTCCGTTGGTCGGTGACTCGGTGGTAGCCGTGATCATTCCTCTGTTTAGCTCCGTTGGCATTTAGGATAGCAGCGTGGCCGGCAGATGGTGGACTCTGTTTGGCTCCATTAGTCAGGTGACTTAGCGGATTCCTCCTCGCTATGCAGGGAGATGAGAGCATTGAGCTCCCCATTTATGATTTGGGGTCGAGGGCGAGTACTCACATCCATTCACTCGATTATCTGCGGGAGCGGTGATGTCGAGTGCATGGTGATCATATCGTATTGCATTTATTATTTGTGATTGTTGCATTTACTTGTTGCATTTGTATGGATGCATTTGATTGACATGCATACAGGACTATGATTTCTTGATCCGACGACTGCTACCTTTGTACCTTGATCCCGGTTAGTACGGTTATCTCCTGATTTCATTTCATTGCATTTATTCCTTCTCGTATTCAGGAGACTGTACGCATGATTAGTGTTGTATGCATATCAGTTGTACCTACTGAGTGTTGGACTCACCCGCCTCCATTGTTGATATTTTCAGGTTGAGGCTGTCCGGAGCAGTTCCTACTAGTTCGTTATTTGTTTTATTTGGTCTTTTCTATATCGGACTTTGTTTTAGTATTGTCTTTGGATTTTTCCTATGGATATTGTATGGGTGATACTTTTGATGGATTTTTGATATGATATTCTACTACGTGCCTGCCTGGACGGCAGAAGAGGTGAGTTCGTTGGATTTGAGCTTTACGAGTGTAGTGGAGTAGGGTGGATTTCGAGTCAGAGTCCTATTGTTATTGATTACTATTATTGACTGCGTGGTTGTGACAGCCAGAGGCTGAATATCTTTATAAACTGCGTGGTGTTTGTTTTTATTTATTGTTATCATTCCAGCCGCCTGTGGTGATGTATATGTGATATGTAGAAAGTTTCATATTGTCCGCCGTACAGGGGAGATGCTGCCGAAATTTCTTCGGACAGAGACTCCTCTGGGGCGTGACAATTTAGTGGTATCAGAGCCAGGTTACGATACTTGCTATGTGTTCTGGATTTTGAGAGCTTAAGTTTTACGATCTTTATTTTCGTGTTTCGGATAGTTGATATAACCTGATACCAATTGATATGGTATCAGAGCGCCAAAGTTTGGCGATATTTGTTTGATTTCCGTGTGTTAGATTTTTGAGATTTATCTGATACCAATTTATTGGTATCAGAGCAGGGTGTGATACCTGCTTTTGGTATTTTGGATATTTTTATATTAGCCCTAGTTGCGAGACATATTGGTGTGGGCCGTTATTTTCGGTTGCACGGATTTGTCCGTTTCGATTATGTTATGGACTTCCGTTTTGGATTTATATGGATTTTCGTGTTCGGAATTTCGAGGTCATTTTGGGGACTGGACAGCGATGGAACATCTCCAGACGGCATATAGGTATGATGTTTAATTTTATAGTTTATGATAGGTATTAGCATTCTTTATGTAGTACCTGTTTGGTTGTAGTAGCACATATTACATGTGATGGGTTAGCCATTGAGCATGGTTGACCTTAATAGAGATCAAGGATTATAGTCTCTGGTGATTTTTCTTATCATACCATCAGTAGTTTTAGCTTCTGTTACTACTCATAGGAGATGGAGGCACATACCAGCCTCTGCTATTGTTAGCTGGGTAGTGGATGATACCTATAGACTCCTATTGACTTAGTTAGTAGAGTTTTTTTTATACTCATATCTTTTGGATATTAGGATACCCGATATGATGAAAAATTGTTCATTAGGGGAGTTACCATGTTTGATCATTGTTGAGAATGGTTTGAGGTTGAGGGATATTGTGAGATCAGATATTGTGATATGTTGATTTCTAATGATTTATTGGAGTAAATGTTATGTGGTCGTCTGATGATCTATTATTAGATATTGGTTTTGATGATCTATTAGTAGATGACTATTTTGATGATTTATATTGGGTTGTCGTTGATGGTGACATAGTGAGTGTCATGTTGATATTCACAGGTTTGATGATTATGGTTGGTGATCAGATTATAAATTTGGTGCTGGAGAGTTTACGGTTGAATGTGCCTATGAGATTTTAATAAATCTGGTTGGTTATGGATAGTTAGCAGGATGATAAAAAAAAAATTGATATATGCTTCCTCTGATATTGGACTGTGGATAAATAATGATTTGATGTTTTGATGTTTTGAATGCTAACTTGTCCTCATGTGGAGTAGAGACTTATTCATCTGATATTATGTGGGTTGACATTTGCTAGTTTGAGATGATTTAATTAGTGTTGAATTGGCCCATGAACGGATTTAGTTATTTGATAATGCAGTATACCATTTGATCTGAGTTAATTTTCATTAATAAATATTGATTTACTCTTGTTAGATCGGTCAGTAGAAGACTGATTTATGTTTATCGAGTTGGATAGTCGTGATATGATATACCTTAGTTGCTTGTGGAGGATTAAGGTATTCTTGATTAGTTGGTAGGTGGATGATTTAGTTTTGTTGGTTGATCAGTAGAGGATTGCCATACTCTATTTTTTTTTTAGAGGTTCGTACCTTTAGGATATTTGTGCTTGGTTATGTATCTAGAGCACATTTGAGTACATGTTTTGTACTGACGTGGAAAGGACGGATTCAGCCGTATATTATTGTCGGCTTGGATAGGTTATAGAGGATCGATGTATCCAATTCCATGAAAACTTTGACCATGGACTGTATATATCTGGTGGGATAACTTAGAGGGTGCATTGGGATATATGACCCCGCTGGTGTAAGGAAGTGTAGAGTTAATTGCTTAACACTTATGGGATACAATCGTTACTAGTGTTTACTGGGAGAGTACATTTGGATTTATGATGATAAAATTTTTCCCATTAGATATAGTCTTGGTAGTGTATGACATTGACTGGCAATGTTATACCACGGTGTGTATATCTTTCTTGTCCGATACCAGTTCCTTTGAACCTAGAGCAGGGTTGTTACTGGATGATTAGACTGCTTTATTTTGGGTTGCTTTTGATTGATGTATTCATGCTTGATACATATGCATGAATTTTGTTTAGATATACCTGTAACCCATGAGTATTGGTAGCATAAGGTTGGTCTCTTTGGTTGAGCTGGTATGCTGATTTTGCATGTCTATGTTGCATGTATATTATGATTGTTATGTGTTGTAGGAGTCCTATGGTAGACTGTCCATTTGCCAATAGAATATATATCCATGTTCTGTTATGGTTTGAAGGTTCCTGGTGGATCATAGATATGTAGTTCGGTGTATGTATCTGGAGGTATTATTGAGGATAGCTTGTTGATTAAATCCGAGATGTAGTATAAGTACATCGGTGGTGTTTTGATGGAAGCATTTTGTCGATTTAATCTGAGTTGTGATATGTACATATGTGTTTGGTGTGGTATCTGAGGTAACTTTTTGATTATGTTTGATTTGTGAGTGCACCTGAGTTTAGTATGCTTTATTGGAAGTATATGTTGGTTATACTCTTGGCATAGGTGAAGATATGTCATATGAGCGTTGTTTGAGGTGTATTGTTGATTTTACCTACATTGATTTTGCACACGTGTTCGGTATGTATTGTTGGAGGTATCATACTGATTATACCTGAGTTGTGAGTATGTTTGGTGTATAATAATTGGAGGATTTTGTTGATCATACATATGTTGTGTGAGCATGTGTGCTAGGTGTATACATTGGTAGCAGTAGGATGATTCTACTTATACTGAATGCAGAATGTGGAGTGACTGCATTATGTCATTTGTTGAATTAACTCATCAACTAATTTTCCTATCAGTGGATGACCCACTAGGATGCTGATAGAGTTGATGATGGATTTGATTAGTTACTAGGTTGTTATATCCTAGGCTAACCACAGCGAATTGTGGTAGAGAGATCTTGTATAGTCTCTAGCTGGATAGTTAGGTGCCTTGGGGTACTTGGATATTGTTTTTGTTAGGACCAAAAGTAGCTAGAGGGGGGGGGGGGGGGAATAGCTCGTCGCGTTCGCTCGGTGCTCGGCGTTGCTTGTTCCTTCAAAGATGTGCAGCGGAAATACAAAAACAAATACAACAACGCTAACACGGTTGGTTTTACTTGGTATCCACCTCACAAGAGGTGACTAATCCAAGGATCCACACCAACACACACACCCTCCACTAAATGAAACTCTCCTTTGTGGTAACTACCAAGGGCGGAGAAGCCCTACAAGACTCTCAGTACAAGAAGAAAGGAAAGGGAAACAAAATACAAGCGCAAAGCTTACAATGAGTACAGAAACCCTAACCCTAGCTTCTCTTCTTGCCTTTGATCCGCCTCTTGACTTGGAAAGCTTCCAAGATCCTTCAAGAACTGGCGATCTGATCTTTGAGAGCGCTGTGGAGGAGTTGGCGAGTAATCTGGAGTGAATCGGAGAGGTTGTTACCGCAGCCATCGAACGCCTGCAGCTATAAACGATGCCAACGGTCGGATCCCGATCGATTCGAATGTTCCCAATCGATCGGGGAGGCTTTGGATCGATCCACGGATCGATCCAGAGCGCCTCTGTGAAAGCGCTGGATCGATCCACGGATCGATCCGGCGCTTATCGCGTCCCAATCGATCCGATCGATTGGGACCTGATCGATCCACGGATCGATCGAGCCTCTCATTGACGGTGCGGATCGATCCAGCGATCGATCTGATCGATCCATCGATCGATCCAGACTTGATTTTGTCCAAAACCAAGTCCCAAATCTCCCAAACCAACATCCGGTCAACCTTGACTGTTAGTATGTCATGCCTAGCATCTAGTCACTCCTTGACCTGCTAGGACCCTTACCAAGTGTCGGTCAATCCTTTGACCCACTTGGACTTTTCTCTGCATATCCCAATCCCTTTGACCTACTGGACTTCCCAACACCGGATGTCCGATCATCCTTGATCCATCTGGATTTTCCCTTGCCTGGCTTCACTCACCAGGACTTTCACCTAGCTTCACTCACTAGGGTTTTCCATCTGCCTAGCTTCACTCACTAGGACTTTCACCTGGCTTCACTCACCAGGATTTCCATCTGCCTAGCTTCACTCACTAGGACTTTCACACTGCCTAGCTTCACTCACTAGGTCTTTCATTTTGCCTAACATCCCAGTTAGGACTTCCCGGTCAAGTATCCGGTCAACCTTGACCTACTTGACTCTTCTTCAATTAACATCTTATTGTCAAACATCTAAACCCAAACCAAGACTCAGCTTGGTCAAACAGGTCAACCTTGACCTGAGGGATGTTGCACCAACAATCTCCCCCTTTTTGATGTTTGACAATACCAACACTATCACTTACAATACCACATGTAAGTTAGGCTAATCCCATAGCCTCCTTCTTCATGCCACTAGGTAATGAAAGCATAAATTAAGCTCTTCATTCTCCCCCTAAGAGGGCAAACTCCCTCTAGGTAATGAAAGCCTAACTTACTCCCTTTCATTAGTCCTTTCATTCTCCCCCTATGACCTTCCCATAGGTAATGAAGGACTAAGCTTAACCATACATTCTCCCCCTATTGGCACACATCAACCCATCGTTGGACACACATCAACCTATGCTCCAATTCTGGGCACACTTCAACAAATCCATTTGTTGAAGACTCTCCCCCTGAAGAGTTGCTCATCGTTGTTCACAACATCACTCGTTGTGATCAACACGATAATGAAGGTCCCATACCCTTCATTTATCCTTAACCTCTCCCTCAGTGTAGACAAATACCCAACCTTGAGCATTTTCAACCACTTGAGTTTCCACTTGAAATAATGAGGATATCCACTCCCCATTTCTCCCCATTTCAAGTTTAAATGCTCAACCTTGAGCAAGTTCACAACAGAAGGTTAACCACCTTCCAAGGTTCATGAAAAATAATTTTCATGTCTTTAAAGAGTCCCTCCCCCTAAAGACATGGTGGTAACTTCTGTCATTGCACCAACAATGACTTGGAATCCCTAAAACATTAGGAAACCCAAATTTAGAAGTTTTGAGGTTCAAATATTCAAAATTTGAAACAACCTCAACCTAAACTTCTACTTAGTCTTCGTTAACCAATCCATCCTTGTTTTCAACATAAAAACACCCTTTGTATGTATACAAATGTATTTAAGGGGTTTGGAATGGTTACCTAGACTCAAAGAGGTTCAAAGATGCTGAAATCAAACCTTCCCAGCCAAAATCAGCAACTTGGATCGATTGGAGTTGGGTTCCAATCGATCGAACCTTTCTGAATCGATCCACTGATCGATTCAGACTCCCTGGATCGATCGGCTGATCGATCCAGCGAGCTTCTGCTCGCGGGAATTGCCGTTTGAATCGATCCATGGATCGATTCAGGAACTCCAATCGATCCATGGATCGATCGGAGCTCTGATAGTTGCTGAAATTCCATTTCAGTCAACTTCAGAAACCCCTAGAAAATTCTACAAAAATCCAAAAATTATGAAATTTCGTGTAGACATTATTTAGGGCGTTTACTATCAAGGAAAAAATAGTTTTCTATGAAAATACATCATATTTTCAAAGATTGACACAAACTTGAAAACTTGCAAAAACTTTAGTGTTTCTCTTCAAGTTTGTGTCTAACTATTCAATGGTGATTACTATCAAAAGATAGCCTTCACCAAGGTTTTCCACAAACATTTTAAAAACATTTTCAAAACCAATATCCCATCACATTCCTTGGGCTTAATGCACATGACTTGTACATTAGCTTTCCCAATGATGGGGAAACACATAACTATGTGTTTTGATGAATTTAAAATTCAAAGGAATGCACTAAATCAACATCTTGAGTTTTGTTCATCATCCTAACATCTCACTTGTATCTAATATGCACTAAAACACATACAAGTCACCTTATAGTCTTTGTGAGATGTAGATTTTGGTTTTGCCCTAATCTAGGGATCATGCATATCTATCTAGGCATTTTAGAGATATTAGACATCCACCTAGGATGTCACTTGTTAATAAGTGTTGTTAAATGCCATTTGTCCTTAATTACAAGGAATTAAACTAATGCATGATAATGTTATGGCATACATCAAAATAAAATAACTTTCAAAAGAAAGATTCCTATAACTACATGATGTATGAATGTCATGACATGGTATTTTTGAGTTTTTCATAGTAAAACATGAATGCAAAAATAGACATGATGTCATGACATGTGATAGGCAAACAATCATGGCAAGATTTAGCATAAATAAAATATACCTAGATTAACTATCTAAGTATCCTTAAAGTCTTAGCTAAACTTACAACTTAAACCTAGATTGCCCTAAAGTGCTACAAGAGAATGCCAAAGCCTAAATTTGGCATTTCTAATTTCCTTGATTTAATGTATGCCAATTGAAAATAAACATGTCCTCAAATGTTGGCATATTCCATTTTTCCACAAGAGTAGCACTTTTAAATTAAGGCTTAGTTTGCCTTTAATTTCCTAAGAACATACCAAAATCCCAACTTGGTAGTTCTTGTGTTTTCTCAAATTTGTGCCACTTTAAAATAAAATCAACTTTTCACCATTAGGCACATTTTACTCTTTCAAGGAGTAAATAATAATTCCATTTTATTTTCAAAGGTTAACAAAAACCTTGAAAATGCTCCTTGAGTGTCAATTTCCTCAAAGTTGGGTTAACTACCCTTCAATTAGGAGTTGACACTCTCTAACCCATCTATGGGGTAGAGAAGATGCTCCTAGGAACCCAACACCTATTGGTGCTCCTTGGATGCTCTAGGTACTCACTAGGGATAACTTCCCTAGATACCTTCCTAGTGACCTTGTTGGGCTTCTTAGAAGCCTTGGTCACATTTTCTAGGTCAACTCTAGGGATAACCTCCCTTGTGACCTTGTTTGTGACTTTCTTAGACTTCTTAGAAGTCTTAGTCACATTGGTTGCAAAGATACTTCTAGGGATATCTTCCCTTGTATCCTTGACTCGACCTCTAGACTTAGGGTTCGTTCCATAACTATATGGAACCCTATGATAACTAGGCACATCCTTCTTAGCCTTTGGTTTGTATCCCAAACCTCTATGGCCATTGGATGGCTTTTGTACCCCTAAACCTAGGTTATGCTCATTTTGCCCTAATAGGATATTTTCCATCTTTTTTAGGGTCTTTTCCATTTTATCAAGTCTTGACCTCAAGACTTGATTTTCTATCATTAAATCCTTAGTATTTGGTTCATGAGCATTTTTGTTTCTAGGCTTGTATCTTAAATCCTTAGAGTTATCGCCTAGGTTTTTACCTACATTCCTAGCCTTAGGGATAGTAGTTTTGGCATGTAGGGCCACATGCTTTTCCTTAAAGCCCTCATGCTTCCTATTCTTATGGTAAATCGCATTAAAATGATAAAAATTTGAGCTATCATGCTTTTTACCATAATGTAAAGGAGTAGGCTCAATAAATGTTACCTTTTTCTTTACCTTAGAGGCTCCCCCTTGACTAGAGCTTCCTCCATGAGCCTTGACCACCTTCTTCCCATTAGGGCATTGACTTCGGTAATGCCCCTTTTGATTGCAAGAGAAGCACACGATGTGCTCCTTGCTCTTCTTTGTTCCGGGGATGGTCTCCTTGGGCTTCTCCTTGCCCTTTTGTGCCACTTGGCCCTTCTTCTTGGCCAATTTAGGGCATTTGCTCTTGTAGTGCCCACTTTCCCTACACTCAAAACATATTATATGATTTTTATTTTTAATTGAAACATTTATACCTTCTTGTGTAGGGATGACACTTGCTCCTCCATTTGATATTTCTTGAATTTCGGAGGTGGCACCATCTTCTTCTTCTTCACTTGACCCGGATGTAGAAGCTTCTCCTTCTTCTTGATCCGGCGTCACCAAGAATTGCTCCCCCTCAATCCTAGAGGTGGAGGCTTCATCATCTTGAACATGAAACAAGGAGTATGCTCCCTCCTTGTTTCCTTCGTTGCATTCCCTTGAGGATGAAGCTTCTTGGATCTCCTCTTCTTCGGAGGTTGAGCATCTCTCAACCTCGGAGTACTCCTCTTGGTCTTGATCCAATGAGTCGCCCTCTTTGGATTCTCCTTGATTTGACACAGTGGAGGGGATCTCATGAATGCTTGCCAATTTGCTCCAAAGCTCCTTGGCATCTTCAAACTCTCCAATTTTTTCCAAGATGTTGCTTGGCAATAAATTGACCAAAAGCTTGGTCACTTTGTCATTGGCCTCACATCTTTGGATTTGGTCTTTGCTCCACTTGCTCCTTTTGAGTACTTTGCCCTTGGAATTTGTGGGAGCTTCAAAACCTTCCATGAGAGCAAACCATTGCTCTATCTCCATCATAAGAAAATTTTTGATTCTTGATTTCCAAGAATCGAAGCTTGCCGATGTGTATGGTGGAGCCACCCTTGTGTCAAATCCAAGTCCATCTTGGAATTGCATCTTGAAGTTGAGCTTGATAAAGTCTTGAACTTGAAGAATTTGCTTCAACTTCTTCACCCTCTAGCTTTTCTTGTTATGCTTGACCCTTCCGGCGATGATTCCGGTGAAGAGCGGCCTGGCTCTGATACCAATTGTAGGATCGAAAAGAATTTAGATATCTCCACAATAGCATGATATTGTCCACTTTGGGCCTAAGCCCTCATGGTTTTGCTCTTGGGCTCTCCCCAAAAGGCCTCATGCCAATGGAGATATCTTTTCTCTTATAAACTCATGATCTTTCCCATGTGTTTTCAATATGGGACTATGTTTGCAACCTTGATTTTGCACACGTGTTCGGTATGTATTGTTGGAGGTATCATACTGATTATACCTGAGTTGTGAGTATGTTTGGTGTATAATAATTGGAGGATTTTGTTGATCATACATATGTTGTGTGAGCATGTGTGCTAGGTGTATACATTGGTAGCAGTAGGATGATTCTACTTATACTGAATGCAGAATGTGGAGTGACTGCATTATGTCATTTGTTGAATTAACTCATCAACTAATTTTCCTATCAGTGGATGACCCACTAGGATGCTGATAGAGTTGATGATGGATTTGATTAGTTACTAGGTTGTTATATCCTAGGCTAACCACAGCGAATTGTGGTAGAGAGATCTTGTATAGTCTCTAGCTGGATAGTTAGGTGCCTTGGGGTACTTGGATATTGTTTTGTGGTGGAGCGTTGCTCCCACATATCACGGATTGCTGGTAGCGGAGCATTGCTCCTATATTTATTGCGATACATATTTCAGATTATTTGTAGTGGAGTGTTGCTCCCACATGTTGAGGATTTCTTGTGGTAGAGCGTTGCTCCCACATATGTGGTGTTTCCTGTGATGGAGCGTTGCTCTCACTCTGGAGGATTTATTCTTTGGTGATTTATGTTATTGATGATCAGATTTTTTCGATTTATTATTGGAGATCCTATGGATAGGAATGTATGTGATACGTACATTATGTGTCTCAGTTTTTGCCATAGAGGCTTACAGTGCCTTAGATGTTTTCAGGGACTCGATGATCCTGGTATGTCGAGGATGTTTGGATAGGTTTCCATTATCTTTGTGGACGATGTTGTGATCTATTATGGATCCGAGGTGAGTCACGTACACTACCTTTGCATAGATCTAGAGATGATTCGACGAGAACATCTATATGTGATTATCAGTAGTGCTGGTTTGGATTGTTTTATGTGAGATGTTTGAGCCACACGGTCACCAATAGAAGTATACCGTGGTTCCACATGAGATCGAGATTGTTACCGTCGGGAGTAGACGGAGTCAATAGAAGAGGCTTGTAACCTCCTTTGTTTGGCCGATATTTCCGGAGATACGTTGAGGGTTTCTCACGGATTGCTATGTCACTTACACGCCTGACCATGAAAGGCGTGAAGTTTATTTAGACTGAGGATTTCAATATCAGCTTCTAGGAGCTGAAGCGAAGACTAGTGTCGGCTTCGATTTTTGGTTTTTACTTTCTAGAGAGGACGGATTTGTCCTCTACACCGACACGTTTCTACAGGGTATGGGTGCTGTTCTGATGCAGCACGGTTGAGTATTCTTATATACTTCTTGATAGTTGGGGGAGCCTGAGAAGAAAATACTCAGTTCATGATCTGGAGTTGACTGCTATTATTTTTGCCCGGAAATTTGGCGGCAGTACCTGTATGATATTACATTGAGATTCTCACTGACCATCGGAGTCTCAAATATCTGTTTCACTCAGAAGGAACTTAATCTTCGACCGAGGAGATAGATGGAGTTCCTGAAGGATTATGATTGTACCATTAGCTATCACCTGGGAAAAGCTAATGTGGTTGTCGAAGCACTTAGCCAGAAGTCCAGAGGGACTTTAGCTTGCCACCGAGTTGTGGTCACAGATTTGATTCAGGATTTCTCTGACTTAGACCTTGAGAAACAGGGACAGACCGAGCAGGGTAGTCTCGTTACCATAATTGCTCAGTCGTCGATTAGGATGAGAATCCAGAGGCCAGTTGTTGGGACCTCATAGAGCTCAGCGAGGCAGAGTGGTCCTTACTATCGGACAGAGGATGACAGAGGCATAAGACTGCTGGAAGTGTTGTACTGACCGGAGTCGGAGACTCTTAGAGTTCTCCATTTACGACCATGTATTTTTGCGAGTTTCACTCACGAAAGGGGTGAAGAGATTGGCCTCAAAGGTAAGCTAGCTCCGCGATATATTGGACTTTTCCACATCTCGGAAAGGATTAGAGCGGTAGCTTACCGGTTGGCACTATCGCCGTCTTTGGCAGGCGTCCACGATGTATTCCACGTATCTATGCCGAGGGGATACGTATCTGACCCAACACATGTGCTGACAGATATCTCAGTTCCCGTTCAGCCTAACGTAACTTATGAGATGATTCCGGTATGGATTATTGACCGGAAGGAGCGTCAGTTGTGGAACAAGACAATTCGACTGGTTAAAGTAGTATGACAACATCATTCGGATAAGGAGGTTACTTGGGAGCTCGAGGATACTATCCGAGCTCGATATCCCCATCTTTTCACTTGAGGTTTGTGATTTATTTACCGTTCAGCATTTATACTATATATCTGTTGTTAGTGTTTGCTGATGGTAAATTATGAAATTTGGGGACCAAATTTTTAGTAGTGGGGGAGAATGTAAAATACCGAAAATAGGCGAATATTAATAAGGGAATTTTTCGGAATTTTTGGAAATTTTTCGGGAATTTTTCGGAGCTTGTATGGACGAGTTAACGGGGATCAAGACGGGGCCCGGAAAAGTCTGTTTAGGCTACCCAGTTTTAATAAGGAAATGTTTTATTTTCTTTTTCATTTTTCCTTTTCTTTTTCTTTATATTTTTTCCTAATTTTCTTTAAATCCTTCGTTTCTCTCCCTACTCGCACCCGAGCCCTCCCGACGCCGCCTTCCTTTCTCCTCCTTGCCCTAACCGCCGGCGGCGGTTACTCCTCGAGCGTACAACCCTAGCGCCGGCCACCGCGTGCCCTCGCCGACGCCCTTTTCGCACTCCTCACATTAGAGCCGAACCCTCCTTTTCTTTTCCTCATCCCTCGCGACGCCGTCCCTCTACACACCGAGCTCTGCACAGAGCCACCGCCGACCGAGCCCCATTCCTGTCCTCTCCTCCGCGCGAGCTGCGCCCCTTACTCCTCTGCCCTAGAACTCGAGCCGCTGCTGTCGACCGAGACTGTTCTGCCCTAGCGCCGGTTGCCACCACCTCTGTGCCAGCCACTGAGCGCCGACGTCTCTGGATCTAGCACCGCCGCTGAGTTTGCTTCGCCGACGCTGTGCCCTAGCACTGTCGCCGGCCACAGGTTCGATCCATCACAGAGTGTAGGCTCTATACCCTAGCTTTGATTGGAGTTGGGGTTGTATGATCCGTGATCTTCATTGCTTGAGCTTCTGTTTGATCAATTTTGTTCCAGCAGCAATTTATCTTTGCTGGCCGTAAACAACCCTAGTTGGACAGCAACTTTGTGACTTCCAGTAGCGGCTGACTTGAGGTAAGGTTTAGGGTTGTGGTATTTGTTGTAGATGATTTCTAGTAGTGTTAGTAAAAGTTGTTAACTTAAGTTTTGAAATAAATCTGAAGGTGGAACGATTAGGGTTAATTTCATTAACCCTAATTGATCAATGAATTAGGATTTAGTTTAGTTAATAAATGCATGATAGAATTAACTAAACTAAATATTATGACACAAGACTTTGATGCGAGACGGTATCTCGACGAGTATCTTGATTACCGGATTGGACCACTTTATTGGAGGCGGGTACTTTGACTTATGTCTTTTGATATGCATGATAATATGTTTAACATATAACAATAATTGTGTTATCTGTTTGTTTCGGTTGGTCGCTACATGATTAGTTACATGTTTGTTTGTTTATTTATGCTGCACTGCATGATATCTACCTGATCACATATGCTTTAGGTAGTGAACCAACCACATGCTATGATATGTTCTGGATCTAGGGTTTATTTGATACCCAATTTGATTGGTGTACCTTCTATTTGATACTTCTTCCAGTGGTACACACTTGTATCTAGTTATATGGACTATGCCATGTTTTTAGTGTCATGCATCATGATTGCATGCTGTGCGATTGTCGGCTCCACTTTGGTTGAGCCCATCGTCAGTTACATTGTACTGCACACACCACCCATGGATTAGTTGTATATCTGGCTGGAGTGTGGCGGTTCTGCTGTTTGGCTCCGTTGGTCAGGTGACTCAGCGTGGTAGCCGGCAGTCAGTTCCACTCTGTTTGGCTCCGTTGGCATTTAGGATAGCAGCGTGGTAGCCGGCAGATGGTGGACTCTGTTTGGCTCCGTTAGTCAGGAGACAGCGTGGTAGCCGGCAGAGATTTCCTCCCCGTCATTGTGCACCGGGAGATGAGAGCATTGAGCTCCCCCATTTATGATTTGGGGTAAGAGGACAGGAGTACTCCTACAGCATCCCATTCACTCGATCATGCTGTAGGAGAGTGATATCAGGGTGCATGGTGATCATATGCACGTATTGCATTTATTATTTGTGATTGCTGCATTTACTTGCTGCATTTGTATGGATGCATTTGACTGACATGCATACAGGACTATGATTTCTTCGGTCTGACGACCTGTTACCTTTGTACCTTGATCCCGGTTAGTACAGTTATCTCCTGATTTCATTTCAGTTGCATTTATTCCTTCTCGTATTCAGGAGACTGTACGCATGATTAATGTTGTCTGTTATTTGTTTTATTATGCATATCAGTTGTACCTACTGAGTGTTGGACTCACCCCGCCTCCATTGTTGATATTTTCAGGTTGAAGCTGTCCGGAGCAGTTCCAGTCGCTGGCCCCCAATCTGCACGTAGAGTCAGTTCTCTACTAGTTCGTTATTTGTTTTTATTTGGTCTTTTTCTATATCAGACTTTGTTTTAGTATTGTCTTTGGATTTTTCCTATGGATATTGTATGGAGTGATACTTTTTGATGGATTTTTGATATGATATTGGATTTCATTCTACTACGTGCCTGCCTGGACGGCAGAAGAGGTGAGTTCGTTGGATTTGAGCTTTACGAGTGTAGTGGAGTAGGGTGGATTTCGAGTCAGAGTCCTATTGTTATTTATTACTATTATTGACTGCGTGGTTGTGACAGCCAGAGGCTGAATATCTTTATAAACTGCGTGGTGTTTGTTTTTATTTATTGTTATCATTCCAGCCGCCTGTGGCTGATGTATATGTGATATGTAGAAAGTTTCATATTGTCCGCCGTACAGGGGAGATGCTGCCGAAATTTCTTCGGACAGAGACTCCTCTGGGGCGTGACATGTTTCCTCAAGCCCTTATTTGATCTAGGCTCTTGCTAAGATAATGTATTTGTCATTTTGTGTGGGGGCCTTCTTTCATTGCTCGCCGTACTTGGTACTATAGGTACCCTGAGATAGTTTTGATGTGGTCAACCGAGTTAAGTTGGGTCGTGTGTATATTTGATGTCTTGTGTCTAAGTGTGCAGGAACTTAGGAGCATAAGAAGTCAAGTGAAAGACACATCTAGCGAGAAGGATGGTACGAGAGAGAGTCGATGAGCTCGATACATCTAAGGGATGAGGTGCTGTGGAATAGAACACTGGCGGACGAGAAGGAAGCGCGTGGTATTTTGAGGGACGAGATGTCGGAGTGGAAGGTTGCTCAAGGAGAATGTCGGAAAATAGATTCAGGAGAGCCCTATTTTGGATGGCCGAAATCACCCAAGTGAACAGAGCCCTTCTAGGCGCCTAGAAATGCCATGTCATCAAATGGTCAGATTCGACCAACAAACTATAAATAGAGCATTGGGCTTAGTAGTTCAGACAATCACTTGTACACGAATTACTTTTCTGTTCTACTACTTTACTTGTGAGATGTCAACATTATAAGAGGCTACTCTGGCAAAAGGAGAATTCTAGTGAGCTTTTCATAGTCTTGGATTAACAATCCTTTGATTGCAAACCAAGTAAATTCTGTATCTCTTATTATTAATTAGTTTATTATTTCTTCTTATAGAAGTGATGATTTATTTCAAAAGATCAAGAAAGGTTTGATTTTGTTTTTCAGGGTAATTCATCCCCTCTTGCCGACCGCATGGGTCCTATAAGTAGTATCAGAGTTAGGCTCTCTTCAAAAGGACTAATCTCCATCTGAGCAAAAGAAATGGTCGGATCCAGCATCTACCCGTCAAAATTCGAGGGAGACTTCACAACATAGAAAAAGCGCATGAAGGTATTCTTCAAGATCGATTTTAAAATCTTATTAATTATAAAATACAGTTTTGTAGCACCAACGGATTAACACAGAGACGAGAAAGAAGAGTACACATGGACGAAGAAGGAACAAGCTGACTTCATGGCTAATGAAAAAACAGAGTTCCATTTGCTTAGTGTTCTTCAGCCCCAGGAGGTCAGCCAGATCAGAAGCTATGATTCTTCCAAAGATCTTTGGAAAAAATTCTTGGAGCTTCATGAAGATACTTCAGAAGTCAAACTAGCAAAGTGGGGCATCCTCTGAAGCTAATTGACGAACCTCTGGATGAACAAGGGAGAAAAGGTAGCCCAACTCCATGCAAGGATCAAAGATCTAATCACCCAACTCAACAACCTCAGAGAAATGGTAATAAATCATGAATCTTTAAGGTACACGCTTAATTCCTTTCCGAGAACTCAAGAGTAGTCATCCTTAGTAGATGCTTACTACATCTCTAAAGACCTTGAGGCAAGTACTCTTGAAAAATTATTTTCAACTTTTGAACTTCATGAGTCTCGTTGTGTAGATAATCAGGAAATAGAAAAATCTAATAATATTGCCCTAAAAGACAAGAAGGGTGAACCAAACACCGACACTTCCCTCGACGATGATGAATTAACATATATGATAAGGATATTTAAGAAATTCTTTCGATCTAATAAATTTAATCAAGTGCAGGCGAAGAAAAGAAGAGCAAGGAAGATAAGATATTATAACTACAATGAAGAGGGCCACATCAAGGATAATTGTCCATAGCTGAAGAAGAAAGACAACAAGAAAGGTCCAAGAACGACAAAGAATAAAACCCTAAAAGTGACTTGAGACGAGTCATCATCAGAATCTGATCTAGAGGAGTACGTTGGGCTTTCACTGATGGCAAGTCACCAGGAGGAGAGCATAGAAGAAGGGGGTGGCTCCTTAGAAGAAAGCTAGAGCCAGGAGGAATAAACAAACTTAAGAGTGGATCTGGTAAGTGAGGTATGCTTCCTATCTCATAACCAATGATATTCAGGTATTAAATCTATGAGTGGATCCTTATATAAACTTAAATTTGTTGGTGTGGGAACCATCAGAAGATCGAACCTGATCTTTGATAATGAAAAAGGGTTCAGAGTTAAGGTTATTTGTTGTCTAACAAGTTTGAATGAGATTGAAGGAAAGTCCTAAGGGTTCTTAGGCAAAAGCCCTAGTTGCCATTAGGCAGGTGGAAAACCCTAAGGGCGGTAACCTAGGCCCTAGGGGGTGGTAACCCTAGGCAGAAAGTCTTGGCAAGTCGAGGTCTTTAGGCAAAATCCTAAAGTCAGGGACTCTAGGTTGAAATTCTGGTGTCGCGAACCGGGTGAAAGTCTGGACGGGTCGTGGAGTAGATGTCTAGCATGAAGACCAGGAACCTTGAGCACTGAGCAAAAGTCTAGTTGGTCTGGAGGATCAATCCGGTAACAGTAACTTCTCCTGAGAGGAGTAGGTGAGGACGCATTTTTCCAAGAGGGAACAGTAGACATCGGTTCGACCTAGGATTTCAGTAAAACTTTAAGTCAGAACTAGACAGTCTGATGACTGTCAAATACTTATATTATTTGTATTTTATTGTGCTAACTTGGTTTTGTAGGGTATATTTTATTTGTGGACTAATATGCGTTACAGGATTGAAGTTGCCCAAGGAAAGCCTCGGATGAACAGTACCTGAGGCGCCCTCTATGAAGCTTGGAGGCACCTCGACTGCCTTGGACAAAAGCCTTGCAACAAGGAGCAAATGCGCCTTCTAAGGAGATGGAAGGCTCCTTGAACGCTGGATGGAGGGCGTCCTCAAGTCTCCATGGAGCTTGGAGGCGCCTTCGGGTGGATAAGCAGCACAGGCAATGGAGCTTATCAGCACCATGGAAAAGGATAACCCTTGGCTAGAGGCGCCTCCTATGGAGGTTGGAGGCGCCCTCAATGCCTTATTTAAGCCTGGTTTGAGCAGCAGCAAAGAACAACAATTCAACAAGCTATCTTCGAAGATGCTCTCTATGCCAAAACGACTCAACGATGCATAGCTGCTGTTCCAACAATCGACGACTACTTCCATAATCTTTTATTGTCGGTATAATCTTTTTAAGTTCGGTACTTGTAATTAATCATATAAATATTCTCGAGCTTATAGTGATTGCCCACCGAAAGCAATCAACGATCGCGGGCCTTAGAGTAGGAGTCGACACAGGCTCCAAACCAAGTAACCAAAAGTGTTAGCGATTGCTTTTAGTTTACTTCTATATTCCGCTGTGTATTTACGAAACGAACGAATTATCCACGAGCGCTATTAACCTCCCCTCTAGCGCTTTTCGATCCTACAATTGGTATCAGAGCGGGGTCGCTTCGAATCGGTGAAACCACCATTCAAGCATTTTTTCCGTGGTATTAAATCTTTTTGTTTTATTTAATCGGAGTTAGTATAATTGCCTTACTCTGATCATTTTATCGCAATTGAAAATTTTTTTTTCTCGAAGCTTGTGCAACACCACTCGAGCTCGTTTATTTAATTATTTTCTCTCGCACTACTAATCCAAGAACAAGTCTTGGAACATTCATAATTTTTTCTTGTGTGCGAGATTTTATTTCAATGACCCATCAAGAAGGCTATAGCATAGTCCGCCCGCCCCTCTTCTCTGGTGAAGACTTTAGCTATTGGAAGAGTCGAATGAAGTACCACCTCTAGACACAAGTCGAGATGTGGATGATCATCAAAATCGGCCTCTCACTCCCACTCGACGTTGCAAGAAAACTAGTATCATGTGAGAACTGGGACACAAGTCTGATGAAGAAGATCGAGGCCAATGCCAAAGCTACATGCACTCTTCAATGCGCCTTAACCAAAGAAGAGTTGAACCAAGTCGGCCCATTCTCAAGCTCAAAAGAACTATGGGAGAAATTGATCGAGCTGCACGAGGGAACTTCCGACACAAAGGTAAGCAAACATGACTTAATATTAAATAAACTGTATAACATAAAAATGTAGGAAGACAAAACGGCAAGCCAACTTCACGCGCGGATTTAGGACCTTCTGAATGGCCTTCATGCAATCGGACAAAAAGTGGAGAACCACGACGTCATAAGGTATGCATTAAATGCATTTCCGAGGAACACCTTGTGGGCATCCATGGTAGATGCTTACAAAGTGTCTAAGGATTTGTCATTAATCAAATTAGATGAATTATTTTCTGAATTCAAGCTTTATGAACAAACTAATACTACTCCAACCAAGAAAGGTATTGCTTTGATTGCAAAAACGAACAGAATGCAGGAATCAAAAGCAAAGCGCAGAACTAAGCCCGAGTCCGAAGATGAACCAGACTCAGAAGACGATGACGATGAGATAACAGTCAAACTCGTCAACCTTGTATAAAAGATCTACAAAAGAAGAAAGGGTTCACCAAGAAAGACATCAAGAAAGTGATTCAGTCCAAGACAGTGCAATCAAGTCCAAAAGTGAAGTCCGAAGTAACCTGCTACGGCTACAACAAGAAGAGACACATCAAAGCCAACTGTCCGAACCAAAAGGAAACAAAGAAGCAAAGGAAGAAGAAAGCATTGCTTGCAACATGGGATGAGTCTTCTTCAGAAGACTCTGACGAAGAGATCAAACAGACGGGCTTCCTCATGCTTACGACCCAGGAACAAGTCGATGAATTTGATACCGAGAGCGAATCAGAAACAGAATCCGAGAGAAGCCACAGATTCGTATCCATTTTTGAAGAGCCTAACCCCACTGTAAGAACCTCTTAATTAAATAAATTACATAATTTAGTTAACTATCTCAAGCACAAGTTAGCTAAATCCAACATTCGGATCAAGTCACTTCATAAGTAAATAATAACCCTTAAAGAAGTGGCTAACCCAAGCTCCTTGACTGACTTCATTCAGACTGGCACTTAAACTCAAGTCCAAAAGCTTGAGGAAAAAAATTCCAGCCTGAAAAGTCAAGTCAAGGAACTTAAGGACATGTTGGAACGGTTCACCCTGGGTTTCAAGAATCTTGATCTGATTCTTGGAAAATAAAGAGCCGTTTACAATCGATCCGGACTTGGATTTAAGGCTAAACAAAAATATAAATCTTACTTATCAGTTGTAAATAGAACAAATAGAAAATTAGTCCAAGCATGGGTCCCCAAGTCAAACTTGATTAATCAAGTTGAACTTGGTCAATATTGGGTCCCCAAAGATCAAATCCATTACCTTGATAGACCCTATCGAGGCTATGATCTAGGAAAAGCCAATAGAAAAACTATTTTTTATTAATAAATAGATTTGTTTGATGCTTGCCTTACTTCTTTCATTATGCATGCTTAGACTAGGATAGATAAGAACTTAGGTTTGGTTTACACTTGACTAGTTAGACCTAGGAGTTTTAGAAAGAAAATTAAATATCTAATTTCTTTGAAAGGCTTTGTCTAGAAGTGGTGGATGATCACATACCCAAGAGGGCTTAGTTCCTCGCCACAGCCTGAAAGTCAATCATTGAAATGAATATTTAATTGATTGATTGTAAAACCTGAGTCTAACTCAAATGTAAATCAATACTTAGATGATAATATAAATTAAAGATAAAATTAACCATTTCACAAAAACCTATAAGGTTCCTGATTAATAATTTAGAAAATGGTGAGATGGGCTTAGGTAAAATTTAGAATAAATCTTAATTAATAAATAAATTAATAAATCTTAATTAATAAATTAATAAATCTTAATTAATAAATTAATACATCTTAATTAATAAATCTTAATTATCAATTAATAAATCTTAATTTATAAATTAATAAATCTTAATTTATCAATTAATAAATCTTAATTAAAAAATAAATTAACAAATCTTAATTAATAAATCTTAATAAATAAATTAATAAATCTTAATTAATAAATTAATAAATCTTAATTATCAATTAATAAATCTTAATTAATAAATAAATTAATAAATCTTATTCAAATAAATTAATAAATCTTATTCAAATCAAATAAATTTATTAAATCTAATCAATCTAACCAATTCATAACTTAACTTAATAAGTCCTAAGCAATTAAATTAAACTTAAAACTCAATCAACCATCTCAATCACCCATAAGAATAACATGATTGAAAATCTAGATTGGGTGAGATAGAAAATAAGGGGTTGAACCCAATCTAATCTATCTTACAATCCTTTAAAATTGGATCCAAATCAATACTTTATGTATAGGAACATAATGATTTAGACCAATGGATGTTGGATAGTGGATGCTCCAAACACATGACTGCAGACCGATTGAAGTTCACCAAGATAAAATTCAAAAAATTAGGGTCAGTTGCATTTGGCAACGACGGAACACTTAAGGTAATAGGAACAAGTAATATCTGTTGGTGCAATCGACCTCCAAGGTTTTAATGTCAGACAAATATGTTTAAGTATGTTTAGTATGGAGCTTGATCAAGGGAAGTCCTAGTTGTAGGCTAGGCATGGAAAGTCCTAGCTGTAGGCTTGGCAAGGGAAATCTCGGTAGATCGTGGAAGCCAGGTGGATAGGTCTGGAGGACCTGATCCCTGGGTAGCCAAATACTGAGTGTTGGAAAGTCCATGTTGTAGGCGAGGCAAGGGAAATCTCGATAGATCGTGGAAGCCAGGTGGATAGGTCTGGAGGACCTGATCCCTGGGTAGCTGAATACTGAGTCTTAGTGAGTGAAGCTAGGTGGAGAAAACCCTAGAGGGTGATAACCTTAGGTAACGGAAAGTCTTGGAGGAGTGAACTCCAAGGAAGGTTGATCGAATAGTTTCCAGTCGCCCGCGCGCGGTCGACAGGACCAGCAGATCTTGGTAAATCTAGGTTTAGGTTTACCTATAACGACCCGCCTTCTACTAACTAACCTGTAAGGCCGGATCGTCACATTATGCTGTGCTAACTATTCCATGACCATCATTAAATCTAAGTGCGGAAGCTGTACTAATCAAAATTTTGCTAAACTATTATCATTTCTTTATTCTATATGTGTTAGAGGGTGTAATCTAAGCTATTCATAATATATTTTACATCCCTCATGGTCAAGGAGCTGGACTAAAGGTTTCCCGACTGATTTCTCGATTGGAATGGTCGAATCGATCCGGTGATCGATTCAGCAGGCTACTGTATGCGGGACTCAAGTTGGATCGATCCAGTGATCGATCCAGCACGCTACTGTGCTCGGGGCAATATTCTAGATCGATCGGTTGATCGATCCAGACTGGCCAATCGATCCAGTGATCGATCCCAGAGCCTTCTGTTCGCGACAGAATTTGCTGGATCGATCGGCTGATCGATCCAGAGGCCTACTGTTCACGAAACAAGTTGCCTAGTCGATCAACCGATCGATTGGGAAGCCCCCAATCGATCAGTTGATCGATTGGGGTTTTTGATTTCGTGCCTAAGGTCTTATTTCAGCACTATCTCGTGCCAAATCACATACAACAACTCCAATAATGACTGAGAAACATCCTAATGATAAATAGCTAACATTCTAACGTGACTTAGTTCACAAATTCATAGCATTTAAACATTCTAGAGAGCGTAACAAGAATAAACTAAAGTTCCAATGTTAAAGCAAATTGCTAGGTCCCTGAGATCTTCATTCCAAGTCCCAACCACACACATCTTCATCACTGCATTGACCTCCAGCCTCCACTTGTCCATCTTCCCTTTACCTTTATCTGCAGTATAAGGAAAATAGTATCTGTAAGCTTGAGAGCTTAGTAAGAAACCATCTACCTCACAAAAACATGCATACGATGCAATTTATGCTTTTAAAACATGCTATTTGAAATACATACTGAATATGCTAAGCATGACATGACATACAACGCATAGAAACAAAACTGATCATGGCAGTAAAGCTAATTATAAACTACCACATTGTATTAATAGGAAAACTAATCTGATACAGAAAGCTAAGCTAAGCTAATGCTAGACTAATGCTGAGGCTATACTGCATTCACATAACAATTTTGTGAGAGTTTGAAAACTATATATAATAAGTGAAAATACATAATCATGTTGCTGTTTGGGCCCGGCAACTGTACTTGCTGTGGGCGCATCCCTAACTAAACCCGGGGTTGCAAATTCCGAATCTAGTAGGGTTTACAAGGTTAGCTGAACCTAGGGACGACTATGGGAGCCCAACCCAATGGATATCTAATCCAGTACAGTGCCACTGAGAAGGTAAAATACTGAACATAGCTAATTATTACTCGTCTTGCTCTTTCTAGGTTATCTGAACCTAGAGCTAGGCTGTCTAAACCTAGAGGCGACTGTGGGAGCCCACCCATTGGACATCTAGTCCTATAAGAGCTGTAGCAAGACTAAATAAGTTGTGCAAATGCTTCTATTGCATTTGTCTAAGCTAATAAAATGCCTAAGTTGCATTTCAATTGTGCTAACAATTTAATCGAACACTTGGTATGCGCTAATTCGCATCCTTTGTGCCGAAAATCTACATACTATTAAACTGAAGCATAAAATTCATACGAAAGCTACTTATACTGCAGGTGAGGGGTTTCTTACCTCTTGCGCTAGTTTTCTTACGAATCTAGTCGCTAGTTTTCCGGTGGAGACGATCTTCTCGACGATTCTCTTGCGTCTACGCGTTCCTCTCGCGGAGAGAAGCGTCCTCGTGTCGGAGTCATCGCCGGAAGGTGTCCTTGAAGCCCTAGGAAAGGAACCTTAGGTTTGTTCTTGTGGTTGGCGCCGAGAGAAGGAGAGGGAAAGGGGGCGGCGTGGCTAGGGTGAGGAGAAGGAAAAGTCACGTTAAAATAACTCTTCACTTATTAATTCCCTATTTATATTAAGTGGGTAATTTCACCCAACTTTAATATAAATTTAATTGATTCCTTTTTCTTTCAGTATGACCCTGCTGGGTTCACTTGGTTACTAAAGCTATCTATAAGTCGTAGGACCCAATAGGTCTCGGGTTCAATTCCCGTGTAGGCTATTTTCGTTTTCTATTTATTTTTGCTACTTCCGCTATTCTAAAAATTCCATAAAAATATCCTAAAATTCCAGAAAAATACTAAGATATTTCTAATAATTATTTTGAGAATTTTCGGGCGTTACATTACCATTATATTCTGCATTATTATTGCTGTTGGCTAATATAATATTACAGGAAAAGTCTTAGTAGATCAGGCGATCAGAGACTAAGCAGGCAAAGTCCAAACATGTCTGGATGACAATGTTTGGCAGGTAAGTTGAGGTATGCAACTAGAGGAGCGACTGTGAGGTCGTGTTCCTGAAAGGAACAACCTAAGGACGCTGATCCAACTGAAAAAATCGGGAAGGTTTTCAAGTTGAGATCAAGACAGTTCTACTATCTAATATTACTCATGCATTATATTACTGTGCTAACTTTGTTTTACAGAAATATTAGTGTTATATCGAACTAACTTTGTGTTGCAGAATCATATGACCCCTTGAACTTCAAAGGGTCATAACTTTTGACCTAGAACTTAGAATCAGGCTTTGTCAGCGGCCACACGTCCAACACTCAGAAACCTTCGTTTAACCAAGGGTTCAGTTGACCAAAAAAGGTATTTTATCAGTCGACCGAAAAAAGGTTTAGTCGATCAAACAGGTAAAATTGGTAAAACAGATCAAGCTTGCAAACATGGTATCATAGTATGATCATGTTGGTTAGTCCTAGGAAAACGCACCGGTTCCACTGTACAAAACTTTTTGTACTAGTGTCGAATCTTTCCTTAAATAACCTATTATGTTCTTTAGAAGTTAAATTAGGAATCACAGACAGAACTTAACATCATTGATTACAAATTTAACTTATCTGTTCTTAATGGTTTAGATTGGAATCGCAAGCGGAACTTAACACTATTGATTCAAATCCACCTATGTTATTAATTCCATTAAATATTAATTTTCAAAATTTGCTTCCAGGACTGCATGGCGAGGCACATGGCCTTCTTGGATATGGGAGCAAGCACCACCGCCTAGACAAAGTCTTTTAAGGAAAGCTAATATTTAATTTCCTTAAATTACTCTAGGTTAACCAAAAAGAACAATCGAATCATAAATTCGAAAAAGAAGAAAACACAAACTTGAAAAACAAATTCAAAAAACTAGATCTAATTCCCTCTTGTATTTAGAATTCTTACAAAGAAAATAACTAGTATGATGCGGAAGAAAACTACTAGTTATACCTTCTCTTTGTAAGCTAATGACCTCAAGATCTTTTGCCGTATTCCTCACCTTGCCTTGGACGTCGTGTGGGCGACGATCCTCCAAGATGAAACACCACCCAAAAGCTTCTTCCTCTTCTTCTATAATCTGGCCACCACCACCACCAAGGAGAAGAGAGCACAGGGAAAGGGAGAAGAGAGAGGGGGCCGACCACCAAGAGATCTCCAAGCAAAAGAATAAGAGTTGTATCTCATGAAACCCCCTCACCCCTTCTTTTATATTAGTTGCCCAAGGCAAATAAGGGAATAATTTTTACAAAAATTAAAATCTTCCTCTAATTTTCCTTTTCTCTTTTAATTTTTCCTTTTTATTCCTCTTGATTGAATCAATCACCAAAATTAATTGATGATGATTTTATTTTTTTTGTTTTGGCCGGCCACATTGCTTGGGCACCAAGCAAGGGTGGCCGGCCCCTATAAGAGTAAGGAAATAATTTTTTTATAAAATTTTATAAGAAGAAAAACTCTTATAAAATTTTACAAGCTCTCTTTCCTAAAGTAGGAGTTAAAAAAGGAAAGTTCAAAAAATTAAAACCATATTTTAAAATTTAAAACTTCTCTTATAAAATTTCCTTTTTAACATGGTGATAGAAAATTTAAATTTTAAAACTTATCTTCCTTTTTTTTTCTTAAACCATGAGGATGGTTAAAAAAAGGAAAGTTTTAAAATCTTTTAAACTTTCTTTTAAAACATGTGGCCTAATTCAAATAAGGAAAGTTTTTGGAATTAAAAACTCTCTTTTAAAACTTATAGTTTTCTACAAAGTGATGATTTTAAAAATTCAAAAACACTCCTTCTTGTTTGAATTATTATGGCCGACCCCTACATGCTTGGTCACCAAGCAAAGGGTCGGCCCCTATAGAAGAGGATGTGGCTGCCCCTTGCTTAGTCACCAAGCATTGGACCGGCCCCCTTCTTGGACACCAAGAAGAGCCTTACATTTGGATGGACTTGAGGCTATAATGAGTCTACGACAAGGACCTAGAGGAGAAATTGGTTTTGGCTTTTCGATGAGCTTGAGTATCCCGTGCTCGCCCCGAACACACAACTCAATTTCATCGATAATAACTCATTCCACTAGAGAGTTATTATTGCACTACCGCACCAATCTCAAATTACATTATGAGCTTCTTCTTATTATGCGTGTGTTAGTCTCCCTGTGTTTAAGATAACAAATGCCCCACTAATTAAGTAAATTACTGACAACTCACTTAATTAATATCTAGCTCCAAGAGTAGTACCACTCAACTTCATTGTCATGTCGGACTAAGTCCACCTGCAGGGTTTAACATGACAATCCTTATGAGCTCCACTTAGGGGCATTCTCAACTTAGATAATTAGGACACAGATTCCTTCTATAATCAACAACACACACTATAAGTCATATCATTTCACAACTTATCAGACATATTGATTTATCGAGCTAAACCTCACTTGTTGATAAGTCAAAGAAATAAATATTAAATATATGTGCTTGTTATTATATTAAGATTAAGAGAACACACTTCCATAATAACTAAGGTTTAGTTCTTTTACTAAGTCAGTACAAAAGGAACTTACCTAAATGATCCTACTCAATATACTTAGAGTATACTAGTGTAATTTATTAATCAAGATAAACTAATACTTAATTACACTACGACTATTCCGATGGTTTGTTCCTTTCCATCTAAGTCGTGAACAACTGTTTATAATTTATAAAGAACTGTCAACATGATCTTCTTTGTATGACACCACACACCATGTTGTCTACTATATAAATTAATTGAACAATTACATTTAACAAATAAATATAGATATTGACCAATGTGATTCTTTTATTTCAAAATAAATGTTTACAAAAGCTTGGCTTTTAGTATACACTCCAACAATCTCCCACTTATACTAAAAGACTAAGCTGTCATATCTATTGCCATACACCTCATTCCCATCCCCTCCACATGCTGATCAAAAGCTTTCGCCGAAAAGGCCTTAGTGAAAGGATCTGCCAGGTTATCTGCTGATATAATCTTGGCGACGACAACTTCTCCTCGCTTGACGATGTCTCGTATCAGGTGGTACTTACGCTCTATATGTTTACTTGCCTTATGGGCTCGCGGTTCCTTCGAGTTTGTAACTGCACCCCTATTATCACAATAAATTATGATGATTTTGGGCATACCAGGAATAACATCTAAGTCTATTAGAAAGTTCCTGAGCCATACTGCCTCTGGTTGCCACATACTCCACTTCCATGGTTGAGTCCGAGATGCATTGCGTAATACTCCTCCATGAATGGCTCCACCTCCCGAGTAAACACATAGCCGATGTAGACTTACTATTGTCTCTATCGATTGGAAGTCAGAATTACAGGGAGCAAATCGTCTGCTTGGTAGACTAGCATATAATCTCTAGTCCTCTCGGGTACTTTAATATATGCTTCATGATCAATGTCCTTGTCGAGGTTACTCCGATATCGCTAACCATGCGTGAAAGCAGATATCGGTCTCGACATGCATTGCATACATAAGGCTTCCTACAACGAAGCATAAGGAACGCCTTGTGCTCTATCTCCTTTGATGTCTTAGAGACATCTCTTTAGATAAGACTACTCCCCTAGAAGGTAAGAAACCTTTCTTGAGTTTTACATGCTAAAACGAGCAAGGATTGTATCTATATATAAAGCTCGGGATAAGCACGACATTCTTTTCTTGCGATCCTTATAACTTTGATCCCAAGAATGTGCACATTCTCCTAAGTCCTTATCAAATTGTTTGGACAACCGTACCCTTACGTCCGATAATACCTTGACATTGTTGCTAATTAACAAAATATCATCTGCGTATAGTATAAGAAATACCACTACGTTTCCGTTACACTTCTTGATACACAAGACTCATCCAGAACTGAATAAATCCATATGACTGGATTACTTCATTAAACCGATGTTCCAAGATCTTGAAGCTTGCTTCAGCATAAATGGATCGATTAAGCTTGCACACTCGATGCTCTTTTCAATGAACCCTTCTGGTTGCTTCATATGGATGTTTTCAAGACTTCCATTAAGGAAAACTGTCTTGACATCCATTTGCCAAATCTCATAATCCATATGAGTGGCAATGGATAAGAGTATCCGGATAGACTTGGCGTAGCTCGGTGAAAAAGTCTCCTCATAATCGATTCCTCTTTAGTATACCTTCTTGTAAGCCTTGCTTTGAAGGTTTCTACCTTCCCATCTCTCTTTCCTTTTGTAGATCCACTTGCATCCAATGGTTTTACACCATCAGTGGTTCTACAAGCTCCCAAACCTTATTAGAATATATAGATTCTATTTCAAAATTTTGCCAAGATATCGCATCTATATCTTGGAGTGCTTCATTACATGTTGGGATCGGTTCATGTTTACAGGATTAAGTCAAGACTCTCCTAAAAACATGAATCTCTCAGTTGCCTCACAACCTCCCACTATAATGAGGCACTGTTTTACGGCTGTATCATGTGACACGTGTCATTCTTGTGGTACTTCATCTTGTACTGTTGGTACTAAAGTAGACGTGACATCTCTAATTTCTTCTAGAACTATTTCACTCATGGGCTTATGGTTCATTACATAATCTTCTTCTAAAAATCGAGCATTGGTTCTAACAATGATCTTCTGATTTTTAGGATTATAAAATAAACCACTTTTCGTTCCCTTAAGATATCCCACAAACAGACAAACTTCTGTACGTGATTCCAACTTGTCAGTATCTCCCTTCATCACATGTGCCGGACTACCCCATATCCGGATATGATTCAGACTAGGTTTACGCCCATTCCATAATTCCATGGGAGTAGAAGGAACTTGTAACGACCCACCTTTCTACACTACTACTATTCTCTAAAGGTGGACGCTACTTGACTACTAACTCTACTTAACCGGTATGATTAAAAATCTTTAGGAAAACCCTACCGAAAAATTTCGGCAGAGTCTCCCCTGTACCGGTGACCCCAAACTGGGATACATAACATGTATACTCAGCCACAGGCGGCTGGAACAGATATTTTCACAACCACGCAGTATAATAGCACAATAAAAATATGAAACTACTCTAGCAATGGCAAACAACCATATCACTCCAACAATAGGAGGAATCAAACTACAAATGCGGAAATAAACTCAATTACAATCTCAACTTCATCATAGCATTAAGGAGAAAAGAAAATGAAACATAACAAATCTTAAACTAAGTGAGTTCTTTAGCTAAGTCTTAAGGATCTCCATAGTCCACACATCACACACCGTCACAGCATCTCCTTGTCGCCTTCTTCCTTATATTTTAGCTTTTCCTTTATCTGCAGTAGGAGGAAATGCAGTCTATAAGCATAAAGCTTAGTGAGCGCTATCTACTCACAAAACTCGATATGCATGTATATAAATAAAAACATGCTAAAACTGAATACTAACATGTAAAGCTACTCATGCTCATAAATAGCAAAGAAAACAACTAACTGAAAAGCTAACATGTATAGCTAATCATGTTCATAAATAGCAAAGGAATCATACTAACTGAAATACTAAACATGCACAACTAATCATGCTCATAAGTAGCGAAGAAACTAACTGAAAAGCTAACATGTAAATCTAATCATAGAACTATCATGTGTATCAATAAGAAACTGAATTGATACCTAAGCTAAACTAATTAATGCTAAACTGAGTCTAACTTGTATTCACATAACTAATTTGTGAAGTTTTGAAAACTATTTACATAATAGATTAAAATAATAATCATGCTGTACTTGCTGTGCGCGGATCCCTAACTAAACCCGGGATTGCAAGTTCGGAGTCTAGTAGGGTTTACTAGGTTATCTAAACCTAGGGACGACTGTGGGAGCCCAACCCAATGGATATCTAATCCAGTACAGTGCCACTGTTGAAAATAAAATACTGATTTCATAATTAATTTTCTTACCTTGCTTTAACTAGGTTATCTGAACCTAGAACTAGGTTATCTGAACCTAGAGGCGACTGTGGGAGCCCACCCATTGGACATCTAGTCCATAAAAGCTGTAGCAAGACTATATAAGCTGAATTAAATGCTTTTTCTGCATTAACTAAGCTATTAAAATGCCTACTGTGGCATTATATTGAGCTAAGCATTTTATCAAGCACTTGGTGTGCACTAGAACACACCCTACTGAAAATCTATATACAAAGCTTAACATAAATCCGCATGCAAAGTTTAACAAAAATCTGCATATTAAGCCTATCAAAATCTGCATACCTTACTTATAAAAATCCGCATGCTATAAAAATAGAACTGCTCATGTTATTCCAATAGCAAATAGGAAACTAGAACAACTTAAGCATGCTGTGAAAGTAAAACAAATTCAACTACTAGGCATGCAATAAAATCTAGAAAATCTGCTCATGTTATTCTAATAACAAAGGAATCTTAGAAAATAAAGGAATCATTGCTGCATGGAATTAACAGAATATCATGCTCACTAAATCATCACAAAAGGATCTAAACTACTATGAATTGGTGGCTGTTCTTGCCCATGAATATGCACAAAAGATCTATCCAAACATACTAAGGTACCAAGTTGTGCATGCTCATCAAGGAAACTACACTGCTGTTCATGTTATTCTAATAGTAAGGAGAAACATTATAATTCAATACTGCTCGTGCTCTTCTAGTAATAAAGAAACTACACATGCTTAACTAATAACAAATAGAAAAGTCCAACAACATGCTAAATCATAAGTCTAAAGAATCTTTAGGAAATAAAAACAATCTTGAAACCAATCCAAAACTGTTCCGAAGTCATGAAAGGAAGACTAAATCCCTAGCAACAATTCTATATAGCATGATCCAAAACATGAAAGGAAACTAAAGCTCTATCAATTTCCTCAATTCTGCACAGTATAATCCAAGGCAAAGAAACTCATGCTCTGATTTAACAAACGAACTTCTGAAATTGAAGCTACAACACAACTAATGGAGCAAAACCGAAATCCAAAACCTTCCTGAACTAGCTATCCATGTTATTCCGAATCTCTCCTCATCTTCTTAAAACTCACGGCAGCAAAGAATATACGGATCAATCCGAATCAAAGAAGGAAACTAGAACAACTTATTCCTTACAGCATGTTTCAAAATAAACATCAAGAAGCTAACAAGAAATTGAAACCGACAACCACCAGCTAAACAAACAAACATGCTGTGAATGATAAGGAATAAAATCAAATTCCGAAATCAAAAGGAAAAGGAGATCAATGTCGCGGAACTACTCCTACTGCAGGTGAGAAGCAACTCACAGCGTGTTCTTGGATTCAAACCGAGGAAAAGGGGTTCTAGGGTTCGGAGACGGTGAAGATCTCGGCGGCTTCTTGGTGTTTCCGAGCTCCCCTCGTCGAGGTGGTCATGCACGGGTGGAGACCGGCCGGAAAAACCCTTCGCCGGCACCGGAGATCGAGCCCTACCGCCTGTTTCTTCGTTTCCGCCGCGAGAGAAAAACGCCGTCGCGAGAGGAGAGGAGAAGATTTTCTCACGGGGAAAACCTAAGTTCTCTTCTTATAACTTTAATATTCTGTTAACTAACTATTGCTTAAATACAACTTGATTCGGGTTTTATTAACAAACCCGCGGCTGGTCTGTTGGTGGGCTGCGTTCTGCTTAAAGCCCAACACGAGGGATCGAATCCCAGCTGCAACCATTTTATTTCCTATTATTTTACTGTTCCTAACTATTACTTAAATATATATCGCTCCATATATAATTAACAAAATGAGCGTAGCTCAGCTGGTTGGGCTGGATTCACTCAAGTAATCAGAGCAATGGAAGAGCCAAAGTAGAAAACTTAGCTTTCTTTTGTATCTAAAGGCGCCTTCAATCACTTTAAGGCACCTTCGAATAGGCAAAAACTGCCGTTTTTGAAGTATAAAGTTTTATCATTTCTTACCTTGATAAAGACGCCTTCCAGCTTATTGGAGGCGTCTTCCAGCCACATATAAAATTTTTCAGGGACTGTAAAAGGACCCCTGGACTTAGAATTAACTTTCAACTCTTGTCTTCATTTCCTAGTATCTGTCTGAGCAATTCAATAGCTAAGATCCTCTTGGATCAACACTGTCTGAGGTGAATCACTTGGCTAAGGTCGTGAATACACTTCTTTAGCATGGAGACATGAAATACATTGTGTATTGCTGACATATCTTGAGGTAAGTCTAGCTTGTAAGCTACCTTCCCAATTCTCTCTATGATCGGGTAGAGTCCTATCGAGGACTTAACTTGCCCTTTTCCTCTTGGGTTCTTGATGTACTCGAATCGGTACCTTGAGTTGGAATACGACTTTACGGCACTCTATGGAGGCACCGATCCGATCGTGAAGTTCATTCCAAATATGACATCGTAGTCACCATCGTCAGCACTATCGATCACAAAAGAGTTCTCCGCTATCACGAACCTGCTCAACCAGCGCTGGATGTCATAACTTCTCCGAAGGTAATGTTGTCGAACCGACTCATCGAGTACCGGGATATTGCTAACACCGTGAAATGCCCGGCTATATATGAATGGGTTGCCCGATATCGAATAGAACAGAGACTATCTTGTAAAATGCTAATCGACCTGTGACAACCGGAGGCATTGACTACGTCCTCTCGGTGAGTGAGTAGATCCTCGCGTTCGCCGTATTTGGAGGGCTTAATGCGCCTGGCCGATAGGTGGACCTTCTGTGAGTCGATCTCGATGTGACCTCCGACTATCGAATCATGTGTGCGGAAAACGGTCTTGTTCGGGCATTGCTTGGTCATACGCCTTCCTGTCGCATTCAAAGCATCCTCGTATACCCTTGCGACAAACTCCGGATGGAATTTCCCAGTGGCACACTGGGATAGTGAAATTGTTGCTAGTGGCCCTTTTGGGTAACTCACGATTTGCGCTCTTGGAGTTCCCTTCCTCCAGAGCTACGCGAGTGGCCTGCTTCGGGCACGAGCCTCCTTGTCCCTTGGACTCGAAGGCTCGCTTGATCTCGGTAGTGCTCGGTGATCGAGCACTACCACTAGTTCCTCCGTGGTTTGTGGCCTATGAATGCCACCACGTTCATAGCTATTTCCGGCCTCGGCATTTTGAGCATCAACCGGACTCGTTCTTTCTCTGTCTTGACTAGTTCGGACATAGACGAGCCACCTGTTGAATTTCTTCACGGCTTCCTCAACCGAGAGGTTGCCCTGACGAAACTCAGTGAACTCGTCGTAGTGGCGGTTTGTGACCGCATGTGAAAGAACTCCTCGAAGAATTCTTTCTCAAGTCGCCCCATGTCATCAGGTCCACCGGTCACTTTGCCTCGACTCTCTCCCACCACACGCGTGCCTCCGTCGGCAGCAGGAGGCACACTTCACCTTCTCGTGTTCTGGCAAGCTCCATGCTCTCCAGTGTTTTGAACCAGGCTTATGCATCCCACGGTTCACTAGTGCCTGAGAAGTTGGATCGGATAGGCTTCTCTTCCGGTTTCTACTGCTGGGCTACTAGTACTACTGGTGCGGACTGGTGGAACCTCTATAACCACTGGGGTTGCTATGTTTGGGACGGTGGGAGTATTCTGCTTATTAGCCTTTAAGGTGGCTACCTCATACTAGTTCGCTATAACGAGCCACTAACGTAAGGTCCGGGAGACACCGCCTACCTCGCCGGGGCTCGAGTCGGTGCCCTTCTATCATACCATTTTCTAAATGGGTAGAAATCGATAACTAATACTATCATGTTATAGGTAACTACTACTATCATGTCAAATGCTATCAAATATTAACACGCTTTAGTTATCTATAAACATGAAAGCAAAACATAGATAAGAGAAGAGGTAATCTTACTTGGAAGACTAAGGCGATCTTGATGTGTGTGATCTTTGGAGAATGGGAGCCTGACATAATCAGAACGACCCACCTTTCTACACTACTACTATTCTCTAAAGGTGGACGCTACTTGACTACTAACTCTACTTAACCGATATGATTAAAATCTTTAGGAAACCCTACCAGTAGTCTCCCCTCGGTGACCCCCAAACCGATAACATGTATACTCACCACATGAATGATATTTTCACAACCACGCAATAGTATAATAGCACAATAAAAATATGAAACTACTCTAGCAATGGCAAACAACCATATCACTCCAACAATAGGAGGAATCAAACTACAAATACGAAATAAACTCAATTACAATCTCAACTTCATCATAGCATTAAGGAGAAAAGAAAATGAAACATAACAAATCTTAAACTAAGTGAGTTCTTTAGCTAAGTCTTAAGGATCTCCATAGTCCACACATCACACACCGTCACAGCATCTCCTTGTCGCCTTCTTCCTTATATTTTAGCTTTTCCTTTATCTGCAGTAGGAGGAAATGCAGTCTATAAGCATAAAGCTTAGTGAGCGCTATCTACTCACAAAACTCGATATGCATGTATATAAATAAAAACATGCTAAAACTTAATACTAACATGTAAAGCTACTCATGCTCATAAATAGCAAAGAAAACAACTAACTGAAAAGCTAACATGTATAGCTAATCATGTTCATAAATAGCAAAGGAATCATACTAACTGAAATACTAAACATGCACAACTAATCATGCTCATAAGTAGCGAAGAAACTAACTGAAAAGCTAACATGTAAATCTAATCATAGAACTATCATGTGTATCAATAAGAAACTGAATTGATACCTAAGCTAAACTAATTAATGCTAAACTGAGTCTAACTTATATTCACATAACTAATTTGTGAAGTTTTGAAAACTATTTACATAATAGATTAAAATAATAATCATGCTGCTGATGGGCCCGGCTGTGCGCGCATCCCTAACTAAACCCGGGATTGCAAGTTCCGAGTCTAGTAGGGTTTACTAGGTTATCTAAACCTAGGGACGATTGTGGGAGCCCAACCCAATGGATATCTAATCCAGTACAGTGCCTTTGCTGAAAATAAAATACTGATTTCATAATTAATTTTCTTACCTTGCTTTAACTAGGTTATCTGAACCTAGAACTAGGTTATCTGAACCTAGAGGCGACTGTGGGAGCCCACCCATTGGACATCTAGTCCATAAAAGCTGTAGCAAGACTATATAAGCTGAATTAAATGCTTTTTCTGCATTAACTAAGCTATTAAAATGCCTACTGTGGCATTATATTGAGCTAAGCATTTTATCAAGCACTTGGTGTGCACTAGAACACACCCTACGTACTGAAAATCTATATACAAAGCTTAACATAAATCCGCATGCAAAGTTTAACAAAAATCTGCATATTAAGCCTATCAAAATCTGCATACCTTACTTATAAAAATCCGCATGCTATAAAAATAGAACTGCTCATGTTATTCCAATAGCAAATAGGAAACTAGAACAACTTAAGCATGCTGTGAAAGTAAAACAAATTCAACTACTAGGCATGCAATAAAATCTAGAAAATCTGCTCATGTTATTCTAATAACAAAGGAATCTTAGAAAATAAAGGAATCATTGCTGCATGGAATTAACAGAATATCATGCTCACTAAATCATCACAAAAGGATCTAAACTACTATGAATTGGTGGCTGTTCTTGCCCATGAATATGCACAAAAGATCTATCCAAACATACTAAGGTACCAAGTTGTGCATGCTCATCAAGGAAACTACACTGCTGTTCATGTTATTCTAATAGTAAGGAGAAACATTATAATTCAATACTGCTCGTGCTCTTCTAGTAATAAAGAAACTACACATGCTTAACTAATAACAAATAGAAAAGTCCAACAACATGCTAAATCATAAGTCTAAAGAATCTTTAGGAAATAAAAACAATCTTGAAACCAATCCAAAACTGTTCCGAAGTCATGAAAGGAAGACTAAATCCCTAGCAACAATTCTATATAGCATGATCCAAAACATGAAAGGAAACTAAAGCTCTATCAATTTCCTCAATTCTGTACAGTATAATCCAAGGCAAAGAAACTCATGCTCTGATTTAACAAACGAACTTCTGAAATTGAAGCTACAACACAACTAATGGAGCAAAACCGAAATCCAAAACCTTCCTGAACTAGCTATCCATGTTATTCCGAATCTCTCCTCATCTTCTTAAAACTCACGGCAGCAAAGAATATACGGATCAATCCGAATCAAAGAAGGAAACTAGAACAACTTATTCCTTACAGCATGTTTCAAAATAAACATCAAGAAGCTAACAAGAAATTGAAACCGACAACCACCAGCTAAACAAACAAACATGCTGTGAATGATAAGGAATAAAATCAAATTCCGAAATCAAAAGGAAAAGGAGATCAATGTCGCGGAACTACTCCTACTGCAGGTGAGAAGCAACTCACAGCGTGTTCTTGGATTCAAACCGAGGAAAAGGGGTTCTAGGGTTCGGAGACGGTGAAGATCTCGGCGGCTTCTTGGTGTTTCCGAGCTCCCCTCGTCGAGGTGGTCATGCACGGGTGGAGACCGGCCGGAAAAACCCTTCGCCGGCACCGGAGATCGAGCCCTACCGCCTGTTTCTTCGTTTCCGCCGCGAGAGAAAAACGCCGTCGCGAGAGGAGGAGAGGAGAAGATTTTCTCACGGGGAAAACCTAAGTTCTCTTCTTATAACTTTAATATTCTGTTAACTAACTATTGCTTAAATACAACTTGATTCGGGTTTTATTAACAAACCCGCGGCTGGTCTGTTGGTGGGCTGCGTTCTGCTTAAAGCCCAACACGAGGGATCGAATCCCAGCTGCAACCATTTTATTTCCTATTATTTTACTGTTCCTAACTATTACTTAAATATATATCGCTCCATATATAATTAACAAAATGAGCGTAGCTCAGCTGGTTGGGCCGGTTTTGCTTGGGTCAGTCCGACCCGAGGTCGTGGGTTCGAATCTCACCTTCAACGTTTTTTATCAAAACTTCTTTCTTTTTGTAACCCTATTAAACGACCTCCAAAAATTACATAAAAATACTCTAAAAATTCCTAAAAATCTCTAGAATATTTTAAAAGTATTTCCAAATATTTTTATGGACATTTGGAACTTGAAATAAGAAAAATTGGATCGTTACAGAACTGTTTTAGAAGGTACCATATTCAGAATGTACACTGCTGTTTCCAGAGCATATCCCCAAAACGAATTTGGTAATTCTGAATAACTCATCATCGATCTAACCATTTCCATAAGAGTCCTATTCCTTCGTTCTGCCACACCATTTTGTCGGGGTGTACCAAGTGCAGACAATTGAGATTGAATCCCGACTTCTGATAAGTAACTCCTAAACTCTCCAAAGAGGTATTTGCCACCACGGTCAGACCGTAGTGTCTTGATACTTTTACCAAGACGTTTTTCCACATCAGCCCTATATTCTTTGAACTTGTCAAAGCATTCAGACTTACAGCGCATCAGGTAAATGTATCCGTATCTTGAATAATCATCTATAAAGGAGACGAAATATTCATAACCACCTCTTGCCTGGATAGACATAGGACCACACAAATCAGAATGAATCAGTTCTAATGCATCTTTGGCTCTATACCCCTTGGTCTTAAAATGTCTCATGGTTATTTTACCTTCCAAGCAGGATTCACATGTTGGAAAGTTTTCCAACTCTAATGAACCCAAGAGTCCATCGGCTACAAGCATTTGAATCCTACTTAAGTTAATATGACCAAGCCTTAGATGCCAAAGATACGTTTGGTTCATTTCTGAAGGTTCTTTTCTCTTATTAGAGTTAGAAGATGTGTTATTAATTTCCATATTTTGCTTTGTGGGAAAAATTAGATTTAAAGTATATAAATTGTCAACTAATGCACTAGAACAGATAATCACCTTATTTCTCTTTATAACCACATTGTTACTAAAGGAAACTGAATATCCATCCAAATACAATTTAGAAACTGAAATTAAATTCTTTCTAAAATTGGGTACATAAAGACAATTTCTTAAAATCAAATTTCTATTCCTATCAAAAGATAAGTAAACGTCTCCCACTGCAATAGCCACCACCTTAATAGCATTGCCCATGTAGACGGTTATCTCTCCTTCAAATAGTCACCGGGTTTCCTGGAACCCCTGCAAAGAATTGCAGACATGATCAGTGGCTCCCGTATCTACACACCAGGTGCTGGTAGATAACACCGATAAACATGTTTCAACTACTAGAGCATGAGATATACTTTTATTGTTCTAATTCCTACGAGGACAGTCTGCCTTCCAATGTCCTGACAGCTTGCAGATGGAGCACTTATCCTTTGGCTTCTTCATTCCATCCTTTTGTCCCGAACCCTGAGGTTTATTCACTTTCTTTACTGAAAAGACCTGTTTCTTCTTCTTCTTGCCTTTCGACTTAGAAGTAGAACCATTTTCAGCATAGTGAATCTGAGAACTGTGACTAAATATTCCTTTTGCTGCCTGTAGTTCTGTCAGAAGTTCCGCCAACGTATACTCTCTTTTGTTCATGTTATAGTTCAGGCGGAACTGCTCAAAACTTCTGGGTAGCGTTTGGAGAATTATATCGACCTAGGTTTCCCCATCGATTTATCCTCCAAGGACTTGTATTTCATTCAGATAAGACATCATTTTGAGGATATGATCCCTTACGGGTGTCCCCTCAGACATGGTGGCTGTCATTAGCTTTCTCATTGCCTCTTGCCTAGCAGTTCGACTCTGGTGCCCAAAGAGTTCTTTGAGATTGTTCATTATATCATAAGCTGTTGGTAAATCTTGAAGCTGATGTTGCAATACATTTGACATTGATGCAAAAATGTAACACCACGCCATCTCATCAGCTTTTACCCATTTCTTATGATACTCAATCTCCTCTGGGGTAGAGTCACCGTTAGGTGCATCAGGGAAAGCGTCAGTCAGTACAAACTTATAGCTTTCAACAGTAAGAACAATGTCCAGGTTTCTTTTCCAATCAATATAGTTGGGACTAGTAAGTTTGTTCTCTTTCAGTATAATGGCCAGTGGGTTGAAATTCATCCTAAGAATCACAAAAATAAACTTTGGTCAAGACTCTAAATTTAGAATAATATTGATTCCTCAAATAATACTATTTTAAATTAACCAACACCTCAAATCACCGTGAATATTGCATGCCACGTTAGTGCGGATGTATACAAATTCAACATTTGTAAGAGGAGGGTGTGGCCCATTAATTTTATTATCTTGTCATCCTAACTTTATGACAAATAAAATTAATAGTTGGTTTTACTTTGGTCACACAAAACAATAGCAATGACTCCGTTGGAGAGGATACTATTGAATTAGTATTTCATTACTTGATACTAAGTTCATTAAATAGGATTGTGCCCATTCAGTTGGAGAAAATCACACGCTCCTAAATAATTTCTTATAGCCATCCATAAAGGAAGTTTGATCTAGTGATCCGCAACAAACCCATCCGTTGAGGAGGGAGTCACTCTAAGCCAACACGCAAGCTTGTTGCATCACTTACAAACCAGTAATGGAGACCATGGGATTTATTAAAATCCCTCTCCCACTTAGTTTTTTAAAAATGAAGATTTTAACCTATGCTAGCATACATTACATGCACATAAACATCACAGTAAATAAAAGCAATAAATTTGAAAATTAATTTTCCAACTATTATGGCCTTTTCCTTCACTGTCTTCAGTATGCTCCAACCCTAGCTGCTGCCATCTTTAACCACTGCCATCGGGTCTAGTTGTCGCATCTATCTTGCTTCTTATTCCGCTGCGCCTCTGGTCCTCCAATAGCACCACACCTCGCAAAGATACGATCTGCGACAAATATAGAATTTTACAAATATCGATCCAATATTCCATAAAGGAATGTACATGTATTCTAGATCGAACAAAAATAAAATTCTAAAAATAATACAGCTCCTGTTGTATTTGATACATACAATCATGCACACAAAATAATGCCATTGACATGTCCAAGGGTCCAATCACACACAATATCTAAATGCCATAATAGTTGGAGCCTGCAACCAAAGAGTTAGCACATCCTACTATTATCCTGCCTAAATTATGTATGACATGTGCATAACCTATTTGAATTCTAAACACACTGAGGCAAACCCTAGCTCTGATACCAATTGTTGGTTAGTCCTAGGAAAACGTACCGGTTCCACTGTACAAAAATTTTTGTACAAGTGTCGAACCTTTCCTTAAATAATCTATTGTATTCTTTAGAAGTTAATTAGGAATCGCAGACGGAACTTAACATCATTGATTCCAAATTTAACTTATCTGTTCTTAATGGTTTAGATTTGAATTGCAAGCGGAACTTAACGCTATTGATTCAAATCCACCTATGTTATTAATTCTATTAAATATTAATTTCCAAAATTGGCTTCTAGGACTGCATGGCAAGGCACATGACCTTCTTGGATATGGGAGCAACCACCACCGCCTAGACAAAGCCTTTTAAGGAAAGCTAATATTTAATTTCCTTAAATAACTCTAGGTTAACCAAAAAGAACAATCGAATCACAAATTCGAAAAAGAATAAAACACAAACTCGAAAAATAAATTCAAAAAACTAGATCTAATTGCCTCTTGTATTTAGAATTCTTACAAAGAAAATAACTAGTATGATGCGGAGGAAAACTACTAGTTATACCTTCTCTTTGTAAGCTAATGACCTCAAGATCTTCTATCGTATTCCTCGCCTCGCCTTGGACGTAGTGTGGCGACGATCCTTCAAGATGAAACACCACCCAAAAGCTTCTTCCTCTTCGTCTAAAATCCGGACACCACCACCACCAAGGAGAAGAGAGCAAAGGGAAAGGGAGAAGAGAGAGGGGGTCGGCCACCAAGATATCTCCAAGCAAAAGAATAAGAGTTGTATCTCATGAACTCCTTCTTTTATATTAGTTGCCCAAGGCAAATTAGGGAAGAATTTTTACAAAAATTAAAATTTTCCTCTAATTTTTCTTTTCCCTTTTAATTTTTCCTTTTCTTTCCTCTTGATTGAATCAATCACCAAAATTAATTGATGATGATTTTATTTTTTTTGTTTTGGCCGACCACATTGCTTGGGCACCAAGCAAGGGTGACGGCCCCTATAAGAGGAAGGAAATAATTTTTTTATAAAATTTTATAAGAAGAAAAACTCTTAAAAAATTTTACAAGCTCTCTTTCTAAAGTAGGACTTAAAAAAGGAAAGTTCTAAAAATTAAAACCATGTTTTAAAATTTAAAACTTCTCTTAGAAAATTTCCTTTTTTAACATGGTGATAGAAAAATTTACATTTTAAAACTTATCTTCCTTTTTTTTCTTAAACCATGAGGATGGTTAAAAAAGGAAAGTTTTAAAATCTTTTAAACTTTCTTTTAAAACATGTGGCCTAATTCAAATAAGGAAAGTTTTTGGAATTAAAAACTCTCTTTTAAAACTTATAGTTTTCTACAAAGAGAAGATTTTAAAAATTTAAAAATACCCCTCCTTGTTTGAATTATTATGGTCGGCTCCTACATGCTTGGTCACCAAGCAAAGGGCCGACCTCTATAGAAGAGGATGTGGTCGGCCCTTGCTTGGTCACCAAGCATTTGACTGGCCCCCTTCTTGGACACCAAGAAGGGCCTTACATTTGGATGGACTTGAGGTTATAATGAGGCTACGATAGGGACCTAGAGGAGAAATTGGTTTTGACCTTCCGATGAGCTTGAGTATCCCGTGCTCGCCTTGAACACACAACTCAAGTTCATCGATAATAACTCATTCCACTAGAGAGTTATTATCGCACTACCGCACCAATCCCAAATTATATTATGGGCTCCTTATTATGAGTGTGTTAGTCTCCCTGTGTTTAAGATAACGAATGCCCACTAATTAAGTAAGTTATTGACAACTCACTTAATTAATATCTAGCTCCAAGAGTAGTACCACCCAACTTCATTGTCATGTCGGACTAAGTCCACCTGTAGGGTTTAACATGACAACCCTTATGAGCTCCTCTTGGGGACATTCTCAACCTAGATAACTAGGACACAGATTCCTTCTATAATCAACAACACATACTATAAGTAATATCATTTCCCAACTTATCAGGCATATTGATTTATTGAGCTAAACCTCACCCTTTGATAAGTCAAAGAAATAAATATTAAATATATGTGCTTGTTATTATATTAGGATTAAGAGCACACACTTCCATAATAACTAAGGTTTAGTTCTTTTACTAAGTCAGTACAAAAATAACTTACCTAAATGATCCTACTCAATACACTTAGAGTGTACCAGTGTAATTTATTAATCAAGATAAACTAATACTTAATTACACTACGACTATTCCGATGGTTTGTTCCTTTCCATCTAAGTCGTGAGCAACTATTTATAATTTATAAATAACCGTCAACATGATCTTCTGTGTGTGACACCACACACCATGTTGTCTACTATATAAATTAATTGAACAATTACATTTAACAAATAAATATAGATATTGACCAATGTGATTCTTTTATTTCAAAATAAATATTTACAAAAGCTAGGCTTTTAATATACACTCCAATAGATCGGTCGATCGAAAATGAGGTTCGGTCGACCAAACAATAAAAGCATTAATGGAGCATTAATTGTGAATCTCGGCGAGAAGGGAAGTTCACCATTCGGTCGACCGTACAAGGTTATCGGTCGACTAAACCATTAGTTAATGCTCAAATATCATATCTCAATGAATCTCAGCACAGAAGGAAGGGAGTTGGTTCGGTCGACCGAACCTAGGGATCAGTCGACCGAACATCGATGATCTTATAAAAAGAAGCTCGAGGTCTAAGGTTGTGCAACACTTTCTGATTGGCTCCAAGTTTCATCCTTGCGCAAGCTACTTGTGATACAAGACTTCTACGTATTCTCAAGCAAGCTACTCCATCCGGATGACCAAGTTTCATCTTCTACTCTTGTCGGTAAAATTTATTTAATAGCTTGCATTGTAATTGATTTAAAAGAAGATAGTAGTCTATTACTATCTTCTAGTTGCATCTGTACGATCTGCTTCTTTTCGAGGATTTCGGAAAGAAGGGTTATAGTGGATTGCCTATCGGTGCGATCAAGGATCGCGGGCCTTGGAGTAGGAGTCGACCTAGACTTCGAACCAGGTAACTGAACGAGTCTTTCATTTTACTTTCCGCTGCACGACTCTGTTTTCTAAAGTAAAAGAAAAGTTTTAAAAGCACGATATTCACCCCCCCCTCTATCGCACTCATCCGATCCAACAATATCAAACTGAGTTCTGATTTTATATTTGAAAAGTTTTATTGGGTGATCAATTGAATTTTAACTTACTTAGCATTAGTCAACTGTGGTACTGGTACTTAGTCACATTTTCAAACTCTGAGTTTAATTAAAAATGTTAAAAAAAACCTGAAATTTCACTTAAGGAAATTAGGAAAAAGAACGTCTATACAATTGACCTACCAACTTACACAGCAAGAGGAAACTAAGTTGTGACACAGAAGACTAGGTGACACTTATATCAGACTCATTTAAAAGTCAAAATAGTCTAATTAAAGGTTTACCCAAGTTAAAAAATTTAGAAAATATAATCTATAATGCTTGTCAATAGGGTAAACAAACCAAGACAACCCACAAGTTAACCAACCTAAATAGAACTAATTCAATACTTGAGCTCCTACATTTAGACCTATTTGATTCACATGGAGGCAAGTCACTAAGAAAAAACTAATATTGCTTAGTTATAATTGATGATTACTCAAAATTTACTTGGGTAAAATTTTTGAAAACAAAAGATGAAACTTACGAAATCTTTAAATCTTTTTGCAAATTAATAGAAAATGAAAAAGATACTAAAATTAAAAGAATTAGAAGTGACCATAGAGGAAAATTTGACAATCATAGGTTTAATGAATTTTGCCAATTAAATTACTACAATCATGAATTTTCATGTCCTAGAATCCCCCAACAAAATTGTCTAGTAGAATGAAAAAATAGAATACTACAAGAAGCTGCTAAAATCATGTTAAACGAATACAACCTAAATAATAAATTCTGGGCCGAAGCAATAAATACGGCATGTTACGTTTAAAAGAGAATATTAATCAATAAATTTCAAAATAAAACTCCATATGAAATATATTATAATAAAATCTCTAACTTAAATTATTTAAAGGTGTTTGGATGTAAAGTCCACATTCTAAACACTAAGGACTACTTAGGAAAATTTATATTAAAATCAACGACAGGAATCTTTTTAGGGTACTCCACAACTAGTAGAGCTTATAAAGTCTATAACAAAGATACCCTAAAAGTTGAAGAAACAACTAAAGTGATTTTTGATGAAGAAAATAACTGACCTAATCCAACAAATGAAAATGTCAATCAAAATACAGAAAATATTAATACAAGAAACATAAAAGATGATAAAGAAATTCAAATTAAACCTAGAAAATTACAAGAACCAGTTGTTGATCCTGACATAAGACCTTCAAGAATAAGTTCTAACCACCCATCTGACCAAATTTTGGGTGACCCAACCTTAAGAGTTCAAACTAGATCATCCTATAGAAACCTAAGTCAGATAGCCCTAATTTCTAAAATTGAACCCAAGACTATAGAAGAAGCCTTACCTGACCCAGACTGGGTGTTAGCAATGCAAGAAGAGTTAGCCCAATTTGAAAGAAATCAGGTCTGGAACTTGTACCCAAACCCATAAGTAAAACCATAGTTGACACTAAATGGGTAGAAATAAATTGGATGATAATGGTGAAATAGTAAGAAATAAAGCTAGACTAGTAGCAAAAGGGTTCAGCCAAGTAAAAGAGTTAGACTATGATGAAACCTATACACTCATAGCCAGACTTAAATCCATAAAGATGTTGCTAGCCTATACAGCACATAAAAGATTCAAATTATACCAAATGGATGTAAAATATGCATTCTTAAATGGGTTCATCAAGGAAGAGGTGTATGTAAGTCAACCCCTAGGATTTGAGGATTTGGACCACCCAAACCATGTTTTAGGTTAAAGAAAGCCCTGTATGGACTAAAACAAGCACCTAGGGTTTGGTATGAACACCTATCACCTTATCTAATATCTAAGGGATTTAAACAAGGTAAAATAGATCAAACTTTATTTGTAAAAACCTTAGAAAAAGACATCTTAATAGCCCAAATTTATGTAGATAACATAATTTTTTGCTCAACCAACACTAAGTTTTTAAAAGAATTTACTAAATTAATGGAAAGTGAATTTGAAATGAGCTTAGTAGGAGAACTTAACTTTTTCTTAGGTTTACAAATTAAACAAACCAAAGAAGGAACATATATTTTTCAAACAAAATATGCTAAGGAATTAATTAAAAAGTTTGACATGAAAAATTCTAAAAATATAAATATCCCAATGGCAACTAATGTTAAAATTGATTCTGATTTAGAAGAAAAATCAGCACACTTAAAATATTATCGAAGTGCAATAGAGAATCTACTATACCTAACTGTAAGTCGACCTGATATTCTGTTTGCAGTAGGTATATGTGCAAGGTACCAATCTTATGCAAAAGAATCACATCTAACAAATGTTAAAAGAATACTTAGATACATTAAGGGAAATCTAAATGTAGGACTTTGGTACCCTAGGACTAGCACTTTTAACTTAATTGGCTATTCTGACTCAGACTATGCTGGGTGCAAACTAGCTAGAAAAAATACAAGTGGAAGCTGTTAATTTCTATGTCAGTGCCTAGTAAGTTAGTCAAGCAGAAAGCAACACTGTGTTGCTGTATCCACTACTGAAGCAGAGTGCATAGTCATGGGGGAATGTGCATCGTAACTATTATGGATGATGCATACCTTAAAGGATTATCAATTAGAATATAAAAATATAAAAATTTTAATTGATAATATAAGTTTAATTAATTTAACCAAAAATCCAATCCACCAGTCAAGGACTAAACACATAGAAGTAAAACATCACTTTTTAAGGGATCATGTAGCTAAAGGTGACATTGTACTTAATTATGTTGAGTCCAAGCCAAACCTAGCTAACATTTTCATAAAACCCTTACCTAAACTTGAGTTCAGTGCACTTAGAAGATAAACAGGGATGCGTTTAGTAGAATATAATTTACTTTCAAAATATTCCTCTTTACTATTGCTATTTCAAAAGTTATATTTTTTCTTGGTTTTAAAATTCTAGGAAAAATATTTTTAAAATTCTAATTTTATTAGATTTTCAAAAGATTGGACTTAGCCTAGGTATTTACACCTTAGAAAGCATATTCCCCTAGGTCTCAGCCAGAGCATCTCATAAGCACACTAGGATAACCTTGTTTGTGTATGAAAAAATAATTAGAATGGTGTGAGATGCATAGGGTACTGGTTGGACTTCAGAATGTTTATGTCTGTGCATCAACATAAGTCTGGGTAATAAATACCAAAATCAAATTAATCAAGTTAAGTTATCCATGCTTAGTCAAACTAACTGGAATACTTACTTAATTTGACTAACCAAGTGGAAATAACCTTATGGTAAACAGGTAGTAGCTAAAGGTTAGACATTTGTTTAAAAGTAGATGCTTAAGTTTGAAAATATGTTGTTACTCATGCTTGGACTCTAGGACTCTAAAACTTAAAAATTTTTTGGTATTAATCAAAGAGCAGTGAAAGGAGCCAAGTTAAATATCTTTGAAAGTTAAAGTTTTTTTTTTCAAAATTTAAATTTTTCATTAAAAGTTAAAAGTATTTTTTTGAAAAAGAAAGTTCAGTTTTTTTAAAAAAAGGGATAGTTATTTTGGGTTTTAAAAAAATTATTTTTAAGCTAAGTGTTTAAACAAAATTATTTTTTAAAGCTAAGTGTTTAAAAAAAAATATTTTTAAGCTAAGTGTTTAAACAAAATTATTTTTAACCTAAGTGTTTATCAAAATCCTTTCAAAGCTTAAATTTTAGCTAAGTTTTTTCAATTTAGCTAAGTATTTTTCAAAATTATTTTTTGGTAAACCCTAAGTCATGTTTAAATATTTAACTAAAGTTTAAAAAAAACTAAGTACTTTCAATGTGCCTTTATCCACACTCACATTAATGCGAAGTGCTTACCTATATCTTTTAAAAAACTAAAGCTAAAATCAATTTTAATCCATATTCTATACTAAAGTATCCAATTTCCTTTTATATATGTCAAAGGGGGAGAGAAGCTAGAAAATTCTAAAGTTAAGAAAAAAAATTAAGTTAAGTGATTAAGGGGGAGCTACAACAAGGATTGTTGTTCTAAATGTTGCAATTTTCAAAATTATGTTTATGCTACATTTCTTAACATTACATTTCTATTTTTTTTATAATTGCATTATATTTAACTTAACTTTAAATTTTGTTGTCATAATCAAAAAGGTGGAGATTGTTGGTGCGGGAAACATGAGACGATCGAACCTGAGTTTTGATAATGGCAAAGGGTTCAAAGTTAAGGTTATTTGTTGTCTAACAAGTTTTAATGATATTGTAGGAAAGTCCTAAGGGTTCTTAGGCAAAAGCCTTAGCTGCGGTTAGACAGGTGGAAAATTTTAGGGGGTGGTAACCTTAGGTGGAAAGTCTTTGCCGATAGAGGGCTTCAAACAAAATCCTAGAGTCAGGGACTCTAGGTTGAAATCCTAGTGTCACGAACTGGGTGGAAGTCTGGACAAGTCATGGAGCAGATGTCCAACCTGAAGATCGGGAGCCTTGGGCGCTGAGCAAAAGTCCAGTTGGTGTGGAGGATCAATCTGACAACAGGTAACTTTTCCTGAGAGGAGTAGGTGAGGACGCATTCCCTGAAGAGGGAACAGTAGGCGTCGGTTCGACCTAGGGTTTTAGAGAAACTAAAAGTCAGAACCAGATAGTCTGATGACTGTCAAATACTTATATTATTTGTATTTTATTATGCTAACTTGGTTTTACATGGTATACTTTGTTTGTGGAATAATATATCTTACAGGATTGAAGTTGTCCAAGGAAAGTCTTGGATGAACAGTACTTGAGGCACCCTCTATGGAGATTGGAGGCGCCTCGTGTAATGCCCGAAAATTCTTGAAATACTTTTATAAATATCCTAGTATTTTTCTGGAATTTTAGGATATTTTTTATAAAAATTTTAGAGTAGCAGAAGTAGCAAAAATAAATAGAATTGTAAAACAGCCTACGCGGGAATTAAACCCGAGACCTATTGGGACCTATGAATTAAGGTGAACTCTAGTAACCAAGTGAACCCAGCAGGGTCGTGCTGAAAGGAAAGGGAAACAATTTTATTTAAGTTAGAGTTGGGTGAATTAATTCCTTAATATAAATAAGGAGTTTAAGTGGGGAATTGTTATTTTTCTTTAACGAGAAAACCTTTCCCTCAAACCCTCACCGCCGAACCCTCTTCTCTCCCTCATCCTCTCGGTGCCCAAGCCAAGGAAGACTAGGGTTCCATTCCAAGGGTTCCAAGAACACTTTCCGGCGACGACTCCGGCACGAGAACGCTCCTCTCCGCAAGAAGAGCACGTGGAAGCAAGAGAACCGTCGAGAAGATCATCCCCACCGGAAAACTAGCGACTAGATTCGTAAGAAAACTAGCGCAGGAGGTAAGAAACCCCTCACCTGCAGTATAAGTAGCTTTCGTATGATTGTGTGCCTTTAAATTAGTTATATGCAGATTTTTGTCAACATACAGGGTGTATTTAACCCTCCTCACAGGTTTACGGTTTAGTCGAGCATCTATAGATGGGCCGGACATGTTTTTCCCTTCAGTTGGGGGTTTTAGACGTTGTCGGGTGCCTAGAGGTGATCTCCCTAATAGATAGGAGAGTTGATGTACACCAAGTGTTCGATAAAATAGCTAGTATAGTTTTAACCAGTTAACATCTCAGTTAAATGCAACAGAAGCATTTAAGATAGTATAGTAGTCTTGCTTCAGCTTCTACAGGACTAGATGTCCAATGGGTGGGCTCCCACAGTCGTCTCTAGGTTCAGACAACCTAGTTCTAGGTTTAGACAACCTAGTAAGAGCAAGACAAGTATTATTAGCTTATGTCAGTATTTTACTTTTAGCAGTGGCACAGCACTAGATCAGATATCCATTGGGTTGGGCTCCCACATTCGTCCCTAGGTTTAGATAACTTAGTAGACCCTACTAAATTCGGGACTTGCAAACCCGGGTCTAGTTAGGGATGCGCGCATAGCACGTACAGTTGCCGGGCCCAGCAACAACATGATTATGTATTTTCATCTATCTATGATAAATAGTTTTTAAAACTCACAAATCAGTTGTGTATATAGTTTAAATTCAGTTCTATCTTAGTTTTAGTTTTAGCTCAGTACAGCTTTAGCATTAGTTTAGAATTAGCACAGCTCAGTTTTTGTATCAGTTTAGTTTTCTATTGACACAATATGATAGCTTATGTTAGCACTTGTTGCCATGACTAGTTTTTTTGTATGTCATGCTATGCTCTTACATGTTCAGTATACATATATTTCAAATAGCATGTTTTAAAAGCATGATTTCATCGTAAGCATGTTTTTGTGAGGTAGATGGTTTCTTACTAAGCTCTCAAGCTTACAGATACTCTTTTCCTTATACTGCAGATAAGGGTAAAGGAAAGATGGACTAGCGGAGGCTGGAGGACAATGCAATGAAGATGTGTGTGGAAGGAGCCTGGAATAAAGATCTTGGAGAAATTAGCAAACTAAGACTTTAGTTCTTTTAATAAAGCTGTTTCCCGCATTTCTAGTTATTTTGATGCCTTGAATCATGAAAGACTTGTTTAGATTGTTAGTACTTATGCTCATAATCCTAGTTATGTGTTATTAGTATGTTTCCAACTATTATAGAACTCTTGTAGTTGAGTTTAGCATGAAACAGTGCTGAAATCAGAGGTTTGCTGCGAAATCAGAAACCCCAATCGATCAGTGGATCGATTGGGGGACCTCAATCGATCAGCGGATCGATTGGGAGCCTGGTTTCACAAACAGTAAGCTTCTAGATCGATCAGCCGATCGATCCAGTCGCATTCTGTCGCAAACAGAGAGTTCAGGGATCGATCGTTTGATCGATCGGGAAATCGCTCCTGAGAACAGAGAGCTCTGGAATCGATCACTGGATTGATTGGCCAGTTTGGATCGATCAGTCGATCGATCCAAATGCTAGTTCCCGCGTACAGTAGGGTCCTGAATCGATCACTGGATCGATTGCCTAACCTGGATCGATCAGCCGATCGATCCAAATTAGTCTCCGTGCACAGAAGCACGCTGGATCGATCCGTGGATCGATCAGAGGCCTAGTACTAGCTGAAAACACTTTAGTTCAGCCCAGATGACTGCAAAGACCTAGAACACCCCTTCTAGCATAGCCACAGCAATTCAAGGGGTAGTTTAAACATTAAGTTCAGATAGTATAGCAATTAACAGAAGCATATTCATTAGTTCAGCAAAATTTTCATTAGTTCAGTTTTTCCGCACATGAATTAGTTAGCCTAATGTAATGATCGACCTCACAGTCTAGTTAGTAGGAGGTGGGTCGTTACACCTCGGGTGCCTTGGATGAAAGCCTTGCAGCAAGGATCGAAGGCGCCTTCCAAGGAGATGGAAGACACCTTAAACGCTGGATGGAGGGCGCCCTCCATGGAGCTTGGAGGCGCCTTCAGGTGGATAAGCAGCGTAGGCAACGGAGCTTATCAGCACCATGGAAAAGGATAACCTTTGGCTAGAAGCGCCTCCTATGGAGGTTGGAGGTGCCCTCAATGGCTTATTTAAGCCTGGTTCGAGCAGCAGCAAAGAACAATAATTCTATAAGCAATCTTCGAAGTTGCGCTCTACACCGAAATGACTCAACGATGCCCAACTGCTGTTCAGACAATCGACGACTACTTTCATAATCTTTTATTGTCGGTATAATCTTTTTAAGTTCAGTACTTGTAATTAATCTTGTAAAGATTCTCGAGCTTAAAGTGATTGCCCATTGAAAGTGATCAACGATCGCGAGCTTTAGAGTAGGAGTCAACACAGGATCCGAACCAATTAACAAAAAGTGTTAGCGATTGCTTTTAGTATACTTCTATATTCCGCTGCGTATTTACGAAATGAACGAATTAGCCACGAGCACTATTCACCCCCCTCTAGCGCTTTTCGATCCTACAAAATCTAAAAATATTAATTTGAAAAAGAAAATTTTAGAATTGAAAATAATTTTAGCAAATACACGTCCTTTAGAAATGTATGATAAATTAAGTGGTTAAAATAAAAAACTGAAGGACCAAATTTAAAAATTAAGAAATTTTGCATGTGTTAATCAAAATACCTGAAAAATTATAGAAGCCTAAATTGATATCTTAAATATCATAAGGGTTAAATTAAAGTAGTATCACAAAAATATATTTCAAAGAAATTTCTTATCAATCCTGCTGGTAAAAATTTATTTTGGAACCTAAAATTTTGCTTAGTATAAATAAATATTTTATATTTTGTAATAATAATTTTACTTGCAAATTTAAATTTGTATGCCTACTTTTAACATTTATTGCTAAAATATTTTTCTTTGCTGTTTGAATGAAAAATCTATCAGTATTAATTTTTTTTATTTTTCTTCAATTAAATTTTTTTTAGGAATTTTTGATTGAAAAATCATAATTTAAAATTTAAAATTCTTTGGATATGTATTTTGAAAAACCTAATTTTTTGGAGAATTACCGTTATATTTTGAATAAAGACAAAAATCAACCTGATTTTTAGATTAATAAAATTATTTTTAAAATATTTATTTTCAAAAAGAAACATGTCTAATTAAAGCATTTTTTGTACAATATTTCTCTTCAGAATTCTTATCTAAATTTTTTTATAGTGATAGAATCATTAAATTTCTATTTGAAAGTACTTTCTTTTAATTGTTAGATAAGTAATGAATTTTCTATGGATTATTTACCAAAAATCTTATTTTTAAAACGAAAAAAGCTTGAAAACTTATTTTTGAAAATTTTAATTTTTATTTAGCTATGCATTCTGTTCTCAATACTTATAAAAATTTAGAAGATTTATTTGAATAAAAATGAGTTTTTAAAATTTAACTTGTAAAAACTATGTTTCTATGCAAAATAATTTGTTTATGCTAAAATACTTATAAAATTTTCATAATTTTTTTTCTGCATATTAATATACTTTTGTTGAACTTTAAGAAAATGTTAAAGTTATTTTTAACATTTTTTCCATGCATACTTTTGTTTATGCTATGCATACTTTTGTTTAACATTTTTTCCAAAATGTTAAAGTTATTTTTAAATTAAATTTGTAAATATAATTATTAAATCTTGAAAATTCAGATTTTTCAAAAAAATTTTGTAAAAAAATTTTTGCTTTGAAATCTATTTCCTTAACCTTTAGAAAAAGTTTCATTATTTTTACCTAAATTTGTTTTTTCCCTGATTTATTATGTTGTGATCAAAGGGAAAAAAATGAAAGATGAGAGCTTAAGTATAGGGGAGGTTATGTTTGTAATTTTCTAGTTTGCAAAATTCAAGTTTTAATTGTCATTTTATTAAAACTATACTTTTTACCCTAACTCTAATTCAAGTTGATGCACATCAAAAAGAAAGAGATTATAGATACCCCCAGGTAGTTTTGATGTGGTCAATAGAGTTGAGTTGAGTCCTATGTATGTTTGATGTCTTGTGTCTAAGTGTGCAGGAACTTAAGAACACAAGAAGTCGATCAAAAGATGCAGCTAGCGAGAAGGATGGCACGAGAGAGAGTTGATGGGCTCGGTACATCTGAGGGACAAGGTGTTGTGGAAGAGTGCGCTGGTGGCCAAGAAGGAAGTGCACAGTATTTTTGAGGGATGAGAAGCTGGAATGGAAGGTTACTCGAGGAGAAGGCCGAAAAATGGATTTGGGTGAGCTCTATTCGGGATGGCTGAAATCACCCAAGTGAACGGATCCCTTCCAGGCTCCCGGAGCTGGCACGTTAGCAAACGGTCAGATTCGACCAGTAGGCTATAAATAGAGCCCTGGTCTCAGTAGTTCAGACAATCAGTTGTACACGAATTACTATTTTATTCTACTACTTTGCTTGTGAGTTGTCAACATTATAAGAGACTATTCCGGCTGAAGAAGAATTCTAGTGAGCTTTTCATAGTTTGGATTAACAATTCTCAGATTGTAAACCAAGTAAATTCTGTCCGTCTTTTTATTAATTAGTTTATTATTTCTTTTTATACAAGTGTTGATTTCTTTCAAAAGATCGAGAAATGTTTGATTTTGTTTTTCAGGGCAATTTATCCCCTCTTGTCGGTTGACCGAGGACCTATAGGTACTACGTTCGGCGGTCTCCCATGAGGGTGAAATTGAAGCTTTTCTTGTTGGAACTTGTCCAACCCGTGTCAAAAACTTTTAAGAGAAGATAATTGGTTAGAGGATTTAGATAAATCAAATGTCTTTCCTTTCTTATTTTCAAAGAATGTTTATGATTATTTACGTCAATTAAAGCTCTCGCAGTGGCAAGGAAAGACCTTCCAAGATTATAGGCATCTTGGGGTCCTCTTCCATTTCTAAAACTATGAAATTTGTAGGGATGATACAACCCTCTACTTCCACCAGTACATTCTCAATGATTCCCATTGGGTATTTGCATGAGTGGTTAGCAAGTTGAAGTGTCATAGTGGTCAATTTTAAATCATTAAGTCCCAACTTTTTGCAAATATAGAAAGGAATAAGACACACACTAGCTCTCAAGTCACAGAAATCCTTACCAATAATAGTAGTGCCAATCTTGCAAGGAATAGAAAAACTTCTTGGGTTTTGGATTTAGGAGGTAGATGTCGGTGTAGGGAGTACTAGACAATCGAACCTGAGTTTTAATTATAGAAAAAGGTTCAAAAGTTAAGATGCCTTGTGATCTAACAAGTGTGACTAAGCTTGCAAAAAAGTCCTAAGTGTACTTAGGCAAAAGTCCTAGTGGATTCTAGGTAGGTGAAAAATTTTAGGGGGAGGTAACCCTAGGTCCTAGGGGGTGGTAACCCTAGGTTATGGAAAGTCCTAGCTGTAGTTAGGAAATGAAGTACTGGTCCGAGGGACTAGCCGAAGTCTTGGCGAGTTATGACTTTGGGCACAATCCTAGAGTCGAAGACTCTAGGTGAAAATCCCGGGGGTCGCGGACACCATGTCGAAGTCTGGACGGGTTGTGGAGCAGACGTTAAGCATGAAGTCCTAGAGTCTCGGGCGCTAAGCAAAAGTTTAGATGATTTGGCGGACCGGTCTGGCAAAAGGCAAACTCTTCTAAGAGAAGTAGATGAGGATGCGTTCCCCGAAGAGGGAACAGTAGGTGTCTGTTCGACTTAGGGTTTTAATGGAATCTAAAAGTCAAAATTGAACACTCAGGAGGCTGTCAAAAGTTTATCCTTATATTATTTGCCTTTTTTGCTAACTATGTTTTGTAGGAAGACTAACATTTTTGCAAGGTCAAATTTTTCCTTGTTCATAAACAAAAAGATCATATTTCAACTCGAGATGAAGTTTTGAGCGGGGGATCGGTCAACCACATAGGGAGATTCAGTCGACCGAACGATGGATAAACAACAAGTTGATCAGATCAGATAAGCTAGCGAGGATAGCAAGATCAGTCAACCGAACGAAGGGATTGGTAGATCGAACGAAGACTCATCTAAAATTGCAGAATCTGGACGGGAAGACGAATCGATTTAGGTAGGATCGGTTGACCTATCAAAGTCGAGTCAGACCTAATCCCGAGATCAGTGGATCTGGATCAGACTCAACTTGGCTATAAAAGGAGGTCTCAACCCAACACTTCAGTACAATGAATTCTGGCAATCCTTAGCGTCCGCATGCTGCTCAGAGAACCTCTCGGGTGCCCAAACTCTGCTATGACAATGGAAAGCTCAACCTTTTCAGATCCTTTGAAGTCATCAGTATACTTTCAATTGTTGTGCTTAAGTTATAATCTGTTGGGCTCATATTTGTATTATTCCGAATTGATAGTGAATTGTCCAAAGTAAACACTCAATGAGTGTGGGTCTTGGAGTAGGAGTCGTCACAGATTTCGAACCAAGTAAAATTAATTGTGTTCGTGTGAATCCTTTTTTCTTTTCTTATTTTCTGCTGCATTTCATTCCGTGTTTTGCGAAAAATGGAAAATAGCCATGAGTGATATTTGTTGGACCTTGTGTGGCCGGCTAGAGGGGTGGTTTAATAGTCGGTGCCCCCAAATCAATTGCTTCCTATGTATTCGGTAGCGCACAACAGAAATATAATACAAATATGAGTACAAAAGCTAAAGATAATAAGGAAAAGAACAAGTAAACCATTACACGTTGATGTAACGTGGTTCGGAGATAAGGCTCCTACTCCACAGTTTCCCTTAAGGTGGATGGTCCCTATTCGTCAATGGATTACTCCCCGGAAGGCCTCCGACTAGCTCACATAGCTCCTTGTGGGTGGAGAAACCTCACCACAACTCTCACAAGAACTATTGAGAAGCAAGGGCACTGGTAGACTACTAATAGGGGTTAACCACCTCTATTTTGTTAGCCTTAACCAAGCTTCCAAGCCTTGGTTATATATGCCTTAGGTTGGAAAACCCCGCCTACCAGTCGACTGTTATTTCCATCAGTCGACTACCCTCTATGGAATTTCAACCGTTATAACCCAACGGCTCGATACCAATCGACTGATATTTCCATTAGTTGACTTCTCCCACTGTCTGAGTGAACAGAGGTATTCTGTTCGCTCTCCAGTCGACTGCCAAGTAGACTATACCAATCGACTGATGAAACCACCAGTCGACTGGTATCCGAGTACATTCTCTCAGCAATCGGACCCTCACCCTTACGACTCACTTGACTCTTCGTTGCAGTCTTGACCTCTTTCCTTCAATCCTACTTCCTTTGGCTCTCGTCCCTCGGATGCATTCAAGCACGCGGCTCATCCCCAACGCCATCCTTCGCGTATGCCTCGAAGTCGCTTCTCTTGGCCCTTGTCCTTGCTACCTTGTCCACAGTCCCTCGAATGCTCCATCCTTCACCAGCCCCGAAGCCATTCAGCTGAGTCATATGTGTATCCTGCAAACCTGCACACTCACATACACATATCAAATAACAAGGATGAATCTAACTTAAACTCTTTGCCCAAACACCAAAACACATGGTCGCATGGACCATTGGGATTGCTCCAACAATCTCTCCCTTTTTGATGTTTGACAATATGTTTAAGTTAGGGAAAACATAATAACAAATAAACATGCTAAAACAAATCGACTTACATTGTCAAGGCTACACACTTGGACTTACACCGCCGAATGGACTTACGTTGCCAATGCTACACACTTGGACTTACACCGCCGAATGAAAAATGAAAACATGCATTGGAACCTATTCCAAGGCTCTTCCTACACCTGAGCTCCCCATTGAGCTAAGAATTTGACCACAGGGCTATTTAAGAACCTATCACAAGGCTCCCCTCACACAAAGGCATTTAAGGTTTTCCCAACTAAACCTTACTTCTCCCCCTTTGCTTAATATTAAAAAGCTTCCAACAATATCCCAATTGTCGAAAACTTGATCATCAAACTGACCCTAAACTCATGTATTTATTCCCCATGGATCTCATACATCTAAACGAGTTGACCCGGTCAAAATCCAGTGCTGAAAACAATTTCAGACTGGTATCACTCGACTGCCAAAAGTACAGTCAACTGCTCTTATTGAAACAAATCCACAAAACCATTCTGTATTTGATAAAAATTATTACCAGTCGACTGGTAACTGCATCAGTCGATTGATGCACTGTTTTCAACCCAAACAACATTTTGAACCCAACTTCAGAAATGCACTAGAAATTTTACAGACATCAAAAAATCCTCAAATTTTATGAAGAAGTTTATTTTACCCATGTCTACTTGGGAAAAATACATTCAAAAATGTATCTATCACCAATCCCAAGATTGAAATAAAACTCAAAACTAGCTAAATAGTTCAATTGAACCTTGACCTAAAATCCTAGTTTTGACTTCCTCTTGATGTATTTGCTCATACTAAACCACAATGCATCCCTAGCATTGGTTTATATAACATCTATACATCCAAAACTAATTTTCATGCAACCCCAATGCCATATTTCCTTGCATAAAACATAACCCAATTGTGCCAATTCCCTAAGGTTGAGACTCAAATCTGTCTCCAAACCTTTTGGCACATCTCATTATCCAATCTAGACTCCCAAGTAAAACCCACTTGAGATCCATTTGCCATGGGTACCAAATTGACTTTTTGAGCTCCCCCTAGAACGCTTAACCTTGGTCACGTCCCTAGGTGACTCATCCACAATTACTAGGCCACATCGGTGCACCTCCGGTGACACTTGGCCTACAAATCTAACATTCTTAACCTTGGACACCTTGTCCTTGTTTAGCTTCTCCTTACCTTTAAATGGATTTTCCTTGTCATTTATTGGGTTCTCCTTGCTATAGTCATATGCGACCCTAGCATAAGACTTTCCCTTAGCCTTGGAGACATTAGATCGGTATCCCAAACATGATCTATCATTGTTGGGTCTTTAATTATCCGACACCATACTTAACCCTCTAGATACAACATTGAATCTATCTAGGGTTTTCTCCAATTGATCAAGCTTTGCCTTCAAAGCTTGATTTTCCCTTTCTAGGTTCCAAACTCTAGAATCAACATATCCACCATGGATATTCCTAGACCTACCCATTTTTCTAGGCATGTGTCTCCCCTTCTCGGGATTGATGCCTAAGTTCTCCATTACCTTCTTCTCCTTAGGTAATGCGAATTTAAATTGTCTAGGTCTATCATTTTTAGATTTTTTATAAATTGGTCTCCTAGGGTTATGATCTACATTTACCCTATTTCTATCATGATATCTAAAGTCAAAATTTTTAAGAATTTAAGTTTGAATTACACTTCAAATTAGGGTATACCTCCCTTACCCTTGAAGCTCCCCCTAGACTTGAGCACCTCTTCTCCTCTTTCTCCCATTTCTTCAATTGCGCTAACTTCTTGATCTCTCCCTTCTTGGGGCATTTGGTGTGGTAGTGGCTCTTCTCCCCACACGTGAAGCACACAATGCGCATTTTCCTTCTTTAGGCTTCTTCATTCTCACAACCCTTGTTAGTATTCAAATTAACTTGAATGAGTTTAGGAGTTACCTTCTTCTTACCCATTGGACACCTACTCTTGTAGTATCCCTTCTCATTGCATCCGAAGCAAATGATGTGGTCCTTTGACTTTACTTCGGTGGAGATACTCACTAGGTTGACTTCTAAGACTTCCTCTTCTTCTTCTTCACTTGTCTTGGATTCTTCTTCAACCTTTAAGGATGTCTCCTCATCCATGCTTGTGGATGGCATTTCCTCATCCTTCTCCTCCTTAGAAGTTGAGCATACGACATCTTTCGGTTGCTCCTCCACTATTTGAGCCACTTCATGCTCTTCTTTAGATTTTTCTTCCTCTTGTGTTGGCATGAGTTCTTTGTAGGTGCAGTGGATGCTGGCAAGAGGGGGGTGAATTGTCTGAAAAAATAAAGTATACCCTCCTCGTCTTTCAACTTAAAAAAGGATAGCAATAATTAAAAATTAAACTTAACAGAAATAAGGAGAAGAACTCAGCAATTTACTTGGTTACAACCAAGACGGTTGTTAATCCAAGGCAGAATAAGTGCTCTGAAAAGATCTCCTTCTCTGAAGGCGGAGAAGCCTTTTACACAATGGAAAGCTCAAACAAGTTGCTAGCAATGACTACTGAGTTGAAAGAACAATTGATTTCTAATTCCTAGCTCCAGGGGCCTTTATATACCCTCTGGAAATTCTATCTCGGAGGTCCAAGGTGCCTCCAATAGAGGTCCAAGACGCCTCCAAGGGAGTGACCGGATAGAACTTTATCCGCAGCGCAAATGGTCATTTTGACCAGATGAAGGCGCCTTCATCAAGCCTTGAAGGCGCCTTCAAGGTGAAGGCGCCTTCAAGCCATGATGAAGGCACCTTGAGCAGTGTTTCCAGCACACTTGCTTCTTTGCTTCAGCTTCCGAAGTTCCGTTCTTTTGGGTGATTGCGGCTAACCGGAATAGGGCTTACTCGAACCCAATTCCCGGCCTTCTCCTCGAGCAGCCTTCCTCCCCGGCTTAACGTCCCACGAATGTTGCGTACGTTCTTCTCGCCCACCGGTGTACTCTTCCGCAGCTCTCTCGTCCTTCGGACGCACTGAGCCCGTCGGCTCCCCTCCCGTGCCGTCCTTCTCGCTAGCTGCATCTTCCGCTTGACTTCCTGGGCCCCTAAGCTCCTGCACACTCAGACACAGGGACCAAACACAAAGCAGGACCTAATCAACTTGGTTGATCACATCAAAACAACCACGGGGTCTAACAATCTCCCCCTTTTTGATGTGCATCAACCCAAGTTCAAGTTAGGGTAAAAATAGACAAACAGTAATTTTAAAGAAAATTACTAAACTAACATATTAATCATAAATTTACAATAAATAAAATTACAATTAATTAATTTAGAGTTTAAACTCAATCTTTCAAAAAATATTTTTAAAACTCAAAGTTTTGAAAAATTCTCTCCCCCTAAACTTGTACCTTTTCTATCCCCCTTTGATTACAGCAAAAATGGGGTAATAATAAGAGAATATGATATCTATTTAAAAAAATTTTGAGCAAAATGGATTTTTTAGAATTTTCCAAAAAGATTTCTAACTAAAATGAATTTTTTGAAAAAAAATTTTAAGTTAAATGACTTTTTAGAATTTACAAGAAAAAATTTCTAAGTAAAATGAATTTTTAGAATTTTGAAAAAATTTCTAAGTAAAATTATTTTAAAAAAATTCTAAGTAAGCATTTTGAAGATTTTTATAGACAATATTTGAAAAAAAAACTTTCAAAGCATTATATAATTCTAGTTTAATGCTTTTTCAAAACGTTAATTAAACATTTTATTTCAATATTTCAGCTTTCAGGTCGTGGCGAGGCATTAGGCCTTCTTAGTTATTGGGCAACAACCACTTCCTTAGACAAAGCTTCATAGAAAAATTTTAACGTTTAATTTTGCTTACTGGAACCTTTAATTTTTCAAAAAAATAATTTAGCACAGATTTTGGAACCCAATAGAGGTTCCTTCCTACTGGATTAATCAGAAACTTAGGGGGTATATAATTCTTGAGAATTTTCTTAAGTTGACCTTGATGATGTTTAACATACCAGTTTAATTTTCCATAAATTTTAAGTTTTGATTTCTAGAAAACATTTGTTTTTAAACATGCATCAGATTTTAATTTTTCAATTTCTAATTTTAAGTTATCATTTTCTGATTTCAATTTATCTAAGATTCTATTTAAGTCAGTATTCTCTTTTTCTAATTTAAATAAATCTTTAGAAAGAGACTTGATAAACTGAAACGGTTAAATAGGGGTTAGATTGCGCACCTGACTTACTTGACTTGGTGATGCTCCCCCTTCATCATAGCTTTCTTCCTCTGATGTTCCTCCCCCTTCATCTAGGCTCATCTCTGAGATTGACTCTTCTTCCAGCTGATGGTTAGCCATTAGCGCTAACCCCGAGAAGGCTTCGACGTCTGATTCGGAAGAAGACGAATCTGACCAAGTGGCCTTCAGATTCTTCTGTTTGGAGGAAGATTGCCGCTTCTCCTTTACTCTTCCCTTTTTCTTCAATTTTAGGCAGTCATCTTTGATGTGCCCTTCTTCGTTGCAGTTGTAGCAACGAATCATTCTTCTCTTTCGCTCATACCTCTTTGTCTGCGATCTAAATTTATTAGAATTAAAAACTTATTAAATCGTCTTACCATTAATTCAGCTTCGGATTCGTCGATCGAGGCTTCGGAGTCAGAATTGTTTATTCTTGCCTTTAGGGTAATGTTCTGACTTGTTTTCTTCACTTCATTGGGCTTTGCAATCCGAGATTCGTGAAGTTCAAAAGTTGAAAATAGATTTTCTAAAGTACTTACCTCGAAGTCCTTAGAGATGTAGTATGCATCTACTAAGGACACCCATTCTGGAGTTCTGGGAAAGGCGTTGAGCGCATACCGAATTGAGTCTCGGTTCGTTACTTCTTCTCCAAGGTTGCTTAGTTGAGTTATTAGCTCCTTAATCCTTGCTTGGAGTTGCGCTACCTTCTCGCCTTAGTTCATCCGGATGTTCGTAAGTTGAGTCCGGAGGATATCGCGTCTTACAAGCTTCACTTCAGATGTACCTTCATGAAGCTCCAGGAATTTTTCCTAGAGGTCTTTCGCGGAGTCGTAGCTTCCGATCCAACTTACCTCTTGTAGTGGCAGCACGATAAGCAGGTGGAACTCTACCTTTCCGTTGGAGACAAACTTGGCTTGCTCCTTCTTTCTCCACTGATGATCTTCTTTGTCTTTTATAACTTCAAATCCATATTTCATAGTTAGTAAAATATCGAAGTCGGTTTTAAAAAATACCTCCATCCGGCGTTTCCATGTCGCAAAGTCTCCGTCAAACTTCGGGGGATGAATATTCGCTCCGGCCATCGTCTTGATCGTTGTGCTTCAGTCAGCGGTTAATCCTTCTGAGGTGGTCTGGCTATGAAACCAATTGTAGGTGCAGCGGAGGCTGGCAAGAGGGGGTGAATTGTCTGAAAAAATAAAGTATACCCTCCTCGTCTTTCAACTCAAAAAAGGATAGCAATAATTAAAAATTAAACTTAACAGAAATAAGGAAAAGAACTCAGGAATTTACTTGGCTACAACCAAGACAGTTATTAATCCAAGGCAGAATAAGCGCTCTGAAAAGATCTCCTTCTCTGAAGGCGGAGAAGCCTTTTACACAATGGAAAACTCAGACAAGTTGCTAGGAATGACTACTGAGTTGAAAAAATAATTGATTTCTAATTCCTAACTCCAGGGGCCTTTATATACCTTCTGGAAATTCTATCTCGGAGGTCCAAGGCGCCTCCAATAGAGGTCCAAGGCATCTCCAAGGGAGTGACCGGATAGAACTCTATCCACAACGCAAACAATCATTTTGACTAGATGAAGCGCCTTCAAGCCATGATGAAGGCGCCTTGAGCAGTATTTCCTGTAACGCCTGCCCTCCTTACTACTAATAAGAATGGACGCTACTTATCTACTAACTATTCTTTACTATCATCTCCACTTAACTATTATTTCTTATGCCGATGATAGTGATACTAAAGTATTTCAAAAGAAATCTGGTGCCATACCTTATACTGATTTTGGTTCTCAAAGAAAACGACAACAGCATATATATATATATATTTGAACGTTTCTACTTTTGTTTACATGCTAAGCATCAAAATTAATTTCAACATGCTGCGCTCAAACCTACAAGCAGGTTCAGACATACTACGGTTCCATCATACAATTCCTCAATGAATAAGGCATAAACAAGTATGTTGCATTACGAATTTAAGCTTACTGCATTGTCAAGCAACCCTTGGAAAAAAACAAGTGCTTGTCTCAAAACTCAACTCATCATAATAAAGCAATTAAAGCATACCCAATTAGAAGAGTGACCTACGGTTTATCATGGATTCCCCAGGTGTACAGCAACTAAAACTCTTATTAACACACACTACCAAAAATGATGTACACATCTAAACTACAGCCACCCTTAAACTCATTAATAGAAGATCTATTCCAATAATAGGACTAGCATATCAAATTGCAGAGGAAACTATCTAACTAATCGTTTCTAGCAGTACAGAGACGTTTCAGCAACTAGGATAAGAGTGTTTCCAGTATTACCGAGAACATTACAGCAACACATATACATCAACATCTAATTTACCTTAACTACAATAAACCAATGCAATTCAAGAAAATAAAATCTAGCATGCAATTCCAGGAATAGCAAAAGGAAACCGTCCCAGCAGTAAGAAACAAAAATACAGCTAATTATGCGAAATAAACTAATTTCTATTAACTTCTAACTACTCCAACAATTTAAAGGAAAAATTCCTAATAAACTCATAACAAAAATCCCAAGGCTTCCATCGGTCAGCATCACACACCATCGACGCCTCCTTGCCGCCTTCCTTTATTTCACTTTAGCTTTTCCTTTATCTTTATCCACATCTGCAGTAGGAGGAAAGTAGTATCTATAAGCTAAAAGCTTAGTAAGTGCTATCTACTCACAAAAACTCGATAAGAAATGCATGTGCATAAAAGAAAGCAGGAAATGCATATTCCACATGAAAGTAGCAACTAACACTAAATCATGCATCTCTAAAAGGAAACAATAGATTTAACTTGCCAAAATTTCTACTTAGATGAAAGAAATTGTTCCATTTGTTCCCCAACTTATACTCTTATACTTTAAAATAATATTCAACTTCTCTTGGGTCCGGCATTGTACCACTTTGCGCGCATTCTTAATAAGAATCGAGGTAGCTAATCCCGAAACTACTAAGATACTTCTAGGCCTTGTGCCTAGGGGCATCTTGGAGCCCATCCCTTGGACCTTGTGTCCGGTACATGCCCTTTAAAAGTAAAATACTTTTTTTTTATATATTTAAATACTTCTTATAATAAAATGCCTTGGCATTTATTTAAGCACTTAGTGTGCTTCGATTCTAAATTCTGGAATTCAGGATCAATTTGTGACCTTGGTCTTGCTTTGCTTGTACTTCTCACATATATACATTATGCAAGAGATTCTAAAACCATATGCCACTGATATATATCTGTATATATTCAAAACACAACTCAACAGTAATTAAAAGACTACATGGTCATAGGAAATAAGTTTAGTCAGACCCACGGCAGCAACAAATTCCAAATAGCAAGCTTGTAAAACTAATTTATTTTTGAATCTTATCAATCCTTTAATCATGCCGTGACTTGAAGGAAATATAACTACTTAGACATTCTTGAAATGTAAGGTAAATACATCTAAATAAGCATGCTGTAACAATCAAGGAAACCATCAAAAAAAATTCTGTCCGTGCTCTTAAAAAAAACAACAAAAGGACTTGAACCAAAGCTCAAACCGAATTGCTAGAGCAAAGGTTGAAATCTAGACAAGATGCTAGGATGAAGGGCTGCTCTTGTTCATTACACAACAACAAAAATGCAAATAAAACCCCGAAAGCTACTCCTACCGCAGGTGAGAAGCACTTACATTGGGTTCTTGGACTTACAACCGAAGAGAAAGGGCTGCTAGGGTTCGGAGAAGTTGTTTCCTCAACGATCTCTTGGTATCTACTTGTTCTTCTCGACGAGGGGATCACGAAGGTGTGGAGATCTCGTCGGAAAAAGTCCTCGCCGGCCGCTGGAGACGAGCCCTAGATTCGGCTCTGTTTCCGCCCGAGAGAGCCGGCGCCGTCGCGAGAGAGGAGAGGAGAAATTTTGAGAGAAAATTTTTAGGTTTTCCTCTCTTAACTTAACCTCTTTTTATAACCTAGGGTTATTTTATTAAATACTATACCTTAAATATTTGTCCGTTCTTTCCTTAATTAACAATAGTCGCTGGCACAGTTGGTTGGCTGCGTTCTGCTTAAGGCACGACTCGCAGGTTCGAGTCTCGGCTGCAACTATTTTTCTTCCTATTTATTCTCTATTCATTAACTACTGCTTAAATATTATTCACTCCATATAAGGTTAACAAAACCGTGTAGTTCAGTTGGTTGGGCCGATTTTTGCTTGGGTCAGTCCGACCCGAGGTCGTGGGTTCGAACCTCGCCTTCAACGGTTTTTGTCAAACTTTCTTTCTTTTGTAAACATACTAAACAACTTCCAAAAATTACGTAAAAATACTCTAAAAATTTCCAAAAATCTCTAGAATATTTTAAAAGCATTTCCAAATATTTTTATGGACATTTGAAACTCGAAATAAGGAAAATTGGGTCGTTATATTTCCAGCACACTTGCTTCTTTGCTTCAGCTTCCGAAGTTTCGTTCTTTTGGGTAATTACGGCCAACCGGAATAGGGCTCACCCGAACCCAATTCCCCGCCTTCACCTCGAGCAGCCTTCCTCCCTGCCTTAACGTCCCTCAAACGCCGCATACATTCGTCTCGACCACTGGTGTACTCTTCCGTAGCTCTCTCGTCCTTCGTTTGCACCGAGCCCGTCGGCTCCCCTCCCGTGTCGTCCTTCTCACTAGCTGCGTCTTCCACTTGACTTCTTGCGCTCCTAAGCTCCTGTACACTCAAACACAGGGACCAAACACAAAGCAGGACCTAGCCAACTTGGTTGATCACATTAAAACAATCACGAGGTCTAACATTCTTCTCCTAGGACCATCTTCACTTTTCTCCACAAATCGTAGGCATTCTCGTATTCAGCTACAGGACTCATCACATTATTATGAAAAAGTTCAATCAATATTGATATTACCTTATCATTTGCCTTTGATCGTGATCGTTTCTCCTCGATCCAATGACATGGTCGGAGTCTTTTCCCTTTCTTGTCTTTTGGGACTTCAAATGGTTCCTCGTCGACCATTATTGTGTCCCAATCCATCTTAAGATATTCTTCATTTTCACCATCCAAAAGGTGATGTCTCATAAGCTTCCTCCATACTTCGGCGGTTCTATCAAGCCGATCATCTTCTTAAGAGTTGCTCTTCTCAGCGGTTAGTCTGGTGAAGTGCATTCTCGCTCTGATACCACTTGTTGGGCCTTGTATGGTTGGCTAGAAGGGGGGTTGAATAGTCGATGCCTCCAAATCAATTGCTTCCTATGTATTCATTAGTGCACAGCGGAAATCTAATACTAATATGAATACAAAAGCTAAAGACAATAAGAAAAAAATAAACATTATAAACTCTTATAATGTTATCGATCAAAGGAGAAAATTTTGAAATTTTTAGATGTTGCATTATTTTTCTATGATTTTTCATACAAACATTATATTTTAAATATTAAAAATTCTATTTTCATTCAATTTTTGAAAAATATTTTTTATATAAAAATACTTTCTCTGTTACATCTTCGAAACAATTTTCCTAATTTTTTAAGCCTGAAAAGTACTTTTTAAACATTTTCTTTTCAAAAATATAAATTTTTTTGAAATAATTTATTCCAAATTAAATCAATTTCATAATTTCGTGAAAGTTTTTTTTTTTCAGCTTTTGATATTTCTACTTCACTGTTCAAAAAATTTTCAAATTTTTTCTGAAAAAATAAACAAAATTCTAATATATTGTTTTACGAAAATTGTCTATAAATTTTCAGATTTTTGAAATCCAAATGATGATTTTTCTGGATGAAAGTTACTAACTTTTTAACCCTTTAACTTTGTTTTCAAATTTATTTCCAAAGTCATTTTAAGCTTACCCCTATTTTTAATGTGATCAAAGGGGGAGAATTAGAACTTAACTTTAGGAGAGGGTAAAACTTGCTTTTTGCATATTTTTTTCCTGTATTTGCTAGTTTTTTTACTATTTATTTTGGTTTACCCTAACTTAACTTAGGGTTGCTCACATCAATAGGGGGAAGATTGTTTATAGCCCATGGTAATTTTGATGTGATCAACCAAGCCAAGTTATGTCCTGTTATGTTTTGATCCCCAATGTCTAAGTGTGCAGGAACTAAGGAGCACAGGAAGTCGAGCGAAAGACGTAGCTAGCGAGAAGGAATGCATGGGAGAGAGCTGATGGGCTTGGTGCGTCCGAGAGATGAGGCTTTGCGGAAGAGTATGCTGGCGGACGAGAAGGAAGCGCGCGGCGATTCCAAGGGACAAGAAGCTGGAGCATAAGGACGCTCGAGAAGGCTGGAAAATGGGTTCGGGTGAGTCCTATTCCAAATGGCCGAAATCACCTAAGTGAGCGGAGTTGGAGTGGAAGACCCGGAAGAAAAGTCAACCAGAGGTTGACTGTGCTTCGGGCGCTTGAACCCCCCGGAACAAGGGAGCCCCAGGTGTGTGCCTTGGTCGGGCTGATTCAGCCCAATCTAGGTGCCCGGACTTGGTCCAGGCACTCGGACTAGAAACTTTATTGAAATACCAGCTATCGTGATCCGTTGCGTCGAGGATAAAATTTTATCCCCCTCCAAGTGCCTGAAACTCTTTTAGGCGCTCCGATCAAGGCTATAAATATAGCCTTGATCCCAAAAGTTAAAAACAACACTTGTAAATAATTTCATTTGAGTTTAGCTTTGTAATTGGGCTTTGACTGCTGTAAGAGGCTTCTCTGCCTGAAGCAGACTTTAGTGGGCTTTTCAATGTCTTGATTGCAAACTAAGTAAAATTTCTTTGCCTCTATCTCTTTTTAATTAGTTTCTTAATTCATTTTATGCAAGTGTTTATTTTAATTAAGCTTTAAAGTTCGAGAAAGGTTTCATTTATTTTATTTTTGTGTAGGGCAATTCAACCTCCTATTGTCGGCCGCAAGGGATGTAACACCCCAAATTTCATGATTTGGAGTCCTAAAAGACCTTATTAAAATCTAGAAATGCTTTAGAAAAATTTTAGAGATTTTTAGGAATTTTTAGAGTATTTTTATATAATTTTTAAAGGTCATTTGGTATTTTTACTAGACGAAAGAAGTTGCAAAAAAGTAATGTCCAAGCCGAGATTTGAACCGTGGATCTCGGGTTAAGCCAAGCCTTAAATGAATCTGGTTAAAGTCGGGCTGACCAAGTGTGTTAGCGATCGTTTGTTATTAAAGAAGGAGAAAAATTCTATTTAAGCAGTAGTTAGGAAACAGAGAATAAATAGGAAATAAAATGGTTGCAGCCGAAACTCGAACCCACGAATCGAGTTTTAAGTGGAACGCAGCCAACCAACTGGCCCGCGGATATTTCATGAAAAAATAAGGCACGAAATATTCTTAAGCAATAGTTGATAACGGAAATTACCTTAGGTTATAAAAAGAGGTTAAGTTAGGAGAGGAATTTAATTTTCTCTCGATCCCTCTCCTCCACCCTCGGGTACGCGGCGCCTTTGCTCGGGTGGAAATGGAGCCGAGACGAAGAGGGCTAGGGCTGCACTCCGACGACCGACAAGAGGCTCCTTCCGACGGGCTTCCACAAATCCGCGACAACCTTGTCAAGGAGGACGCGCGGACACGAGGAGAACGCCGAAATCGTGAGCTCCTCCGAACCCTAGAAGTTGTTGCCAACTATAAGTCAAGGAAACAAAGGTAAGTTGCTACTCACCTGCAATAGGATAGCTCCGAGGTTTACCTTTTATTCCTTTCCTTGTTCCCGAAAGTTTTGAACAAACGAATTCAGAATTTCAGATTTCAAGTCGAGGTTGTTTTGCATCATGTCTCGCATTGCTGTGTTTTTGTGCTTCAATGAAAGGAAATATGGTTTGCTTGTTTGTTTGTTTAGCTTATAGTTTGCTTGCTTTGGATTTTTGCTGTTCTTGGCAGTGAGCATGAGAAACAATGCAGATTTTGGGTTTCCAATAGCAATTCCTTTTTGTTTCTGCCGTGTATTAACAGTGGTCCTTTAGGGCTGCTATATTTTCAGTAGAGCAATATATAGAAGTTCAAGTTGTGAATCAGTTTTGTAGAGGTTTATGTTTTAAGCTTTTAGCAAGTTTAATTTGGTGTTAACAGCAAGTTTAAATTTGAATTGTGCCACAAAAAGGGGCGTGATTAGAGGAGCTTACTGCTAGTTATGCTGTGCAGTCTTCATATATTTTGTTTACAGTGCACGAGTAGCTATTTTCCTGCTGTTTAGACCTTCATATGTTATGAATCTGCACGAGCAGATTTTCTGTTCTTTCCTTGCTTGGAGATGCACATGAATAGATTTCTAATTTTGTTTCCCTTTTGCTTTTAGATGTGGATGAGCAGAAATAGCATACATATATACATGTAGGAACTTAGTTTTAGTTGTCCTCTTCTTTGCTGCCATGTGTAGGAATAGGCCTTTAAACGAGCATGCAGTAGAGTGGTTTTGTGTTGTTAGCATTTCCGTTGTTTAGTTTTGATATAGATCCTTCCTTATTAGTTCTTATGCATGCAGATTTCAATCTTATGTAGCTCCAATGAGTAGGAATAGCTATGTCAGATCACGTTGCAGTTTTGGATTTCCTTTGCATTATAACAAATCTGAACAGCTTTCATTTTAGCATGCTTAAAGATTTCAGAATTGTTTTCCTTTGTTTTAAATCTGTTGTAGCATGTTTAAAGAAGTTAGATATGCTTTCTTTTGATTTGTTTCTGATATAGCATGCTTATAGAAGTCAGATTTTCTTTCCTTTGATTTAATTCTGTTGTAGAATGCCTATATTCTTTTTAAGAGTTTAAGAAAAATATAAGAAAGATAAAGAAAAGAAAGAAAAAGGCCAAGGCCTTAAGTAGATCGCAAAGTCAAGACTTTAGGAATTTTGGCACACAAGGTGCTAAAGAAAATGCCGAGGCATTATATAGAAGTATTAAAAGATAACAAGTATTTTACTTTTATCAGTGGCATTGTGCTGGACTCTCGGTTGTCCTTGGGTTGGGCTCCCATAGTCATCCCTAGGTTTAGATAACCTAGTAGTAACGGCTCGGCCGACGGTCGACGGTCGACAACCCAAGGGTCGCCAAATGGGTCGGGTCGTTACAAAAGTAAAAGCAAGTACAGTTGCCGGACCCAAGAGAAGTTGATTACTATTTTGAAGTATTATAAGTATAAGTTTTTGAACAAGTAAAACGAGTTTTACATAAACATAAAGTATTAAAGATTAAGTTTAGAACAAATGAAATAGGGTTCATATAGTTCTAAAAATCAGTAAGTTTAGGTCTTTATTCTACCATGTTTATCTAGTAGATGAGTAGTTTTCATGTTTACCTATTAGATGAGCGGCATGATTAGCTATTAGAATTACATGAGTAGATTCCTTAGCTTTTCTTTGCTATTAGTTTGACATGAGTAGTTACATTTATGCTTTATTTCTTTTTAGAGCATATAGTTTCTAGTTCTTTCTGTATACATGCATATTCGTGTTTTTGTGAGTTAGATAGCGCTTACTAAGCAAATTTTTCTTATAGATTGCACTTCCTCTTACTGCAGATACAGGAAAGGAAAAGATATAGAAAGGAAGGCGACAAGGAGGTGTATGAAGGATGTGTGATGCCAGGACTATGGAGAGACCTGGGAAGTTTTGAGTTTTCATGTTTAGTAGATAGAAATAGTTGAGTTGCACCTTATGGTTTATGTCTTTTGAGATTGTAGTTTCATTCCGCATTGTTAGTTTGGTTATTTTCCACTGTTGGAGTTTTATTCATTTGTTATTGCTAGAATAGTTTATCTTTTTAGTTGTTGTGTCTTATAAACTGCGTGGTTGTTTGATAAATGTTCCAGCCGCCTGTGGCTGTGTATATTATATTATGTATATCAGTTTAAGGTCACCGGTACAGGGGAGATTCTGTCGAAATTTTTCGGTAGGATTTCCATGTGGTTTTTAATCACACCGGTTAAGTAGAGTTAGTAGTTAAGTAACGGTCACTCTTAGAGAGTAATAGTATAGGTAAGAAGAGTGGTCGTTACAGTTGGTATCAGAGCAGTTCCCATTCTCCAGCATCACACATTAGCACCAACCTTGCCGTCTTCAAGTAAGAATGTATTTAAGTTTCCTTTTATGCTTTCCTTATTATTTGCAGTATAGAGTATCTACTTATATGTGCATAGGAAAGAAGAAAATTCATGTTTTAAATTTCTATGTTTTGATACATATGCTTAGGAAGAATATAGACAATTTTAGTTTTGTTTCTCTTATATTCATATACATAAGTTTGTTTAGAAAGGATAGAAAAGATGTCAAGTATTATTCTTGGCATAGTTAGATGTTAAAATAGAGGACAAGACAGTGGAGAGTCAGAAACCCCAGTTAAGTAATTAGAACTAGAAGGACAATGATAACAAGAAAGACCCAAGCAGGAAGACGTTCGGGTAGTCTGTGAATACCCAGAGGTATTTCTAGAAGAGCTACCTGGACTATCTCCCAACAGAGAAGTAGAGTTTGAAATTGAGTTGTTTCCTGATACCAGTTCAATTTCAAAAGCTCCATACCGAATGTCTCCAGCAGAGTTAAAAGAGTTACAAGAACAATTTTAGGAGCTACTTGACAAGGGTTCTATCCGCCTTAGTCATTCACCCCGGGGAGCTCCAGAGTTGTTCAGTAGGAAGAAAGACAGATCTATACAGATGTGCATAGATTTTAGAGCACTGAGCAAAGTAGCAGTTAAGGACTAGTACACTCTTCCCAGAATACATAATCTATTTGATTAGCTAAAGAGGGCAATAGTGTTCTCTAAAATAGATCTGCGTTCTAGGAACCGTCAGATGAAAGTGAAAGGAGAATGAAGAGTCCAGAACAGTTTCCAGTATCCGATATGGACACTACGAAGTTGTAGTCATGCCATTTGGTGTGACCCGTGCACCTATGGTCTCCAGAGACTTTATAACAGACCTTCCAAGGACCACTAATGGATATGATTCGATATGAATGATAGAGGACCGAGAAGTTAAGAGACAAAAGAACAAAGAGAATCATTAGTGAAAGTCATTTAGAACTAGAAGCACGAGAAAGTTACTCGGGAGCGTGGAGACAGCATGAGACAGAAATGTCCAGAATTAGTTTAAGTTCGAGAACAAACTTTTTATAAGGTAGGGAGAATTGTAACATCCCAAATTTCATGATTTGGAGTCCTAACAGACCTTATTAAAATCTAGAAATGCTTAGAAAAATTCTAGAGATTTTTAGGAATTTTTAGAGTATTTTTATGCAATTTTTGGAGGTCGTTTGGTATTTTTACTAGACGAAAGAAGTTGCAAAAAAATAATGTCCAAGCCGAGATTCGAACCGTGGATCTCGGGTTAAGCCAAGCCTTAAATGAATCTGGTTAAAGCCGGGCTGACCAAGTGTGCTAGCGATCATTTGTTATTAAAGAAGGAGAAAAATTCTATTTAAGCAGTAGTTAGGAAATAGAGAATAAATAGGAAATAAAATGGTTGCAGCCGAGTCTCGAACCCACGAACCGAGTTTTAAGTGGAACGCAGCCAACCAATTGGCCCGCAGATATTTCGTGAAAAAATAAGGCACGAAATATTCTTAAGCAATAGTTGATAACGAAAATTACCTTAGGTTATAAAAAGAGGTTAAGTTAGGAGAGGAATTTAATTTTCTCTCGATCCCTCTCCTCCACCCTCGGGTACGCGGCGCCTTTGCTCGGGTGGAAATGAAGCAGAGACGAAGAGGGCTAGGGCTGCACTCCGACGACCGACAAGAGGCTCCTTCCGACGGGCTTCCACAAATCCGTGACAACCTTGTCAAGGAGGACGTGCGGACACGAGGAGAACGCCGAAATCGTGAGCTCCTCTGAACCCTAGAAGTTGTTGCTGGTTGTTAGTCAAGGAAACAAAGGTAAGTTGCTACTCACCTGCAGTAGGATAGCTCCGAGGTTTACCTTTTATTCCTTTCCTTATTCCTGAAAGTTTTGAACAAACGAATTCAGAATTTTAGATTTCAAGTCGAGGTTGTTTTGCATCATGTCTCGCATTGCTGTGTTTTTGTGCTTCAATGAAAGGAAATAGGGTTTGCTTGTTTGTTTGTTTAGCTTATAGTTTGCTTGCTTCGGATTTTTGCTGTTCTTGGCAGTGAGCATGAGAAACAATGCAGATTTTGGGTTTCCAGTAGCAATTCCTTTTTGTTTCTGCTGTGTATTAACAGTGGTTCTTTAGGGCTGCTATAATTTCAGTAGAGCAATATAAAGAAGTTCAAGTTGTGAATCAGTTTTGTAGAGGTTTATGTTTTAAGCTTTCAGCAAGTTTAATTTGGTGTTAATAGCAAGTTTAAATTTGAATTGTGCCACAAAAAGGGGCGTGATTAGAGGAGCTTACTACCAGTTATGCTGTGCAGTCTTCATATGTTTTGTTTACAGTGCACGAGTAGCTATTTTCCTGCTGTTTAGACCTTCATATATTATGAATCTGCTTGAGCAGATTTTCTGTTCTTTCCTTGCTTGGAGATGCACATGAATAGATTTATAATTTTGTTTCCCTTTTGCTTTTAGATGTGGATGAGCAGAAATAGCATACATATATACATGTAGGAACTTAGTTTTGGTTGTCCTCTTCTTTGCTGCCATGTGTAGGAATAGGCCTTTAAACGAGCATGCAGTAGAGTGGTTTTGTGCTGTTAGCATTTCCGTTGTTTAGTTTTGATATAGATCCTTCCTTATTAGTTCTTATGCATGCAGATTTCAAGCTTATGTAGCTCCAATGAGTAGGAATAGCTATGTCAGTTCACGTTGCAGTTTTGGGTTTCCTTTGCATTATAACAAATCTAAACAGCTTTCATTTTAGCATGCTTAAAGATTTCAGAATTGTTTTTCCTTTGTTTTAAATTTGTTGAAGCATGTTTGAAGAAGTTAGATATGCTTTCTTTTGATTTGTTTCTGATATAGCATGCTTATAGAAGTCAGATTTTCTTTCCTTTAATTTAATTCTGTTGTAGAATGCCTATATTCTTTTTAAGAGTTTAAGAAAAATATAAGAAAGATAAAGAAAAGAAAGAAAAAGGCCAAGGCCTTAAGTAGATCGCAAAGTCAAGACTTTAGGGATTTTGGCACACAAGGTGCTAAAGAAAATGCCGAGGCATTATATATGTAACGACCCAACTCCTGAGTACTAAGCTGTGAGCCGGATTGCTACATTAACCACTGATGCTACTGTGCAGAAACTGGGTAAAATAAAATTTCACTAACTGACTCTGTTGATCTGACAACTGATACACCCATGCTGTTATAAGGAAGGATTCAAGGCCCTTTCCGGTTGGTGTACATGTGCTAAGGAGGATACTTGACCTCCCATCTGAGCTAGGAACTCAAATCTAACTTCCCAGCTAGCTATTGATCGATCCACGGATCGATCAAACTTGCTACGATTCTGTGCCCTGCTGGATCGGTCGGCCAGACCGATCCAGATGGGCACCTGGAGACGCTGGGATACCTTCTGTTCGATGCTGGATCGGTCGGCTGACCGATCCAGGAGAAGGAATGGCACTGGATCGGTCTGCTGACCGATCCAGGTTCTGATAGTCTGAAACGAAATCAGAATTTCTGATTTCCAGCACTGATTCGTGCCAAAACCTCACACTACCACTATCTAATGCATAATAAACATTCTAGCAACATGTAGTAACAATTCTAAACTTAAGCTAAAGCAAGGTTTACCAGTTCATGGCATTTTAACAACTTAAAGTGCATGAAGGTATGAATTTCTAAAAGTTCTAATTGCTTAAAACATGAAACTAAACTAATAAACTGAAAAGTGCTAAAGTAAATGCTAAATCCCCAGAGGGTCTTTTATTCCAGTTCCTTCCACACACATCCTCATCTGCATTGACCTCCAGCCTCCACTGCTAATCCATTTTCCTTTTTCCTGTATCTGCAGTATAAGGAAAATAGTATCTGTAAGCTTTAAGCTTAGTAAGAAACCATCTACCTCACAAAAACATGCAACGATGCATTTCATGACTTTTAAAACATGCTATTTGAAAACCGAGCTGAGCATGACAACATGGCATGGCATATAAAAGCATAAACTGGAACTGAAACATGGCATAGCATATAAATTAAACATGCTTTAAACTGAACATGGCATACTTATAAACTGAGCATGAAACTGAACTAGTCATGCATATATCTAAATCTGTACATGAACTCAAATCATGTAAACTGAACCTGAACTGAACTGAAAGCTAAATTAGTGTTCTCATCACTGGTTTCAAATTTGAAAACTATACATATAATAGATGAAAATACTAAACATGTTGTTGGGGCCCTGGCAACTGTACTTACTGTGCGCGCATCCCTACGAGACCCGGGATTGAGGGTTACTAGGTTATCTGAACCTAGGGACGACTGTGGGAGTCTAGCCCATGGATATCTGATCCAAGTACAGTGCCAACTGAATAAAAGTAAAATACTGAATACTGTTTTATTTTACTTTGCTGTTCTAGGTTATCTGAACCTAGAGCTAGGTTATCTGAACGTAGAGGCTACTGTGGGAGCCCACCCAATGGATATCTGATCCATATAGCTGTAATAACTGATAATAAGCTGAATAAAATGTCTCTAATACATTTTACATGCTGTTAGGACGCCTACTGGCGCATCCTTCTGAACTGGGCATTCTACCGAATGCTTGGTGTGCACTGAGAGCACACCTAATGACTGAAAACTGTAAAACTACTGAACTAACACCGAAACTAACAAGCGAGAGCAATTATACTGTAGGTGAGGGGTTTCTTACCTCGTATATGCAATTTCTTACAATTCCTTTCGCTAGAAATTCCAGTGAAGACGATTTCTCGACGATTCGTTCGCGTCCACGTGCTCTACTCGCGGAGGGAACTTCCTTGTGTTGAAATCGTTGCCGGATGGTAACCTTGGGGCCCTAGGGAGAAAGCCCTAGCCTTTCCTTGATGTGGCGCCGAGAGAAGGAGGAAGAAAAGGAGGGGGCGGCGTGAATGGTCTCGGTGAAGAGGGATTTGCCGAACCAAAATAAAAATAACCCAACTCCAACTTAAGTTTATTATTTATATTAAGTGGTTTAATGAACCCAACTCTAATATAAATATATTTGGTTCTCCTTTCTTTCAGCACAGCCCTGCTGGGTTCACCGGTTACTAATCTTATCCGTAAACCATAGGTCTCGGGTTCGATTCCCGCCTAAGCTATTTTACGGTTCTAATTATTTTTGCTACTTCCGATACTCGGAAAATTCCGAAAAAATATCTAAAAATTCCAGAAAAATCATAGAATAATTCTAAAATAAATTCGGGAAAATTTTCGGGCTTTACAATATAGAAGTATTAAAAGATAACAAGTATTTTACTTTTATCAGTGGCACTGTGCTAGACTCTCGGTTGTCCTTGGGTTGGGCTCCCATAGTCATCCCTATGTTTAGATAACCTAGTAGTAACGGCTCGGCCGACGGTCGACGGTCGACGACCCAAGGGTCGCCAAATGGGGCGCCAAATGGGTCGGGTCGTTACAAAAGTAAAAGCAAGTACAGTTACCGGGCCCAAGAGAAGTTGATTACTATTTTGAAGTATTATAAGTATAAGTTTTTGAACAAGTAAAACGAGTTTTACATAAACATAAAGTATTAAAGATTAAGTTTAGAACAAATGAAATAGGGTTCATATAGTTCTAAAAATCAGTAAGTTTAATTCTTTATTTTACCATGTTTATCTAGTAGATGAGTAGTTTTCATGTTTACCTTTTAGATGAGCAGCATGATTAGCTATTAGAATTACATGAGTAGATTCCTTATGTGAGATCTTGGAAAATTTAAATAAATGGAGTTATTTGAGAAATAGCCTTATAGAATTTTTCTGGAATTTTTAGAAATTTTCCGGGAAAATTTTGGAGCTCGTACGGAGGGTTTTGAGGGGATTGATCGATGGGTACGGATAAAGGCTGTTTGGGATACCCATTTAAGTGAGGAATTGTTTTATTTATAAATTCCTTTCTTCCCTAAACACCGATCCTTTTATTCCCGAACCCCTCTTCCCCTCTTCCCTGCGATTTCCCAATCCCCCTTCTTCGTTGTTCCCTCTCTCACGGATGAAGCAAGCCGAGAGCTCCGGCGATCTCCCTCTGCCGCCATCGACACCCTAAGATCATATCCGACTGGTGTTCTTCCTCTCCAGGCCATCTTCGGTCCAGCGGTCGCTTCGCTGGTGGTTCCTGCGGCCAATCGTCGACGGCGTCGCGGCTAGGGTACGGTGAGGGTCGGATCTCACTTCGTCTCCAACTGGTAGGCCTTCCCTCTCCTCTCCTCGCACTGCTTACTGTATGATCCACCTCTTCACAGCTGGATTTAGATCGAGGGGCGCCACCGAGGATTGATCTTGGAGGTAAGGCATCGCCGGATCTATATGCGTAGCTAGATTAGGGTTCTTCCCGGTACTGACCCTCTCTTTCTCTGATCTGTGTGTTAGAGACATCATCGGAAAGGGATCTTGGTGCCGGATACAGATTCTTGGCCGAGATCACCAAGTGCTCACTGGGAGCAAAGACAAGCACCTAATTCCATTTCTGAGGTTTATTGATCATGTGCATGGGATTAGAGAAGTTGGGTGGAGTGGAATCCAGTAGGTGGTTGTGCTGTGAATTTTGCTAGTTTCGGAAGCAACCTCATCTAGCATATTACCTTGTTTCAACAGCAACAACAACTGGAATTAAGGTAAGGTGAAAGAGTTCTTCTCTCTGTAAACTACTTGGTTGGGGGTCATAGTATAATTTTGATTTCATGATCATATGTAGGGTTTGATTTACATGATCGTGTGTAGCTTGGAATTAGGGTTAGGTTTGAATTGAATTTTGGTTGGAACATGATATAGATCATGTTTCGAAATTGGATATCTGTTAGGTTGTGTAGATTAATTAGGTAAATTGGGATTATATTGATTAGGGTTTTGCCCTAATATAGTCTTAAGGATTTTATTTAGCTATTCATTTGGATTTAGCTAAATAAAATATATATTGTTTGATTGACACAGGACTCTGATTCGAGATAGGCGTCTCGACCTTGGATTGCTTGATCGTACCTTCTATTTGAGGCGGGTACCCTCTGACTTATCTTTTGATAATGTCTTATGATATGTGTAGCTTATATATACTTATTAGTGGTAGATAGTAGATTATTCTCTATCTTGGTCTTAGCTAGTTGATACCTATCACATGCTTCATCTGCTAGTTGCTTTACTTCAGGATTGGATATTTTATCTCTTGCCATGTGTATATATGTTCATAGAGATGCATATCTATAGTGCTCTACTCTACTGGATTAGTTGCTTTACATGTGTGATACATGCTCTTGGGTTCATGATACTTACATCATTGTTATATGTGATTTCTTTGGATTTATGCTGTTTATATCATGGTTATATATATGCATTTACCTTTTTGGCACACACATATATGGAGGAGGCTATGTTCAGGTATGACATACTGTAGCATCATGCACCATCCTGCATGATTGCATGCTGGGCGATTGACGACTCTATTATTGTTGAGCTCGTCGGCCGGCTACATAGGCCTGCACACAACGTGTTTCACTGCATGGGTAGTGGCACAACACTGTAGGGTGTGTATGACAGTAGCTCTGTAGTGCTCCGCTGGTCCGCTCATGGGTAGTGTGACTGCAGCGTGGTAGCAGACAGGGATCCCTCCCCGTCATTGCGTACCAGGAGTTGAGAGCGTTATGCTCCCTCACTATGTTTGAGGTAGGAGGATAGGTGTACTCCGACAGCATCCCGTCCATTCGGTCACTCATCAGGGGTAGTGACGACAGAGTGCACGGTGTCACAGCCCTACCTACTCAGTCTCGCCATCGCATGTGAGACGGCTGACTAGCGTCAGGGGTGACCATGTCATATTGCATTTATGCACATATTGCATTTATTGTGATTGTTGCATATTGGATGATGCACTTGGGTGACTGCATATGATTGACATGCATACAGGATACATGCTTATTTGCTCTGACCATCTTTGTCTGTGTATGTCCACAGTCATTTGCCCAAGCCTCGCAGGTGAGTACCGTTTATTACAGTTATGCATTTTCTTATCATTCTTGCTATAGATTGTGCTTTATGCCTATTGTTGGTTATTACAGTTTATTTCAGCTCTGCATATCTGTTGAACTGTTAGGAGACTATACCGTAGGTCGTATGGTTAGAGAATTGTACTATTGATCCTATGGTTTAGGAGACTATACCTTAGGTTATTACTGGTGGATATATATTGCTGTACATGTCTATTGGTTTACCTGCTGAGTTCTTTGAACTCACCCCATTGTTACTATTTTTCAGTTTGAGGCCGTCAGGAGAGATTCTAGTCGCTAGCCCCTTGGTCGCGAGGATTTCTAGATATTGTTTTCTGTATTCGCTTTTATACTTATACTTGTGATGTGGGTTTGCATTGTGGACTTTATGACGAACATTGGGTTTACTACTTTTGGTTTTCCGCTGCGGATATTTTCACTACTTCGTGGATTTTGTTTTCTTCGTTGTAGTGGAGTAGGATGTTTACATATATCTTCGAGGATTCTATATCGTCCTTCCTTATTAAACTGTGTGGATTGATTATATGTTGAACTGTGTGGAATGTTGATATAAACTGCGTGGTTTGTTTATTATTTGTATTGTATTATTCCGGCCGTGTGTGGCCGAGGTATAGATATATGTATTTTGGATTCATATTGTCACCCGTACAGGGGAGATGCAGCCGAAATTTCTTCGGACAGGGACTACCTGGGGCGTGACAATTTATTTGGTATCAGAGCTAGGTTCAGATTTCGGATTTTTGTTTTCTGGAGTTTGCGAGCGTATCTGGATATTTTCGGATTTGTCCGAATTTTCGTCGATTTTCTCGTTTCAGAATTCCGAGGTATTTTGACGAGGTTCTATTTGGGGCTAAGCAGCGACAGGATATCTTCAGACGGCAAATAGGTAATTTAGGTAATTTTTCAGTTCTTATACCTGTAGTGATATCTGGGTAACATTTTCTTTACAGATATGCCACCTACACGTGTACCGGCACCGAGACGTGGGCGGCCACGTAAGAGGCCGTTAGATTCTCCTGAGACAAAGTCTTCAGAGAGGTCTGTTAGGGTTGAGCCTGTCCGTCAGGGGCAGACTCCTCAGGTCATTGTGGGTACGGGTGCTTATCAGACCCCGATAGCTCCGACTTCCGAGGTACCTACCTCGACTGTACCACCAGTGGTACCACCGTCGGCATATTCAGCACCTCCCCCAGCAGTAGTACCCGCAGTATACCTGGCAGCCCCTCTAGCCGCGCCTGCTACTACGTACTTGGCACCCCAGATACCTGCGCCGGTTACTGTATACCCGGCACCCGCACCAGCAGTACTGGTTACTCCTTATCCGGTACCGCCCACCGTACCCCCAGTCGCCCCTACTTATGCCTACTCAGCAGTTCCACCAGCAGTACCCACCCCAGGCTATACGGCAGCACCAGTGGTACCTCTTCCGACCTATCCCTCAGTACCACCCATAGGATCAGCTCTAGTGGTTCTACCTAGTTCCGCAGCGATTCCTACTGATATAGTTGTGGCACGAGCACGGATCCCAGCTTTAGCAGAGTCGGTGAAGAGCCGATTCACAGTATTCCGCGGGGAGACTGATCCGAGCATAGCTCAGTCCTGGATTGAGACTATGGAGCGGACATTCTTTTACATGGCCTGCTCCGAGTGGGAGAAGGCCGAGCTAGCTGCTTACCACCTGCGAGATGGGGCAGAGATCTGGTGGGACACACAGCGCTCTATCATAGGCGACTAGCATATTACCTGGACGAGATTTAGGGAGGCATTCGAGAGTCAGTATTTTCCCCGAGCATATCAGATGGCTCTTCGGCAGGATTTTCTTTGTCTTCGACAGAATAATCGCTCAGTGATGGATTATAATGCCGAATTTAATCGGCTGGCCAGATTCTGTCCTGAGTTAGTTGCCGATGACAGATCTCGTATGCTTCAGTTTGTCCAGGGACTGGACGGGCATCTTCAGCTGAAGATGTCTGGTTTTGGTACTTCATCATACACCGAGACACTAGATAGAGCTCTAATGATTGAGTCTACTCATCAGAGAGTAAATGCTGATAAGAAGAGGAAGCAGACTGATCAGACTGTGGGACAGATCCAGCAGCCACAGACTACTGGACAGCAGCAGAGCAGTCGCACTCAGACGGGTCAGGGTACGTCTGGGTCATCTGACCGACGCCAGAAGTCAGGACGATCAGGACGTTCCCGCTCTGCTCAACAGAAGCGGAAACAGTCCACTGGTGACTCTTACTACACCAGATGCGGATCCCGAGATCACATCACCTCTGTGTGCGCCTTGGGACAGTCAATTGGCTATTATTGCAAACTGCCTGGGCATTTGAGCCGAGATTGTTCGCTGAAGGCTCAGCATACATCATCTGGGATCTCTGTCCCGGGAGGACAGTTTGGTCAGTCCGGGACTCAGCGAGGCGGGTCGAAAGCCCAATCTTCACACCGTCAGCAGAGGACAGCTCCCCCTGCGACAGCTGCATATGGCATGCACGGTCAGGAGCATTCCAGTGTTTTGTTGGAGTCCCAGGGTTCTATTTCTGGACCTCAGTATCTGACTCAGCCATCAGCGCAGTATCAGTTACAGCCCCAACCACTAGTTCAGTACATACTGCAGCCCATAGCCCTAGCTCTGACTCAGTATCCAGTACCGACTCAGTGGCAGGCCCAGACTTCGACACAGCAGCCTTTGGCAGTGCTACCGCCTCTACCACCGTCAGATACTGGACGAGTTCACGCGGTCACCTGAGAGGATGCACAGCGGGCCGACGGATCCATTTTCCGTGGTACGGTTTTACTTTATGCATTTTCTGCTGATATGCTAATTGATACAGGTAGTTCAAATTCTTTTATATCTTGTGCATTTATGAGAGAGATTGGTAGACTACCTTCTCATAGACCGCGGCGACTGACCGTCTCCTTACCATCCGGTGATACTTTGGATGTCACCCAGGAGGTCAGAGGTTGCCCGTTAGACTTTGGTGACGTTATACTCACTGTAGATTTGTTAGTACTGGAGATGGTCGAGTTCGATATTATCCTGGGTATGGATTGGCTGTCTGCTTATCATACCACAGTTGATTGCCAGAAGAGGGTGGTTACGTTTCGACCTCCGAACCAACCCTCTTGGGATTTCACTGGCATCAGAGACGATGGGATATCGACCATTTCTGTGATACAGGCGCAGAAACTGCTATCACATGGATGTCAGGGATTTCTATTATCCTTGATTAATACTGATGACAGCAGTAGTTCTCAGCTCTCAGACGTTCCGGTGGTCCGAGAGTATCCAGACGTTTTTCCAGACGAGTTACCAGGTTTGCCTCCCCGATGGCAAGTGGAGTTTGCTATTGAGCTGATTCCAGGGACTGCACCAACATCGAAAGCTCCTTATCGTATGGCACCGAAAGAGTTGGACGAACTGAAGGTTCAACTCCAGGAGTTATTGGATAGGGGATTTATTCACCCTAGTGTATCTCCGTGGGGTTCTCCTGTACTATTCGTCAAGAAGAAGGATGGTACTCTGAGGTTGTGCATCGATTATAGGCAGTTGAATGCAGTGACTATCAGAAATAAGTACCCCTTACCACGGATTAAGGATTTATTTGATCAGCTTAGAGATACATCTGTGTAAGCTAAGATTGATCTGTGGTCTGGATATCATCAGCTGAGAGTTAGAGATTCTGATATTCAGAAGATAACATTTCGCACAAGATACGGACATTACGAGTTTTTGGTAATGCCATTTGGGCTTACCAATGCTCCTGTAGTATTTATGGATCTGATGAGCCGTATCTTTTTGGAGTACCTAGATCAGTTTGTTATTGTGTTTATCGATGATATATTGATCTATTCGCGTTCCGAGGAGGAGCACGCGCAGCACCTTCGCATAGTCTTGGAGACTCTTCGACGACATCATCTGTATGCGAAGTTCAACAAGTGTGCATTTTGGCTTCCCTCAGTTGGTTTTCTAGGACATGTGGTTTCTAGCTGAGGTATTTCAGTAGATCCTCAGAAGATCGAGGCTATCACTAGCTGGGAGCAGCCGAAGTCAGTCCAGGAGGTCCGTAGTTTCTTGGGATTGGCTGGATATTATAAACGATTTGTTGAGGGTTTCTCCAATATTGCTATGCCACTGTCACGTCTGACTAGGAAAGGCGTGAAGTTCACGTGGTCAGAGGCTTGTGAGATCAGCTTCCAGGAGCTGAAGCGGAGATTAGTATCAGCACCAGTTTTGGTTTTACCTTCTGGTGATGACAGATTTGTACTTTACACAGACGCATCTCTTCAGGGCTTGGGCGCTGTTTTGATGCAGCACGGTAGGGTAGTCTCCTATGCTTCTCATCAGTTGAAGGAGCATGAGAAGAACTACCCAGTACATGATTTAGAGCTAGCTGCTATTATCTTTGCTTTGAAGATTTGGCGACATCATCTTTATGGTATTACTTTTGAGATTCTTACTGATCATAAGAGTCTCAAATATATTTTCACCCAGAAAGAACTCAATCTCTGACAGAGGAGATGGATGGAGTTCCTGAAGGATTATGATTGTACTATTAGCTACCATCCGGGTAAAGCTAATGTGGTTGCTGATGCACTGAGCAGGAAGTCCAGAGGGACTTTAGCTTGTCATCGAGTTACAGTCATGGACTTGATTCAGGGATTCGTCGAGTTGGGCCTTGAGGAGCAGGGACGGACAGAGCAGGGTATTCCTGTTACCATGGTTGCTCATGTTAGGATCCTTTGTACGGCTAGAGAGGGGGGGGTGTGAATAGCCGCCCCAATTGCTCGCGTTTCTTCCTACAATTCGATAGCGCAGCGGAAAAATAAAATAGAAACGAAAGGAAGAATATCAAACCTTAACACAGCGATGTACGAGGTTCGGAGATGATGCTCCTACTCCTCGGCGTGTCCGTAAGGTGGACGAACCCAATCAATCCGTCGGTGGATGAGTCCCCGGAAAACCGGCTAATAAAAACACTCCTTCTGGGTGGAGAAACCTCGCCACAGAAACTTCTTGCAACAGCAAGAAAAGAGTACAAGGAAAACAAGAAATAAAGTACAATACAAATGTAAACTTTCTTGCCTTCTCTTCGACTGGAAGAAGCAGCTGCTTCCAAGCGCCTACAACAGCAGGTGACCCAGCCGAAAGCTCACGCGAAGCTTCAAAGCAGCTCAACAAAGCTCAACAGCAAGCTTAGTAGCACCAAGAACAGGAAGAAGGAAGAAGAAGAAGTTGCACCAAAGCCTTGATCTCCTTTTATAACCTGCGAACCTGCACAGCGAAGACAGAAGCCAGCGGAGAAGACGGAGCGACCCATTGTGACTCAACGGTCGAATCGTGGACAGATCTGGCTCCATCCTGATCGGTCCAGGACCCTTCTGATCGGTCTGGGGACCGATCAGGCCCTGGGCTGATCGGTCCCTAGACCGATCAGATTGCTCCACAGAAAGTCGCCCAACTTTCTGTTCGTTTCCTGATCGGTCTGTGGACCGATCAGGCCACAGATGGATCGGTCCACAGACCGATCCCACCTCTCTCGGCTGCGTCTCTGATCGGTCGTGGAGACCGATCAGGCTTCATGCTGATCGGTCCCCAGACCGATCAGTAAGCTCACAGAACTGCGCTTTGCCTTCTGTTTGTTATCTGATCGGTCACCAGACCGATCAGATATACAAACGTATCACTGGATCGGTCGGCAGACCGATCCAGAGCTTGGTTTTTGCCCAAACCAAGTCTCATGTCTCCCAAGCCAACATCCGGTCAACCTTGACCTGTTGGTACATCATGCTTAGCATCCGGTCACTCCCTTGACCTGCTAAGACTCTCCACCAAGTGTCCGGTCAATCCCTTTGACCCACTTGGACTTTTCTCTTTGTGTCAAGTATCCGGTCACCCTTTGACCTACTTGGACTTTCCAACACCAGATGTCCGATCACCCTTGATCCATCTGGATTTTCCCTTGCCTGGCTTCACTCACCAGGACTTTCACCTAGCTTCACTCACTAGGGTTTTCACCTGGCTTTACTCACCAGGATTTCCACACTGCCTAACATCCCTGTTAGGACTTTGCCACTGCCTGGCTTCACTCACCAGGACTTTCCAACTGCCTAACATCCCAGTTAGGACTTTCCCACTGCCTGGCTTCACTCACCAAGACTTTCCGACTGCCTGGCTTCACTCACCAGGACTTTCCGACTGCCTGGCTTCACTCACCAGGACTTCTCCGACTGCCTGGCTTCACTCACCAGGACTTTTCGCGTGCCAAGCTCCCTGCTTGGACTTTTCCAGTGCCAAGTCTCCATACTTGGACTTTTCCAGTGCCAAGCTCCCTGCTTGGACTTTTCCCGAATCAGGTCAACCAGGTCAACCTTGACCTACGGTTGCACCAACAACCTCCCAAACATCTATTCTTGTCCCATATCAAGAATAGAGCTCTCTCACGAGTGTCAAACATCAACATGCAACTCAACTAGGTCAACCTTGACCTAAGGTTGCACCGACAATCTTCCCAAGTCAAACATCAAAATACAACTCGAGTCAAGTTACCTCGAGTCGGGTCAACCAGGTCAACCTTGACCTAAGGTTGCACCAACAATCTCCCCCTTTTTGATTTTTGACAAAACCCATAATCAAGTTAGGTTAACCTGATAACCTAACTTAAGTTTTCCAACCATCTTCCAATGTCCAATGTTCTTTCCTTGAACATTCTCTGGACATTCTCCCCTTAGGTTAACCCGATAACCTAACTTGGGTTCTCCAATAATTCTCCCCCTTTTTGACATACATCAAAAAGAATTCCAATGTTCTTCCTCGAACATTCCTTGACATTCTTCCCCTAGCTTAGGTTAACCCGATAACCTAACTTGGGTTCTCCAATAATTCTCCAATGAACACTCTCCCCTTTTTGACACACATCAAAAAGAAAAAGGAGAGTATCAAGGTCAAGAGTTTCTTCCTAATGAAAGTCCCATACCTTTCATTGAAACTCTTAATTTCCCCCTTTGATACTAAACTCAACAATCAACTTAGTGATAATCCCATATCACTAATCCTCAAAAGTCTTAAGGAGTAAAAACTCCCCCTAAAAGTCAACTCCCCCTTGACAATTAGTTAAGACTCCCTCTAAAGGTCAACTCCCCCTTGACCATTGCACCAACAATGTCTTGGAGAGTTTCAAACCTTTGGAAATCCGAAAATCAACTCCCAAAAACTGAAATTTCAGACACCTGCTGAAAATCAGAAAAACCAGCACACCTGATCGGTCACCGGACCGATCAGGACCCCTCTGGATCGGTCCCCAGACCGATCCAGCCTTCCCTGGATCGGTCTGGAGACCGATCTAGCCACTGAAATCAGAACTTCTGATTTCCCCTTCCGGAAAATCAGAAACTCTTAATAAATTCAAGAAAATTCCAAAAATTACAAAACTTTGAGGATACATTCCTCATATCATACACTATCAAGGAGAAATAGTTTTCTATGAAAATAGTTTCCATTTTTCAATTTTGATACAAAGTTCAAAAACTTTGAAATAATTCAAGTTTAACTCAACTTTGTATCACAATGTTCAATGATGAATGCTATCACTAAGATGGCTTCATCAAGGTTTTTCAAATCAATTTTAAAATGCTTTTAAAACCATTTGAATTTAGGACCATAATCTTAGGACTATATGTACATGACTTGTACACAAGTTTTCCCTATGATCCTCAATTTCTTGAATTAGGGTCATCTAGGTACAAGGACTATGCACCTTGATCCTAGCTCATGATCCTAATATCTCACACACATCTAAGGTGTATCAAACCACATTCAAGTCAATTTGATGTGAGATATGGATTAAGGTCAACTTAGGCTAAGTTCTCATGCATTTTCTAAACACCAATTTGATCTCAATATCAAATTATATGTTTGTCCTTAAATCAATTTCATTGATTATAATGCAAGAGATGATGACATGGCATATAATGATATCATAAGTAAAAACATGTGCCAATGTCATGATGTCATGGCATAAAGTTTGAAAACTTGAATAAAGCATGACATATGAACTAGCCTAAGCATTATCATGACATTTCAAATGATAATAAAATAAATATGATGTCATGGCATGGCATATGGCAACCAATCATGGCAAGTTAGCACAAATAAAATACCTAAATTCCCTATCTAAGTATCCTTAGCCTTAGCTAACTTAAAATCTAACCCTAGATTGCACATATATCCCTAAGAGAAAACCAAAATCCCAATTATGGTATTTCTCTAGGTTTTCTTAAATTGTGCCAAATAAGATTAAAATCGATATTTTTCAAATATGGCACAATTTACTCTTCAAGGAGTAAATAATAATTCTTTTTCATTTTCAAAGGTTATCAAAACCTTGAAAATGCTCCTTGAGTGTCAATTTCCTCAAAGTTGGGTTAACTACCCTTCTAATTGGAGTTGACACTCTCTAACCCATCTATGGGATAGAGAAGATGCTCCTAGGAACCCAATATCTATGTGAGCTCATTAGGTTCACTAAATATTCACTAGGGATGACTTCCCTAGCAACCCTCCTAATGACCCTCCTAGGCTTTAAAGCCTTGGTCATTTGGGACTCATCAAGATCAACTCTAGGGGTGACTCCCCTTGTAACCTTGGTGGTGGTCTTCCTAGCCCTAGTTTTTGTTCCATAATCGAATGGAACATTATGATAGGTGGGCTTGACCATTTGGGACTTAGGTTTGTGACCCAAACCTTTCTTGTCCTAGGACTTTTGACCCTTAGGCCCTAGAGTTGACTTCTCTAAATTTTTAAGGGCCTTTTCTAGGGTATCAAGTCTTGACCTCAAGACTTGTTTTCTTTCTCTAAAACCTCAAGTTTTAATTTATCATTCTTTCTTGAGGTGTTCCTAGGCATATGTCTAGTTGTCTTGGGGTTTCTACCTAGGTTCTCCTTAGCCTTAGATGAGTTAATCCTAGGGTTGACCTTCCTAGTATTGTTCTTATCTAGGCTAATATGTTTAGCACCTAAGCACACATGTTGATTTCTATGATTATCATGCTTATCATTCTTGACAATTGCAATAAGACTACTAGCATGTATCTTATTAGAAGTGCAAGAATAAACCTTAGAGGATACCTTAGGGTTTGCCTTCGCTCCCCCTTTACACGTGCTCGGTCTCTTGTCCTTGTGAGATTGCCTCCCCCTCGGACATTGACTCCGATAATGTCCCCTTCGCTTGCATTGGAAGCACACCACGTGCTCCTTGCCCTTGCATGTTGGGACTCCGACTTCCTTGATCTTTGGCGCCGGTGGAGTCTTTCTAACCCTCTTTGGACATTTACTCTTGTAATGTCCATACTCCCTACACTCAAAGCACATTATGTGTAATTTATTTGAAATTGAAATGCTTGAGTTACCTAGGGTTGAGGATGGATGAAGACTTTCTTCTTCATCTCTTCCGGAGGTAGAAGCTTCTTCCTCTTGCTCCATTCTTGAAGAAGAACTCTCCTCCTCTTCTTCCTTAGATGTTGGGTGACCCTCAACTTCTAAGTCCATTCCTCCATGAAATGAGCTCCTTGGCTCACTTGACTCCTCTTCATGACTTGAAGTGGAGTTCTCCTCATGGAGCTTTGCCAAGTTATTCCACAACTCCTTGGCATCGTTATATCCACCTATCCTACACAAAACATCATTAGGTAAAGAAAATTCAATGATTTTCGTTACCTCATCGTTGATGGTTGATTGGTGGATTTGCTCCTTCGTCCACCCCTTCTTCTTGAGAGGTTTTCCTTCTTCATCCTCCGGAGGAGTGAAACCTACTTGCACACACCCCCAATTCTCAAGATTAGTCATAAGAAAATATTTCATTCTTACCTTCCAAAACGCGAAGTCGTCGCGATCGTAGAAAGGTGGAATCGTGACATCTTCTCCGAATAGATCCATTCTCTAGCTCGTGCTCCCTCGGGTGTTAATCCGGCGAAGAGCGACCTCGCTCTGATACCACTTGTTAGGATCCTTTGTACGGCTAGAGAGGGGGGGTGTGAATAGCCGCCCCAATTGCTCGCGTTTCTTCCTACAATTCGTTAGCGCAGCGGAAAAATAAAATAGAAACGAAAGGAAGAATATCAAACCTTAACACAGCGATGTACGAGGTTCGGAGATGATGCTCCTACTCCTCGGCGTGTCCGTAAGGTGGACGAACCCAATCAATCCGTCGGTGGATGAGTCCCCGGAAAACCGGCTAATAAAAACACTCCTTCTGGGTGGAGAAACCTCGCCACAGAAACTTCTTGCAACAGCAAGAAAAGAGTACAAGGAAAACAAGAAATAAAGTACAATACAAATGTAAACTTTCTTGCCTTCTCTTCGACTGGAAGAAGCAGCTGCTTCCAAGCGCCTACAACAGCAGGTGACCCAGCCGGAAGCTCACGCGAAGCTTCAAAGCAGTTCAACAAAGCTCAACAGCAAGCTTAGTAGCACCAAGAACAGGAAGAAGGAAGAAGAAGAAGTTGCACCAAAGCCTTGATCTCCTTTTATAACCTGCGAACCTGCACAGCGAAGACAGAAGCCAGCGGAGAAGACGGAGCGACCCATTGTGACTCAACGGTCGAATCGTGGACAGATCTGGCTCCATCCTGATCGGTCCAGGACCCTTCTGATCGGTCCGGGACCGATCAGCCCGGGCTGATCGGTCCCTAGACCGATCGATTGCTCGCGTGCCCAACTTTCTGATCGGTCCGTGGACCGATCAGTGCCAACAGAATGGATGGTCCCCGATCGGACTGTCCACCGCTCAGTGCGTCTCCGATCGGTCGTGAGACCGATCAGAGAGTCTCCTGATCGGTCCCGAGACCGATCAGTGTCTGCCTTCTGTTTGTTATCTGATCGGTCACCAGACCGATCAGATATACAAACGTATCACTGGATCGGTCGGCAGACCGATCCAGAGCTTGGTTTTTGCCCAAACCAAGTCCCAAGTCTCCCAAGCCAACATCCGGTCAACCTTGACCTGTTGGTACATCATGCTTAGCATCCGGTCACTCCCTTGACCTGCTAAGACTCTCCACCAAGTGTCCGGTCAATCCCTTTGACCCACTTGGACTTTTCTCTTTGTGTCAAGTATCCGGTCACCCTTTGACCTACTTGACCTTCTCAACACCAGATGTCCGATCATCCTTGATCCATCTGGATTTTCCCTTGCCTGGCTTCACTCACCAGGACTTTCACCTAGCTTCACTCACTAGGGTTTTCACCTGGCTTTACTCACCAGGATTTCCACACTGCCTAACATCCCTGTTAGGACTTTGCCACTGCCTGGCTTCACTCACCAGGACTTTCCAACTGCCTAACATCCCAGTTAGGACTTTCCCACTGCCTGGCTTCACTCACCAGGACTTTCCGACTGCCTGGCTTCACTCACCAGGACTTCTCCGACTGCCTGGCTTCACTCACCAGGACTTTCCGACTGCCTGGCTTCACTCACCAGGACTTCTCCGACTACCTGGCTTCACTCACCAGGACTTTTCGCGTGCCAAGCTCCCTGCTTGGACTTTTCCAGTGCCAAGTCTCCATACTTGGACTTTTCCAATGCCAAGCTCTCTGCTTGGACTTTTCCCGAATCAGGTCAACCAGGTCAACCTTGACCTACGGTTGCACCAACAACCTCCCAAACATCTATTCTTGTCCCATATCAAGAATAGAGCTCTCTCACGAGTGTCAAACATCAACATGCAACTCAACTAGGTCAACCTTGACCTAAGGTTGCACCGACAATCTTCCCAAGTCAAACATCAAAATACAACTCGAGTCAAGTTACCTCGAGTCGGGTCAACCAGGTCAACCTTGACCTAAGGTTGCACCAACAGCTCAGTCATCGATCAGGATGAGGATTTGAGAGGCTCAGGCCGGAGATCAGCATTTACAATTCATTAGCAGCCAGATAGCTTCCGGACAGCAGACCGATTTTGCACGAGATGACGAGGGTATTGTTTGTTTCCGAGGCAGATTATGTGTGCCTCAGTCTCACCCGGTCATGGAGGAGTTACTTCAGGAGGCTCATCGCTCTAGATTTGCTATCCACCCAGGCGGGACCCGTATGTATCGGGATTTGAGGCGTTCCTATTGGTGGAACGGTATGAAGAAGGACATCGCGGAGTTTGTTGCTAGATGTCTTATCTGTCAGCAGGTGAAGGCTATTCACTAGAGACCTGCTGGGTTACTTCAGAGGATCCCTATTCCAGAGTGGAAGTGGGAGCATATTACTATGGATTTCGTGGTAGGATTGCCTAGGACTCGATGAGGCCATGATGCGATTTGGGTAATCATTGACCGATTAACCAAATCCGCACATTTTATAGCGATCTGGAAGACCGATTCGCTGGATCGATTAGCAGAGCTATACTGTCGTGAGGTTATCAGATTACATGGTGTACCGTTGAGCATTATATCGGATAGAGACCCACGGTTTACGTCCCGATTTTGGCAGAGTCTGCAGCAGGCCTTGGGCACACAGCTCCGTTTCAGTACGACATTCCATCCGCAGACAGATGGACAGTCAGAGCGGACCATTCAGACTTTGGAGGACTTGCTGAGGTCTTGTGTTATGGACTTCGGAGGCAGTTGGGAGGACCACCTGCCCTTGGTGGAGTTTGCCTACAACAACAGCTATCATTCGGCTATCCAGATGGCACCGTTTGAGGCGTTGTATGGTAGACCGCGTCGGACACCCACCCTCTGGGAGGAGGTTGGTGAGGCTCAGCTGTTAGGACCTCAGAGAGCTCTGCAGGAGGCAGAGTTGGTTCGTACTATTAGGCGGAGGATGTCTGAGGCTCAGGACCGTCAGAAGAGTTATACTGATCAGAGACGGAGACCCCTGGAGTTCTCTATTGGTGATCATGTATTTCTGAGAGTTTCACCCACGAAAGGGGTGAAGAGATTTGGTCTTCGAGGTGAGTTAGCTCCACGATATATTGGGTCATTCCAGATCTTGGAGAGGATTGTAGCAGTAGCTTACCGTCTGGCGCTACCACCATCTCTAGCCGGCATTCATGATATATTCCATGTATCTATGCTGAGGAGATACGTATCCGATCCGGCACATGTTCTGTCAGATATATCTGTTCCTATTCAGCCTGATGTTACTTACGAGGAGGTTCCGGTACGGATTCTGGACCGTAGAGAACGTCAGTTGCGGAACAAGACAGTCCAGCTGGTTAGAGTCGGTTGGCAGCATCATTCTGACGACGAGGCTACTTGGGAGCTGGAGGATACGATCCAAGCTCGATACCCTCATTTGTTTACTTGAGGTATGTGGGTTAGGGTTTCTTTCAGCATTTTTACTGTTGGGTTATATTCTAGTGTTTGCCGTTGGTTATAGCGAAATTTGGGGACCAAATTTTTTATTAGTAGGGGAGGATGTGAGATCTTGGAAAATTTAAATAAATGGGGTTATTTGAGAAATAGCCTTATAGAATTTTTCCGGAATTTTTAGAAATTTTCGGGGAAAATTTCGGAGCTCGTACGGAGGGTTTTGAGGGGATTGATCGGTGGGTACGGATAAAGGCTGTTTGGGATACCCATTTAAGTGAGGAATTGTTTTATTTATAAATTCCTTTCTTCCCCAAACGCCGATCCTTTTATTCCCGAACCCCTCTTCCCCTCTTCCCCTCTTCCCTGCGATTTCCCAATCCCCCTTCTTCGCTATTCCCTCTCTCACGGATGAAGCAAGCCGAGAGCTCCGGCGATCTCCCTCTGCCGCCATCGACACCCTAAGATCAGATCCGACTGGTGTTCTTCCTCTCCAGGCCATCTTCGGTCCAGCGGTCGCTTCTCTGGTGGTTCCTGTGACCGATCGTCGACGGCGTCGTGGCTAGGGCACGGTGAGGGTCGGATCTCGCTTCGTCTCCAACTGGTAGGCCTTCCCTCTCCTCTCCTCGCACTGCTTACTGTGTGATCCACCTCTTCACGGCTGGATTTAGATCGAGGGGCGCCACCGAGGATTGATCTTGGAGGTAAGGCATCGCCGGATCTATATGCGTAGCTAGATTAGGGTTCTTCCCGGTACTGACCCTCTCTTTCTCTAATCTGTGTGTTAGAGACATAATCGGAAAGGGATCTTGGTGCCGGATACAAATTCTTGGTCGAGATCACCAAGTGCTCACTGGGAGCAAAGACAAGCATCTAATTCCATTTATGAGGTTTATGTTGGTGCAATATCCCTCAGGTCAAGGTTGACCTGGGTAACCAAGCTGAGTCTTGGTTTGGGTTTAGATGTTTGACAATAAGATATTGATTGAAGAAGAGTCAAGTAGGTCAAGGTTGACTGGATACTTGACTGGGAAGTCCTAACTGGGATGTTAGGCAGAATGAAAGTCCTGGTGAGTGAAGCCAGGCAGAAGAAAAGTCCTGGTGAGTGAAGCCAGGCAGAAGAAAAGTTCTGGTGAGTGAAGCCAGGTGAAAGTCCCGTGAGTGAAGCCAGGTGAAAGTCCGGTGAGTGAAGCCAGGCAGAAGGAAGTCCTAGTGAGTGAAGCTAGGTGAAAGACCTCGTGAGTGAAGGTGTGAAAGTCCTAGTGAGTGAAGCTAGGCGGTGGAAAATCCTGGTGAGTGAAGCAGGTGAAAGTCCTAGTGAGTGAAGCTAGGCGGATGGAAGTCCTAGTGAGTGAAGCTAGGCGGATGGAAAACCCTAGTGAGTGAAGCTAGGTGAAAGTCCCGTGAGTGAAGCCGTGCAGGAAAATCCAGATGGATCAGGATGATCGGACATCGGTGGTGGGAAGTCCAAGTAGGTCAAAGGATTGACCGGATACTTGGCATGAAAGAAAAGTCCAAGTAGGTCAAAGGATTGACCGGATACTTGGTGAGAGAAAAGTCCAAGTGGGTCAAGGGATTGACCGGACACTTGGTAGGGAGTCCTAGCAGGTCAAGGGAGTGACTAGATGCTAGGCATGACATACCAACAGGTCAAGATTGACCGGATGTTGGTTTGGGAGGTTTAGGACTTGGTTTTGGACAAAACCAAGTGCTGGATCGATCCGTGGATCGATCGGATCTGGATCGATTCAGTGGATCGATCCGGCCTATCCCAGCGAAAATGCTCGGATCGATCCGTGGATCGATCCAGAGGTCTCAATCGATCGCTGGATCGATTGGGATGCCGCCGCTCGATAAGCGCCGGATCGATCCGTGGATCGATCCAGCGCTTCTCGCGATCGAGGCCCCGGATCGATCCGTGGATCGATCCAAAGCCTCCCGATCGATTGGGAACATTCGAATCGATCGGATCCCACCGTTGGCGTCGTTTATAGCCGCAGCGTTCGATAGCTGCGGTAGAACTTCACTAATTCACTCAGCTCTCGCCAACTCCTCCACAGCCCTCACAAAGCAGTGCTTGAAGGATCTTGGAAGCTTTCCAAGTCAAGAGGCGGAACAAAGGCAAGAAGAGAAGCTAGGGTTAGGGTTTTGTACTGATTGTAAGCTTGTAAGCTTGTATTTTGTTTCCCTTTCCTTTCTTCTTGCACTGAGAGTCTTGTAGGGCTTCTCCGCCCTCGGTAGTTACCGAAAAGGAGTGTTTTCATAGTGGAGGGTGCGTGCGTGGTGTGGATCCTTGGACTAGTCACCTCTTGTGAGGTGGATACCAAGTAAACCAACCGTGTTAGCATTGTTGTATTTGTTTCTGTATTTTCCGCTGCGCATTCTTGAAGAAACAAGCAACACCGAGCAACGAGCACGCGATGAGCTATTCACCCCCCCCCCCCCCCTAGCTACTTTTGGTCCTAACAAGTGGTATCAGAGCAAGGCCGCTCTTCACCGGAATCATCGCCGGAAGGGTCAAGCATATCAAGAAAAGCTAGAGGGTGAAGAAGTTGGAGCAAATTCTTCAAGTTCAAGACTTTATCAAGCTCAACTTCAAGATGCAATTCCAAGATGGACTTGGATTTGACACAAGGGTGGCTCCACCATACACATCGGCAAGCTTCGATTCTTGGAGATCAAGAATTGAAAATTTTCTTATGATGGAGATAGAGCAATGGTTTGCTCTAATGGAAGGCTTCAAGGCTCCAAGAAATTCAAAGGGCAAAGTTCTAAAGAAAAGCAAATGGAGCCCGGAGCAAGTCCAAAGGTGCGAGGCAAATGACAAAGTGACCAAGCTTTTGGTCAATTTATTGCCAAGCACCATCCTTTGCAAAATTGGAGAGTTTGAAGATGCAAAGGAGCTATGGAGCAAATTGGCCAAGCTTCATGAAGAGATCCCCTCCACTGTACAAGATCATGAAGAATCCAGAGAGGGTGACTCTGTGGAGCAAGACCAAGAGGAGGACTCCGAGGTTGAGAGATGCTCAACCTCCGAAGAAGAGGAAATCCAAGAAGCTTCATCCTCAAGGGAATGCAACGAAGGGAACAAGGAGGGAGCATACTCCTTGTTTCATATTCAAGATGATGAAGCCTCCACCTCTAGGATTGAGGGGGAGCAATCCTTGGTGACACCGGATCAAGAAGAAGAAGAAGCTTCTACATCCGGGTCAAGAGAAGAAGAGGAGGAAGAAGCTTCTACCTCCACAAGTCAAGAAAAATCAAATGGAGGAGAATCAGGGCCCATCAAGAGGAAGCTTCTACCTCCGAATCCAAAGAACAAGATGCCACCCCCACAAGCAAAGGTATAAATATTTCAATTAATAATAAAAATCATATAATATGTTTTGAGTGTAGGGAACATGGGCACTATAAGAGCAAGTGTCCCAACTTGGCCAAGAAGAAGGGCCAAGTGGCACAAAAGGGCAAGGAGAAGCCCAAGGTGACCATCCCCACAATGAAGAAGAGCAAGGAGCACATTGTGTGCTTCTTGTGTCAACAAAAAGGGCATTATCGAAGTCAATGCCCCAAGGGGAAGAAAGTGGTCAAGGCTCAAGGAGGCACTAGTCAAGGGGGAGCCTCCAAGGTAAAAAGGAAGGTAACTTTCGTTGAGCCTATTTCCTTGCAAAATGGTAAAATGCATGCTAGGTCAAATTTTTATCATTTTAATGCGATTTACCATAAGAATAGGAAGCATGAGGGCTTTAAGGAAAAGCATGTAGCCCTACATGCCAAAACTACTACACCTAAGGCTAGGAATGTAGGTAAAAGTCTAGGCAAGAACTCTAAGGATTGTAGCTACAAGCCTAGAAACAAAAATGCTCATGAACTTAATGGAAAACCAAAAACTAAGGACTTAGTGATGGAAAATCAAGTCTTGAGGTCAAGACTTGATAAAATGGAAAAGACCCTAAAAAGGATGGAAAATATCCTATTAGGGCAAAATGAGCATAACCTAGGTCTAGGGGTACAAAAGCCATCCAATGGCCATAGAGGTTTGGGATACAAACCAAAGGCTAAGAAGGATGTGCCCTCTTACCATAGAGTTCCATATAGTTATGGAACAAACCCTAGGTCTAGTGGTCAAGCCAAGAATACTAGGGAAGTCATCCCTAAGAGTATTTTTGCAATAAATGTGACTAAGACTTCTAAGAAGTCTAAGAAAGTCACAAACAAGGTCACAAGGGAGGTTATCCCTAGGGTTGACCTAGAGAATGTGACCAAGGCTTCTAAGAAGCCCAACAAGGTCACTAGGAAGGTATCTAGGGAAGTTATCCTTAGTGAGTATCTAGAGCATCCAAGGAGCACCAATAGGTGTTGGGTTCCTAGGAGCATCTTCTCTACCCCATAGATGGGTTAGAGAGTGTCAACTCCGATTAGAAGGGTAGTTAACCCAACTTTGAGGAAATTGACACTCAAGGAGCATTTTCAAGGTTTTTGTTAACCTTGTGAAAATGAAATGGAATTATTATTTACTCCTTGAAAGAGTAAAATGTGCCTAATGGTGGAAGATTTGATTTTAATCTTAAATGGCACATATTGGAAAATTAATAAGAACTATCAAGTTGGGTTTTTGGTATGTTCTTAGGCAATTTAAGGCAATCCGGGCCTTAAATTTAAAAGTGCTGCTCTTGAAGAAAAAAAAAAAAGGAATATGCCAACATTTGAGGACATGTTCATTTTAATTGGCATAAATTAATCAAGGGAATAAGAAATGCAAACTTTGGCTTTGGCATTTTCTTGAAGCACTTTGGGCAAGCTAGGGTTTAAGTCTTAGGATTAGCTAAGATTAACGATACTTAGATAGGTAATCTAGGTATATTTTATTTATGCTAAACCTTGTCATGATTGTTTGCTCATAATATGCCATGACATCATATTTTATCTTATTTGTATTTTGCATTCATGTTTTATTATGAAAAATCCAAAAAATACCATGTCATGACATTCATACATCATGTAGCAATAGGATATTTTCTTTTGAAAATTATTTTCTTTTGATGTATGCCATAACATAATCATGCATTAAGTTTAATTCCTTGTAATTAAGGACAAATGGCATTTAACGACACTTATTAACAAGTGACATCCTGGGTGGATGTCTAATATCTCTAAAATGCCTAGATAGATATGCATGATCCCTAGAATAGGGCAAAACCAAATTTTACATCTCACAAAGAACTCTAAGGTGACTTGTATGTGTTTTAATGCATATTATATACAAGTGAGATGTTAGGATGATGAACAAAGCTCAAGATGTTGATTTAGTGCATTCCTTTGAGTTTTAAATTCATCAAAACACATAGTTATGTGTATTCCCATCATTGGGAAAGCTAATGTACAAGTCATGTGCATTATGCCCAAGGAACATGATGGGATATTGGTTTTGAAAATGTTTTTAAAATGGTTTTGGAAAACCTTGGTGAAGGCTATCTTTTGATAGTAATCACCATTGAATAGTTAGACACAAACTTGAAGAAAAACACTAAAGTTTTTGCAAGTTTGCAAGTTTGTGTCAATCTTTGAAAATATGATGTATTTTCATAGAAAACTATTTTTCCATGATTAAGTATGCCCTAAATAATGTCTACACGAAATTTCATAATTTTTAAATTTTTGTAGAATTTTCTAGGGGTTTCTGAAGTTGACTGAAAAGGAATTTCAGCAACTATCAGAGCTCCGATCGATCCATGGATCGATTGGAGTTCCATGAATCGATCCATGGATCGATTCAAACGGCATTTCCCGCGAGCAGAAGCTCGCTGGATCGATCAGCCGATCGATCCAGGGAGTCTGAATCGATCCGTGGATCGATTCAGAAAGGTTCAATCGATTGGAACCCAACTCCAATCGATCCAAGTTGCTGATTTTGGCTGGGAAGGCCTGATTTCAGCATCTTTGAACCTCTTTGAGTCTAGGTAACCATTACAAACCCCTTAAATACATTTGTATACATACAAAGGGTGTTTTCATGTTGAAAACAAGGATGGATTGGTTAACGAAGACTAAGTAGAAGTTTAGGTTGAGGTTGTTTCAAATTTTGAATATTTGAACCTCAAAACTTCCAAATTTGGGTTTCCTAATGTTTTAGGGATTCCAAGTCATTGTTGGTGCAATGACAGAAGTTACCACCATGTCTTTAGGGGGAGGGACTCTTTAAAGACATGAAAATTATTTTTCATGAACCTTGGAAGGTGGTTAACCTTCTGTTGTGAACTTGCTCAAGGTTGAGCATTTAAACTTGAAATGGGGAGAAATGGGGAGTGGATATCCTCATTATTTCAAGTGGACACTCAAGTGGTAGATAATGCTCAAGGTTGGGTAGTTGTCTACATTGAGGGAGAAGTTAAGGATAAATGAAGGGTATGGGACCTTCATTATCGTGTTGATCACAACGAGTGATGTTGTGAACAACGATGAGCAACTCTTCAGGGGGAGAGTCTTCAACAAATGGATTTGTTGAAGTGTGCCCAGAATTGGAGCATAGGTTGATGTGTGTCCAACGATGGGTTGATGTGTGCCAATAGGGGGAGAATGTATGGTTAAGCTTAGTCCTTCATTACCTATGGAAAGGTCATAGGGGGAGAATGAAAGGACTCATGAAAGGAAGTTAGGCTTTCATTACCTAGAGGGAGTTTGCCCTCTTAGGGGGAGAATGAAGAGCTTAATTTATGCTTTCATTACCTAGTGGCATGAAGAAGGAGGCTATGGGATTAGCCTAACTTACATATGGGATTGTAAGTCTTATTGTGGTATTGTCAAACATCAAAAAGGGGGAGATTGTTGGTGCAATATCCCTCAGGTCAAGGTTGACTTGGGTAACCAAGCTGAGTCTTGGTTTGGATTTAGATGTTTGACAATAAGATATTGATTGAAGAAGAGTCAAGTAGGTCAAGGTTGACTGGATACTTGACTGGGAAGTCATAACTGGGATGTTAGGCAAAATGAAAGTCCTGGTGAGTGAAGCCAGGCAGAAGAAAAGTCCTGGTGAGTGAAGCCAGGCAGAAAAGTCCCGGTGAGTGAAGCCAGAAGGAAGTCCCGTGAGTGAAGCCAGTGAGAAAGTCCCGTGAGTGAAGCCAGGCAGAAGGAAGTCCTAGTGAGTGAAGCTAGGCGGATGGAAATCCTAGTGAGAGTGAAAGTCCTAGTGAGTGAAGCTAGGCGGATGGAAATCCTGGTGAGTGAAGCCAGGTGAAAGTCCTAGTGAGTGAAGCTAGGCAGATGGAAGTCCTAGTGAGTGAAGCTAGGCAGATGGAAAACCCTAGTGAGTGAAGCTAGGTGAAAGTCCTGGTGAGTGAAGCCAGGCAAGGGAAAATCCAGATGGATCAAGGATGATCGGACATCTGGTGCTGGGAAGTCCAAGTAGGTCAAAGGATTGACTGGATACTTGGCATGAAAGAAAAGTCCAAGTAGGTCAAAGGGATTGACCGGATACTTGGCACAGAGAAAGTCCAAGTGGGTCAAAGGGATTGACCGGACACTTGGTAAGGGAGTCCTAGCAGGTCAAGGGAGTGACTAGATGCTAGGCATGACATACCAACAGGTCAAGGTTGACCGGATGTTGGTTTGGGAGGTTTAGGACTTGGTTTTGGACAAAAACCAAGTGCTGGATCGATCGATGGCGATTCACCGGATCGATCGATGGATCGATCCGGCCATTCCAGGCGCTCGGATCGATCCGTGGATCGATCCAGAGGTCTCAATCGATCGGTGGATCGATTGGGACGCGGCCGCTTCGCGATAAGCGCCGGATCGATCCGTGGATCGATCCAGCGCTTATCAAGAGGCGCCTGGATCGATCCGTGATCGATCCAAAGCCTCCCGATCGATTGGGAACATTCGAATCGATCGGGATCCGACCGCTGGCGCTGCTTATAGCCGCAGCGTTCGATAGCTGCGGTAGAACTTCACTAATTCACTCAGCTCTCGCCAACTCCTCCACAGAGATCGCCAGTTCTTGAAGGATCTTGGAAGCTTTCCAAGTCAAGAGGCGGATCAAAGGCAAGAAGAGAAGCTAGGGTTAGGGTTTTGTACTGATTGTAAGCTTGTAAGCTTGTATTTTGTTTCCCTTTCCTTTCTTCTTGCACTGAGAGTCTTGTAGGGCTTCTCCGCCCTCGGTAGTTACCGAAAAGGAGTGTTTTCATAGTGGAGGGTGCGTGCGTGGTGTGGATCCTTGGACTAGTCACCTCTTGTGAGGTGGATACCAAGTAAACCAACCGTGTTAGCATTGTTGTATTTGTTTCTGTATTTTCCGCTGCGCATTCTTGAAGAAACAAGCAACACCGAGCAACGAGCACGCGACGAGCTATTCACCCCCCCCCCTCTAGCTACTTTTGGTCCTAACAGTTTATTGATCAAGTGCATGGGATTAGAGAAGTTGGGTGGAGTGGAATCCAGTAGGTGGTTGTGCTGTGAATTTTGCTAGTTTCGGAAGCAACCTCATCTAGCAGATTACCTTGTTTCAACAGCAACAACAACTGGAATTAAGGTAAGGTGAAAGAGTTCTTCTCTCTGTAAACTACTTGGTTGGGGGTCATAGTATAATTTTGATTTCATGATCATATGTAGGGTTTGATTTACATGATCGTGTGTAGCTTGGAATTAGGGTTAGGTTTGAATTGAATTTTGGTTGGAACATGATATAGATCATGTTTCGAAATTGGATATATGTTAGGTTGTGTAGATTAATTAGGTAAATTGGGATTATATTGATTAGGGTTTTGCCCTAATATAGTCTTAGGGATTTTATTTAGCTATTCATTTGGATTTAGCTAAATAAAATATATATTGTTTGATTGACACAGGACTCTGATTCGAGACAGGCGTCTCGACCTTGGATTGCTTGATCGTACCTTCTATTTGAGGCGGGTACCCTCTGACTTATCTTTTGATAATGTCTTATGATATATGTAGCTTATATATACTTACTAGTGGTAGATAGTAGATTATTCTCTCTCTTGGTCTTAGCTAGTTGATACCTATCACATGCTTCATCTGCTAGTTGCTTTACTTCAGGATTGGATATTTTATCTTTTGCCATGTGTATATATGTTCATAGAGATGCATATCTATAGTGCTCTACTCTACCGGATTAGTTGCTTTACATGTGTGATACATGCTCTTGGGTTCATGATACTTACATCATTGTTATATGTGATGTCTTTGGATTTATGCTGTTTATATCATGGTTATATATATGCGTTTACCTTTTTGGCACACACATATATGGAGGAGGCTATGTTCAGGTATGACATACTGTAGCATCATGCACCATCCTGCATGATTGCATGCTGGGCGATTGACGACTCCATTATTGTTGAGCTCGTCGGCCGGCTACATAGGCCTGCACACAACGTGTTTCACTGCATGGGTAGTGGCACAACACAGAAGGGTGTGTATGGCAGTAGCTCTGTAGTGCTCCGCTGGTCCGCTCATGGGTAGTGTGACTGCAGCATGGTAGCAGACAGGGATCCCTCCCCGTCATTGCGTACCGGGAGTTGAGAGCATTACGCTCCCTCACTATGTTTGAGGTAGGAGGATAGGTGTACTCCGACAGCATCCCGTCCATTCGGTCACTCATCAAGGGTAGTGACGACAGAGTACACGGTGTCACAGCCCTACCTACTCAGTCTCGCCATCGCGTGTGAGACGGCTGACTAGCGTCAGGGGTGACCATGTCATATTGCATCATATGCACATATTACATTTATTGTGATTGTTGTATATTGGATGATGCACTTGGGTGACTGCATATGATTGACATGCATACAGGATACATGCTTATTTGCTCTGACCATCTTTGTCTGTGTATGTCCACAGTCATTTGCCCAAGCCTCGCAGGTGAGTACCGTTTATTACAGTTATGCATTTTCTTATCATTCTTGCTATAGATTGTGCTTTATGCCTATTGTTGGTTATTACAGTTTATTTCAGCTCTGCATATCTGTTGAACTGTTAGGAGACTATACCGTAGGTCATATGGTTAGAGAACTGTACTATTGATCCTATGGTTTAGGAGACTGTACCTTAGGTTATTACTGGTGGATATATATTGCTGTACATGTCTATTGGTTTACCTGCTGAGTTCTTTGAACTCACCCCGTTGTTACTATTTTTCAGGTTGAGGCCGTCAGGAGAGATTCCAGTCGCTAGCCCCTTGGTCGTGAGGATTTCTAGATATCGTTTTCTATATTCGCTTTTATACGTATACTTGTGATGTGGGTTTGCATTGCGGACTTTATGACGAACATTGGGTTTACTACTTTTGGTTTTCCGCTGCGGATATTTTCACTACTTCGTGGATTTTGTTTTCTTCGTTGTAGTGGAGTAGGATGTTTACATATATCTTCGAGGATTCTATATCGTCCTTCCTTATTAAACTGCGTGGATTGATTATATGTTGAACTGTGTGGAATGTTGATATAAACTGCGTGGTTTGTTTCTTATTTGTATTGTATTATTCCGGCCGTGTGTGGTCGAGGTATAGATATATGTATTTTGGATTCATATTGTCACCCGTACAGGGGAGATGCTGTCGAAATTTCTTCGGACAGGGACTACCTGGGGCGTGACACCTTAGCTTTTCTTTGCTATTAGTTTGACATGAGTAGTTACGTTTATGCTTTATTTCTTTTTAGAGCATATAGTTTCTAGTTCTTTCTGTATACATGCATATTTGTGTTTTTGTGAGTTAGATAGCGCTTACTAAGCAAATTTTGCTTATAGATTGCACTTCCTCTTACTGCAGATACAGGAAAGGAAAAGATATAGAAAGGAAGGCGACAAGGAGGTGTATGAAGGATGTGTGATGCCAGGACTATGGAGAGACCTGGGAAGTTTTGAGTTTCCATGTTTAGTGGATAGAAATAGTTGAGTTGTACCTTATGGTTTATGTCTTTTGAGATTGTAGTTTCATTCTGCATTGTTAGTTTGGTTATTTTCCACTGTTGGAGTTTTATTCATTTGTTATTGCTAGAATAGTTTATCTTTTTAGTTGTTGTGTCTTATAAACTGCGTGGTTGTTTGATAAATGTTCCAACCGCCTGTGGCTGTGTATATTATGTTATGTATATCAGTTTAAGGTCACCGGTACAGGGGAGATTCTGTCGAAATTTTTCGGTAGGATTTCCATGTGGTTTTTAATCACACCGGTTAAATAGAGTTTGTAGTTAAGTAACGCTCACTCTTAGAGAGTAATAGTATAGTTAAGAAGAGTGGTCGTTACAAGGGACCTACTAAAGGTTGTAAATTTCCTTATCTTATTTCTAATTTGACTTTTGAAAACCCCTATCACAACCGCAAAAGTCGTGGTCAAGGGGAACGGTATAGAGATATCAAGTTTCCAGTTGATTTTCTTTAGTTTTTTGGTACGTTAAAAGTAGTAGAATTTATTTATTTGATTAACAAAAAGAAGAGAATTTTTTTATTATAAGGAAGTATCCGATCGTGTGAAAGTTAAGACAAGTTGCTCTCAAGCTTAAAGGTCGAGCATCAACGTGGTTGGAATAGTTACAATGCTCGCGTGATAGATAGGGCAAAGCCAAATCATTAATTGGGAGAAGATGAAAAAGAAGATGAAGAATCACTTTCTTCCTTTCGGCTAGACACTAAAACTTTGTTTGAATGAGGTCAAGTGTTGAGACAAGGTGCAAGATTGGTTGATGACTATACATAGGAATTTCACCAGTTTATTGCCCAAATGATTTATCTGAGATAGAGGAGGTACACGGTGTCATTTTGTTGCCAGATAATGGGGATTATGTAGCCATAGAACATGAATTTTTTTGAGCTCAACGATTTCATGTAGAGTGAAGACTCACTAAAAAAAAAATAGGTCATTTGCGATGATTATTTTTTAAAAAAAAATCATTGAAAAAATAATTTGTGACGAACTCTACGACAAAAAAAATTTCATCACGAATAAGTCATCGCCAAACTCTGCAATGAAATGATTAAAATTCATCAGCAATTTTACGAGGATTTTTTATCGCTAAATTCATTGTAAATTCACAATGAAAATAAAATTCATCACAAAAGTCACCATACTCAAATTTGGGACGAAAATATGTTTTTGTTCTAGATTGACGACGAATCTAGTTTTCATCACAGATTTGCAACAAAAATGATTTTGTCGCTAACTTTGCAACGAATACAATTTCGTTGCCTATCTACAATGAATACATTTTCATTGTCAATCTGCAATGAATCCACTTTTCGTCACAAATTGGCAACGAAAATAGATTCGTCGCCAATCTACAATGAAAATGGGAGTCATTTTAGAATTACGATGCACAATAGTTTTACGATAATTTGGAGATGCAAAATTTTTGTCGTGTAATTCGTCACAAAATGCTAATATTTTGCTCAGAACCTATCCATTTTCTATAGTTTGTCGTGTTTACATAATACATCACATCTTATTCACAATATACACATCCAATTCACAACATACACCTATTTATAACATACACATCCTATTTAACATCACATCATATCATATCACATCACATCATATCACATCTTATTCATAACATACACATTCTATTTAACATTCCAAACCAATTCTACAACCATACAAGTCAAAAACAAACATATCCATAAGAAAATCATACACAAAGTCAAATCCATGCAAGTCATCAAGTCATCATATCCAAAAGTATCAAACATTCTTCAATAAGTCAATCCAAATGAATACACATGAAAATCAATAAATCATCTTCTTCTAGTGCTCACACTTTCTTCTCCTTCCATTTTTCTTCTTTTCCTACATCAAAATAAACAAACAACAAACGGTATCATTTTAAACAAGAAAGAAAATCTTAACACAGAACTTAATATGTAAAGACTTACTTCTTCTGACATGGATTTTCAATTTGCATTAGCTTACTTGGTCTCACCAACCCTGTTCGGAATAAGTTAACAATATCAATAAAAAATATAAAAATAAAAGGTTCATAATCAAATAATAAATGTTCAAAAACACTAATTCTGAGACAAATAACATTCATACATAAATCATGAAGAACCATCACCACCATCATCGTCGTCATCATCATCACCATCATCATCACTAGAATTGAAAGGAATTTGACTTGGAGTGGAGCTTAATTGAAGATGTTGCATTATGAGGTCCTATTGTCAGTGCATTTCTCTCATTTTCTCATCCCTTTTCAATATTATCACCTTCACATTGCTAATCTCTTTAGTCAAATTATTTATTTGTATCCTTATTGCTAGTGGGGTGGAAGAAGATGTACAAATAACTCCACAAAGAATTCATTCCCAATATCCTTTCTCCTTTCTATCCCCCACTTGCCTCTAGCCATAAACTCATATTATTACTAATAGAGGGCTCAAATCCGTCAGATTCATCACTAGTTTATGAATTTCTTGGTGTTAGCTCTAGCTCATCATATTTATACTATATTATAATAAGAAAAATTAAAATAAAATTGTAATATTTTAAAAATGCATATAATCTTGATTAGATATAATAGAAATGCATATAATATCGAAATAGAGCAGATGCATAACTAATAAAATCTAAGTTATAAATTAAGATCAAAGATTAATCCAAACCTTAATTGATTTAGCTCTATCCCTGCTCTAACACTTGACATCATTCAAACAAAGTTTGAGTGTAGCCGAAAAGAAGAAAGTGACTCTTCATCTTCTTTTTCATCTTCTCCCAATCAGTGATTTTGGCTTTGCCTTATCGGTCACATGAGCGTTGTAACTGCTCCAACCACGCTGATGCTCGACCTTTAAGTTTGTGAACAACTAGTTTAACTTTCACACGATCAGATATTTCCTTATAATATAAAAATTCTCTTCGTTTTGTTTATCCAATCAATAAATTCTTTTGCATGTAACGTACCAGAAAACTCAGGAAGATCAACTAGAAACCCGATATCTGTATACTGTTCTCTTGACCATGACTTTTGTAGTTGTGATAGGGGTTTTCAAAATTGGAATCAGAAGTAAGATAAGGAAACTTGCAACCTTTAAGATCTCGCACCGCCAAATTCGGAGTTAATTTTGTGACTTGTCTTTGTAGATCTTCAAATATCTCATCCTGGACGTTATGATCAAGGCTTGCTCATGCAAGTTTGTTGCGACTATGGTCATGATCATGACCACAATGACTATCTATCAGATCTGATGTGCTCTAATATATAGCAATTGGCATCAGACAGAATATCGACTATTTTGGAGGCTTGTTTTCACAGAGGTATTTCGGAGAGAAAATAAAAAAACGCCAAACATAAAGAAATCGTCAATAGGTTTAACCAAAATAAATAGATTAAAAACAAAAGATAATGTCTAAAATCAATCCCAATAAGTGTTTAAATAGATCCCAAATTCTTAGATGTAAAAGGTGAAAATAGCCCTAGCATAAAAGATAAAATTATACGAGCCTTCTGCATCACCCTCGTAGGTGTTGCTGCTTCTTTAAATGAAAAGGCAAGACTCATAAGCATATAGAGCATCAAAGAGAAGTAAAACGAGTGCGGAGGCATAGCTTCCATCAAATATGATGATTTTGGAAGAATCATGGGATTGAAAAAAGCTTTATGATTTGAGAATTCATGTGGCAGAAGTAGCTAGATAATAAGTACAATTGTTAGCATCCGTTTTTTGAACAGGAAATGCCCCAAGTATATTCAATTTGAATTAGTGATGAGGATTCTTAGTTTAAGACTTGGTTTAAAGTTTGACGATTTATTCTTTAATCTGTTTGATGCATGTGAGAGATCAATTGTCTTAGTATGGGTGATGGCGAATAAATTGGCAATTAACCTTTGTGAATTTGATCTTTTCCTCAAACACCATACAACTAGGTGAATTGCTATTATCACAGTACTTTAGAGTATTAGAGTTAAACAAACAATTTAAAGAAAAAAAAATTGAATTAATATTGTATTGGACAAGACTTGTCAAAAGAAACTAAATCAATCTCACACTATAAAAAATTTATTTTAAATTTTCTAACATTAAGAAATAATAATAATAAATTTGTCAGATTAAATTTGATTAGAAAACATAAAAAAAAATGAAAGGGTATCAAAATTTTAAAATATAAAAGCCTCTTTTTTATTTATTACTAAAGGATGTCTATATTTTTATCTATTTAATTAAATACCCAAGTAGTACTAATCTTCTGTAATATCTTGAGAACCTTTTGGAAAATGCTTATAACTCGTGTTAAGTTTTTTTAAGTGAAAAAAAGAAAAAAATCCTTGTATATTTTAAATAAGTAAAACCCAATATAAAATGACTTAACTATGTTAGAATAAGATAAATTTATAGACATAGATAAAATAATACTATTCAATTAAACTCTATTTGGATAAAAGGTGACTTGTTAATCTCAAACGTCCCCCATTTTCAATCTCATAATTAGTATTAAATAGTCGACGTTTGATATAAAAATGAGATTGCATAGTCCATATTCTGCCAAGTCAAAATTCACAAACATGGGAGTCATATGGGATTTTATATATATATATATATATATAAACATTATACAATATTAAATATAAGAATACTCTCGTTTTATTTTTCTTTGCATGGTAAGTTGGCGGCCTCGTCTTTAAAATAAATCTTGCCCTTATTCATTTATAAAAATTAATTTTATTTAAATTTTAGATTTCGCGTCCAATTTATAAATTCAAAATTAAAAATCTTCATTTATTTTTTCATAAATTTAGAAATATTCTTTTTAAAAAATTAAATAAATATTATTATTTTTTAATATTAATGTAAATTAGAGATTACTATCATTATTATCTAAATATAGAGAAATATTATCCTACATATCTTACAATACAATGAGTGCCTAAAATTTTTTTCGATTTAAATTTTTTTTCGATAAATTTATTGATATAATCGATAGCTTTATTTCACACTTCAAATTAAAGAGACCAGGAAAAAAAGGATTAATTCTTTTAATCATTAATGCAAGTTAATACAGAAAAACTTATTCGTTTAATCATTAGTTTGAAAAAAAATATATAAAATAGCTTCATCTAATCTAAAGAGAAAAAAACATACATCTATATATATATATATAAACATTAATCAAAACTAAAGTCTTGAAACGTTAGACTGGTAGCTCCACCTCAGCTTTAGTATTCTTGTTCGGTGTGGACTTGAAATAACAAGCATAGAGGATTAGTTGAGCAAGACCAAAGAGAGTCCCCAAACCATTAGGAACCTAATGAAAGAAAGTGATAGAAAATATATATATTAATTAATTTATCAATCAAGATTATTTATATGGAATTAAATATATAGATACTTACAAGGAGATTGATATCGAAGGGGAGGAAACCATAGATAGTCCAACAAACTCCATTAAGAAAGCTAGCAAGAGAAAGTGTGAAGGGCATGAACTCCACGCTCTTTGTTTGAATCACAAGTTTCTACAAAAGTATAATAATAATTTTATGAGACTCTCTTTATATATATAAAAAATATAATTCATAGTCAAATTTGGCATTGGAGAGAATGTTCTTACCATCACAACAAGAGGAGACGCATACATGCAAGTTCCAAAGATAATACAGAGGATACCTACAACTAAGGATCTCTTGGTGGTTGTGTGGATCAACAAGAGCACTAAAGTTACTACAGCTATCATGAACACCGCCTCAAGTGCTAATAGTTTGATGACCTTCAACTAAATAATATTAACATGTGTAGATTAGTTAGGGAGAAGTTTTAGATGGTACAAATACGACAAAGAAAAAATACTGGGCATGTTATACTTACACGGCCTTGGCGAGCAGCATAGATTAAGAAAACGGTTAGGTAGAATATTTCAAAGGCTATACCAATGCCATTGATGGTGATAACTAGAAGGCTATTGGGGTGGACGATGGGCAACCCATAGAAAAACCAAAGCAAGCAATTGAGCAATGTGGCAAGGTAGGGAATTGGTGAAAATTTCTTCACATCCTTGCTCTTGATGATTTGTATGTACGTCGGCCTATAAATTGTGAAAGAGTTGCATTTAAATTAACATACAATTTTTTTAAGTAATTATCAATAAAAAAAATACCAAAGTTTAAAAGCTTACATGGGCGACAAAAACAAACCACACGAGATTACATTGCCTGTAAATAAAATTTAAAAGTAACACTCATCATGGTAGATGAAACTATTATTTTTTTCAGTGAAATAGATAATATTCATACCTGTCACTCCAATGATGGTGCGTATGAGGCTTTGGTTCGCAATCATCTTTAGTATTATTAGCTTAAACTCTACCTTGTAAATCAATGAAAAGTAAGATCAAATCAAATATACATTTTCATTTCACCCAAATGAATTAATAAAAAAAGAACATATTAAAAAAAGCAATCCACAGCAAATAGTTTGTACATACCAAAAAGGAGGAAGGCACGGTGGCGCTATCTCTCTCTCTCTCGTGATTTTCTTTCTACGATTGATGTTGATGAAAATGCAAAGGTTGCATTTTATAGCCTAATCATACAACTTAGTTTGTGATATTTTTAATAATATGATTGGATGATGTCCTTGTTGGACTTGGCGAATTTCAGCTTTCTTTTTTTTTTTTTTTCTTTTTTTTTTATCAAGAAAGCGCCACTCATTTTATTTCAGCTTTCTTTTATACGAAGAAAAGTACAAAATTATTTTAATTAATTAGCAAAATGGATAAAAAAAAACGGCTTAATGAATGAATAAATTTCAGTTAATCTAATGGATTAAACGTTATTTAATAATTTGATAGATTCATATTGAATTATTAATTTCAAATAATATATTCGTATATATAATTTAAGTGAAGTTTTTGTAAATAATTAATAGAATGTTAAAAGGTTTTAATTATTTAGATATTTAGTAAAAAAGAGTTTCATTAAATGAAAAATGGTTTACATAATATGGATAGATTAAATGAGTTCATTGTCTTGATAATAATAATGTTTTTATTATTTACTATTAATTAATGATTAAATCATTTAATAATAGAAGTTCATAAGATAAAAATAAATATCCTTTACTTATTTTGATAATAATAATGTTTTTATTATTTACTGTTAATTATGATTAAGTCAACTAATTATAGCAATTTCAAAAGATAAAAACATATCTCTTAATTGTTTTGATAATAATAATATTTTTATTAATTACTATTAATTATTGATTAAGTCAACTAATTATAGCAAGTTAAGGTAAAATAAATAATAAATGTTTTGAAAATAATAATAATTTTTATTATTACTATTAATTATTGATTAAATCAACTAATGATAACAAGTTCAAAAGATAAAAAATAATATCGCTTAATTTTCTTGATAATAATAATGTTTTTATTATTTACTATTGATTAAGTCAATTAATGATAGCAAGTTTATAAGATAATAATAGAAAATTTTGAAATTAAATATCATACAATATTAAATATAAGTAATATATATACATATAACTAATAAAAAAAATATTGAAGATAAATACTTGAAAATAAATATCATACAATATTAAATATAAGTAAAAAAATATAACTAACAAAAAAATACGAATAGATGGTTAAACAAGGGTATACTATCTCAGTTTTTTTTTTTTTTTTGCATGGTATGTTGGTCTCCTCTTTTATATTTTAACTCAATGATAAAAAGTGTAATATAATATCAAAATAAGATCACACTTAGTTTCTTCTTTAAAATAAAATTTTCCATTATTCACTTATAAAAAATATTTATTTAAATTTTAGATTTCACATCAAATTTATAAATTTGAAATTAAAAATATTGATTTATTTTTTTCATAAATTTAGATATATCCTTTAAAAAATTAAATAAAAATTATTATTTATGAAGATTACTATCGTTTGTCAGCTTAAAATCTGTTTCAAAAATTTATTAATTTTTGAAATTTGAAGCTTTTTTACTCAGAAAATAGTTTATAATTAACATAGAATTAAAATTATATAATATTTAAAATAAGGAATACTACATTAAAAATAGGTTTGAATTTATTTTTTTTACAATTTTAATTTCAACATTTAATTTTTTTGAAAAAGTTAATTGTTAAAATTTCAAAGTTCATTTAGTCGGGGTGCCCATATCACTTCTAAGTGCCTAGACCACTTAATTACGATTGGGTGATCAGGGGCATCTCAAAATCATACATATATATATATATATACCCGTTCGAGCTAAAGGGAGTATGAATAGCTCCAATCATTTCATCTTGATCTTGTGCTCGTCATTTGAATGCTTAGCGAAAACCTTAATTCAAACTTGACTCTATATGCATAACTCTGAGATTTTACTTGGTATCTGTGTCCTTGAGGTGACTAATCCAATATATACTTTTAGTGATCTTCCTCCACCATGAACTTCTCCATTTTGGATACCTTACGGAGACAGAGAAACCTCTTACAACTTTGTTCTTTCAAGAACATAACAAGAAAGATAAATACAAAAGTAAATGAAAGTAAAACAAACTTTACATATGAAATATTCGATTTAGAAGCTTGCTTGTTGCTTTGGATAGCTTCTTGATGGTTGAAACATCAGTTCACCTCTAAACCCTCAAGATTGACGCCTTTAAACCTCTTCAAAATCACCTTTTAAAGGCTGCTGCTTTGGATGATTTCTCTATCAGTTTACTGATATGATGAATTTGACTATTGAAAGCTGCAGAACGAATTTTTTTTACTTGTTTGACCATATCAGTTGATTGATTTCCCAAATTAGTTGAGTTGATTTGTTTTTGGAATATATCAATTCGACTAATTTTCTTGATGGTTGAAACATCACTTCACCTCAAAACCCTCAAGATTGACGCCTTTAAACCTCTTCGAAATCACCTTTTAAAGGCTGCAACTTTGGATGATTTCTCTATCAGTTTACTGATATGATGAATTTGACTGTTGAAAGCTGCAGGACGATTTTTTTTACTTGTTTGACCATATCAGTTGATTGATTTCCCAAATTAGTTGAGTTGATTTGTTTCTGGAATAAATCAATTCGACTAATTTTCCTAATTAGTTGAATAGATTTGCTTCTGCTTACTTCTAGATCAAATCAATTCAATTGATTTTCTAAATCAGTTGATTAATATGCTTCTGGATCAAATCTATTCAATTGATTTTCCCAATCAGTTGAATCAATTTTCTCTAAACCATTGGAGTGGTTGTAGTGTAATTTGGTATTAGTTTATCTTAACTATAAAATTACACTAGTACACTATGTGTGTATTGAGCAGGACCATTTGAGGTTGTTTCTTTTTATACTGACTACATAAAAAAATAAAACTTCTGTTATTATGAATGTGCGTACTCTTAATCTTGATATAATAACAAGCACGTATACTTAGTATTTATTTCTTTAATTTATCAATGGGTGAGATTTAGTTCGTTAAATCAATAGGCCCGATAAGTAGGGAAATGATATTATTTATATGGTGTGTTGTTGATCATAAAAAGAAAATGTGTCCTAGTAATCTATGTTAATGATTCCCCCTTGAGGAGCTCATAAGAATTATCATGTAAACCCTGCAGGTGGACTAAGTCCGGCATGATAATGAAGTTGAGTGGTACTACTCTTGGAGCTAGATATTAATTAAGTGAGTTGTGAGTAACTCATTTAATTAGTGGACATTCGATATCTTAAACACAGGGAGATTAATGCACTCATGATAAGAAGGAGTCCATAATGTAATTTGGGATTGGTACAGTAGTTCAATAATAACTCTTTAGTGGTATGAGTTATTATTGATGAACTTGAATTGAGTGTTCGGGGCGAATACAGGAAGCTCAAGCTCATTGGGAGATCAAAACCAATTTCTCCTCTCGGTCCCTGTTGTAGCCTCTATAAATTCTTGTATCCAAAAAGTCCACTTCTTACCCAAGTAATGGGTTGGGCACCTCCTTGCTTGGAGCAAGGGGGGCCGACCAAGCATTATTTGGAGCCCAAGAGGTAGTCGGCCCCAAGCACATCTTGGTGTCCAAGATGTGGTCGGCCACATTAGTTAAAAGGAAGTTTTAATTTTTGTTTAAAACTTTCCTTTTTAGCGGCTACATGAAGAATAAAAGGAGTTTTTAATTTTGTGTTAAAAATTTCCTTTTATAGCCATCCTCATAGTTTTAAAAGAGAGTTTTAAATTTTTAAAATCTTTTCTTTTATAGCTATCTACAAAGGATTAAAGAGAGATTTTAATTTTGTTAAAATCTTTCCTTATTTGTATTTATCTAAAAGAGAGATTCTAATTTTTGATAAAACTTTCCTTTTTTGTAATCATGATTTTAAAAGAGAAGTTTTAATTAATCTTTCTTTTTTTGTAGTTATCTACATGTTTTAAAAGAGAGAGATTAATTTTAATACTTTCCTTTTGTTGCCATGTACAATAGGAAATTTAAAAGAGAGAGATTTTAATTATTGTTAAAATTTCCTTTTTTAAGGGGACAAATCAATTCGACTAATTTTCCTAATTAGTTGAATAGATTTGCTTCTGCTTACTTCTAGATCAAATCAATTCGATTGATTTTCTAAATCAGTTGATTAATATGCTTCTGGATCAAATCTATTCAATTGATTTTCCCAATCAATTGAATCAATTTTCTCTAAACCATTGGAGTGGTTGTAGTGTAATTTGGTATTAGTTTATCTTAACTATAAAATTACACTAGTACACTATGTGTGTATTGAGCAGTACCATTTGAGGTTGTTTCTTTTTATACTGACTACATAAAAAAATAAAACTTCTGTTATTATGAATGTGCGTACTCTTAATTCTGATATAATAACAAGCACGTATACTTAGTATTTATTTCTTTAATTTATCAATGGGTGAGATTTAGTTCGTTAAATCAATAGGCCCGATAAGTTAGGAAATGATATTATTTATATGGTGTGTTGTTGATTATAGAAGGAAACTGTGTCCTAGTAATCTAGGTTGATGATGTCTCCTTGAGGAGCTCATAAGGATTATCATGTAAATCCTGCAGGTGGACTAAGTTCGGTATGATAATGAAGTTGAGTGGTACTACTCTTGGAGTTAGATATTAATTAAGTGAGTTGCCAGTAACTCATTTCATTAGTGAACATTTGATGTCTTAATCACAGGGAGATTAATGCACTCATGATAAGAAGGAGCCCATAATATAATTTGGATTGGTGCGCTAGTTCAATAATAACTCTTTAGTGGTATGAGTTATTATTGATGAACCTGAGTTGGGTATTCGGGGCGAACACAGGAAGTTCAAGCTCATCGGGAGACCAAAACTAATTTCTCCTCTCGGTCCTTGTTGTAGCCTCTATAAATCCTTGTATCCACAAAGTCCACTTCTTACCCAAGTAATGGGCCGGACGCATCCTTGCTTGAAGCAAAGGGGGCTGGCCAAGCATTATTTGGAGCCCAAGAGGTGGCCGGCCCGAAGCACATCTTGGTGTCCAAGATGTGGCCGGCCACATAAGTTAAAACGAAGTTTTAATTTTTATTTAAAACTTTCCTTTTTAGCAGCCACATGAAGAATAAAATGAGTTTTTAATTTTGTGTTAAAAATTTCCATTTATAGTCATCCTCATGGTTTTAAAAGAGAGTTTTTAAATTTTAAAATCTTTCCTTTTATAGCTATCTACAAAGGATTAAAGAGAGATTTTAATTTTGTTAAAATCTTTCCTTATTTGTAGTTATCTAAAAGAGATATTTTAATTTTTGATAAAACTTTCCTTTTTTGTAACCATGATTTAAAAAGAGAAGTTTAATTAATCTTTCTTTTTTATAGTTGTCTACATGTTTTAAAAGAGAGAGATTAATTTTAAAACTTTCCTTTTGTTGCCATGTACAATAGAAAATTTAAAAGAGAGATTTTAATTGTTGTTAAAATTTCCTTTTTTAAGGGGAGGCCATAAATAAGGAAGTTTTAATTATGTTTAAAACTTCCTTTTTTTGCCATGACAAAGGATTATAAAAGAGAAGGAGAGGGTGCCTCATGAGATACATGACCTAAGCCTTGCCTCCTCTCTTCTCTTCCTTGTGGCTGGCCCTCTCTCTTCCTCTTCTCACTTTATTTCTTCTCTTAGGCCAGCGACACCATCTTCCTCTCTTCCCTTTCTTCTTTCTAAGGTTGGCACCTATCTCATCTTGGTGGACGAAACTTGAAAAGAAAAGAAGAGATCCTTGGCGGCTGGTTGTTTAGAGGGGAAGAAGAAGAAGAAGAAGGAAATTTCCTATTTTGGCATCCCTTGGTGGCTCGAGTTTCTTGGAGGCAAAGAAGTGGTTCAGGTAGAGTTATCTTGGTAGATCGTTGCCCACACAACGTCAAAGAGGAGGAGAGGAATACAATAGAAGATCGAGAGAACTTTAACTACAAAGAAAGGTATAACTAATTAATGGTTTCCGCTTCGAATTAATTAATTAGTTTTCTTTGCATGGATTCTGAAACACCAACACAAGAGGCTAGCGATTTTATGTTTCAATTTCATGCTATTGATTTTATATTTTGATTTTGCATTTTGATCTTGTGTTTCTATTCTGGTCTCTGTAGTTAAACCTAGGGTTACTATAAGAAGTTATATATCCAATTTCTTTGAAAGGCTTTGTCTAGAAAATGGTGGATGATCCCATAACCAAGATGGTCTAGTGTCTCGCCATGTTTAACCTGGAAGCCAATCTTTGAAATACATATTTAATCAATTTCTGTAATGAGATTTAACTTAGGAAGATCACATCAGTTAAACTTGGAGTAAAAATGTTAAGTATCGTTTCTGATCCAAGTTTAACTTTTGAAGAGCAACTTGGATAAATAATGTTAAGCATCGTTTGCAATCCAAGTTTAACTTCTGTAGAGCACATGGGTAGCTAGGTTAAGTTTTGCGCTTGTACAAATTTTTGTACAGGGGAAACAGAATGATATCCAGGTGTAGTAACCAACAATTAGTATCAGAGCTAGGTTTTTACCTCTGTGTGTTTGGTTTTTAGTTAATTATGTACTTTTCATACAAAAGTTTAGGCAGGATAATAATAGGATGTGCAAATAGATTAAGTCTGTGGTTGCAGACTCCAAATATTATGCCCTATTATGATTGCGTGTGATTGGACCCTCGGACATGTCGAGGGCATTTTATGTGTGTGCATGATTGTAATTATTAAATACAGCAAGAGTTGTATTAGTTATTAGGATTTTACATTTTATTCGATCTAGATTACATGTACATTCCTTCGTAGAATATATGATCGATAAATGTAAAATTTTATTTTTTTTGTCACGGATCGTATCCTTGCAAGGTGTGGTACTAATTGAGCAACGGAGGCGCAACAGAAAAGGAAGCATGATGGACATGACAACATAAACCCTTTGGCGGCAGCTAGGGTTGGTGGCATACGGAGGACAGCATTGGATGAGGTCATAATAGTTGAAAAATTATTTTTCTTATTTATTGCCTTTTATGCTGTGTGTGCTTGTGTGCATGTTAAAATTCCTTGTCTCTAAATAACTAAGTGGGAGAGGAATTTTATTTAAATTCCACGATCTCCATTACTGGTTTGCAATCTAAGTTTAAATTCAGTAGAGCACATGGGTAGCTAGGTTAAGTTCTGCGATTGCACAAATTTTTGTACAAGGGAAACAGAACGGTATCCAGGTGTAGCAACCAACAATTGGTATCAGAGATAGGTTTTTTGTAACGGCCGAAAATTCTCAAAATTATTTTAGAAATATTCTACGATTTTTATGGGATTTTAGAATATTTTTATGGAATATTTTTGAGTAGCAGAAGTAGCAAAAATAAAAAGAAAACGAAAATAGCTTACGCGGGAATTGAACCCGAGACCTATGGGTCCTATGACTTATGGTGAACCTTAGTAACCAAGTGAACCCAGCAGGGCTGTGCTGAAAGGAAAGGGAAACAATTAAATTTATATTCAAGTTGGGTCGAGATTACCACTTAATATAAATAGGGAGGAATTAAGTGAAGAGTTATTTTCCTTTAACGTAACTTTTCTCCTCCTCACCCTAGTTTCCACCGACCCCTCTCCCTTCTCCTCTCCTTCTCTCGGCGCACCAGGCCAAGGGTTCTAGGAGCACCTCCCGGCAACACAAAGGATACGAGGACGCTCCTCTTCGCGAGAAGAACGCATAGACGTGAGAAGATCGTCAAGAAGATCGTCTCCACCGGAAAACTAGCGATTAGAATCGTAAGAAAATTAGCACAGGAGGTAAGAAACCCCTCACCTGCAGTATAAGTAGATTCCGTGTGAATTCCATGTTTTAGTTAGTAGTATATAGCTTTTCGGCACAAAGGATGCGAATTAGCGCATACCAAGTGTTCGATTAAATTACTAGCATAGTTAAAATGCAACTTAGGCATTTTAATAGCTTAGTTAAATGCAATAGAAGCATTTCACAGCTCATATAGTCTTGCTACAGCTTTTACAGGACTAGATGCCCAATGGGTTGGCTCCCACAGTCGCCTCTAGGTTTAGATAACCTAGTTCTGGGTTTAGACAACCTAGTAAAAGCAAGACAAGAATTTATTAGCTTATGTTCAGTATTTTACTTTCTTAGTGGCACTGTACTGGATTAGATATCCATTGGGTTGGGCTCCCACAGTCGTCCCTAGGTTCAGATAACCTAGTAACCCTACTAAATTCGGGACTTGCAAACCCGGGTCTAGTTAAGGATACGCGCACAGCACGTACAGTTGCCAGGCCCAAACAGCAGCATGATTAGTATTTTCATTTATTATATATGTAGTTTTAAACTCTCACAAAATAGTTAGGTGAAATCAGTATAGCTTTAGCATTTGCTAGAATTAGCTCAGTTTATGCTTCAGTTCAGCTCACTCTTATGATTATGTATGATAGCTCTATGTTCAGCTTTTGTTACACATGCTTTAGATGATAGTATGCCATGACTAGTTTTTGGTTTCCATGTATTTTATGATAGCATGCCATGTTTAAGTTTAATCAGTACACATTTCAAATAGCATATTTTAAAGTCATGAATTGCATCGTATGCATGTTTTAGTGAGGTAGATGGTTTCTTACTAAGCGAAAGCTTACAAATACTTTTTCCTTATACTGCAGATAAAGGTAAAGGAAAGATGGACTAACGGAGGCTGGAGGGCAATGTGATGAAGATGTGTGTGGATGGAACTTGGAATAAAGATCTTAGGGAATTTCAGCAAGCTTGTTTAAGCACTAGAACCTTTTAGCATTTTGTTATTTTGCACCTTAGCATGTTAAATGTTATGAATTAGTTAATCAAGCATCCTATCATGTTTAGAATACTATTTTTGTGATGTTAGAATGTTTGGCATTTAGTTTAGAAATGATATAAGAAATTTTGGCACGAACAAGTGCTGAAATCAGAGTTATAGTACGAAATCAGAAACTCCAATCGATCGGTGGATCGATTGGGGGTCCTCAATCGATCAGCCGATCGATTGAGATGTTCGTACCACGAACAGTAAGCTCCTGGATCGATCATCCGATCGATCCGGATGCCTTCTGTCGCGAACAGAAAGCCCTGGGATCGATCACTGGATCGATTGGCCAGTCTGGATCGATCAGCCGATCGATCCAGAATATTTCCCCGAACACAGTAGCGTGCTGGATCGATCGGTAGATCCATCCGACGGGACCCCCGGGCACAGTAGCATGCTGGATCGATCACTGGATTGATTCGACCATTCCAATCGATCTGTGGATCGATTGGGAGGTCTGATAGCAGTGGGAAAATGTTTAATTCTGTTCCTTGACCACGTGGGATGTAAAACATATCATGAATAGTTTAGATTACACCCCCTAGCATGTATTGAATAATAGAATGATAATAGTTTAGCAAAATTTTAATTAGTACAGCTTCCACATCTAGATTTAGTGATGGTCAGGGAATAGTTAGCACAGCATAATGTGACGATTAGCCTTACAGCTTAGTTAGTAGAAGGCGGGTCGTTACAGAGTGGTATCAGAGCCGTGTTCCATACTTCCTACACACATATCAGCATTGAACCTGCAGCTTCCAAGTAAAAAATGTCTCTCTCTTTATTATGTTCTTTCTTTCATGTTTACGGATAATGTATGTTGATTGATGATAGTACCTAACATGATAGTGATAGTAGTTATATAAACATGATTGCCTTAGTTATGTATATCCTCTATGTCTTTAGCAATGGCACGAGGACGCTCAGCTAGAAGGGCCCAGCTACTGAGCCCCAGCATGAGGCAGGCAGTTTAGTGCCTCCCCCGGACCTTACAGCATTAGTGGCTCAGTTACAGCAGCAACAAGAGATAGCCACCTTGAAGGCTAGTCGTGAACACTCCCACAGTCACCCGAAACAAACTTAGCAACGCCAAGAGTCTTAGAGGTTCCCCACCGACAGGTGGCTCCAGCAGAGGAACACAGAGGGAAGCCTATCCGATCCGTGGCAGAGAGTCAAGCCAAAGAATTTCTTAGCACCAATGAACCATGGGATGCTCAAGCCTGGTTCAAAACACTGGAAGCTTCTGGACTGGCCAGAGTATGAAAAGGTGAAGTGCGCCTCCTTCTGCTTGACAGGAGATGCACGCATGTGGTGGGAGAGAATTAGAGCGAAGTGCCCAGTAAATCAGATGACATGGGTTGACTTCGAGAAAGAATTCTTCGAGGAGTTCTTTCACATGCGGGTCACAAACCGCCACTACGACGAGTTCACTGAGTTTCGCCAGGGCAACCTTTCAGTGGAGGAAGCCGTGAAGAAATTCAACAGATTGGCTCGTCTATGCCCTGAACTAGTCAGCACAGAAAAAGAACGAGTCCGGTTGATACTCAAGATGCTGAGGCCGGAAATAGCAGTGAACGTGGCTGGCGGCATTCATAGGCCGCAAACCACCGAAGAACTAGTCAGCAGTGCTCTGACCACTGAGCACTACCAGAATAATATCAAGTAGCAGAAACAAATCCTCTCAGAATCTAAAGGTCAAGGAGGCTCAGGTACTCAGAAACAGCAGGGTCACAGTTCCCATAGCTCTAACTGGAAAGGGAACTCCAGCAACAAGCGCAAACCAGGGAGTTACCCAAAAGGAGGACCGGCTAGTAAACAGCCCAGCTATCCAAAATGTTCTACTTGTGGGAAATTCCATCCTGGAGTTTGTCGTAAGGGCACACGAGGATGCTTTGAATGCGGACAGGAAGGGCATATGGCCAAGCAGTGTCCGAACAAGACTAGCTTTCCTCCACCACAGCCGATCCAGTACGAAGCCAAGCCAGCATAGTTGCATCAGATGTAGGCCACCTTAGATGGTCCACAGATCAGCCAGGGCAGACTAGAAGCCCCTCCAGCTACGACCAATGCGAGGATCTACTCACTGACCAGAGAGGACGTAGCAAATGCCTCGACAGTTGTTACAGGTCAGATTAGTATTTTACAGCAAAGTACAACTGTCTTATTCGATACTGGGGCAACCCATTCATATATATCCAGGGCATTTGCTGAGAAGTTAGTAATACCTCCAGAGGTACTCAGTAGTCAGTTTCTGACGACGTTACCTTCAGGAGAAATTATGGCATCCACGCATTGGCTCAGAGCAGTGTCAATCATTATAGCAGACAGAGAACTCTTTTGTGATCTGATAGTGCTAGATATGACTGATTATGAAGTCATCTTTGGAATGGACTTCCTGATCAGATACGGTGCCTCTATAGAGTGTCGTAAACAAAAAGTCATATTCCAACCTGAAGCAGAAGCACAGTTCGAATTCATCGGAGAACCCAAGAGAAAGGCTAAGAAGTTTCTCTCAGCTATGAAGGCACAGAGGTTAATGGATTCAGGATGTACGGGATTTTTAGCACATGTAGTTAGTACCAGCCAGGACAAGGACCAACAGCTAGCAGAGGTTTGAGTCGTTTGTGACTACCCAGCAGTCTTCCCTGAAGAGTTACCAGGCTTAGCACCAGACAGGGAGATTGAATTTGAGATAGAGCTCATTCCCGGTACCAATCCTATTTCCAAAGCGCCGTATCGTATGGCTCCAGCGGAACTAAAAGAACTTCATGAGCAACTACAGGAGCTGCTTGACAAGGGCTTCATACGTCCTAGTCACTCACCATGGGGAGCACTTGTATTGTTCGTGAAGAAGAAGGACGGGAGCATGCGCCTGTGTATAGATTACCGGGCACTGAACCAAGTCACAATCAAGAATAGGTATCCTCTTCCCAGAATAGATGACCTATTCGATCAGCTAAAGGGAGTAGCAGTGTTCTCTAAAATAGACCTCAGATCAGGTTATCATTAGGTGAAGGTTAAAGAAGGGGATATACCCAAGACAACATTCAGGACCAGATACGGACATTATGAGTTCGTAGTCATGCCCTTTGGCGTGATAAATGCTCCAGCTACTTTCATGGACCTCATGAATAGGGTATTCATGGAATATTTAGATAAATTCGTTATCGTGTTCATCGATGACATTCTTATCTATTCCAGAACTCAGGAAGAATACGCAAAGCACCTGAGAACAGTATTGCAGACCCTTCAGCAGAACCAGCTGTACGCCAAGTTCACAAAATGCGAATTTTGGTTAGATCAGGTGTTCTTCTTGGGTCACATCATCTCAAAGGATGGTATCATGGTAGACCCCAGTAAGATAGAAGCTGTGAGTAACTGGAAAAGACCCAAGAACGCCAGCGAGATCAGAAGCTTTCTGGGATTAACAGGTTACTACAGGAAATTCGTAGAGGACTTCTCCAGGATAGCCTCCCCACTGACAGCTCTTACCAGAAAGAACAAAAAGTTTCAGTGGACAGAGGACTGTGAGAACAGTTTTAGCGAGCAGAAAAGGAGATTGACCAGTGCACCTATTCTGACTCTACCAGAAAACACAAACAACTTTGATATATATAGTGATACCTCTAAATTGGGATTAGGAGCAGTGCTGATGCAAAATGGCAAGGTGATCGCCTACGCCTCCAGACAACTCAAGGATTATGAGAGGAATTACCCCACTCATGACCTTGAGCTTGCAGCAGTGGTGTTCTCTCTCAAGATTTGGAGACATTACTTATATGGAGCTCAATGCAGAGTGTATACAGATCATCAGAGTCTGAAGTACTTCTTCACTTAGAAGGATCTGAACATGCGACAGCGCAGATGGCTAGAGCTGGTCAAGGACTACGATATAGACATCCTCTACCACCCAGGGAAAACCAATAAGGTGGCAGACGCACTTAGCAGAAAGTCCAATGCTACCTTACTATTGCTGGTAGTCATGTCACCACCTCTACAGAAGGAGATCACAGATTTTGGTCTCGAACTCATAGTTGAGCAGCTCTCTACTATGACATTAGAGTCTACCTTGCTTGGTGACATCCAGACAGCTCAGGAACAGGATCCTGAAATTCAGAAAATCAAGCAAGGATTAGCAGAATCAGAAAGTGGGGAATTCAGAGTGTCCGCTAGTGGGGTGTTGTGTTTTGGTGACAGGCTATGTGTTCCAGATCAGGAGGAACTAAAGAGGAAGATTTTAGATGAGGCTCACAGGACTCCTTATGCGATGCATCCAGGTTCCACCAAAATGTACCAAGATCTAAAGAAACATTTTTGGTAGCCTGGGATGAAAAGAGACATCGCTAGATATGTTAGCACCTGTCTGACCTGTCAGAGGGTCAAGGTAGAACATCAGAGACCAGGAGGAGTTTTGCAGCCTATCCAGATTCCAGAATGGAAGTGGGAAGACATCTCTATGGATTTCATAGTGGGATTACCCAGAACCACGAATGGCTTCGACGCCATCTGGGTAATAGTCGACAGATTGACTAAATCAACCCACTTCTTAGCTATCAGGATATCCTACTCCATGGAACAGCTAGCTCAGTTATATCTCAAGGAGATCGTCAGACTACATGGAGTCCCACGGACTATTATTTCAGACAGGGACAGCAGATTCACATCACACTTCTGGGAGTGTGTACAGTCAGCATTGGGTACTAAGTTAAAGTTTAGCATAGCCTTCCATCCTCAGACAGATGGTCACACGGAGCGGGTAAATCAGGTACTCGAAGATATGCTCCGAGCATGTGCCCTAGACTTTAAGGGAAGTTGGTGCAAATATCTGAGTTTAGCAGAATTTGCATACAACAACAGTTATTAGGCCACCATCGGCATGGCACCTTACGAGGCTCTCTATGGGCGGAGGTGTAGATCTCCAATCTGCTGGTATGAGAGTGGTGAGTAGAAGGAACTAGAACTCCAGACAGATCTAGTAGCAGACACCACAGCAGCTATACAGCAGATCCGCCAGAGGATAGAGACAGCTCAGAGCCGCCAGAAAAGCTATGCTGATACACGGTGCAGACCCTTAGAGTTTTCAGTTGGGGATTCAGTGTTCCTCATAGTAGCTCCCATGAAGGGAGTAATGCGTTTTGGGAAGAAGGGCAAACTAAGTCCCAGATATGTGGGACCATACCTTATCACTAGAAGAGTTGGCAAGGTAGCATATGAGCTAGAGCTACCACAGGAGATGTCAGCCATCCATAATGTATTTCATGTCTCTATGCTGAAGAAGCATATTCCAGATGCCACCCAGGTGATTGAGCCCCAGCTGGTACAAGTCCGCGAAGACCTCAGCTATGACAGTCGGCCTACTCAGATAGTAGATCGAGCAGTTAAGAAATTGCGGAATAAGGAGGTACCATTAGTAAAGGTCATTTGGCAAAATCACACCGCAGAAGGGGCAACTTGGGAGATAGAAGCTAGTATGAGACAGAAGTACCCAGAGTTATTCTAAGTTCGAGGATGAACTTTTTATAAGGTATGGGGATTGTAACGCACGAAAATTCTCAAAATTATTTTAGAAATATTGTACGATTTTTCTGGGATTTTAGAATATTTTTATGGAATTTTTTTGAGTAACAGAAGTAGCAAAAATAAATAGAAAACGGAAATAGCTTACGCGGGAATTGAACCCGAGACCTATGGGTCCTATGACTTATGATGAACCTTAGTAACCAAGTGAACCCAGCAGGGCCGTGCTGAAAGGAAAGGGAAATAATTAAATTTATATTCAAGTTGGGCCGAGATTACCACTTAATATAAATAGGGAGGAATTAAGGGAAGAGTTATTTTCCTTTAACGTAACTTTTCTCCTCCTCACCCTAGTTTCCGCCGACCCCTATCCCTTCTCCTCTCCTTCTCTCGGCGCACCAGGCCAAGGGTTCTAGGAGCACCTCCCGGCAACACAAAGGATACGCTCCTCTTCGCGAGAAGAACGCATAGATATGAGAAGATCGTCAAGAAGATCGTCTCCACCGGAAAACTAGCGATTAGAATCGTAAGAAAATTAGCACAGGAGGTAAGAAACCCCTCACCTGCAGTATAAGTAGATTCCGTGTGAATTCCATATTTTAGTTAGTAGTATATAGCTTTTCGGCACAAAGGATGCGAATTAGCGCATACCAAGTGTTCGATTAAATTACTAGCACAGTTAAAATGCAACTTAGGCATTTTAATAGCTTAGTTAAATGCAATAGAAGCATTTCACAGCTCATATAGTCTTGCTACAGCTTTTACAGGACTAGATGCCCAATGGGTGGGCTCCCACAGTCGCCTCTAGGTTTAGATAACCTAGTTCTGGGTTTAGACAACCTAGTAAAAGCAAGACAAGAATTTATTAGCTTATGTTCAGTATTTTACTTTCTCAGTGGCACTGTACTGGATTAGATATCCATTGGGTTGGGCTCCCACAGTCGTCCCTAGGTTCAGATAACCTAGTAACCCTACTAAATTCGGGACTTGTAAACCCGGGTCTAGTTAGGGATGCGCGCACAGCACGTACAGTTGCCGAGCCCAAACAGCAGCATGATTAGTATTTTCATCTATTATATATGTAGTTTTAAACTCTCACAAAATAGTTAGGTGAAATCAGTATAGCTTTAGCATTTGCTAGAATTAGCTCAGTTTATGCTTCAGTTCAGCTCACTCTTATGATTATATATGATAGCTCTATGTTCAGCTTTTATTACAAATGCTTTAGATGATAGTATGCCATGACTAGTTTTTGGTTTCCATGTATTTTATGATAGCATGCCACGTTTTAGTTTAATCAGTACACATTTCAAATAGCATATTTTAAAGTCATGAATTGCATCGTATGCATGTTTTAGTGAGGTAGATGGTTTCTTACTAAGCGAAAGCTTACAGATACTTTTTCCTTATACTGCAGATAAAGGTAAAGGAAAGATGGACTAGCGGAGGCTGGAGGGCAATGTGATGAAGATGTGTGTGGATGGAACTTGGAATAAAGATCTTAGGAAATTTCAGCAAGCTTGTTTAAGCACTAGAACCTTTTAGCATTTTGTTATTTTGCACCTTAGCATGTTAAATGTTATGAATTAGTTAATCAAGCATCCTATCATGTTTAGAATACTATTTTTGTGATGTTAGAATGTTTGGCATTTAGTTTAGAAATGATATAAGAAATTTTGGCACGAACAAGTGCTGAAATCAGAGTTCTAGTACGAAATCAGAAACTCCAATCGATCGGTGGATCGATTGGGGGTCCTCAATCGATCAGCTGATCGATTGAGACATTCGTACCGTGAACAATAAGCTCCTGGATCGATCAGCCGATCGATCCGGATGCCTTCTATCGCGAACAGAAAGCCCTGGGATCGATCACTGGATCGATTGACCAGTCTGGATCGATCAGCCGATCGATCCAGAATATTTCCCCGAACACAGTAGCGTGCTGGATCGATCGGTGGATCGATCCGACGGGACCCCCGGGCACAGTAGCATGTTGGATCGATCACTGGATCGATTCGACCATTCCAATCGATTTGTGGATCGATTGGGAGGTCTGATAGCAGTGGGAAAATGTTTAATTCAGTTCCTTGACCATGAGGGATGTAAAACATATCATGAATAGTTTAGATTACACCCCCTAGCATGTATTGAATAAAGGAATGATAATAGTTTAGCAAAATTTTAATTAGTACAGCTTCCGCATCTAGATTTAGTGATGGTCAGGGAATAGTTAGCACAACATAATGTGACGATCAGCCTTACAGCTTAGTTATTAGAAGGCGGGTCGTTACATTTTTAACTCTGTGTGTTTGGTTTTCAGTTTATTATGCACTTTTCATACATAAGTTTAGGCAGGATAATAGTAGGATGTGCAAATAGATTAACTCTGTGGTTGCAGGCTCCAAATGTTATGGCCTATTGTGATTGTGTGTGATTGGACCCTCGAACATGTCGAGGACATTTTATATGTGTGCATGATTGTAATTATTAAATACAGCATGAGCTGTATTAGTTATTAGGATTTTACATTTTGTTCGATCTAGATTATATGTACATTCCTTCGTGGAATATAGGATCGATAAATGTAAAATTTTATTTTTTATCGCGGATCATATCCTTGCGAGGCGTGGTACTAATTAAGCAATAGAGGCGCAGTGGAAAAGGAAGCATGATGGACGCGACGACGTAAACCCTTTGGCGGCAGCTAGGGTTGGTGGCATACGGAGGACATCATTGGATGAGGCCATAATAGTTGGAAAATTATTTTTCTTATTTATTGCCTTTTATGCTGTGTGTGCTTGTGTGCATGTTAAATTCCTCGTCTCTTAATAACTAAGTGGGAGAGGAATTTTATTTAAATTCTACGATCTCTATTACTGGTTTGTAAGTGATGCATCCAAACTTGCGTGTTGGCTCTGAGTGCCTTTCTCCACAACGGATGAGTTTATTTATGGATCACTAGATCAAACTTCCTTACTGGATGATTATAGGAAATTATTTAGGAGCGTGTGATCTTCTCCAACTGAAGGTCCACAGTCCTATTTAATGGACTAAGTATCAAGTAATGGTATACACTTAGGCACATTTAATAGTATCCTCCCCATTGGAGTTACTGCTATTATTTGTGAGACCGAAGAAAAACCAACTATTAATTTTATTTCTTATAAAGTTAGGATAACAAGATAATAAAATTAATGGGTAAAACCTCCTCTTACAAATGTTTGAATTTGTTTACGTCCACACTAACGTGGCATACAAAATTCACGGTGTTTTGAGGTGTTGGTGAATTTAAATGATATTGTTTGAGAAATCAATATTATTTTAAATTCTAAAGTATTGACCAAATATTTTATAATTCTTAGGATTTCAAATGGCCTTCAAACTTCCTGCTGTTGTATTAGAGAATAAACTTACTAGTCCCAATTATAATGATTGGAAACAAAACTTGGACACTAAGGTGGACTGTCCTCTCAAAAATGAGAACAATAATGGTGTATCTTATTCATTAGTTGTTGAAACATGTTTAGTAGTGTTATCTACCGGTACCTGGTGTGTAGATACGGGAGCCACTGATCATGTCTGCAATTCATTGCAGGGGTTCCAGGAAATCCGATGACTACATGAAGGGGAAATCACCGTTTACATGGAAAATGCTACAAAAGTGGCGGCTATTGCAGTAGGAGATGTTTATTTATCCTTTGATAGGAATAAAACATTGATTTTGAGAAATTGCCTTTATATACCAAGTTTTAGAAAGAAATTGATTTCAGTTTCTAAACTATATGAGGATGGATATTCTGTTTCTTTTGATGACAAAGTAGTTGTCAAGAAAAATAGAGTAATTATCTATTCTAATACATTGGTTGACAATTTGTATACTCTAAATCCAATAACTCACACGATCCAACAAATGGAAATTAATAACACATCTTCTAATTCTAATAAGTGAAAGCATCCTTCGAAAATGCACCAAACATATCTTTGGCATCTAAGGCTAGGTCATATTAACTTGAGTAGGATTCAAAGGTTCATAGCCGATGGACTTTTGGGTTCATTGGTGGCGGAAAACTTTCTAACCTACGAATCATGCTTGGAAGGAAAAATGACCAAGAGACCTTTTAAGGTCAAGGGGAATAGAGCCAAAGATGTGTTGAAATTGGTTCATTCTGATTTGTGTGGACCTATAACTATCCAGGCAATAGGTGGTTTCGAATATTTTATCTCTTTTATAGACGACTATTTGAGATACGGGTACATTTACTTGATGTGCCGCAAGTCTGAATGTTTTGATAAGTTCAAAGAGTACAAGGTTGACGTGGAGAAACATCATGGTAAAAGTATCAAGACACTACGGTCTGATCGTGGTGGCGAGTACCTCTTGGAAGATTTTAGGAATTACTTATCAGAGGTCGGGATTCAATCCCAACTGTCTGCACCTGGTACACCCCAACAAAATGGTGTGATAGAACGAAGGGATATGACTCTTATGGAAATGATTAGATCAATGATGAGTTATTCAAAATTACCAAATTCATTTTGGGAATATGTTCTAGAAACGACAGTGTATATTATGAACATGATACCTTCTAAGTCAGTACCCTCTTCCCATAGAATTATGGAATAGGTGTAAGCCTAGTCTGAAACATATTCGGATTTGGGGAAGTCCAGCACATGTGCTGAAGGTAGACATTGATAAGTTGGAATCACGTACAGAAGTTTGCTTTTTTGTGGGTTATTCTAAAGGAACGAAAGGTGGTTTATTTAATAATCCTAAAGATCATAAGGTCATTGTTAGCACCAATACCCGATTTTTAGAAGAAAACTATGTAATGAACCACAAGCCCATGAGTAAAATTGTTCTTGAGGAAATTAGAGAAGACACGTCTAATTTAGTACCAATAGTACAAGATGAGATACCACAAGAAATTACAACACGTGTCACAAATGATGCACAATTACAAGTAGTGCCTCGTCGTAGTGGGAGGGTTGTTAGGTAACCTGATAGATTCATATTTTTGGGAGAATCTTCGGACTTGATTCCTGGTGAACATGAACTTGATCCCCGAACATATGATGAAGCACTTCAAGATAAAGATGCAGCATCTTAGCAAAGTGCAATGAACTCTGAAATAGAATTTATGTATTCTAATCAGGTCTGGGAGCTTGTAAAGTCACCAAATGGTGTAAAAAGCATTGGATGTAAATTGGTGTACAAAAGAAAAAGAAGGACAGACAGAAAGGTGGAAACTTTCAAAGCAAGGCTTGTTGCAAAAGGGTATACTCAGAAAGAGGGAATCGATTATGAGGAAACCTTTTCACTAGTAGTCATGCCTAAGTCTATCCGGATTCTTTTATCTATTATCACTCATATGGATTATGAGATTTGAAAAATGGATGTCAAGACAGCTTTCCTTAATGGAAGTCTTGAAGAAAACATCCATATGAAGCAACCAGAGGGATTTATTGCGAAGGGCAAAGAGCATCTTATATGTAAGCTCAACCGGCCTATTTATGGACTGAAGCAAGCTTCGAGATCTTGGAACATTCGATTTAATAGAGTGATCCAGTCTTATGGATTCATTCAGTGTCTGGATGAGTCTTGTGTATACAAGAAGTGTGACGAAAACATGGTGGTATTTCTTGTACTATACATAGATGATATTTTGCTCATTGGCAATAATGTCAAAGTATTGTCAGACATAAGGGTATGGTTGTCCAAGCAATTTAATATGAAAGACTTGGAAGAATGTGGACATATTCTTAGGATCAAGGTAATAAGGGATAGCAAGAAAAGGATGTTGTGCTTATCCCAAGCTTCGTATATTGATACTATCCTTGCTCGTTTTAGCATGCAAAACTCCAAGAAAGGTTTCTTACCCTTTTGACATGGAGTACCTTTATTAAAGGAGATGTCTCCTAAGACATCAAAAGAGATATAGGAGATGAAGGTAGTTCCTTATGCTTCAGGTGTAGGAAGCCTGATGTATGCAATGCTATGTACGAGACCTGATATCTGTTTTCCTGTGGGCATGATTATCAGATATCAAAGTAAGCCTGGACAGGGACATTGGACTGCGGTAAAGCATATATTAAAGTACCTGAGAAGGACTAGAGATTATATGTTGGTTTACCAGGCAGATGATTTGCTCCCTGTGGGTTATACGGATTCGGATTTCCAATCAGATAGGGGCAATAGTAAGTCGACCTCGGGGTATGTGTTTACTTTGGGAGGTGGAGCCATAACATAGAGGAGTGTTAAGCAGAAATGCATTTCAGACTCCACCATGAAAGCTGAGTATGTGGCAACCTCTAAGGTAGTCAAAGAAGCAGTATGGCTCAGAAACTTCTTGATGGAGTTGGATGTGATTCCTGGTCCTGGTTTATCCAAAATTATCACAGTTTATTGTGATAATAGTGGTGCAGTAGCAAACTCGAAGGAACCACGAGCCCATAAGGCAAGTAAACCCATAAAGCGCAAGTACCACCTGATATGAGACATCATGAAACGAGAAGAAGTTGTTGTCGCCAAGATTACATCAGAAGATAACCTAGCAGATCCTTTCACTAAGGCCCTTCCAGCAAGAGCTTTTGATCAGCATGTTGAGGGGATGGAAATCAGATGTATGGCAGTATTTATGGCAGCATAGTCTTTTAGTATAAGTGGGAGATTGTTAGGATGTATACTAAAGGCCTAGAATTTGTAAACATTTATTTTGAAATAAGAATCATATTGGTCAAATGTCTACATTTATGTTAGATGTAGTTGTCTATTTAATTTATATTATAGATAACATGGTGTTTAGTGTGACACAGAAGATTATATTATCAGTTTCTTATAAATTATAAATAATAGCTCACAACCAAGATGGAATGGGACAAACCATTGGAGTGGTTGTAATGTAATTTGGTATTAGTTTATCTTAACTATAAAATTACACTAGTACACTATGTGTGTATTGTACAAGACCATTTAGGGTTGTTTCTTTTTATATTGACTACATAAAAGAACAAAACCTCTGTTATTATGGATATGCGTACTCTTAATCCTGATATAATAACAAGCACGTATACTTAGTATTTATTTCTTTAATTTATCAATGGGTGAGATTTAGTTCGTTAAATCAATAGGCCCGATAAGTAGGAAAATGATATTATTTATATGGTGTGTTGTTGATCATAAAAGAAAACTGTGTCCTAGTAATCTAGGTTGATGATTCCCCCTTGAGGAGCTCATAAGAATTATCATGTAAACCCTGCAGGTAGACTAAGTCCAACATGATAATGAAGTTGAGTGGTACTACTCTTGGAGCTAGATATTAATTAAGTGAGTTGTTAGTAACTCATTTGATTAGTGGATATTCGATATCTTAAACACAGGGAGATTAATGCACTCATGATAAGAAGGAGTCCAAAATGTAATTTGGGATTGGTACGGTAGTTCAATAATAACTCTTTAGTGGTATGAGTTATTATTGATGAACTTGAGTTGGGTGTTCGGGGCGAACACAGGAAGCTCAAGCTCATCGGGAGACCAAAACCAATTTCTCCTCTCGGTCCCTGTTGTAGCCTAAGTCCACTTCTTACCCAAGTAATGGGTCGGGCGCCTCCTTGCTTGGAGCAAGGGGGACCGGCCAAGCATTATTTGGAGCCCAAGAGGTAGTCAGCCCCAAGCACATCTTGGAGTCCAAGATGTGGTCGGCCACATAAGTTAAAAGGAAGTTTTAATTTTTGTTTAAAACTTTCCTTTTTAGCGGCCACATGAAGAATAAAAGGAGTTTTTAATTTTGTGTTAAAAATTTCCTTTTATAGCCATCCTCATGGTTTTAAAAGAGAGTTTTAAAATTTTAAAATCTTTTCTTTTATAGCTATCTACAAAGGATTAAAGAGAGATTTTAATTTTGTTAAAATCTTTCCTTATTTGTAGTTATCTAAAAGAGAGATTCTAATTTTTGATAAAACTTTCCTTTTTTGTAACCATGATTTAAAAAGAGAAGTTTTAATTAATCTTTATTTTTTTGTAGTTATCTACATGTTTTAAAAGAGAGAGATTAATTTTAATACTTTCCTTTTGTTGGCATGTACAATAGGAAGTTTAAAAGAGAGAGATTTTAATTATTGTTAAAATTCCCATTTTAAAGGGACACCTTAAATAAGGAAGTTTTAATTATGTTTAAAACTTCCTTTTTTTGCCATGACCAAGGATTATAAAAGAGAAGGAGAGGGTGCCTCATGAGATACACGACCTAAGCCTTGCCTCCTCTCTTCTCTTCCTTGTGGTCGGCCCTCTCTCTTCCTCTTCTCACTTTGTTTCTTCTCTTAGGTTGACGACACCATCTTCCTCTCTTCCCTTTATTCTTTCTAAGGTCGGCACCTATCTCATCTTAGTGGACAAAACTTGAAAAGAAAAGAAGAGATCCTTGGTGGCCGGTTGTTTAGAGGGGAAGAAGAAGAAGAAGGAAATTTCCTATTTTGGCATCCCTTGGTGGCTCGAGTTTCTTGGAGGCAAAGAAGTGGTTCGGGTGGAGCTATCTTGGTAGATCGTTGCCCATACAACGTCCAAGAGGAGGAGAGGAATACAACAGAAGATCAAGAGATCTTTAACTACAAAGAAAGGTATAACTAATTAATGATTTCCGCTTCAAATTAATTAGTTAGTTTTCTTTGCATGGATTCTGAAACACCAACACAAGAGGCTAGCAATTTTATGTTTCGATTTCATGCAATCGATTTTGTATTTCAATTTTGCGTTTCGATCTTGTATTTCTATTGTGGGCTCTATAGTTAAACCTAGGGTTACTGTAAGAAGTTAAATATCCAATTTCTTTGAAAGGATTTGTCTAGGAAGTGGTGGATGATCCCATAACCAAGAAGGCCTAGTGCCTTGCCTTGTTTAACCTAGAAGCCAATCTTTAAAATAGATATTTAATCAACTTCTGTAATATGTTTTAACTTAGGAAGGTCACATCGATTAAACTTGGAGTAAAAATGTTAAGTATCGTTTCTAATCCAAGTTTAACTTCTGAAGAGCAACTTGGATTAATAATTTTAAGCATCGTTTGCAATCCAAGTTTAACTTCAGTAGAGCACATGGATAGCTAGGTTAAGTTCTGTGCTTGTACAAATTTTTATACAGGGGAAATAGAATGATATTCAGGTGTAGCAACCAACATCAAGGACTTTCTCTTGCCTAGTATCTTCCACATCTCGCCAAGAATCTAGTTCTTGACCTTCTTTGAATTTCCTTGCCTTGCATCCTGCCTTACGACCTTCAAGGACTTTCTCTTGCTTAGTATCTGATTGACTTTAACCTACCAAGGCTTCTTTTACTCAACATCCAGTCTATCATGAACTGTTGACACTTCCGTCATCACTAAGTGTTCTATCGTCTATGACACACCTGAACTTTCCATCTCATGCCAAGTGTCTGATCCTCCATGACCCACTTAGACTTTCCTCCTGCCAACTTTCCTTTGGGCATTCAATCACCAATTGTCCAGCCTTTTGTGACCCACTTGAAATTTTTTCTTGCTAACTTCCGGTTGGACTTCCGATCACCAAATATCTGTTGCGACCCACTTGGACTTTCCTCTTGCCAACTATTTGTTGGACTTCCGATCATTAAGTGTCCAGTTCTCTGTGACTCATTTGGACTTTTCTCTTGTAGTTAAGTATCGGGTCACCTTGACCTACTTGACTTCTTACTAACACATTGATCAAATAGTGAAATCCAAACTCGAGTCAACCTAAGCTTGGTCAACCTTGACCTAAGGTTGATTGCTCAATAATCTCTCCCTTTTTGATGTTTGACAATATGTTTAAGTTAAACCAACTCATTAGCCCAACTTTCCTTTTTATCCTTCTTATCATGTTAAAGCATTAATGAGAGTTTCCTAACATAATCCTTATATTCTTCCCCTTTGGCACACATCAAAAATTTTTTCTCAATATCTATTCGTCTTAAAATTCCAACATCGCAATGAAGGTTCCTATCTTTCATTGTCTCTAATACTCAATCTTGAGCATATACCCATCATCCTTCATTCGTTCACTCATCCTCAAATTCTTGCATTCTCCTTAAACTTTCAAATCTCCATCTTTCTTATCAAAATCATGTCTTTAAGAAGAAACTCCCTTAAAAGTTTTCTACAACTTCAATCATTACAGCAACAATGATTTGGAATTCCTAAATTTTTAGCAAGTTCCAAAATCTAAGTAACCATGAATCTAAATCTCCCCTCAAGTCCTCATTCTTTTCCTTTTAACTTCCTAATACTAGTCCAAACTAAGTGTCACGAATAAACTCCAAATTAATTGTGTATTTGAAAAGCCTCAACCTCACTAAAAGAGTGATGTTGTATAGGGCCCAAGTTGAATCTCTCAAGGAACTAATAATCAGATGTTTGTCTTAGATTTAGAACTATTTTTGAGGTTTCATCATAAACATGGTGATTTTTTGGTTTTTGGACCAAAGACTAGCAAATGAAATAGTGAAACAAGTATGAAATCTACCCTAATGAAATGAACAACTTCCTATCTACCACCCATTAATAGAGAACTCACAACGCATTATCACTCACACTATGATTTCACCGTCAATAGAATCAAACTAAGGAATGAAATAGCAAAGCATTAAACAAAACCTAATCTAGTGGATGAAAGACAATGCAAGTAAAGGGAAACTAATTGCGACTAAGTAAATTCTGAACTAAAGCAAGAAACTAACCCAAATTGCAACTAAAAACTCAACATGAATCAACTAACCCTAGCTGTTCATTAACAAGAAATAAGTTGACGGAACTAATGTAACAACTAAACTAACTAACCAGAATTTAAAAAAAAAAATACTAAAAAACAATTAAGATGAAGAATCAAGTAACCACATGTAGCAAGATCCATTCGGAAATTAACAAGGAATGCAGAATTGAAAAGAAGAAAATATAATTTAGCGTCTAAGAACCAAAAACATAATTGCAATTGCATAACAAAGTGTGTAGAAGCTAAAAATAAATTGAAATTATAGAAATGAAAACATGAAAAGCAAAATTGAATCAACATATGGTTCAAAATTCAAAGAAATAAAACATCCCAAATCCCTAATCATGCTCCACACTTCTTCTCCTTGTTGTCACACAAGGAACCACAATGACAACTTCACAAGGTGTCAGGTGAAGAGAACCTCAGCTACAAGCGCAGTCCTGAAAAGCTAAGAATGCCCAAGAACATCCTTGAGCAAGCGAAGTCCAATCAGGACTGTCAACAAGCAAAAATCTAGATTTCTACAATCCGGAGTCGCTGAAGTTTGATGAAGGTTGTGGATGATGGAATGTAGACGGAAGAAACTCAGTAACACTGGAAGAACGCCACTTGTGTTGCAGAGGTGAAGTTGGACCAATAGATCCGAGGAACACCTCCAAATCAGTGGTGGAGATAGGGAATCACGGATTGGAATTACTGTCGACAAACCTCTCGCTGGTGGTTCCTGATGATCAGAAGTTGATTGCTGGTGGATGGAGACCTCAACATTGATGAATGAGTGCTGAGATACATATCTAGGAATCGAGACTGGGCTGTGTGATCGCGCGAGGAAGAAGATGACACCCTGAACAGAAGTGCAAGCCACTCTTCAACGTGCCAAAACCTGGGTTTTATACTGGGGTCTGGTTCGATCCAGCATAGTGGACTTGGGTTGGCTTCGAGTGGAATTTTTAGGACAATTGATGAGAGATCAGACTTGGGTTTGGCTCAGTGGGTTGGAATTGAATTGAACCAAAGTAGGGTTTATGCTTTTTCATTTGGTTGAATGAACCAAGCCTCCCCTTGAATTAGCTTGACTCCCTTTGAATAATGTATCAATTTAAATGTCCTACAAGACCAAATTCAAATTAAGAAAAATATATCATGAATTAATAGAAAAAATACATTTAAGCTCAAATCAATTCTAAATTTGTAAACATCTAAAATGCAGCAATTAACAAATGCAATTAGCTCAAAATCACCTAACATCACCTAAAAGATGTATCAAATACATGAGTTATCAAATCCCCCACACTTATTCTTTTACGTCCCATGTAAGTAAACAAAACTAAAGAATCAACTAAAGATGGTACCCCCAAACAATTCTCGATCATGCTAAGAAGATAGTGAAAGGAAGTTAACTAGGATTATCAAGTTCCAATAATTCAAGCATTCATGGTTTCAATTCATACATTGGTTAACCACATAATGATTTCAATCCATAATGAATAAATTAAGTATGATAGCACAAACTAAATTTCACAAGGTAAATTTTGTGGCTCTCAACTTAATCCCAAATGTATTCAATAGTGGAGATCGCTAAAGCAATTCAGGTTTCATGCACCACTATATGCTTGCTTATCTTCTACATCTTCACCACTATCCTATGCATTAAATTACATAATAATGTGTCCCATCGGGACGGTCTAGTGGTTAGTGCATGAGGTACTGCCACCATAAGGTCTGGGGTTCGAATCTCGGCATTGCCGAGGTAAATGCCTCCCTTATGTGTCAATCACTATTCCAAAGGCTAGTACCCACCGGTGATTTACCTCCTCCGTGTTGGCCCTGGGACGGGTTGGCGGGGGTGTTGGGGGCGAGCATAGTCACCTTTTGCCACTAGAATACATACTTATGAAGGCTCATCATGATGATAAAGAAAGCATGAATCAAATGAAATCAAAGTTTAAGTGTTAAGAAAGGAAAGAAGAATTGATTCAAATGATAGTGGAAGGCATGAATACAAAAGAGTGTTATATGAATGAATTCCGGCCATACTTCCCTCTCTCCTTTTCTTCCCAAACATTATTTCCAAATGCACAACAACAACTTCCAAATTTTATGAAGGTTGTGGATGATGAAATGTAGATGGAAGAAACTCAGTAACACTAGAAGAACGTCGCCTGTGTTGTTGAGATGAAGATGGACCAATAGATCGGAGGAACGCCTCCAAATCAACGGTGGAGATAGGGAATCACGGATTGGAATTACTACCGAGAAACATCTCGTCGGTGGTTCCTAATGATCAAAAGGTGATTGCTCTGGGTTGTGGGATCGCACGAGGAAGAAGAAGACACGCTAAACAGTAGTGCAAGCCACTCTTCAACGTGCCAAAACCTGGGTTTTATACTTGGGTTTGGTTCGATCCAGCATAGTGGACTTGGGTTGGATTCGAGTGGAATTTTTAGGACAATTGATGAGAGATCAGACTTGCGTTTGGCTCGGTGGGTTGGAGTTGAATTGAACCAAAGTAGGGTTTGTGGTTTTTCATTTGGTTGAATGAACCAAGCCTCCCCTTGAATTAGCTTGACTCCCTTTGAATAATGTATCAATTTAAATGTCCTACAAGACCAAATTCAAATTAAGAAAAATATATCATGAATTAATAGAAAAAATACATTTAAGCTCAAATCAATTCTAAATTTGTAAACATCTAAAATGCGGTAATTAACATATGCAATTAGCTCAAAATCACCTAACATCACCTAAAAGATGTATCAAATACATGAGTTATCAAATCCCCCACACTTATTCTTGCACGCCCCATGTAAGTAAACAAAACTAAAGAATCAACTAAAGATGGTACCCCCTAGCAATTCTCGATCATGCTAAGAAGATAGTGAAAGGAAGTTAACGAGGATTATCAAGTTCCAATAATTAAAGCATTCATGGTTCCAATTCTTACGTTGGTTAACCACATAATGATTTCAATCCATAATGAATAAATTGAGTATGATAGCACAAACGAAATTTCACAAGGTAAATTTTGTGGCTCTCAACTTAATCCCAAATGTATTCAATAGTGGGGATTGCTAAAGCTACTCAGGTTTTATGCACTACTATATGCTTGCTTATCTTCTATATCTTCACCACTATATGCTTGATTTTTAGATTAATAAAACTATTTTTAAAATAATTATTTTTAAAAAGAATCATGTCTAATTAAAGCATTTTTCGTACAATATTTCTCTTCGAAATTCTTATCTATATTTTTTTATAGTGATAGAATCATTAAATTTCTATTTGAAAATACTTTCTTTTAATTGTTAGATAAGTAATGAATTTTCTATGGATTATTTACCAAAAATCTTATTTTTAAACCTAAAAAGGCTTGAAAACTTATTTATGAAAAATTGAATTTTTTTTGTTAGCTTTGCATTCTGTTCTCAATACTTAGAAAAATTTAGAAGATTTATTTGAATAAAAATGAGTTTTTAAGATTTAACTTGTAAAAACTATGTTTCTGTGCAAAATAATTTGTTTATGCTAAAATACTTATAAAATTTTCATAAAATTTTTTCTGCATATTAATATAATTTTGTTGAACTTTAAGAATTTTTTTTCAAAATGTTAAACTTATTTTTAAATTAAATTTGTAAATATAATTATTAAATCTTGAAAATCCAGATTTTTCAAAAAATATTTTGTAAAAAATATTTTGCTTTGAAATCTATTTCATTAACCTTTAGAAAAAGTTGCATTTTTTTTTACCTAAATTTGTTTTTTTCCCTGTTTTTTTTTGTTCTGATCAAAGGAAAAAAAATGAAAGATGAGAGCTTAAGTATAGGGGGAGGTTATGTTTGTAATTTTGTAGTTTGCAAAATTCAAGTTTTAATTGTCATTTTATTAAAACTATACTTTTTACCCTAACTCTAACTCAAGTTGATGCACATCAAAAAAAAGAGAGATTATAGATACCCCCAAGTAGTTTTGATCTGGTCAAAAGAGTTGAGTTGAGTCCTGTGTATGTTTGATGTCTTGTGTCTAAGTTTGCAGGAACTTAAGAACACAAGAAGTCGATCAAAAGATGCAGCTAGCGAGAAGGATGACACGGGAGAGAATTGATGTGCTAGGTGCATCTGAGGGACAAGGTGTTGTGGAAGAGTATGCTGGTGGACAAGAAGGAAGTGCACAGTATTTTTGAGGGATGAGAAGATGGAATGGAAGGTTACTCAAGGAGAAGGCCGAAAAATTGATTTGGGTGAGCCCTATTCCGGATGGCTGAAATCACCTAAGTGAATGGATCCCTTCCAGGCTCCCGTAGTTGCCACGTTAGCAAACGGTCAGATTCGACTAGTAGGCTATAAATAGAGCCCTGGTCTCAGTAGTTCAGACAATCAGTTGTACACAAATTACTTTTCTATTCTACTACTTTGCTTTTGAGTTGTCAACGTTGTAAGAGACTACTCCGGCTGAAGGAGAATTCTAGTGAGATTTTCATAGTTTGGATTAGTAATTCTCTGATTGTAAATCAAGTAAATTCTGTCCGTTTTTTATTAATTAGTTTATTATTTCTTTTTAGACAAGTGTTGATTTCTTTCAAAAGATCAAGAAAGGTTTGATTTTGTTTTTCAGGGCAATTTATCCCCTCTTGTCGGCTGCCCAAGGACCTACAGGTACTACGTTCGATGGTCTCCCATGAGGGTTAAATTGAAGCTTTTCTTGTTGGAACTTGTCCAACCTGTGCCCAAAACTTTTAAGAGAAGATAATTGGTTAGAGGATTTAGATAAATCAAATGTCTTTCCTTGCCTATTTTCAAAGAATGTTTATGATTATTTACGTCAATTAAAGCTCTCGTAGTGTCAAGGAAAGACCTTCCAAGATTATAGGCATCTTGGGGTCCTCTTCCATTTCTAAAACTGAAATTTGTAGGGATGATACAACCCTCTACTTCCACCAATACATTCTCAATGATTCCCATTGGGTATTTGCATGAGTGGTTAGCAATTTGAAGTGCCATAGTGGTCAATTTTAAATCATTAAGTCCCAACTTTTTGCAAATAGAGAAAGGAATAAGACTCACACTAGCTCCCAAGTCACAGAAATCCTTACCAATAATAGTAGTTCCAATCTTGCAAGGAATAGAAAAACTTCTTGGGTCTTGGATCTTAGGAGGTAGATGTCGGTGTAGGGAGTAGTTGTAAAACACCCAATATTTTTTTTAAGAACAATCAGTAATCTCTATTATTTGAATTTAACAAATAAGATAACCAACAATCTAAAAGAAAGATAACCAACTCCTTATAATATTTTCTATCTCGACTCAATCCGAGGTTATTTTCATCCAAACTTTCCAACATGACTAAAATAAAAAAAAACAACTTTGCGGAAAATGTGAAGATCGCTGGGATTATGTGCAAGCTGTGTTGCCATCCACTCAAGGGTCCTGCCTCCTGACCTCTAACTCAGCATCCATCTGCACCAATTCAAACGTAGTGAGTTTAAACACTCAGCAAATACAGAATCTATGGAATAGCAAATATGAACAAATAAGTCGCATGCAATTAAGAATACTCATGCTAAGATAATTATTCATTTAAAATTAAAAGCATAATATAAGATTTACTCGGGTATTTTCCTATGAATTCAGTTTCTTGACTGTGGCTCCTAAATCTCAAAGTCGCTTGATCAAGCTCTGTCAAACCATAGTACTAGGTTGGTATAGCATCCCAGTACTTATTTGGAATCCATACCCGTCAAGTGTAGGGCACCCCGATGCTTATCCGAAGTCCACTACGCATCAATTTGATATGGCCAGACGAGACGTCTCTCGGCCCCATATCCATCATAGAACAGCCACAATCAAGTCACATTATTCATATCAATATTCCTCGCTTCGAATCTAATATTAATTTTTTTTTTCTTTCCTTGCCTCAAAATTGCATCATTCCTTTCACATAATAAATAGAAGCTTGACAGAAACTGAAAATCATAGCAAAACAAGATTATAATCATCATAATATTGTTCATTAGAAGGCTTGTAAATAGGGATTAATTGACCTAAGGTATTAAGAGACTAATGTCCAGATGGGGGAGCCACTTTTAACCCAAGCCATAACCCGTTAATGGGAATAAAGTGAAAACTGCGTACTATATAAGACTTAAACTATTTTGAATATGGCATCAGTAGAAGTTGCATTTGGTATATAGCTCAACATATAAACTATCCACTTCAGTGTGAATGTGCGAAAAGTCCAATAGCTAGGTTGCCATAAGAAAACTTGCCCAAGATCAGTTTGATTTATAGGCTAGAGCATGATAAAGTTGCATTACACGTTCACCAACACCCTATGCATTATTGTGACATCTAAAGGAAGACAAACAACAACAAAAAAAACAGAGATATAAGTAGTCTCTAGTGGAATGAGAACAATTAAGATTATGTATTTCTTAAGATAGGCATAAGCAGTTCCAAAGAGAAAAGTGTCTTTCATGGCTTAAGATCCCAGCACTAGCTCTCGCTCAAATCCTCTAGACTCGGCTCTAACCTCCCACAGCTACAACCCCCCTTTCTCCCATGGAACTTGCCCCCTCTCGATTCCTAGGCAGTCTTGACATGGTTCTCCATCATAATCTTCACATCTACCATCATAGTTAATCGAAACATGAAAAAAAACCACCAAATCTTACAACTATGCCATACTGTGAACAGGAGGTGCATAAAACAAATCATGTACTTGCCTTGATCGAAAACTTACTACCAAGCCGATGCGGGCTGCAAAGGAGATGAAGGAACACCACACACTCTTGGAAATCTCTAGAAATCTGAGGCCTCGAGGAGGATGAGAAAAGGCGGTGCCCCACCTAAAACCTAAGGTCCCCTTTTAATATGTGTGATTTCCTAGATATATATTTATATCCCCTCAATGGAAAAAAAACAATTATTTAAATTTACATAAAAGTGGACAATCACGTAATTATCACAGCACTATTAAAAACTAGCTATCTATCCTCTTCTTTTAAAAAAAAACAAGGTTAATAAAAAAGAAAGCTAAAAAAATTTAAAAAAAAACTTCCTTAAATGCTCTAAAATTTCTTAATGCCTTGAAAGCGAGCTCAAGAAATAATTTATAAAAAGTCCTCTTTACCACGGTGCTTTCCGACTTCTCCTTTTTGGCCTCATATCATCTAAACTAAACTTCTAAAAGAACTCATCATTAAACAATTTAAATAGTTCAAATAAAATGATAATGGAGTAAAATTCGTAATACTACTACTAACAATAATACTAGAGCATGCGATTTATTAGTGAAATTTTCGAACGTTATAGTACTAGACGATCGAACCTGAGTTTTAATTATGGAAAAGGGTTCAAAAGTTAAGATGTCTTGTGATCTAACAAGTGTGACTGAGCTTGGAAAAAAGTCCTAAGTGTACTTAGGCAAAAGTCCTAGTGGATTCTAGGTAGGTGAAAAACTCTAGGGGGAGGTAACTCTAGGTCCTAGGGGTGGTAACCCTAGGTTATGGAAAGTCCTAGCTATAGTTAGGAAATGAAGTCCTGATCCGAGGGACTAGCCGAAGTCTTGGTGGGTTATGACTTTGAGTGCAATCCTAGAGTCGAAGACTCTAGGTGAAAATCCTAGGGGTCGCGGACACCATGTCGAAGTCTGGACAGGTTGTGGAGCGAACGTTGAGCATGAAGTTCTAGAGTCTCGCACGCTAAGCAAAATTTCATATGATTTGGAGGACCGGTCTGGAAAAAGGTAAACTCTCCTGAGAGAAGTAGATGAGGACGCATTTCCCAAAAAGGAAACAGTAGGTGTCGGTTCGACCTAGGGTTTCAATGGAATCCAAAAGTCAGAACCGAACACTCAAGAGGCTGTAAAAAGTTTATCCTTATATTATTTGCCTTTTTTCTAACTATGTTTTGTAGGAAGACTAACATTTTTGCAAGGTCGAATTTTTCCTTGTTCGTAAACAAAAAGATCATATTCAACTCGAGATGAAGTTTTGAGTGGGGGATCGGTCGACCAAATAGGGAGGTTTAGTCGACCGAACGATGGATAAACAACAAGTTGATCAGATCAAATAAGCCAGCGAGGATAGCAAGATTAGTCAACCGAACGAAGGGATTGGTAGATCGAACGAAGACTCATCCAAAACTGCAGAATCTGGACGGGAAGACGGATCAATTTAGGTAGGATCGGTTGACCTATCAAAGTCGAGTCAAACTTGATCCCGAGATCAGTGGATCTGGATGAGGCTCAACTTGGCTATAAAAGGAGGTCTCGACCCAACACTTCGGTATAATGAATTCTGACAATCCTTAGCATCCGCATGCTGCTCCGAGAACCTCTCGGGCGCCCAAATTCTGCTATGACAATGGAAAGCTCAACCTTTTCAGATCCTTAGAAATCATCAGTATACTTTCAATTGTTGTAATTAAGTTATAATCTATTGTACTCATATTTGTATTATTCCGAATGGATAGTGAATTACACAAAGTAAACACTCAATGAGTGTGGACCTTGGAGTAGGAGTCGTCACAGGTTTCGAACCAAGTAAAATTAATTGTGTTTGTGTGAATCATTTTTTATTTTCTTTTCTTATTTTCTACTGTGTTTCATTCTGTGTTTTGCGAAAAAATGGGAAATAGCCATGAGTGATATTTGTTGGACCTTGTATGGCCGGCTAGAGGGGTTGTTTAATAGTCGGTGCCCCCAAATCAATTGCTTCCTATGTATTCGTTAGTGCAAACAGAAATATAATACTAATATGAGTACAAAAGCTAAAGATAATAATGAAAAGAACAAGAAAACTAATACACATCGATGTAATGTGGTTTGGAGATAAGACTCCTACTCCACGGCTACCCTTAAGGTGGACGGTCCCTATTCGTCAATGGATTACTCCCCGGAAGACCTCCGGCTAGCTCACGTAGCTCATTGTGGGTGGAGAAACCTCACCACAACCCTCACAAGAACTATTGAGAAGTTAGGGCACTGGTAGACTATTAATAGGGGTTAACCACATCTATTTCGTTAGCCTTAACCAAGCTTCCAAGCCTTGGTTATATAGGCCATAGGTTGGAAAACCACGCCTCCCAGTCGACTGTTATTTCCATCAGTCGATTACCCTCTATGGAATTTCGACCGTTACAACCCAACAGCTCAATATCAATCGACTGATATTTCTATCAATTAACTGCTCCACACTGTCTGAGTGAACAGAGGCATTCTGTTCGCTCTCCAGTCGACTGCCCAGTCGACTACACCAATCGACTGATGAAACCACTAGTCGACTGGTACCCGAGTACAATCTCTCAGCAGTCGGACCCTCACCCTTATGACTCACTTGACTCTTCGTTGCAGTCTTGACCTCTTGCCTTTAAGCCTACTTCCTTTGGCTCTCGTCCCTCGGATGCATTCAAGCTCACGGCTCATCCCCAACACCATCCTTCACATATGCCTCGAAGTTGCTTCTCTCGGCCCTTGTCCTTGCTGCCTTGTCCACAGTCCCTCGGATGATCCATCCTTCACCAGACCCGAAGCCATCAAGCTGAGTCATATGTGTATCCTGCAAACCTGCACACTCACATACACATATCAAATAACAAGGATGAATCTAACTTAAACTTTTTGATCAAACACCAAAACACATGGTTGCACGGACCATTGGGATTGCTCCAACAATCTCTTCCTTTTTGATGTTAGACAATATGTTTAAGTTAGGGAAAACATAATAATAAATAAACATGCTAAAACAAATCGACTTACATTGTCAAGTCTACACACTTGGACTTACACCGCCGAATGGACTTACGTTGCCAACGCTACACACTTGGACTTACACCGCCAAATGAAAAATGCAAACATGCATTGGAACCTATTCCAAGGCTCTCCCTACACTTGAGCTTCCCATTGAGCTACGAATTTTACCACAGGGCTATTTAAGAACCTATCACAAGGCTCCCCTCACACAAAGACACTTAAGATTTTCCCAACTAAACCTTACTTCTCCCCCTTTGCCTAATATTAAAAAGCTTCCAAAAATATCCCAATTGTTGAAAACTTGATCATTAAACTGACCCTAAACTCATATACTTATCCCCCATGGATCTCATACATCTAAACAAGTTGACCCGGTCAAAATCTAGTGCTGAAAACAATTTCAGACTAGTATCACTCGACCGCCAAAAGTACAGTCAACTGCTCTTATCGAAACAAATCCAAAAAACCATTCTGTGTTTGATAAACATTGTTACCAGTCGACTGGTAACTGCATCAGTCGATTGACACACTGTTTTCAGCCCAAACAACATTCTGAACCCAACTTCAAAATGCACTAGAAATTTTACAGACATCCAAAAATCCCCAAATTTTATGAAGAGGTTTATTTTACCCATGTCTACTTGGGAAAAATACATTCAAAAATATATCTATCACCAATCCCAAGATTGAAACAAAACCCAAAACTAGCTAAATGGTTCAATTGAACCTTGACCTAAAGTCCTAGTTTTGGCTTCCTCTTGATGTATTTGCTCATACTAAACCACAATGCATCCCTAGCATTGGTTTATATAGCATCTATACATCCAAAACTAATGTTCATGCAACCCCAATGTCATATTTCCTTGCATAAAACACAACCCAATTGTGCCAATTCCCTAAGGTTGAGACTCAAATCCATCTCCAAACGTTTTGACACATCTCGTGACCTAATCTAGAATCCCAAGTAAAACCCACTTGAGATCCATTTCCCATGGGTACCAAATTGACTCTTTGATCTCCCCCTAGAGCTCTTAACCTTGGTCACCTCCTTAGGTGACTCATCCATAATTGCTAGGCCACATTGGTGCACCTCCAGTGACACTTGGCCTACAAATCTAACATTCTTAACCTTGGACACCTTGTCCTTGGTTAGCTTCTCCTTACCTTTAAATGGATTCCCCTTGCCATTTATTGGTTTCTCCTTGCTATAGTCATATGCGACCCTAGCATAAGACTTTCCCTTAGCCTTGGAGATATTAGATCGGTATCCCAAACACGATCTATCATTGTTGGGTCTTTAATTACCCAACACCATACTTAATCCTCTAGATCCAACATTGAATCTATCTAGGGTTTTCTCCAATTGATCAAGCTTTGCCTTCAAAGCTTGATTTTCCCTTTCTAGGTTCCTAACTCAAGAATCAACATGTCCACCATGGATATTCTTAGACCTACCCATTTTTCTAAGCATGTGTCTCCCATTCTCGGGATTGATGCCTAAGTTCTCCATTACCTTTTTCTCCTTAGGTAATGAGAATTTAAATTGTCTAGGTCAATCATTTCTAGATTTTTCATGAATTGGTCTCTGAGGGTTATGATCTACATTTACCCTATTTCTATCATGATATCTAAAGTCAAAATTTTTAAGAATTTAAGTTTGAATTACACTTCAAATTAGGGTATACCTCCCTTAACCTTGAAGCTCTTCATAGACTTGAGCTCCTCTTCTCCTCTTTCTCCCATTTCTGCAATTGCGCTAGCTTCTTGATCTCTCCCTTCTTGGGGCATTTGGTGTGGTAGTGGTCCTTCTCCCCACACGTGAAGCACACAATGCGCATTTTTCTTCTTTAGGCTTCTTCATTTTTACAACCCTTGTTAATATATTCAAATTAACTTGAATGGGTTTAGGAGTTACCTTCTTCTTACCCATTGGACACCTACTCTTGTAGTGTCCCTTCTCATTGCATCTGAAGCAAATGATGTGGTCCTTTGACTTTACTTCGGTGGAGATACTCACTAGGTTGACTTCCAAGACTTCCTCTTCTTCTTCTTCACTTGTCTTAGATTCTTCTTCAACCTTTAAGGATGTCTCCTCATCCACGCTTGTGGATGACATTTCCTCATCCTTCTCCTCCTTGGAAGTTGAACATATGACATCTTTCGGTTGCTCCTCCACTATTTGAGCCACTTCATGCTCTTCTTCAGATTTTCCTTCCTCTTGTGTAGGCATAAGTTCTTCTCCTAGGACCATCTTAACTTTTCTCCACAAATCGTAGGCATTCTCGTATTTAGCTACACGAATCATCACATTATTAGGAAAAAGTTCAATCAATATTGATATTACCTTATCATTTGCCTTTGATCGTGATCGTTGCTCCTCGATCCAATGACATGGTCGGTGTCTTTTCCCTTTCTTGCCTTTTGGCACTTCAAATGGTTCCTCGCCGACCATTTTTATTGTCTCCCAATCCACTCGAAGATATTCTTCATTTTCACCATCCAAAAGGTGATGTCTCGTAAGCTTCCTCCTTCATACTTCTTAATCAGCGGTTAGTCTGGTGAAGTGCATCATCGCACTGATACCATTTGTTGGACCTTGTATGGTCGGCTAGATGGGGGGTTGAATAGTCGGTGCCTCTAAATCAATTGCTTCCTATGTATTCATTAGTGCACAGCGAAAATCTAATACTAATATGAATACAAAAGTTAAAGACAATAAGGAAAAAATAAGCATTATAAACTCGTATAATGTTATCGATCAAAGGAGAAATTTTTGAAATTTTTAGCTGTTGTATTATTTTTCTATGATTTTTCTTACATAAATTATATTTTAAATATTAAAAAATTATATTTTCGTTCAATTTTTGAAAAATATTTTTTATATAAAAATACTTTCTCTGTTACATCTTTGAAAAATTTTTCCTAATTTTTTAAGCCAGAAAAGTATTTTTAAACATTTTCTTTTCAAAAATAAAATTTTTTGAAAAAATTTATTCCTAATTAAATCAATTTCATAATTTCATGAAAGTTTTTTTAGCTTTTGATATTTCTACTTCACTATTAAAAAAATTTCAAAATTTTTTTGAACAATTAAACAAAATTCTAATATATATTTTTACGAAAATTGTCTATAAATTTTCAGATTTTTGAAATCCAAACCGATGATTTTTCTGGATGAAAGTTACTAACTTTTTAACCCTTTGACTTTGTTTTCAAATTTATTTCCAAAGTCATTTTAAGCTTACCCCTATTTTTAATGTGATTAAAGGGGGGAATTAGAGCTTAACTTTAGGAGAGAGTACAACTTGCTTTTTGCATATTTTTTTTCCTGTACTTGCTAGTTTTTTTACTATTTATTTTGGTTTACCCTAACTTAACTTAGGGTTGCTCACATTAATAAGGGGAAGATTGTTGGTATCCCATGGTAATTTTGATGTGATCAACCAAACCAAGTTAGGTCCTATTATGTTTTGATCCCCTATGTCTAAGTGTGCAGGAACTAAGGAGTACAGGAGGTCGAGCGAAAAATGCAGCTAGTGAGAAGGAAGGCATGGGAGAGAGCTGATGGGCTTGGTGCGTCCGAGAGATGAGGCTTTGTAGAAGAGTATGCTGGCAGATGAGAAGGAAGCGCGCGGTGATTCCAAGGGACAAGAAGCTGGAGCAGAAGGACGGTCGAGAAGGCTGGAAAATGGGTTCGGGTGAATCCTATTTCAAATGGCCAAAATCACCTAAGTGAGTGGAGTTGGAGTGGAAGACCCGGAAGAAAAGTCAACCAGAGGTTGATTGTGCTTTGGGCGCCCGAACCCCCCGAACCCAGGGAGCCCTAGGCGTGTGCCTTGGTCGAGCTGATTCATCCCAATCCGGGTGCTCGGACTTGGTCCAGGTGCTCGTACCAGAAACTTTATCGAAATACCAGCTATCGAGATCCGTTGCGACGAGGATAAAATTTTATCCCCCTCCAGGTGCCTGAAACTCTTCCAAGCGCTCCGATCAAGGCTATAAATATAGCCCTGCTCCCAAAAGTTAAAAACAAGTGTGTTTAGCTTTGTAATTGTGAGCTTTGACTGTTGTAAGAGGCTTCTCCACCTGAAGCAGACTTTAGTGGGTTTTCAATGTCTTGGATTAGCAATCGTCTGATTGCAAACTAAGTTAAGTCTCTTTGCCTCTTTCTCTTTTTAATTGGTTTCTTAATTCATTTTATGCAAGTGTTTATTTTAATTAAGCTTTAAAGTTCGAGAAAGGTTTCGTTTATTTTATTTTTGTGCCGAGTAATTCAACCTTCTCTTGTCGGCCGCAAGGGACTGTTAGTTAGAGCCCTAGAGCCAATCATTTGATGATTGTATGGACTCATGTATATCATATTCTTGTATATTAATAAAGGCATTTGTTTGGTTATTATACTTATTTGTATTAGTGCCAAATAGACTAAGTATAATAGCGTCCTTGAGTAGAAGGTTCATACCAATATCAATCGATTAGTTGAATCGATAGTGAGATGATGTAGGGAACACTACTCTAAATCATTCCTAGTTGAGTATTAACATTCAGGGACAATGTTAATACAATAAGACTAGCATGTAGGTCAGCTCGATGACTTGATCTCACAAGTCATGGATATAGAGATATCAAGCTGACACATGGGTATGCATTAGAGAATGTATACTGAATGACCCGCCATGAGAAAGTATCATGGATCGTTATATGAGTGTCATATACTTTCTCATGTGGCTATTAGTATGACTATTAGTCCTTTGACCTGAAGTCACCATGGATCCCTACATAAGTGTTGGTGCAACCTTAGGTCAAGGTTGACCTGGTTGACCTGACTCGAGTTGACTTGACTCGAGTTATGTTTTGATGTTTGACGATGTTTGACGAGAAGAGAGTTGTATTCTTGATGTTTGACAAGAATAGGTGTTTGGGAGATTGTAGGTGCAACCTTAGGTCAAGGTTGACCTGGTTGACCTGATTCGGGAAAAGTCCAAGTATGGAGACTTGGCACTGGAAAAGTCCAAGTACGGAGACTTGGCACGGGGAAAAGTCCAAGCAGGTAGCTTGGCACGCGGAAAGTCCAAGTATGGAGACTTGGCACGGGGAAAGTCCAAACAGGGAGTTTGGCACGGGGAAAAGTCCTGGTGAGTGAAGCCAGGCAGTCGGAGAAGTCCTGGTGAGTGAAGCCAGGTGAAAATCCTAGTGAGTGAAGCTAGGTGAAAGTGGAAGTCCTGGTGAGTGAAGCCAGGCAGTGGGAAAGTCCTAACTGGGATGTTAGGCAGTTGGAAAGTCCTGGTGAGTGAAGCCAGGCAGTGAGAAAGTCCTAACTGGGATGTTAGGCAGTGTGGAAATCCTGGTGAGTGAAGCCAGGTGAAAGTCTGGGTGAGTGAAGCCGGGCAAAGGAAAATCCAGATGGATCAGGGATGATCGGACATCTGGTGTTGAGTAAAGTCCAAGTAGGTCAAAGGGATTGACTGGACACTTGGCGGGGAATTCTAGCAGGTCAAGGGAGTGACCAGATGCTAGGAATGAAGTACCAACAGGTCGAGGTTGACCAAATGTTGGTTTGGAAGGCTTGAGACTTGGTTTGGGCAAAAACCAAGTCACTAGTTATCTGATCGGTCTGGTGACCGATCAGTAACCGATCAGTGTGCTACTGATCGGTATCTGATCGGTCTGCATACCGATCAGAAGGTGATCAGTAGCCGCGAGAAAGACGCCTGATCGGTCTGTGGACCGATCAGGAGTTTCCCTGATCGGTCTGTGGACCGATCAGGAGGTTCCCTGATCGCTCCATGGACTGATCAGGGAAACTCCTGATCGGTCAGAGATGGAACAGAGGCAAAGGCTAGGGAATGGATCGGTCTGTGGACCGATCCACATGGAGCCTGATCGGTCTGTGGACCGATCCAGGAACTAGCCGTTGCGGCTAGATTTCCTCTGTGTTTCTTCGCTTTCTTCGCAGGATATAAAAGGAGGGCTGCTGCTGCGAGCCTTCTCTCCCTTTTCTTCTCCTTCTTCCTGTCCCTAAGTGCTGCTGTGCTTGAGCTTTGTTGAGCTCCTCCAGAGCTTCGCGTGAGCTTCCGGCTGGATCATCTGCTATTGTAGGCGCTTGGAGCTGTTGCTTCTTCCAGTCGACGAGAAGGCAAGATTGCTTTTACACTTGTATTGTCTTCTGCGTTCTTGTATTTCTTGTACATTCATCTTGCTGTTGCAAGAGTATTGTGGCGAGGTTTCTCCACCCATAAGGAGTTATTTTTAGCCGGTTTTCCGGGGACTCATCCACCGACGGATTGACTGGACTCGTCCACCTTACGGACACGCCGAGGAGTAGGAGCCCTAATCTCCGAACCTCGTTACATCGGTTTGTTTGAGGTTTGTCTTCTTTTCCTTTGTTTCTACGTGTTATTTTCCGCTGCGCTAACCTAGTTTGTAGAAACGCGACGATTTGGGGTCGGCTATTCACACCCCCCTCTCTAGCCTCCGTACGAGAGATCCCAACAAGTGGTATCAGAGCGAGGTCGCTCTTCGACGTTTCAACACCCGGGGGAGCACGGGCTTGAGATGGATCTCTATGGAGAAGATGTCACGATTCAACCCTTCCACGAGTCTCACGACAACTTCACATATTGGAAGGTAAGGATGATGTATTTTCTTAGGACTAATATGTTAAATTGGTTTTGTGTACAAGAAGGGTTTTCCCCTCCGATGGATGAGGAAGGAAAACCTATCAAGAAGAAGGAGTGGACGAAAGAGCAAATCCGACAATCCGAAATCAATGACGAGGTAACAAAAATTATTGAATTTGCTTTACCTAATAATGTTTTGTGCAAGATAGATAGGTACAACAACGCCAAGGAATTGTGGAACAATTTGGCAAAATTCCATGAAAAGGAGCCTAGTGAGCCAAGTAGCTCACATCATGGAGGAAGCGAATTGGGAGTTGAGGGCTACTCAACATCCAAGGAAGAAGAGGAGGAGAGCTCTTGTTCAAGATCGGAGCAAGAAGAGGCATCTACCTCCGGAAGGGATGAAGAAGAAAGCTCATCTACATCCACAACCCTAGGTAGCTCAAACACTGTGATTTCAAGCAAATTACACATAATGTGTTTTGAGTGTAGGAAGTTTGGGCACTACAAGAGTAAGTGTCCAAAGAGGGTTAGAAAGACTCCACCGGCACCAAAGGTCAAGGAAGCCGGAGTCCCGACATGCAAGAGCAAGAAGCACGTGGTGTGCTTCCAATGCAAGCAACGGGGATACTATAGGAGTCAATGTCCAAGGGGGAGGCAACCTCGCAAGGACAAGAGACAAAGCACGTGTATAGGGGGAGCTAAGGCAAACCCTAAGGTAATATTTAAAGCTCATTCCAACCCTAGGATTAACTCATCTAAGGCTAAGGAGAACCTAGGTAGAAACCCCAAGTCATCTAGACATATGCCTAGAAATACCTCAAGGAATAATGATAAATTAAAACTTGAGGTATTAGAGAAGGAGAATCAAGTCTTGAGGTCAAGACTTGATACTTTGGAAAAGGCTCTTAAGAACTTGGAGAAGTCATCTCTAGGGTTTAAGGGTCAAATCTCAAAGCCCAAGGACAAGAAAGGTTTGGGTCACAAACCTAAGTCCCAAATGGTCAAGCCCACCTATCATAATGTTCCATTCGATTATGGAACAAAAACTAGGGCTAGGAAGACCACCACCAAGGTCACAAGGGGAGTCACCCCTAGAGTTGATCTTGATGAGTCCCAAATGACCAAGGCTTTAAAGCCTAGGAGGGTCATTAGGAGGGTTGCTAGGGAAGTTATCCCTAGTGAATATTTAGTGAACCAAATGAGCTCAAATAGGTATTGGGTTCCTAGGAGCGTGATTTCATCACGCTAGATGAGTTAGGGTGTGCCAACCTTACTTGAATAGGTAGTTAACCTAATCATGGCAAAAGGTGGCACTTTAGGAAGTTTCAAGGTGCAATCAAGCCTTGAAAATGAAATTGAAAAATATTCCTAAGGTGATTAGGATGTGCCAATCATATTTGAGGAGTTGTCTAGAGTCAATTTAATTGGCACATAGTGATCTAAACATCCTTGATATATGATCTTAGATCTATTACACTTAGGAATATAGAACCTATGGCAAGATAATCAAAATTATCAAAAATGGCAACTAAGGCTAGTTTTAGGTATTTTCTACCTTTATGTGCTATTTGCCATATATTGTTTGCCATATACCATGTCATGACACCATATTTATTTTATGATCATTTAAAATGTCATGATAATGCTTAGGTTAGTTTAAATGTCATGCTTTATTTAAGTTTCACACTTTATGCCATGACATCATGACATTGGCACATGTTTTTACTTATGAAATCATTATATGCCATGTCATCATCTTGTGCATTAATGATCAATGAAATTGATTTAAGGATAAAAGCACATTTTGATATTGAGATCAAATTGGTGTTTAGAAAATGCATGAGAACTTAGCCTAAGTTGACCTAAACCCATATCTCACATCAAAATTGACTTGAATGTGTTTGATACACCTTAGATATGTGTGAGATATTAGGATGATGAGTTAGGATCAAGGTGCATAGTTTTGTACCTAGATGAACCTAATTCAAAATTGGGGGATCATAGGGAAAGCTTATGTACAAGTCATGTACATTTAGCCCTAAGATTATGGTCCTAAATTAAAAGGTTTAAAATCATTTTGAAATTGATTTGGAAAACCTTGATGAAGCCATCTTAGTGATTGCATTCATCATTGAACATTGTGATACAAAGTTGAGTTAAACTTGAACTATTTCGAAGTTTTTGAACTTTGTATCAAGATTGAAAAATGGAAGTTGTTTTCATAGAAAACTATTTTTCCATGATAGTATATGTTATGAGAAATGTATCCTCAAAATTTCACAATTTTTCGAATTTTCTGAAATTTTCTAGGAGTTTCTGAATTTCGGGAAGGAAATTTCAGAAATCTCCTGTCAGAGTCTGGATCGGTCTGGGGACCGATCCAGGGAAATTCTGATCGGTCTGTAGACCGATCCATGCTTCACTGGATCGGTCTACAGACCGATCCAGTAAGATCCAGAGAGCTTGGTGCGATCTGGTGAAGGCCTGATCGGTCTGGTGACCGATCAGTGACGATCCAGTGCGATCAATGAAGCATGGATCGGTCTGGGGACCGATCCAGGGGGTTTTTGATCGGTCTTAGGACCGATCAGTGTGTGCTAGTTTCTGATTTTCAGACTGTGGTCTGAAATTTCAGCTGTGAGAGTTGATTTTCGGGTTTCTAAAGGTTTGAAACTCTCCAAGACATTGTTGGTGCAATGGTCAAGGGGGAGTTGACCTTTAGGGGGAGTCTTAACTAATTGTCAAGGAGGAGTTGACTTTTAGGGGGAGTTTTTACTCCTTAAGACTTTTGAGGATTAGTGATATGAGATTGTCACTAAGTTGAGTGTTGAGTTTAGTATCAAGGGGAAAGTTAAGGGTTTCAATGAAAGGTATGGGACTTTCATTAGGAAGAAACTCTTGACCTTGATTCCCTCTTTTTGATGTGTGTCAAAAAGGGGGAGAGATGTCCCAAGGGGGAGAGTGTAGGTTTTGGAAGAATGTTCAAGGAAGAACATTGGAAAACCTAAGTTAGGTTATCGGGTTAACCTAACTTGATTTTGGTTTTTGTCAAACATCAAAAAGTGGGAGATTGTTGGTGCAACCTTAGGTCAAGGTTGACCTGGTTGACCTGACTCGAGTTGAATTGACTCGAGTTATGTTTTGATGTTTGACGATGTTTGACGAGAAGAGAGTTGTATTCTTGATGTTTGACAAGAATAGGTGTTTGGGAGATTGTAGGTGAAACCTTAGGTCAAGGTTGACCTGGTTGACCTGATTCGGGAAAAGTCCAAGTATGGAGACTTGGCACTGGAAAAGTCCAAGTACGGAGACTTGGCACGGGGAAAAGTCCAAGCAGGTAGCTTGGCACGCGGAAAGTCCAAGTATGGAGACTTGGCACGGGGAAAGTCCAAACAGGGAGTTTGGCACGGGGAAAAGTCCTGGTGAGTGAAGCCAGGCAGTCGGAGAAGTCCTGGTGAGTGAAGACAGGCAGTCGGGAAGTCCTGGTGAGTGAAGCCAGGCAGTGGGAAAGTCCTAACTGGGATGTTAGGCAGTGTGGAAAGTCCTGGTGAGTGAAGCCAGGCAGTGGGAAAGTCCTAACTGGGATGTTAGGCAGTTGGAAAGTCCTGGTGAGTGAAGCCAGGCAGTGAGAAAGTCCTAACTGGGATGTTAGGCAGTGTGGAAATCCTGGTGAGTGAAGCCAGGTGAAAGTCTGGGGAGTGAAGCCGGGCAAAGGAAAATCCAGATGGATCAGGGATGATCGGACATCTGGTGTTGAGTAAAGTCCAAGTAGGTCAAAGGGATTGACCGGACACTTGGCGGGGAATTCTAGCAGGTCAAGGGAGTGACCAGATGCTAGGAATGAAGTACCAATAGGTCGAGGTTGACCAAATGTTGGTTTGGAAGGCTTGGGACTTGGTTTGGGCAAAAACCAAGTCACTAGTTATCTGATCGGTCTGGTGACCGATCAGTGTGCTACTGATCGGTATCTGATCGGTCTGCAGACCGATCAGAAGGTGATTAGTAGCCGCGAGAAAGACGCCTGATCGGTCTGTGGACCGATCAGGAGTTTCCCTGATCGGTCTGTGGACCGATCAGGAGGTTCCCTGATCGGTCCATGGACCAATCAGGGAAACTCCTGATCGGTCAGAGATGGAACAGAGGCAAAGGCTAGGGAATGGATCGGTCTGTGGACCGATCCACATGGAGCCTGATCGGTCTGTGGACCGATCCAGGAACTAGCCGTTGCGGCTAGATTTCCTCTGTGTTTCTTCGCTTTCTTCGCAGGATATAAAAGGAGGGCTGCTGCTGCGAGCCTTCTCTCCCTTTTCTTCTCCTTCTTCCTGTCCCTAAGTGCTGCTGTGCTTGAGCTTTGTTGAGCTCCTCCAGAGCTTCGCGTGAGCTTCCGGCTGGATCATCTGCTGTTGTAGGCGCTTGGAGCTGTTGCTTCTTCCAGTCGACGAGAAGGCAAGATTGCTTTTACACTTGTATTGTCTTCTGCGTTCTTGTATTTCTTGTACATTCATCTTGCTGTTGCAAGAGTATTGTGGCGAGGTTTCTCCACCCATAAGGAGTTATTTTTATCCGGTTTTCCGGGGACTCATCCACCGACGGATTGACTGGACTCGCCCACCTTACGGACACGCCGAGGAGTAGGAGCCCTAATCTCCGAACCTCGTTACATCGGTTTGTTTGAGGTTTGTCTTCTTTTCCTTTGTTTCTACGTGTTATTTTCCGCTGCGCTAACCTAGTTTGTAGAAACGCGACGATTTGGGGTCGGCTATTCACACCCCCCTCTCTAGCCCCCGTACGAGAGATCCCAACAATAAGGAGTTATGTACTTTGGTTTCGTCAAACGTCACCCGTAACAGGGTAGACTATAAAGGCGATTACTGGGTATATAACAAATTATGCAAAGGGATGTGAGTGATGTAGATGGGATCTATCTCTCCCATATGACGGGAGCGACATCAATATTCTTGATAGAGTTAGACCACGAAGTGCATGGCCATGCCCAAATGAGTCAACATTAGATGTTGAACTCATTTGATCGAGTGAGTCTACTTGGAGTTCAAAATTTAGATGGATTTGAGGATGACACGGTCTATGCCTCACATTGATCAATCTAGATGTCAAGGATAGAAGGACAATGTCACATATTGTGAGGAGTCACAATTAGTAGTCACAAGGTGATGTTGGATCTCAACATTCTTGTAACTTGGGTAGCAATGATGTATTGCTAGATGCCGCTCATTGCTTATGTTTCTAAAGGAGTTTAGGAACATTGCCAACGTTACAAGAACCTATTGGGTCACACACAAAGAACAAGTGGATGGAGATTAGGTTCATATGATGAACCAAGAGGATTAGATTCATTTGATGAATTAAATTGGATTAAGAGTAATCCAAATTGGGCTAGCTTGAGTTTGACTCAAGTTGATTCATGTGTTCAATGAGTCTAATTTAGATTATGATTCATTTAATCAATTTAATTAAATGAATTAGAGTCATTATATTAAATTGGCTTGAATTAAATGGTTGGATTAGATCAACCATGAGAGAGATTAAGTCAAGTTTGACTTGACTTGAGAGGAAGAGGAAGAGTCAAGTTTGACTTGACTTTGCCACATCATATGTGTGACTTGGCATTAAGTGGCCAATGATGATGTGCCACATCATCATAGTTAATACATGATTATGCCACCTAATGGAAGTTACACTTCCTTCTTTGTTTTAATGTGGCCGGCCACATTAATGAGAGTAATTACTCTCATTGTGGCCGACCACTCAAAATGAAGGGAATTGATGTTTTTCATTATTATTGTGATTAACTCCTTCTTCTTCCTCCTTGGGTGGTCTCTCTTCTCTCCATGGTGTTGTTGCCGTGAGGTTCCAAGAGTGGAGAGGGTGATTTGAGTTCCCAAAAGTAGAAAGGGTAAGTGAAGGTCACATAGAAGAGTGTTCTTGGTTTTTATCCTCTCTTCTTTGATCTCCTTTCTTCTTCCATTCCATCCGAGAGCCCTAGAAAGTGCTAGCACACTTGGGGTCTCTCTTCTCCATCCTTGAGTGCTAGAGAGCACTCCTTGTTCGTGTGGATATCACTAGAGAAGTATCTACCTTGATACTTTGGAGATCCGACACGTACCTTGGACGAGCGGGAATTTTGCGAGGGCACGCTTCAAAGGTAAAAGTTCTCAACACATAGATCTAGGAGTAGATCTAAAATTTTGAAACTCGTACTTGTACTTCATTCGGTTTTTTCTTGCACGGATCTACGGCTTTGAGTGATTCGGGGTTTCTGCGACGCGAAAAGCGGTTTTCGCGGCCCGAAAAATCCAACAGGGACCTACTAAAGGTTGTAAGTTTCCTTATCTTACTTCTAATTTCACTTTTGAAAACCCCTATCACAACCGCAAAATTCGTGGTCAAGGGGAACGGTATAGAGATATCAAGTTTCTAGTTGATGTTCTTGAGTTTTTTTGTACGTTACAAGCAGTAGAATTTATTTATTGTATTAACAAAAAGAAGAGAATTTTTTTATTATAAGGAAGTATCTGATCGTGTGAAAGTTAAACAAGTTGCTCTCAAACTTAAAGGTCGAGCATCAACGTGGTTGGAATAGTTACAATGCTCGCGTGATAGATAGGGCAAAGCCAAATCACTGATTGGGAGAAGATGAAAAAGAAGATGAAGAATCACTTTCTTCCTTTCGGCTACACACTAAAACTTTGTTTGAATGAGGTCAAGTGTTGAGACAAGGTGCAAGATCGGTTGATGAGTATACATAGGAATTTCACCAGTTTATTTCCCAAATGATTCATATGAGATAGAGGAGATACACGGTGTCATTTTGTTGCTAGATAATGTGGATTATGTAGCCATAGAACATGAATTTTTTTGAGCTCAACGATTTCATGTAGAGTGAAGACTCACTACAAAAAAATAGGTCATTTGCGATGATTATTTTTTTTTAAAAATCATTGAAAAAATAATTTGTGACGAACTCTACGACAACAAAATTTTCATCACAAATAAGTCATCGGCAAACTCTGTAATGAAATGATTAAAATTCATCGGCAATTTTACGAGGATTTTTTATCACTAAATTCATTGTAAATTCTCAATGAAAATAAAATTCATCACAAAAGTCACCATACTCAAATTTGGGGAGAAAATATGTTTTTGTTCTAGATTGACGACGAATCTAGTTTTCATCACAGATTTGCAACAAAAATGAATTTGTCGCTAACTCTACAACGAATATAATTTCGTTGTCAATCTGCAACGAATACATTTTCATTGTCAATCTGCAACGAAACCACTTTTCGTCACTAATTGACAACGAAAATAGATTCGTCGCCAATCTACAATGAAAATGGGAGTCATTGTAGAATTATGATGCACAATAGTTTTACGATAATTTGGAGATGCAAAATTTTTGTCGTCTAATTCGCCACAAAATGCTAATATTTTGCCCAGAACCTGTCCATTTTCTATAGTTTGTCATGTTTACATAATACATCACATCTTATTCACAATATACACATCCTATTCACAACATACACCTATTTATAACATACACATCCTATTTAACATCACATCATATCATATCACATCACATCGTATTCATAACATACACATTTTATTTAACATTCCAAACCAAATCTACAACGATACAAGTCAAAAACAAACATATCCATAAGAAAATCATACACACAAGTCAAATCCATGCAAGTCATCAAGTCATCATATCCTAAAATATCTAACATTCTTCAATAAGTCAATCAAAATGAATACACATGAAAATCAATAAATCATCTTCTTCTAGTGCTCACACTTTCTTCTCCTTCCATTTTTCTTCTTTTCCTACATCAAAATAAACAAACAACAAACGGTATCATTTTAAACAAGAAAGAAAATCCTAACACAGAACTTAATATGTAAAGACTTACTTCCTCTGACATGGATTTTCAATTTGCATTAGCTTACTTGGTCTCACCAAGCCTGTTCGAAATAAGTTAACAGTATCAATAAAAAATATATAAATAAAAGGTTCATAATCAAATAATAAATGTTCAAAAATACTAATTTTGAGACAAATAACATTCATACATAAATCATGAAGAACCATCACCACCATCATCATCGTCATCGTCATCGTCGTCACCATCATCATCACTAGAACTGAAAGGAATTTGACTTGGAGTGGAGCCTAACTGAAGATGTTGCATTATGAGGTCCTATTGTCAGTGCATTTCTCTCATTTTCTCATCCCTTTGCAATATTATCACCTTCAAATTGCTAATCTCTTTAGTCAAGTTATTTATTTGTGTCCTTATTGCTGGTGGGGTGGAAGAAGATGTACCAATAACTCCACAAAGAATTCATTCCCAATATCCTTCCTCCTTTCTATCCCCCACTTGCCTCTAGCTATAAACTCATATTATTACTAATAGAGGGCTCATATCCGTCAGATTCATCACTAGTTTATGAATTTCGCTATGTTAGCTCTAGCTCATCATATTTATACTATATTATAATAAGAAAAATTAAAATAAAATTACAATATTTTAAAAATGCATATAATCTTGGTTAGATATAATAGAAATACATATAATATCGAAATAGAGCAGAAGCATAACTAATAAAATCTAAGTTATAAATTAAGATCAAAGATTAATCCAAACCTTAATTGATTTAGCTCTATCCCCTCTCTAACACTTGGCATCATTCAAACAAAGTTTGAGTGTAGCCGAAAAGAAGAAAGTGACTCTTTATCTTCTTTTTCATCTTCTCCCAATAAGTGAGTTTGGCTTTGCCTTATCTGTCACGTGAGCGTTTTAACTGCTCCAACAACGCTGATGCTCGACCTTTAAGTTTGTGAACAACTAGTTTAACTTTCACATGATCATATATTTCCTTATAATAAAAAAATTCTCTTCTTTTTGTTTATCCAATCAATAAATTCTTTTGCATGTAACGTACCAGAAAACTCAGGAAGATTAACTAGAAACCCGATATCTCTATACTGTTCTCTTGACCATGACTTTTGCAGTTGTGATAGGGGTTTTCAAAATTGGGATCAGAAGTAAGATAAGGAAACTTGCAACCTTTAAGATCTTGCACCGCCAAATTTGGAGTTAATTTTGTGACTTGTCTTTGTAGATCTTCAAATATCTCATCCTGGACGATATGATCAAGCCTTCCTCATGCAAGTTTGTTGCGACTATGGTGATGATCATGACCACAATGACTATCTATCAGATCTGATGTGCTCTAATATATAGCAACTGACATCAGACAGAATATCGACTATTTTGGAGGCTTGTTTTCACATAGGTATTTCGGAGAGAAAATAAAAAAAAATAAAAAAAAAAGCCAAACATAAAGAAATCATCTATAGGTTTAACCAAAATAAATTGATTTAAAATTAAACAAAAGATAATGTCTAAAATCAATCCCAATAAGTGTTTAAATAGATCCCAAATTCTAAGATGTAAAAGGTGAAAATAGCCCTAGCATAAAAGATAAAATTATACGAGCCTTCTGCATCACCCTCGTAGGTGTTGCTGCTTCTTTAAATGAAAAGGCAAGACTCATAAGCATATAGAGCATCAAAGAGAAGTAGAAGGAGTGCGGAGGCATAGCTTCCATCGAATATGATGATTTTGGAAGAATCATGGGATTGAAAAGCTTTATGATTTGAGAATTCATGTGGCAGAAGTAGCTAGATAATAAGTACAATTGTTAGCATCCTTTTTTTGAACAGGAAATGCCCCAAGTATATTCAATTTGAATTAGTGATGAGGATTCTTAGTTTAAGATTTGGTTTAAAGTTTGGCGATTTGTTCTTTAATCTGTTTGATGCATGTGAGAGATCAATTGTCTTAGTATGGGTGATGGCGAATAAATTGGCAATTAACCTTTGTGAATTTGATCTTTTCCTCAAACACCATACAACTAGGTGAATTGCTATTATCACAGTGCTTTAGAGTATTAGAGTTAAACAAACAATTTAAAGAAAAAAAATTGAATTAATATGGTATTGGACAAGACTTGTCAAAAGAAACTAAATCAATCTCACACTTTAAAAAATTTATTTAAAATTTTCTAACATTAAGAAATAATAATAATAAATTTGTCAGATTAAATTTGATTAGAAAACATAAAAAAATGAAAGAGTATCAAAATTTTAAAATATAAAAGCCTCTTTTTTATTTATTACTAAAGGATGTCTATATTTTTAATTATCTATTTAATTAAATACCTAAGTAGTACTAATCTTCTGTAATATCTTGAGAACCTTTTGGAAAATGCTTATAACTCGTGTTAAGTTTTTTTAAGTGAAAAAAAGCAAAAAATCCTTGTATATTTTAAATAAGTAAAACCCAATATAAAATGACTTAACTATATATGTTAGAAAAAGATAAATTTATAGACATAGATAAAATAGTACTATTCAATTAAACTCTATTTGGATAAAAGGTGACTTGTTAATCTCAAACGTCCCCCATTTTCAAGCTCATAATTAGTATTAAATAGTCGACGTTTGATATAAAAATGAGATTGCATAGTCCATATTCTGCCAAGTCAAAATTCACAAACATGGGAGTCATATGGGATTTTATATATATATATATATATATATAAACATTATACAATATTAAATATAAGAATACTCTCGTTTTATTTTTCTTTGCATGGTAAGTTGGCGGCCTCGTCTTTAAAATAAATCTTGCCCTTATTCATTTATAAAAATTAATTTTATTTAAATTTTAGATTTCGCGTCCAATTTATAAATTCAAAATTAAAAATCTTCATTTATTTTTTCATAAATTTAGAAATATTCTTTTTTAATAAATTAAATAAATATTATTATTTTTTAATATTAATGTAAATTAGAGATTACTATCATTATTATCTAAATATAGAGAAATATTATCCTACATATCTTACAATACAATGAGTGCCTAAAGTTTTTTTTGATTTAAAATTTTTTCGATAGATTTATTGATATAATCCAGTGCTTAAAAATAAAATCATCGATGGCGACACTATAAGCATAACCCATGCTTTATTTCACACTTCAAATTAAAGAGACCAGAAAAAAAAAGATTAATTTTTTTAATCATTAATGCAAGTTAATACAGAAAAACTTATTCGTTTAATCATTAGTTTGAAAAAAATATATAAAATAGCTTCATCTAATCTAAAGAGAAAAAAACATACATATATATATAAACATTAATCAAAACTAAAGTCTTGAAACGTTAGACGGGTAGCTCCACCTCAGCTTTAGTATTCTTATTCGGTGTGGACTTGAAATAACATGCATAGAGGACTAGTTGAGCAAGACCAAAGAGAGTCCCCAAACCATTAGGAACCTAATGAAAGAAAGTGATAGAAAATATATATATTAATTAATTTATCAATCAAGATTATTTATATGGAATTAAATATACAGATACTTACAAGGAGATTGATATCGAAGGGGAGGAAACCATAGCTAGTCCAACAAACTCCATTAAGGAAGCTAGCAAGAGAAAGTGTGAAGGGCATGAACTCCACGCTCTTTGTTTGAATCACAAGTTTCTACAAAAGTATAATAATAATTTCATAAGACTCTCTTTATATATATAAAAAATATAATTCATAGTCAAATTTGGCATTGGAGAGAATGTTCTTACCATCACAACGAGAGGAGACGCATACATGCAAGTTCCAAAGATAATACAGAGGATACCCACAACTAAGGATCTCTTGGTGGTTGTGTGGATCAACAAGAGCACTAAAGTTACTACAGCTATCATGAACACCGCCTCAAGTGCTAATAGTTTGATGACCTTCAACTAAATAATATTAACATGTGTAGATTAGTTAGGGAGAATTTTTAGATGGTACACATATGACAAAGAAAAAATATTGGGCATGTTATACTTACACGGCCTTGGCGAGCAGCATAGATTAAGAAAACGGTTAGGTAGAATATTTCAAAGGCTATACCAATGCCATTGATGATGATGACTAGAAGGCTATTGGGGTGGACGATGGGTAGCCCATAGAAAAACCAAAGCAAGCAATTGAGCAATGTGGCAAGGTAGGGAATCGGTGAAAATTTCTTCACATCCTTGCTCTTGATGATTTGTATGTATGTCGGCCTATAAAATGTGAAAGAGTTGCATTTAAATTAACACAACAATCTTTCTAAGCAATTATCAATAAAAAAAAATAAAAAGGTTAAAAACTTACATGGGCGATAAAAACAAACCACACGAGATTACATTGCCTGTAATAAAATTTAAAAGTAACACTCAAGATCATGGTAGATAAAACTATTATTTTTTTTCAGTGAAATAAATTAAATAATACTTATACCTGTCACTCCAATGATGTTGCGTATGAGGTTTTGGTTCGCAATCATCTTTAGTATTATTAGCTTAAACTCTACCTTGTAAATCAATGAAAAGTAAGATCAAATCAAATATACATTTTCATTTCACCCAAATTAATTAATAAAAAATAACATATTAAAAAAGCAATCCACAACAAATAGTTTGTACGTACCAAAAAGGAGGAAGGCACAGTGGCGCTATCTCTCTCTCGAGATCTTCTTTCTATGATTGATGTTGATGAAAATGCAAAGGTTGCATTTTATAGCCTAATCATATGACTTAGTAATTTGTGATATTTTTAATAATATGCTTGGATGATGTCCTTGTCGGACTTGGCTAATTTCAGTTTTCTTTTTTTTTTTTTATCAAGATAGAATATTTCACTTTTAAGGTAGGAAGAAAAGTACAAAATTATTTTAATTAATTAGCAAAATGGATAAAAAAACGCTTAATGAATGAATAATTTTTAGTTAATCTAATGGATTAAACGTTATTTAATAATTTGATAGATTCTTATTAAATTATGAATTTCAAATAATATTTTCGTATATATAATTTAAGTGAAGTTTTTGTAAATAATTAAGAGAATGTTAAAAGGTTTTAATTATTTAGATATTTAGTAAAAAAGAGTTTCATTAAATGAAAAATGGTTTACATAATATGGATAGATTAAATGAGTTAATTGTCTTGATAATAATAATGATTTTATTATTTACTATTAATTATTGATTAAATCATTTAATTATAGAAGTTCATAAGATAAAAATAAATATCCTTTAATTATTTTGATAATAATAATGTTTTTATTATTTACTGTTAATTATTGATTAGGTCATCTAATCATAACAATTTCATAAGATAAAAAATATCTCTTAATTGTTTTGATAATAATAATATTTTTAGTAATTACTATTAATTATTGATTAAGTCAACTAATTATAGCAAATTCGTAAGGTAAAAATAAAAAATACTTGGTCTTGATAATAATAATATTTTTTATTATTACTATTAATTATTGATTAAGTTAATTAATGATAACAAGTTCAAAAGATAAAAATAAATATCTCTTAATTTTATTGATAATAATAATGCTTTTATTATTTTCTATTAATTATTGATTAAGTCAATTAATGATAGCAAGATAAAAATAAATATCTTTTAATTTTCTTAATAATAATAATGTTTTTATTATTTAATATTAATTATTGATTAAGTCAATTAATTAAGCTGGGTACTTGGATTGTAAAAAAAAAAGATGAACATAATTATCTCTTTTTCCATTTAAAATACTTGAAGATAAATATCATACAATATGTCAATATTAAATATAAGTAAATAAATATATAACAAATAAAAAAAGAAGAAGAGATGATTAAAAAGAGATATACTATCTCGGGTTTTTTATCCTTGGAATTTCAGTTTCTTCCGGTAAGTTTTCAACCTGCCACATGAAGAATTCAACTTAATAAGAAATCTGATTCAACACTAAAACAACAAGAGATTGAATTCTGATTACTGCTGTTCAAAAATTAACTTCAGAATTGACACTAAACAGTTGCTTTCTGTAATGCATTTCAGTATTCTGCTTCATATCCAGCTGCATCCATCTCCCTTACTCGAATCCATGATTAGAAAAGATAGGCACATTGGTCTTGCTCTTCAATTCAGAACTGATTTCAGAAATGGAGAGGAATTCTGAATCCTGTTTTTTTTTTTAGACTTCAATTTCAGAATTCAGTTTTAGTATTCAGGGAAGTTACAGTTTTGATAATGGCAGATTTAGGAAGGAAAGAAAAACCCAACGTTAGTGAGGAATCAAGATCTTCACTTAAAATCCAGATCAGAAGTTGCAAGGAATACACAGATTTGTCAAATGCTGGATGGAAACCAGAAAGTAACGGTACAGATTCAGCTTCTAGCAAATTCCAGGTTCGTTTTATCAGTTTTAAATGTGTCATTTCAGATATCATCTTTAGGATTTTGCTTCAATGAATTTTGCAGAAGCTACATAGCATAAGATGACCATACATATTTTCCACTCAATCCCAATTACATATCTGTTGAAATCAGAATTTCAGAATCTTTACAATCTGGATTCGTATACTCTTTTTTTCTTCTTTTAGATTTTTTTTTTGAATAGCTTGAAGTGTTCATTAATGTGGTTCAGGTGATACAACAATCAACAAACCTGCAATTAGCTTCATTCCCTGCTCGATGAGTTCTGGGTGGAGGGGCAGAACCTGAGCTCGGCTGCATCAGTCCGGATGCTGAAACAGCGGCTTTACCAGTAGCCGATGAAGTCGTCAAAGCCTTGGATGCCCTGGCTCCTTCCCATGCTCTTCCCTTGGAAGGGCAGCTCCTTATCGGTTGTGACCCCAAAATGTCCTCCTTTGAGGACTAGACTAATTTTCGCTTCTATGAGGTCCCGGCCTCAGTCGCTGACTTCCGACTCTCACCTGATCCGTTTGGATTGGATGGGAGATGGTGGTTGTTTGGGTGTCTGATCCCTCTTCTGGGGTCAGACTTTGGCTCGAATCTCAACCTCAGGCTCAGCCATCTCGGGAGACTCCCCCAATTCGACGACAAGGGCCGGTGTCTCTTTAACAACATAGGTGGACATATAAAGAAAAGATCCCTAGTCTCAGCCACAACCCCAGAAGGCTCGGCTGCAACAATAGCGGAATCATTCACCAAAGAAGGATGAGGTGATGGCAATTCTGAGGAACCCTCATCCTCATCCTCCGAGTGTTGATACAGTCTGACCAGGCTATTATTTTGATGTTGACACTGATTTAAGTTTGTATCAGATATTAATTGAACTCAGACTGATTAATGATCAAGGTTGATCATGAGGAGAGGAAAAGTCCAAGTACGGATACTTGGCACGCGAAGTCGGAGAGGGCTCGACAGCTCGTTCTCCGGACTAGGTCAGAGAGGGCTCGGTAGCTCGTTCTCTGGACCGGACGAAGTCGGAGAGGGCTCGGCAGCTCGTTCTCCGGACTAGGTCAGAGAGGGCTCGGTAGCTCGTTCTCTGGACCGGACGAAGTCGGAGAGGGCTCGGCAGCTCGTTCTCCGGACTAGGTCAGAGAGGGCTCGGTAGCTCGTTCTCTGGACCGGACGAAGTCGGAGAGGGCTCGGTAGCTCGTTCTCTGGACCGGACGGAGTCGGAGAGGGCTCGGCAGCTCGTTCTCCGGACTAGGTCAGAGAGGGCTTGGTAGCTCGTTCTCTGGACCAGGAAGACGTTAGGGTTTAGGGCTGGGAGGCTCTAAAACTAACACAAGGACATTGGATCGGTCTGTTGACTGATCCAGTGATACTCTGGTTGTCTGGATCGGTAAGCAGACCGATCCAGTGATACATTAGTCACCTGATCGGTCTCGTGACCGATCAGTGACCACACAGAAAGTCTCTATGGGTTATCTGATCGGTCTAGGGACCGATCAGTAACCACACAGAAGCATTCTGTGGGTTATCTGATCGGTCTACAGACCGATCAGAAAGAAGCGATCAGAAAGACGCTGGGACTCAAAGAGAGAGGGGGGATCGGTCTGTGGACCGATCCACCCATAGGCTAATCGGTCCACAAACCGATCAGACTCTTCCCAGACTGATTAGGATGAGTCCTGATCGGTCCAGAGAGCTATGGATCGGTCTGTTGACCGATCCACAACATGTCGTTTGTTTCTGCTGCTTCTCTGATATTTCTGATTCACTTCTGATTCACCTGATCAAATCATCTGCTGTGAGATTTTTAAGTTACAGGTTGCAGGTATCGTGCCATTGGTTAATTTCAAATGAAGCTCCATCAGAAGAATAAGAACAAGTGCCCTTTATGCTGTATTTCACTGCAAGTGATGCAATTCGAGCTTCAACGTTCACTGGCCGCGATCAGTTGGACTCTTGCTCATTGGTTCGAGCTCAGAGACACTAGTGAAGACCATGGATGGTATTGGTGTGAGTTCAGAGAACCAGATGAGAAGGAAAAGTGATTGGCGATGCCTGAGTTGGTTGCAGTGATTCGACACAGGTGACAGTGATTCGGGACAGTGAGAAAGCAGAATAAGAAGAAGGAAGAAGAGAGGTTTGCGAAGGTACTTGAAAAACTCTCTGTCGATCAAGAGGTTGTGTTGTTGAGCTCTTGACTGAAGACTTCCTTCTGTCTTTGCATGCGTTTTTTCTTCGTGGCTGTAAGTTTCATTTGTTCATTCCGTTAGCCACAAAACTCTGTAAGTCATTGTGCTTTGTTTTCAAATCTATTCTGTGACTTTTGTGGAGAGGTTACTCCACCGAGAAGGAGAAACACTTAGTTGGATTTTGTCCGGGGTGTGATCTACCGAAAGATCAAGGGATCGTCCACCTTACGGACACGCCGAGGAGTAGGTGCAAGTTATCCCCGAACCTCGTACATCGTTTTGTTAGTGGTGGTTTGTTCTTTTCCTTGCATCAGTTTTCATTTTACTTATTTCCGCTGTGCTAACAAACTCTTGTGAGGAAATTGATTGGATTTTTAGTGGAGGCTATTCACACCCCCCCTCTCTAGCCATCCAAAGGTCCTAACAAGTGGTATCAGAGCTTGGTGCTCTTCATCCGGAGTAACACCCGAAAGAGCAAGAAGATGGCTATGAAGGAAGGTTTTAGTACCAATCGCCCACCCTAATTCGATGGAGCGGACTTCCAATATTAGAAGAGCCGTATGGAGTATTATCTCAAGACCGACATCTCCTTGTGGTTCTCAGTCAAGGAAGGTTTCACACCTCCGAAGGATGAAGAAGGTAAGGAACTAGAGTCGTCAAGGTGGTCCGCCGAGCAAACTCGCAAAGGACAAGCCAATGCCAAGACGGTGGTCACCCTACAATGTGGAATAGCCAAAGATCAACTTGTCAAGGTAGGTCCATTTGTGAGTGCAAAGGATTTGTGGAACAAGCTCATCGAGCTCCAAGAAGGAACTCGAGACTCTCGGATCGCCAAGAGAGACTTGTTCCTAAACCAACTACAAAATCTCACCATGAAGGAGAGCGAAACGGTAAGTGAACTGCACGGAAGGTTCAAAGAGATCATCAATGGTCTTCATTCCGTGGATGAACGCGTAGAAAATCACGATCTCGTAAGGTACGCTCTCAAAGCCTTCCCAAGGAATGCCTTGTGGTCATCTATGGTAGATGCCTACAAGGTCTCCAAGGACCTTTTAATTGTTAAGTTAGATGAATTCTTTTGTGAAATGGAACCTCATGAACTTGCTAACAAGGGTCAAAAAGAGAAAGGCATTGCTTTAGTTGCAGGAGAAAAGAGCAAGGATGGAAGAAGGAAGAAAGAAAAGAAGAAGGAGAAAGAAATTCCTACATCCTCATCCTCCTCCGAGTCCGATGATGAAGGAGGATCATCATCAAGCGAGATGGCCAACTTTGTGTGGAGAATCATGAGAAGGAGCCGGAGATACAAAGGGAAAGGTAAGTCTATTGATCAAAATATTGATAAGACTAACGTTACTTGTTATGAGTGTAGCAAGAAAGGACACTATCGGAGAGAGTGTCCAAAACTCAAGAAGAAGGAAGAAAGGGCCAAGAAGAAGAAAGCTCTCAAAGCTTCTTGGGATGAATCCTCCTCAAGCTCATCGGAGGAAGAGAAGGAGAAAACCACTCGTCAATTAGCACTCATGGCAAGGGAGGAATCGGACTCCGAAAGTGATACATCAGCCGTGGCTTCATCATCTTCGGATGATGAAGAGGTAACTTCTCCACATTTAGAAAAATGTTATAAAACTATTGCACATTTATCAACTTTGCTTAAGAAATCAAAAACTGAAATCAAATTATTAAAAGAAGAAGTAGAACACTTGAAGACTCTTAGGGAAGATGAGGTTGATGACCTTCATCAAGAGCTTCTTGAGGATGAAAACAAAGCTCTAAAGAGTGAAGTTGAGAAACCCAAGAAAATGCTTGAGAAATTCTCAACTAGCTCTAAGACCTTAGATATGATTCTACATGCCCAAAGGGCGGTCTACAACAAGGCTGGATTAGGATATCAACCTAAGGAGTCTAGTTTCATTTCCTTAGTGTTTAGAACCCAATTTCATAGATCACTTGCTTCTAGGGTTCATGAGACTAGGAAGGGTGTGACCAAGGCATGGGTTCCTAGGTCTTTCATTATAGATGCATTAGGTCCCAAGATTTGGGTTCCTAAAACATCTATCTTTCGTGTCTTGTAGGCATTTGTCAAGGGGGAGCATCTATCAACTTGGTTTGTTGATAGTGGATGCTCCAAGCACATGACCGGGGACAAGTCACTCTTTACTACACTTCAAAACAAAAATAGAGGTAATGTGTCCTTTGGTAATAATGGTAGTCTTAAGGTTATAGGAGTTGGAGATATTCAAATATCCGAATGTCTCCAAATCAAAAATGTCCTTCTAGTCAAGGGGATGACTTTTAATCTCCTAAGTGTCAGCCAATTGTGTGATACGGGTTACACAATTGAGTTTCATTCAAGTCAATGTCTGGTCAAACACATTGACACACTTGACACGGTACTAGTAGGCACAAGGGTAGACAACATTTATCAAGTATCCTTTAAAAGTGCTACTAATGCCTCTGCTAAGTGTCTCATGTCAAAAGAAGAAGAATCATGGCTGTGGCATAGAAGGTTGGCCCACATAAACATGAAGAACATTCGAAAGCTGGCCAACAAAGGATTAGTGCGAGACTTACCAAGCATCAAGTATCAAAAGACAAAATTATGTGATGCATGTCAAAAGGGTAAGCAAACAAAAGCAGCTTATAAAGGTAAAAGCGCTGTAAGTACATCTAATGCTCTAGATCTATTGCATATGGATTTGTTTGATTGCAGTAATGTTATTTCATTGAATGGGAGTAGATACTGTTTAGTGATCATTGATGATTTTACTAGATATACATGGACCTTCTTTTTGAAAAATAAGGATCAAACCATAGATGTTTTTGTTTCCTTTTGTAGAAGAACTGAAAATGAAAAATCAACAACAATTAAAACAATTAGAAGTGATCATGGTGGAGAATTTCAAAACCATAGATTTTTAGAATTTTGTCAAGAAAAAGGATATAGGCTTGAGTTCTCTACTCCAAGGACCCCACAACAAAATGGGGTTGTGGAGAGAAAGAACCGAGTCTTGCAAGAGGGAGCACGAAGCATGCTCAATGAGTACTCACTACCGAGCTACTTATGGGCTGAAGCGGTAAATACCGCTTGCTATGTGCAAAACCGAGTCTTGATACATAGGTTTTTAGGAAAGACTCCCCATGAACTTTGGTTTGGGAAGCCCCCTACAATTAAACATCTTAGGGTGTTTGGTTGTAAGGTGTTTATCTTGAACACCAAGGACCATCTTGGAAAGTTCACGGCTAAGGCTGATGAAGGGATACTAGTCGGGTACTCTCTCACCAGCAAAGCTTATCGAGTCTACAACAATAGGACTAAATTGATTGAAGAGTCCTCGGATGTAGCATTTGAAGAAATCCCTAAATCAAATGATCAATCAAGGGATGTAGGAGAAATTCAATTTGAACTTAGAAATCTAAGTTTAAATGATCAAAACATAGAAAGAGTCGAAGTTGACTCCGATGACGATGAGCAAAGGCAAGAGAGGACTCAGTCTGATCCTTTACCTAATACTGAGCCCTTGCTTGTGTCTAGTGAGACCATTCATGAGGCACCGCCAACACCAAGGCAATCTAGGATAGCCTCTAGTCATCCCCAAGACCAGATTGTGGGAGACATTCAACAAGGGGTTAGGACTAGGTCATTCTTTAGAAATGAGTCTAATGAGGTCGCCTTGATCTCAGAAATTGAACCAAAATTAGTTGATGAGACATTGCACGATCCTGATTGGATCATAGCTATGCAAGATGAGTTAGGTCAATTTGAAAGGAGCCAAGTGTGGGACTTAGTTCCTAGACCTAAGAAGACCACCATTATTGGAACCAAATGGGTCTTCAAAAATAAGTTAAACCAAAAGGGAGAAGTAGTAAGAAACAAGGCAAGACTTGTAGACAAGGGCTATAGTAAAGTCGAAGACCTCGATTATGATGAGACTTATGCTCCTGTGGCTCGATTAGAGTCCATTCGTTTAATGCTAGCCTTTGCTGCACATAGAGGCTTCAAGCTCTATCAAATGGACGTTAAATCAGCCTTCTTAAATGGTTTCATTAAAGAAGAGGTCTATGTTGAACAACCACCGGGGTTTGTGAATACCGAAGCTCCAAGCCATGGGTACAAGCTCAAGAAAGCTCTTTATGGGCTTAAACAAGCACCTCGAGCATGGTACGAAAGGTTGTCAACTTACTTATTAGAAAAGGGTTTTGTAAGAGGTCAAATAGACCCAACACTATTTCTGCGTAGAGATGGTGAAAACATATTTGTAGCCCAGGTGTATGTCGATGACATAATTTGTGGCTCAAAAAACAAAGGCTATTTGAATGAATTTATCACTCACATGGAAAGTGAGTTTGAGATGAGTCTGGTGGGAGAATTGACATTCTTCCTTGGACTTGAAATCAAACAAACTCGAGATGACATTTATGTCCATCAAACAAAATATACTCAAGAGATGCTCAAGAAATTCAAAATGAATGACTCTAAGGAAGTATCCACTCCAATGGCGACAAACACTCACCTTGACAATGATGAGAGTGGAAAACCAGTTGATCTAACGCAATATAGAAGCATGATTGGTAGTCTTCTATATCTCACAGCTAGTAGACCAAACATACTTTTTGCTGTGGGCATGTGTGCTAGATATCAAGTCTGTGCCAAGGAATCTCATTTAATTGCAGTTAAGAGAATATTGAGATACCTTAAGGGCACAATTAGAGTAGGTCTATGGTACCCTCATACGGAGTCTTTTGACTTGATAGGCTATACTGACTCCGATTATGCTGGGTGCAAATTGGATCGGAAAAGCACTAGTGGGGGTTGCCAATTTTTAAGTTCATCATTGGTTAGTTGGTCAAGTCGGAAGCAACATTGTGTTGCTCTCTCCACGACCAAGGCTGAATACATTGCCATGGGAGAGAGTGTATCACAATTGTTGTGGATGATCCACACTCTAGAGGATTATGGGCTTTCGTATAAGGGAGTGCAAGTGTTGTGTGACAACAGCAGCACAATAAACCTAACAAAAAACCCAGTCCATCATTCAAGGACCAAACATATTGAAGTGCGTCACCACTTCATTAGAGATCACGTAGCTAGGGGAGACATTGCACTCACCTATGTTGAGTCAAAGTCAAACCTAGCCGATATTTTCACCAAACCTCTTCCGGAAAATGAATTTAGTCATTTGAGGAGAGAATTGGAAATGTGTTTGGCTCAATAGGTCATTAGGACCCCATCATGATCAATAAGGACAATTAAAACAACAAGAGAAATAGGGAAATTAATTTGGGCAACTTGGGAACATCTCACACAAACTATAAGGTTTAACAAATGATTTTTGTTTGCTAGAAATGGGGTGAGATGCTAGGATCAGCCGAATTATTCAAAATGTATCATGCATCCCTTGAATAATTAGGATAAAGAGACATAAATTGAGTATGAGGAAGACCATTATATAATTCATGTGTATTTGGTTCCTAGATCTTACTCATATATTCCAACCAAGGAAACTTGGTTGGACCTTTACCTAGAAATTATGTAACTTTGGTTGATGGACTGTTTGATACATTTGAACGATGCTTTTCATGATTTTGATTGATACTAGGATAAGTCCTTGAAAGAATGATAGCAAGCTGGTTATATTTTGACAAACTTGAAACTAAACATAACAAAGGTCGAAAATTTCAGTTTTCAGGCCTTAAGTTGTCTGTTTTCTAAATGTCTGCAACTTTAGGGCTATAAACAAGTTCAGACCATAATTTTTAAGTAATAGTTATGCTTGTAGATCCTCCAGGTTCTAGGTTCTGAACTTGGAAGTTTTCCTAGAGAAACTTCCACGAATTATCGAACATCTCTATGAATTTCAGTTACTGAAATTACTAATTTCAGTTACTGAAATTACTGGAGAGATCTAAGTATCAGACACTGATCGGTCTACGGACCGATCAGGTCAGCCTGGCACCCGCTACTGATCACTTTCTGATCGGTCTACAGACCGATCAGAGAGTTCCCTGATCGGTCCGGAGACCGATCAGATCAATCCGGTACGCAAGGCCACTGATCATTTTCTGATCGGTCTACAGACCGATCAGGAAGTTCCCTGATCGGTCCAGGGACCGATCAGCGAGTACTGATCGTCTCCTGATCGGTCTGCGGACCGATCAGGATGTTCCTGGATCGGTCCAGGGATCGATCAGGAGGCTCCTGATACCTCCTGATCGGACAGCCGTCCGATCATTTCATCAACTGTACACCCATCAGGAAACCCTTAAATCTTCCCGATCTTTTCTTTCCTTCTTTCACGCAGAAGCCCTAGCCGACTCTTCCCTACACCTCACCTCTTCTCTTCTCTTTGCACGCCGGAACCCTAGCCGAAGCCCTAGCCAAAGCTTAATGGCACCAAGGTAACTCCTTACTTCTCTAGAACTTAGCATTTTGATTTCATTTCTCACCATATTTGTGCTTTTTGTTTCGGGTGTTGGTGGCTCCGGTGCTCATTTACTTCCCATTGTATCCCATTGTTAAATCTTAGGAAGAAACAAGTGGGTGAGGGGACCTCTAAGTCACCTGAGAAGTCTAAGTCTAAGGCTCCCTCTCGTCCTCAACCATCTATCTCGGGGAGATTCCCTAACCACCATTTTGAACAAGCTTTTAAACAACGGACCTTTAAATTACTTCCTTGTAGGTCTGTAGATCGTAAATTCATGGACGAATTTTGTCCAACTGTGTCAGAAATCATTGCCTACTACAAACTTGACTTACTTGTCTACTTAGAATGGGATATCAACTATGACTTGGTCTCTGAGTTTTATAACAACCTTCATCAGACTAATGATGTAAGTTATAAAACAAAAGTTGCTAAGTAGACTCTTGATTTCAGTTTCTCATCCTTCTTTGACTATCTCGGTTGTCGGAGGTGTTCCGGTAATGTCTTTTCGATATATCCTGACTTACCAGATCCTTTACCTCCACCCTTTGATATCTCATCTGACGATATTTATGAGTACTTCTTCAGATATCCTAAACCGGGTGGCCTTGATGAGCTAGATGTTGACTTCCCTACTTTTGCAGCCTTGAGATTATCTCCTCAAGACTACATTCTTTTTAAAATTGTCACAAACTGCCTTATGCCTATCACATCTAAACCATTGTCTGAGATCCGACCATACCATTGCCTGATACTTTATGGATTGCATCAGCATCTCGACTTTGACATTATGTCCAGCATCTACTCTTCGATCATCTCCTATAGCGAGCCAAACAACTTCACTGTTTATATGCCTTATGGGCATATAATTACAGATTGGCTCGAGACCCTTCAGATTGATGTCTCCAAGGGTAGAATAGTCAAGATGGTCAGGCAAGATTGCAGACTTGGGAAACGGGCATTTTCCAAGTCTGGCATCATAGGACAAAATGGGGATGTTCGGTGGAAGGATGGGAGAGCTCGAGGTGAGTTACCACGGGGACCTCCACGACAGGTTGCAGCTGCTCCTATTGCTGCTGCTGCTGATAATGGAGAGGCAGATCCTAATCTGCGCTGGCAGATCGCCGAGCTGGAGAGTCGTTTTGATCGTCACGATGAGCTACTGGTTGCTGAGCTCCACGGGCTGCACGCCTGGATTGACCAGCGCTACGATGAGTTACGCAGTCAGCAGTTGGCGACACATCAGGCGATTATGGGATGGATGGCCAGATACCCACCTCCGCAGGATTTCCCGGGCTATCCATCCTCGAGCAGCGGCGTGCCACCTCAGGGACCCACTCCTCCCATTGATGATGCTGATTCTCCTCATGATGAGGAGGCTGACTGATACACATTGTCCTTTGATGTCATTTTGACTGTCTATGTTTTGGATGTTGTTTGTTGGATATTTATGTCTGACCTGGATACTTGTTCATTTCATCTATGTATGTTGTTCATCCTCTTGTTTTCCTTATGTTTCACTTCTTATTGGTTTTTAATATGCTGTTCATATGCCATGTCTTGTATGTCTCTTATTTCTTTATCACTGTCTTATAATACACGTAGAGGTATTCTAGGTGAATTAAGAAAAAGACAGTATGGGTTAAGGGGGAGTCCTTAACGTTCTCTTACCTAATTCGCACCTTTTTGGTGTTTGACAAAGGGGGAGAAGATAACTAAGTTTAGAGATAAATGGAAGTTTGGCTTTAGGGGGAGGACCTTGACTCCTCTATCCTTACATGGTGTAGTATCTGTCTTAGGAGGAGGATCTTGATTCTCCTAAAATTAGGGAAATATGGAAATATGAACATTTCTGATCTAAACTTAAATCGTGTTGTCAAACAACAAAAAGGGGGAGATTGTTGATACAGTCTGACCTGGCTGTTATTTTGATGTTGACACTGATTTAAGTTTGTATCAGATATTAATTAAACTCAGACTAATTAATGATTAAGGTTGATCATGAGGAGAGGAAAAGTCCAACTACGGATACTTGGCACGCGATGTCGGAGAGGGCTCGACAGCTCGTTCTCCGGACTAGGTCAGAGAGGGTCCGGTAGCTCGTTCTCTGGACCGGACGAAGTCGGAGAGGGCTCGGCAGCTCGTTCTCCGGACTAGGTCAGAGAGGGCTCGGTAGCTCGTTCTCTGGACCGGACGAAGTCGGAGAGGGCTTGGCAGCTCATTCTCCGGACTAGGTCAGAGAGGGCTCGGTAGCTCATTCTCTGGACCGGACGAAGTCGGAGAGGGCTCGGCAACTCATTCTCTGGACCAGACGAAGTCGGAGAGGGCTCGGCAACTCGTTCTCCGGACTAGGTCAGAGAGGGCTTGGTAGCTCGTTCTCTGGACCAGGAAGACGTTAGGGTTTAGGGCTGGGAGGCTCTAAAACTAACACAAGGACATTGGATCGGTCTGTTGACCGATCCAGTGATACATTAGTCACCTGATCGGTCTCGTGACCGATCAGTGACCACACAGAAAGTCTCTGTGGGTTATCTGATCGGTCTGGGGACCGATCAGTAACCACACAGAAGCATTCTGTGGGTTATCTGATCGGTCTACAGACCGATCAGAAAGAAGCGATCAGAAAGACACTGGGACTCAAAGCGAGTGGGGGGATCGGTCTGTGGACCGATCCACCCATAGGCTGATCGGTCCACAGACCGATCAGACTCTTCCCAGACTGATCAGGATGAGTCCTGATCGGTCCAGAGAGCTATGGATCGGTCTGTTGACCGATCCACAACATGTCATTTGTTTTTGCTGCTTCTCTGATATTTCTGATTCACTTCTGATTCACCTGATCAAATCATCTGCTGTGAGATTTTTAAGTTACAGGTTGCAGGTATCGTGCCATTGGTTAATTTCAAATGAAGCTCCATCAGAAGAATAAGAACAAGTGCCCTTTATGCTGTATTTCACTACAAGTGATGCAATTCGAGCTTCAACGTTCACTGGCCGTGATCAGTTGGACTCTTGCTCATTGGTTCGAGCTCAGAGACACCAGTGAAGACCATGGATGTTATTAGTGTGAGTTCAGAGAACCAGATGAGAAGGAAAAGTGATTGGCGATGCCTGAGTTGGTTGCAGTGATTCGACACAGGTGACAGTGATTCGGGACAGTGAGAAAGCAGAATAAGAAGAAGGAAGAAGAGAGGTTTGCGAAGGTACTGGAAAAACTCTCTGTCGATCAAGAGGCTGTGTTGTTGAGCTCTTGACTGAAGACTTCCTTCTGTCTTTGCATGCATTTTTGCTTCGTGGCTGTAAGTTTCATTTGTTCATTCCGTTAGCCACAAAACTCTGTAAGTCATTGTGCTTTGTTTTCAAATCTATTCTGTGACTTTTGTGGAGTGGTTACTCCACCGAGAAGGAGAAACACTTAGCTGGATTTTGTCCGGGGTGTGATCTACCGAAAGATCAAGGGATCGTCCACCTTACGGACACGCCGAGAAGTAGGAGCAAGTTATCCCCGAACCTCGTACATTGTTTTGTTAGTGGTGGTTTGTTCTTTTCCTTGCATCAGTTTTTATTTTACTTATTTCCGCTGTGCTAACAAACTTTTGTGAGGAAATTGATTGGATTTTTAGTGGAGGCTATTGACACCCCCTCTCTAGCCATCCGAAGGTCCTAACACCGAGGCCCACATGCCTTCCACATATGTTAGGTCCCACTTCAAGCTCTTGTTCATTGATGCATTCAACATGGTTTGATCTGCAAAGATGGGAAAAATTAGTGGGTGAAAGGGGAAATCTAACCAAAGAAGCACCTTACTCATCCAACATGACTACATTCAGGCTTAACCTGTTAAGATTTAAAATGTTTTATTTATTAAAAGTTTTAGTCATTCTTAGTTTGTCCAAGTCTTTAGGTGTTAGCCATTCTTAATTTATCTGAGTCTTTAGATATCTAGCTATTTGATTCTTATCTATTGATCCTACTATATATGAGATAGAGTTTGAAAAGTTCCTATGTAAAGCCTATTTATAGGCTCTATTTCTTCATCAACGAGCAGAGCTTTTCTATTTCCAATACATCTCTTTTGCTTTTCCTTGCCAATACATCTCTTTTGCTTTTTTCCTTACCATTGTATCAGTGGTATCAGAGCCAAAAAGAAGCAACAACTTTCATCTTGCTGCAACAAGACTCAATGGTGTCTAACAATAATTTTGTGCAACTTGCGATTCCACGTTTTAATGGTTACTATGACCATTGGAGTATGCTGATGGAGAATTCTTTTTAAGATCAAAAGAATATTGGCCAATCATTGAATCTGGAATTCAAGCACCAACAACAGATGCAGTCTTGACCGATGTCCAAAAAATAGATTTGGAAGGGAGAAAACTCGGAGACTTGAAGGAAAAAAATTACCTTTTTCAAGCAATTGATTGTCCCATCTTAGAAACAATTCTTAGCAAAGAAACTTCCAAAGATATTTGGGATTCCATGAAGAAAAAATATCAAGGCTCTGCTAGAGTGAAACATGCACAACTTCAAGCTTTGAGAAGAGATTTTGAGACTCTGAAAATGAAGGATGGAGAATTCATCACTAGTTACTGTGCCAGGACTATGGATATCAATAACAAAATGCGATTTCATGGTGAGAAGATGGAAGATGTCACCATTGTGGAGAACATATTGCATTCCTTGATACTAAAGTTTGATTATGTTGTGTGTTCTATTGAAGAATCCAAAGACATAGATGCATTTTCTCTTGATGAACTATAAAGCACTTTGCTGGTCCATGAACAAAAGATGAACCGAAGTTCAACTTCAGAGGAGAAAGCTTTAAAGGCTTCTATCTCTACTCTTTTCTCAAACTCTAGAGGAAGGGGTAGAGGTAGAGGTAGAGGAAGGGGAGATCGAGGTAACAGTAGGTATTTCGAAGCCAATGATGGTCATTTTTGACAAGATCAACATTTTGACAAATCAAAGGTACAATATTTTAGATGTCTTAAATTTGGACATTATCGTTCTAAATATTATACTAAGCTACCTGAAGACAATGAAAAGGAAGTGCAATCAAATTTTGCCAAAAAGCAAGAAGTGAAAACTTTGTTAATGGTTGTTCAAGCTAATCAGGAACTTGAGTCTGATGTTTGGTATGGGGATACGGGCTACAGTAACCACATGTGTGCAAGTAAGTTTTCTTTTTCTTATTTAAATGAAGGCTTTCATTCTACAGTAAGTTTTGGTGACTCTTCCACTGTGAAATTGATGGGAAAAGGTAATATAAAGATAAGAACCAAGAATGGTTCTATAGAAATAATTTCTAATGTCCTTTACGTTCTTGACTTGAAAAGTAATCTGTTAAGTGCTGGTCAATTACAAGAAAAGGGTTATGTAATCACTATTCAAAAGGGTGTTTGTGAGATTTATGATCCCACTAGAGGAACCATAGCTGTTGTACTAATGAACTTAAATAGGTTGTTTCCATTGAAGATTACAAGTGTGCAATCTTGTTTGGTGGCTAAAGTAAAAGACCTTTCTTGGTTGTGGCATTTTCGTTATGGCCACTTGAGTTTTGACGGATTGAAGATCCTCTAGTAGAAAAATAAGGTGACAGGTCTTCCTCAAATTAGTATTCCTTCCCAAGTTTGTGAAGAATGTGTTGTTAGCAAACAACATCATTCTCAATTTCCTCAAGGGAAGTCATGGTGAGCAAAAGATGTTTTGGAGCTAATTCATTTTGATATATGCAACCCGATAACATCATGTTCTAATGGAGGTAAAAGGTATTTAATTACCTTCATTGATGATTATACTTGAAAAACTTGGGTTTATTTTTTACAAGGAAAATCAGAAGCATTTTATGCATTTCAAAGCTTCAAGGCTCGTGTAGAAAATGAAACAGGAAACACCATTAAGACCCTTTGAATAGATCATGGTGGAGAATATTGCTCAAATAAATTTGAAGTTTTTTGTGAAGTTCATGGTATTCGAAGAGAGCTGACAGATGCTTTTTACACCCCAACAAAATGGTATATTAGAGAGGAAAAACAGAACTATCCTCAATATGGTGGGAGGCTTGTTGACAAAATGGAGAATTCCAAAACTTTTTAGCCTGAAGCAATAAATTAGAGTATTCACATCTTGAACAAAAGTCCCATACTTGCTATTCCAAATATGAGAAAAGGAAGAAACTTGATGATAAGGGGGAAAAGTGTCTTTCTTGGTGTTAGTGCAGTATCCAAAGCATATAAATTATTTAATACACAAACCAAGAAGATTGTGACCAGCTGAGATGTTGTCTTTGATGAGGAAAAGTATTGGGATTGGAATATGCAACAACCTACTCAAGCTCTTTTTGACAATGATTCTGAAAGAAAGCCAACATTAGCAGTCTATACACCTGAAAATTCATCAGAGGATAGTTCAACAACTACTGAAATTCTGCCAATAACTGCTAAAATTTTTCCAACAGTAGTAGAAGCTACTGATACAGTAGTTCAATCTCTTCATCGGATACGAAGAAGGCATGCATGGATGAAAGACTATGAGGTAACAGAAATTGAAGATCTAATCACTCATTTTGCCTTATTTTTATATTGTGATCCTACAACTTTTGAAAATGCCATCAAAGATGCAAAATGGTGTAAGGCGATGGATGATGAAATTGAAGCTATTGAAAGAAATGATACTTGGGAGTTGACTGATCTTCTGAAAGGGCACAAAACCATTGGTGTAAAGTGGGTCTTCAAAACAAAGCTAAAAGAAAATGGTGAAGTTGACAAGTATAAGGCGCGTTTAGTAGCTAAGGGATATAAGCAAGAATATGGAGTCGATTATACAGGAGTTTTTTGCTCCCATTGCAAGACATGACATAATCAGATTGGTGATCGCATTAACGACACAAAACTCATGGTCTATTTACAAGCTAGATGTCAAATCGACCTTCTTGCATGAAAACTTGGAGG